>NC_051064.1:19906000-20506000 GCF_004664715.2 Peromyscus leucopus | reverse complement strand
GAGAGGGGGAAGTCCCTTCTGGGTCAGCAAAGTCACAAGTTGTCAAAGTAGAAAGTAAGGATACTCATAGGAGTCTGGGACGCTTGGACAGGGACAGCCATCACAACCTTGTTCTTTCAGCTGCCGCAGATGCCCAATATTTGGTAGGTGTGAAAGGTTGCAACAGCCACACAGGCGTTTCTCACCAAACACCTGGGGCTGTCATGCGATCCTTGCAGGCACTTTGTTTTTCTGTTTTGGAATTTGTATTCCTGCATCTGTTGAGGTTCTTAAGGCCAGTAGCATCCCCGGGATCTGGCAGTAGTCTTCTCGGACATTCTTCTTCTGTCAACTGGGCTGCTACTGAGATCTCCGTGCCTAAGCAGGGCAGCACTTGGGTACAATTCCTGTGATGATTAATATCAACTGGACAGGACCTAGAACCATCTCAGAGACAAACTTCTGCACGTGTCTGTAGAGGAGTTTTGAGACTGGATCAACAGAAGTGGGAGGATCTTCCTAAATGTGGGTGGCATCATCCCGTACACTGGGATCCTGAGTTGACTAAAATGAGAATGTGAGGCAAGCACCAGCATCCATGTCCCTCTGCTTCCTGACTGTGGATGCAATGTGACCAGCTGCCCCAAGGCCTGCTACCATGTCTTCCCTACCATGATGGATGACACCTTCAAATTACGAACTAAAATAACCCCCCCTGTGGTGATATTGTGTTCCCCAACATATTGTGCACCATAATAAACTTATCTGGGGTCAGATAACAGAACAGCCACTAGACAGACACAGAGGCCAGAAAATGGTGGCACACACCTTTAATCCTAGCATTTTGGAGGCAGAGATCTATCTGGATCTTTGTGAGTTCAAAGTCACACTGAAAACAGCCAGGCATGGTGATACATGCCTTTAATCACAGGAAGTGATGGCAGGAAGCAGAAAGGTATATAAGGCATGAAAACCAGGAACTAGAGCCTGTTCAGCTTTTAGGCTTTTGGGCAGCAGTTCAGGTGAGATCCATTTGGATGAGGACTCAGAGGCTTCCAGTCTGAGGAAACAGGATCAGCTGAGGAATTGGTGAGGTGAGGTTGCTGTGGCTTGTTCTGCTTCTCTGATCTTCCAGCTTTAACCCCAATAACTGGCCTTGGGTTTGATTTTATTAATAAAACCTTTTAAGATTCCTGCTACACCCCCCTTGTCTTGAGTGGATTTTTTTCAGGTTGGATTTCTTTTCATCATAGTAGCAAGAAAATAACTAATAAAATCACACTTTTGGAATTACTATCTAGTAACTGTATACTACTATAGTCTTCTCACGCTCTTTATCGTCAAAGCATTGTCTTTATTTTTACCATGGTATGAAAATATAGGGTCATGCTAATTTGAGTCTGCAATTTGTTCTTTCTGAAAGGTCCAAGACTTCATTTATTTTAAGGACTTCATATACCCCACTTTTCCAGCCTCAGAGTTTTGCTTAGTTTCATTATGTTACAAGTAAATGGATGTGTTTCACAGAACACAGCCATGTCCAGCCTTGGCTACAAGCAGGGAACAAATGCAAATAAGCATAAATGGTCACTTTTTGTTGGTTAATCCAGTACCAACTGTCTCCAAAATAGTGTTCTTTTCACTATACTACCTGCCTGTTCTAAGGTACTAAGTATTTGGAATGTACCAGGTCATAAATAGAAAGTCCAGAAAAATGTGGAGGCCAGTGTAAGGCAGCATCCATCCGTTAGACACAGTTATCAACAGCCAGGATGTAGAGATCGAGACCGGCAGAGCAACCGGCTGACCGCCAGAACTCACAGGCATGAAATGAAGTGGGGGTTAGCAAGTCTGGGAGGGAACTCAGTGGGAACAGCTGCCTAGAGGCTTAAATCAGACAAGACCCAATCACTGAAGTGCTTGGCTACTATTGCTCTGATTGTGGTTTTGTTTCTGCATGTCCTTTTGTTTGTTTTGTTGTTGTTGTCCTGCAAAGGACTCTGAGAGTAAGCAGTGAGTGGCCTTTCCCTAGCAAGCAAAGTTCCTTAAAGGATGCATCCTTGTCCTTCCTCATCTTCCTTCACAATTGAAAACACCAGCAAAACACCGGGAGTTACATAAAACTAGCTCAAGTCCCATTACACTATGAAAAGGGGTATGGGGCACAGCAAACTCGATGTTACCTGCTTTTGGAACGAAAACAAAGACGAAAATGAAGAAGTTGGCTTTCAAGGATTTAGAACAGTGCATAGAAGCACAAATTCCCAGCTGAGTGGGAACTTGTTTTCCCCGCTTATCTGGCATCAGAGCTCACTGGCCAAGGGGGTCAGAATGGCTCCAACTCTGTCCTTCCACTTGAGCAGAACTGGTTTGACCTGGTTTAGAGCTGGGTCTGACTCTATGAATCACGCTATTTGAGACGTTTACTGCCTTCCCTACCCAAGAACTAGTTGAATTAAGATGTACTGATCTTCTTCATGCTTGCATCACTCTGCACAGTTCTTATGTTAGTTGAAGAAAGAAATCAACAAATGCAAACCGCAAATACAATGCAAATGAAGGGGTTGCCCTGGGATGCACGCTGTTTTCTCCTGCATGTAAAAACATATAAGCAAAACACTGTGGCTTAAGTTTATATGTTTTGTGGTAAAGTTGGACGGGCTTTATAAAATATTCCCGGCAAGCAAGATTTGCGGACAGACCACTTCAAAAGCTGGATCTGCAATGCTATTTCCTATTTGGTGGTCTGCTATTGAGCTCCTGAGATTGTCACAGGCAGGTGAGCTCATGGAAGTGACATGCAGTTTTCTTCTCTAGCATCAAAGTGTAAATGAAACCAAATCCTGGGTCGGGGGTGGGGGGTGGGGGTGGGGTGGAGATGAGTGCTGAGGCTGGACCAAAGGAAACACTTTGCTCACAGCGACCTCCTTATTTTCTTTAAAGTCACAACTAGCGTTTCTTTTCTTTTTCTGCCAGCTGCTTCTCACAGAGTGGCATGCAGAGTACCAAGTGTAAAATAATGTGTGCTTGTTTTCCAGGGCAGGGTATCAAAGGCCCCAGGAGGAAAGAAAAAGCTTTTGTGGAGAGACACTGGATACTCTAAATGTTCTTCACCTTCCAAAACTTGAGCTCTTTTTTGGATCTGATTTTACATGGGGATATTTTGAACATAAGACATTAAGGGCAGAAACACAATGTCTTCTACCTGCTGTTATTTTGCTGTGTTGATAGGAAAAGAAAAAGAGAGAAACAAGAAAGCCTTTTGTGAGAAAAAAAAAGTTTCTCAAAACACCCAGGAAGGGACTTCTCATGTTCATTTTATGTTTATAAAATTAGATATCACTTGTGTTATTTCAGAGCTGTTGTGACAATGACCTATCCTATTCCACTTAAAGTTATCCAAGTGATTTACATTTGATCCTCTCTACCTTTTCTTTAGGGAATTTGGAGGGAAACAAACATTAGATATAGGTTGTTTTGTTTTGTTTTGTTTTTAACTTTGCACTAAATTTAAATCACTAATGGTTGTCCTCGTTGACTAGTGAATTCCATCCTGGAAATCAGTCTCACAAGTTATTTTAAAGGAAGACAGGTTAAGGCTATGATTCCCACCACAGTGCCCACAAATGAGACTGTCATCCTGATGTCACCTAGCAATTGTGCTCTGCTGATGAACAGTCTACCCCTTGTCACCTCCCTTGTACGAACTCCCAGGACAGTCTGTCAACAGAGAAAAGCCCAGATTTCTGGCATTCCAAACAGCACTTGTTCTCAAAAGAATTTCTTGATAGGAATTGAGAACACTGAAGAATAAGGAGCAGCTAAGACCCTGACTATCTCCTTAGTGAATGTTCTCCAAAGGCAGACTTCAGGAGTTGGATGTTGCAATCAGTGTTTCCATTTTCCAATTAACTCCATAAATAACCTTTCCCCACTCCCCTGCATTTGTTTGAGCCATGCATCAAGTTTCCTGAGGAGTTAAAGAACATGAATCTTGCAAATGAAATGATGATAAATGACCAAATAATTTCAGAGCCTCTTTGAGCAAGAACATTAACAAATGCAAACCTTTTCAAATATTCTAAGCATCTATCACTGCCTTTATCAGTCAATAATTTTTTAGTCTCATCCCTAAATCTCCCTGGCCCTTTTAGTCTTTCCTACAGTATTCCAAGTCATAAAGGAAAGAAGACCCTTTGTATGAACAGAAATTCTTCATAGTAAATTCTAACTTTCTTCCTATCTCTTACATAGTGTGCTTACTAAAATTAGGAATCCACAGTAAAGCACACCTCAGAGCTATAGTGAACAAAATCCCAGCTAAAGAGACTCCTTCAGCTGGACAAAGGAGGGCAAGTGTGGTCTCTGGTGTTCGCTCTCCAGGAGCGCATTATAGGCCCACCCAGGAAGAGGGGAATTTTCTCTTGGCTGTTGGAACTACCAGTGAGCAGAGGAGAAGGGGCTGCTGGGGATGCTGTAAAAGAGCAGTAGCGATGCCTCCAGGGCAAGGCTGACCTTGAAAGCTTCACAGCAGAAATTCAAGTTGTTTGTTAACAGCAATGCATATGTCTCCCGTAGCCTAGGTAACAAACACATCACAAAATAGGAGGTTAGAAATTTGAAATCAAGGTGTCCGCAGGACCATTTTCTCACTGAAGTTCCCTCGCCCCTTCCAGCTTTTGGTAGTTTCTTGGACTCACCTTTTGTGTCAACACAAGCATAATATCCACTCCATCATCTACTACAGGCTTCCCCCAGGCTGTACTTGTCCCTGCTTTTCTAAGGGCACACATCATTATAGTAAGACTCACGTGCACTCAGTATGGCTTCCTCTTGACTTATATAAAGGCCCTATTTCTTAATAAGGTCAAGTTCATAGGTTCCAGAGGTTAGGACCTGAGTACATCTTTTGGAGGGATACAGTTTAATTCCAAACAGACACTATCTATATCATGTTTCTTAGAAACGGATCCTAAAATGGTAGTTCTTGAGAAAATGAATTTCTCAGAAGAGAATGGAGGAAGCTGGCTAGAAGCAGAGGCAGGAAGCCAGCCAAGAAAGTAGGTTCAAAGGGAGTCCAGTTTTAGCCTGTCTCCTCAGGATGATCTGAGCACAAATGGAACCATAGAGATGTCTTACCTGGAGGCAAATGGACCAGGCTTTTTCTCTTTCCTTCACTTTTCAGTTCTTTTTTCTTTTCTTTCTTTCTTTTTTTGCTTCTATTTTTAAAAGTATTAGCAAATATCAGACATGTGCGTGAGCAAGCACACACATATGCATTTGGTCATTTTCATTATCACCCCCTTTCATGCCTTCCCCTCTTCCCTGACACCCTTCTTCCCAGGAAACTCCCTCCTACTTTTCTGTCTTTTCATTTCTTACCCACTGTATTCAGTTATGGATGCTTGCAGGAGCATGAGTATGAGGGATGTTATTTACTGGACCATGACAGCCTTATCAGTGGCTCCACTGAAGAAAATGGGTCCCCAGTTAGTGGCATTGTTTGGGGAGGTTTAGGTAATGCAGGCTCTCTGGAAAAAATACATCATTGAGGGTGGGTTTTGAGATTAAAAGCCTTAAGCTATTTTCAGTTTACTCTCTCTGCTTTATGCTTACATTTGAAGATGTGGGTTTTCAGCTTTCTGTTCCTGCTGCTATGCTTGCCACTTGCTGGCATGTCTTCCCACCATGATGGACTCTTATCCCTCTGGAACAGTAAGCCAAAACAAACTCTTCTATAAGTTGCCTTGGTGATGGTGTTTTATCACAGTAATAGAAAAGTTACTAACAGCACCCTGTGTGATATAACCCTGGATTCTATTGTCATGTGCCCTCTGCCAACCATGTCTAGTTATAAAGCAGGTTCCTGACTCAGAGACAATGGTATGAAGAATTACGGGTCAAGAGATAAGACACTGTGGGTCTTTGCAGAGTGATGATGACTGAGGCAGATCAGTAGAAAAGCAAATCCACAACAAGAACGTGTATCAGTCTCTTTTGAGATAAAATATTTGTTTCACTTTTAAAGGTGGAAAGGTCCTGATATAAAGTAAACTGTCACCAGCTTGGTAATTTTCCTTTTCAAGGGATTATTCCATATTGGAATTCATCAATAAAATTTTGTCTTGGCATGTTAAATATTCATCCCTAACAATAAATAGTTCAGTCTTTGTAAGAGGAATATCTTCTAAGACTAGCATTCCAGATAATTCTTCTGGGAAAATTGATTTACAGTAGAAAAGGGGTACTGATGAAGCGTTTTTAGGAAGATTAATTTGGAAAGTCATTTTATGCATGTTATTTTCCCAAATAATCACGACCCCCTTCTTTATTATTGAGCAAATTTTGCCCAGAGCCCCTTGGTGCTCATTTCTAGACCTTTAATGATGATGATCTGAGCCAGCCATGACAATCCTGACTACATTCCTAGCTGTCTCCCAGACATGGCCAATGAGAAGTCATGGAGAAAGAATGAAGTTTGTAGACTTTGTTGGCCATGTTCTTCCCCATACTTCCTACCTTAGAAGTAGATATGATAGCTGCAACTGTGGTAGCCATTTTGCCACTGTATAGGAAAGTTCAAGAGAGAAAATATGATGTCAGTTCTAATATTGTCTGCTAAATCAAAGCAGGCAATGCCCATATCTGAACTTGTTACTTGAGAAATAAACTTGAATGAATTAAAGTCATTCAGATCAATTTGAAGTGAAATTTATTTATTCTTCAATATTAGTTTTGTGTAAGAATAGTTAAAATGAAGTCAATAAACACTCTACAGAAGGATCCTGGGGTCAAGTTTACTGTGATAGAAAGGCAATGGTGGATGTAAGGAAAAATCTGAAAGAAGTTTTCAGATAATTAGAGTCTTCAGAGAAACAGTCATTTGTACTATCAGCTCTCCTAATCTTGGATTTCCTTGATATTTCTTCTCGATTCTTGCTTTGGCTGCACTTCCACCAAATTGATTGTTAGATTTAGAAATCTTATCAGATTCACCTTTAATTTTCTAGATAAAGAGCTGTGTTGCATACTTCCTGCACATCACATTTTGACATATATAATTCTTACTGGTGACAACTCAGCTGATCCTTCCATTATTAGGTTTCACCTAATAGCATCTCTGGGGACCATTACCTGGAGCCTTGGTTTCATTATCAGTACAAGGGCAATGCTCTGATTTGTTCATTCACCTCCATCTCTCTTTTGTCCAGAATTCCTCTATAGAGAAGACCCATTACCTTGACATCTACCGTCAACTGTCAACTATATAGCTTGTATAGGAAAGATTTAAACATGCTTGACTTTTTTCCTTCATCAGATTTCATAGCAAATATTTTATGTCCCAGCAATCTGAATAATGACCAAATGTACATATATATGATTAAATACATATATGCATCCATATATATTGTTATATATTCATTATACGTAGTGCTGAAATTCATTAAGTCAGTTTTTTTTATATATAACATGCATGTACTTTGACCATATGCATGCTCCCCGTTGTCCTTCCCCTTTTCTAACATCCCTCCCCCTCTGTTATGCTCCTTCTTTCCCCGTCTCCCTTCTGCTCTCATGTCATATACATATATGTGTGTATGTGTATGCATGTATGTGCAAAGAACATACATACTCATATATGACTGGTTGTTATGTTAAAATCCACAGTAGTCACAACCCAGGAGTCATTTATTTCTCCAGAAATCTCTGTTTTTCTCTTCCAGAAATGGCATTATAGATCATTGAATTGCATGCTAAGGGTCCTCATCATGAATGGTGATCATTGCTTCTGTGTCTTTAAGTGGGTGCAACTGAAATATCTTCTTTTGAAATATTTTTCATGAAATATTTTTAAACACTTCACATTGAGAGTTAATATTGTAACTCCTATGTTGTTAACATAAAGAAGCAGTGTTTGTAAAAACATGATCAAGCACCTATCATGTGTGTGGGATGGTCAAATGATATAGTGGAGGACAACAATGGCAGAAAACTGTGAGACCCGAGTTTCTACCTTGTTATATCGAAGCTGTAGCTAAGAGGGTCTCCGGACTTGGACTTTTCTGTGAAAGAAAGACTATGACATCCACTCTAATCTGTTTCAGCTATCACATTCTCTGTGGCTACAGAATATGTGAATAGAACACATATTTCTACACACTTAACCATCATTTGATAAAGAAGTAAATGAATTGACAATGTACTTTAAAACAATGTCTTCACTTGTTTTAAATTTTTGTGGTTCTTAAACTCTTGTTGAATGATTGTCATATGTATGACATTTTTGTATGTGTTCTGAAGGATCCAAATAAAACTGACATTTGGTTTTGTCTCAGGGAAATTGGACATTTGGTCCTAGGATTAAAAAATATATGAGCCGGGCGGTGGTGGCGCACGCCTTTAATCCCAGCACTCGGGAGGCAGAGCCAGGCGGATCTCTGTGAGTTCGAGGCCAGCCTGGGCTACCAAGTGAGCTCCAGGAAAGGCGCAAAGCTACGCAGAGAAACCCTGTCTCGAAAAACCAAATATATATATATATATATATATATATATATATATATATATATGTTATTGGGAAGTCTTGTATATGAGCCATCAGAGATCCTGGATGCCCACTATTCAAGGCTCTTATCTCTACAACATGGGGTGGACACATGCTCTGAGTGCAGCATTTGGAATGAGGCAGACTCTTAGCCATATGTTTTGGAATGCTCAGTAGATCCTAAACACAGAGAATGTCAGAACACAGCAGAGTAGCATGATAGCTTGGTGAAGATTAGAACAGGGGACAGAGAGTGAGGTTACCTTGAGGTGACTAAATCAGAGCTGCTGCTCTGTAGGGTCTTTAAGTCCAGCAGGAGAAATTTCAGGTTGAGAACATAGATGATTTACTGTGATATCCATCCAAGCTGTGCAGTCATGAAATACATGACTTGCCACCACTCCATATTACTGTGCTTCCTCTCTGGCGAGGGGAAAGAACATTGTATTTATGAAGCAGTGCATGGGTATCCCCACGATCCCATAGTAAAGGAGACCTGATGGGGGTCATATCAACATGACTAAGACCAAGTGCTCAAAAGTTATTTATAGCCCATTAGGCACCATTCATATCAGTCAGGCATATCCTGTACAGATTTTGTGAATGAAATAAATATGCAGAATCTCAGGTTTTCAATATGGCTGCAGGGCCAAGGACATTTGTGCATTAGCTAGGAAATGAAAATTTGATCTAAAGCATTGGCTTACAGGGTCCAGGTGCACCTACCCTGTATTGACATATAGATCATAATTTCTTCAGAGGACTGTCAAGTACTAATTCTGGGAGAGACTTTAGTGAATAATACACTAAATGATGCATAAACAGACATCTATTAAAGCAAAAGGAATTGTCCAAAGTCACACAGCTCACCAGATGAAGGATAATTTTAGAATTATGATAGTGTATCAGCATTTAACTCATTCCACCTGAGAATATGTGGCAATCCAAAATTGCCTAATAGATGCCTTTTAAATAACTGGCTATTAAGTAAATATAAATCTGTAGATTCTCATTGAATAACACAATATAAATTCCTAATTACAAACAACAGTAGAAAATACATTTATTTTGTTTGTAGAGGCAGGTTATAATCATATAATATTAACAAGATAATTTAACAGATCTGGTTAGACAAAAAAGTAAAACTGTATAGTACAATGGCAAAATATAATCCAAAGAAGTATGATGTATTTATGATAATGATACCATAAAATGAATTAGATAACTAGCAATGTTCACAGACAATTTTCCCAAGCAGGCTATAATTATGAAACATACACCAAATCTTACTTATAACCAAAGACACGGTTAAAGCAAGGAATATTGTGCATGGTCACCTGTCACTGGAGAACAGGGCTGCATTCTGAGAAATGTGATGTTGTCCACACACAAGTTTATTTTGTGCATCTCGCTCTACACCTGGACTATATGGTATAGTCACAGTCACATTTGTGTTTATTGTTACATGGTACATGAATGGTATTTTACTTCAGTTTTGCTTAAAATATGTCAAATGTCGGTTTTCAAAGTGTCTCTTTGTCCCTACCTTCTCACATATCCTTCCTCTGTCCAAGTTCCTGTGACCTTGGACTTTGGTGCCCCAAATTATGACCCTATTCTGTGCCATTACCAACTAAGTGTGACAAGAAAACCCACATGCAGCCCCAGAGAAGTATGCCCTGGGTGCCAATGAGGGAGCACAGGCCACCTGGCACCTTGGGGCTGGGCAGTTGGGCACTATTGTGGTGAGCAAACGTATGGTGTGGTATGGGAGAGAGAGACAGATAGACAGACAAAATGGTTCATGTCCAGTGTACAGAGGCATGTCTGAAGAGGTGAAAGCAGTGAGGTGTGGGCTAAGGTGGGTAGTTTGATTGCTACTCGGGGCCATGAGTAGCCATGGGCCTGGGCTGCTGCTGGGTCCATGTTTAGGTTCGTGGCCCTATTGCAGCCACCAGCTGTGATGATGTCCCTGGCTCCTGGTACCACCAAAGGCAAAGAGGATGGGGCTGTACAGAGTTGGCCCTGTCCCTCACTGACTGCAACACTAGGGATAATTGGTCCTGCCCCTTGCCAACTGAAGCACTGAAGAGAAAGAGTCCTACACCTCGACTGGGCAAGACAGTAGAGCTGGCCTTGATGATACAGGTGTAGATGAGCCAAAGCTGAAGGCATAAAAACAGGAGAACTGGTCCCACCCATGCTCATTGTTGCAAGGGGTGAACTAGCCAGGGCAATGCCAGAGAGCTCACCCTGGTGGTGATGATGGAGAAATCTGGTGGGCTGATCAACCCTGCGACTAACTACCCAGGCCTAGAACGAGGGATGTGAGTCAGCCCACTGGAACATCCCATGAAGGGGCAGGTCCTGCAAATCCAAAGCTGCAAGACACAGGGTAACAACAGGATATCCAAGAGGATTCCCAGTGAGGGCCCAGTATCATTGGTGTAGTAGAACCAGAGGTCTCGAACCAGACCAATGACTCTTAGCAATGAACACTTGCAAGTCAAGATGTACGGACAAAAGGATATACTGTGTCATTCACCTTGTCACACTACAGCTTCCATGACCAGATTTTTCTTTTTTTTTTCCTTCTTCTTCCCTTAAATTTTATTTCACTTTATTTTGTCAGGGAGCGTGCAAGGGCAGAGGGTGCATATGAAGGGCCATGGAGATGAATGGGATTGAGATGCATGATGTAAAAGACACAAAGAATAAATAAAAAGAAAGTCATACAAATAAGAATATATTCCAGGTTCATCTTCTGAGCTTTGGGGCTGGCTCCTTCTTTCCTAAAGTACTCCATTAGAGTATACACCCCAGGTTGTCATCATCAAATAAAGGCCACTGGTGAAAGTGATAGAAAGCCATTCTGGATATCTTAGGAATAAAGGCAATGTTTTGGGAGTTCTCTGTGGAGTTCATAGATTGGGAGGAAGAGGTGATCCATGAAGTATGAGAGAGGTTAGAAGCTGAGGCTGGTCTCTGGATTTGAGCAGGATGTCCCTTGGGTACTGTCAATAGGTAATTAGCTCCAAGAACTTAGGTGGTGATACTTTTCACAGTATTTAAGAAGTGATGTTTTTTACAACCACTAGGTCCAACAGCAGGGATCATGTAATTTATTTTCCAGATTGATAGAATACTGAACATATGGTATATATTTGATTGGTACAGACCAATGAGAGAAAAGAAAAATGAGGCTGGCTGTGGCAGAGTGTAGGGCAGGACACTGGGGGAAAAGTGACTTCAATGGGAAGACTTAGCTGGAACCCAGACTGCTGATCCTGACCTTAACTGCTGTGTTCTTGGGGAGTTGAGGAGACATGACATTCTGAAAACAATGGCCACTATTGTTGCCAGTCAGCACTTTGGGCCCATGTACTTTTCAGCCATCAGATCTTCTGAACAGAGCTCTGACAAATGGCAAATGATGAAACTCTTTGATCCCCTTAACCAGGACCTAGGGAAAATCCCCTACTTCTTCTTCCTGAGTGATCTGTCGTGCTGCTCAGAGGTCTTGTGAACACAACACCATGGCATAAAGAAGGAAGAAGAAGCAGCCTCATCAAGAAATTCATCAGGAACGGCTTCCAGGAGAACAAGAAGGGAAGTCCTGGTGAGAGTCAAGGCTTTCCTTCTCTCTGCCCCTATCCAAGACCCTCATTCCTTGACCCTGGGCTCATTTTTAGCCTTGGAAGCACACTGATGCAACTCTCCTCAGGGCAAGGAAATCGTATCAGTCAATCTCACTTTCTCAGGACCCTGCCTCTCATTCAAAGAGAATCATAGAACACAGGCCTCATTCCAGAGATTAGCTGTGGCAATAAGCTCAACCAATGGTCCTTATTTAGCCTGCTCATTACTGGTACCTGAGTCTGGGATTTCTTCCTTGGAGTTAGGACAGTTCCATTGTATGTGACATTCTGTCCTTTCATGGGCTAATAATTCAAGGGTTGCTGGGCTAGATGTTCAATCAAAGATGACTATCATTCTCCACTGAGTATAACCACGGAGCATTGGACTTCCATACATTATGCTCATTTTTTTCTCACTCTTGCTATAATATGCTCTATAATAGTCAATAGAATTGGAATACTACTAGCAACCGTGAATTCTTGATAGATTCAGAATACAATTAATATAGCTATATAATTAAAATCTTTTCCTAATAAAATTTTCTTTCCAAGATGTATGTTTTTAAATGCTTTATTTTAGGCAGAATGTTTCTTTGTAAAACTGAGATACATTCTCCAGCAAAACAATATATTAACCATATTTAACCTAAAACTTTATCTTTTGATTTATTGGGCCGCATGAAATATAGCAGTTATTTAGTGAGTATTGGCTATGTGTCAGAAACATGTAGGAATTAATTTAATTCTTATGAGAAACCCATAAAGTATACACAGCTCATTCACTCTCATATTATAAAGGTATCACTGGGACTTAGAGAAGTTAGAAGACTTCTCTCATGCCATCCCACTAGTCAGTAATGGCGCTAAGACTCAATACTCCTAGGTCCTATAAACTATGCTTCTCCTGTAACCTTCTCTACATCAATGATAGCACAGTGTTTTCTTGCTGGAAATATGTTTTCTCTTGTTAAAACAGACCCTGTCCAGGGGCAAGTGTGATGACTCAGAAGGAAAAAGCTCTTGCATTCCAAGACTGATGACCCGAGTTCCTTTTCAGAACCTACAGTGGAAGAAGCCAACCAATCCCTGAAAGTGTCGCTGACCTTCATATGCTGTGACACACGTGCTGTGGTACACATGTGGACACTCGTGGACCTGCACTCATATGCACACACTAATGGAAAATCCAAATTTAAAATTA
Source organism: Peromyscus leucopus (assembly GCF_004664715.2). Lineage (NCBI taxonomy): Eukaryota > Metazoa > Chordata > Mammalia > Rodentia > Cricetidae > Peromyscus > Peromyscus leucopus. The sequence continues at coordinate 20,492,640 of NC_051064.1, read as the reverse complement.
AAACAAATGAACACCAACACAATCCTTTGTATTCCTTCCAGAGTAGCAGGTTCATTCCATAACTCAGGAATCTGTGGTGAGTTAAGACAAAAAAGAAAAACAGAGAGAGCAAAGACATTGGGCAAAACTAGAGCCTGTAGGGGGCCTTGTACCCACTGTAAACCCAAGCTCTTGATGATCTTCATGTGTGGTGGCTGGAACGAGAATGGTCCCCTTGGGCTCACATGTTTGAATACCTAGTCCTAATTAGTTGAAGTATTTGGGAAGGATTAGGAGGTGTGGTCTTGCTGGAATGGGTGTGGCCTTGTTGGAGGTGTGTCACTAGAAGTGGGCTTTAAGGTTTCAAAAGCCCACACCCATGCCCCCCTCCCTCTCTCTCTCTCTGCCTACAAATTGTGGATCATATGTTAGCCCTCAACGACTGCACCATGCCTGCCTACTCATATTACAGGATGATAATTGTGGACTAAGCCCCTGAAACTGTAAGCAGGCCCCAATTAAAAGCTGCATTGGTCACCACATCTCATCACAGGATAGAACAGTAGCTAAGACCTATTTCACCTAACAGTTAAAGCAGTATCACCCACAGGGGAGGAATCCCTCTTAACAGTGAACTTCATCTTTTAAAGACTCCCCACTACTTCTGTTGAATTGTGTTCCTGAAAAGAAACTGTCTGGCTCCATAATAAATGAATACTCCTGCTAACATGGGCTTATTGCCATTGGATCCTCTCCTAGTGCAGGGGGTTTGCTTTTCACCTGGGAATTCCCCACCAAGATATTGAGATGTTGATTAGCATACAAACCTTAATGGATCTGCATCCAGATCCTCCCATGTTTGTTTTGATCTACTGAACCATGTTAGATACAGATCATGAAGGGTGGGGCAAGCTACCTGTCTTAGTTAGGACTTCTATTGCTGTGAAGAGACACCATGACCATGGCAACTCTTATAAGGAAAACACTTAATTGGGGCTAGCTTACAATTTAGATGTTTAATCCATTATCGTCATGGAGGGACATGGCATGTATGCAGACATGGTGCTGGAGAGGTAGCCAAGAGTTCTGCATCTTGATCTGAAGGCAGCAGAAGCAACTATGTCCCAAACTGGATGTAGCTAGAGCTTAGGAGACCTCACAGCCCATCGTCAGTGACACACTTCCTCCAACAAGGCCACATCTCCTAATATTGCCACTCCCTTTGACCAATCATTCAAACACATGAGTCTATGGGGGCCATACTTATTCAAGCCACCACACCACCCACACCTGGAAATTCTCAGCAAAATACCTTCCAAGGCTTTCAAGGAAGTGTGCAGAAGGGGTTGGGAAAAATGAAAGAATACATCCATATAGTTCAAATTAACCTAGGAATACCTGTACTTCAGTCTCAGATCACTGTTTTATCTCAGAAGCAAACTCAAAACCACAAGCAACTAAAAGGAAGTTGAATCTTTATGTTCCAATGAACATTGGAGATTCACAGAAACACTTGTTGGAATCCCTGTCCTCACCCATATGATTTTTCTTACATGTCCAGCTGCTCCAATCTCTCCTCCCAACTCCTCCCTTGCCTCCATTCCTGCACCTCTCTTCGATTGGACCTTATGAAGTATGGCAGCTTGGCTTTGCTCCCAGGAAGAAAGAAAACTCCCTCCTTAAAGAGTGGACAGGAAGCTTTGGAAATTCAGCTGATAAAGGCTTTTTTCAGTCTCTTAAGTTTGGGAGTCAAGTCTCCAAACACAGATATCTCAGTATTTATCATGACACATATTAATAACTAGAACTCACAAAGCATCTCTCTGGTGCTTTTCAATAGCTAGTGAGGATCACATGTGAACTGTGAGGATTCATTTCACCTCAATTATCACAGCAGCTGTGTGGGCAGAAAGAGAAAGAAAAAAGTGAAGCAACTTTCAAAGAAGGATTTTCTAAGAAAGATCAGAGGACAAAAACAGTCCCAAAGGAGAGGCAACTCCCAGTGGACACTCTGGGCAGGACTAAGAGCTTTGAACTTCCTTATTTCTCCCACCAAATGCTTCACTACAAATACCTCAGTCAAATTTGTATTCATGACTCACATATCACAACAGAATATGTTCTAGTCAGAGTCTGAGGATTTAACCTCCTCCTAGAGGCTGAAGGATGGCATTAAGAGGAAATCATTTATGTATGTGGATATATGTATACTCATATACAAGCACACACACACACACACACACACACACACACACACTAAGGTAGAACAGAAACCAAATATGAAGAAGTATGAGAATAATGAAGAGTCAATGACTCATTCTGGCTATATAAATCAAAGAAGGATTCATACAGAAGACAAAAGAAAAAATGAGAAATTGGATAAGTATATTCCTTTGCTCTATTTTACATCTGACTCACAACCTTCCTCATTCTGAATCTGTGAAAAAAACCACGTAAAGCAAAGGGTGAGCTCTCTCTGGGCTATAAGACATTTTTTATTCACTTTCTAAAAGGACTCCTGGTTTCTCCTTTGCTATCCTTCCCATCCTGGTTAGTTTCTGCTTAGGAATGCTGGAGTATTCCTGGAATGTGGCATGTGAGAACAGTTTCTCAGAGTCTCACAAGGGGAGGCAAATCTTCAAATTATGTCTATGATCTTCCAAAGGGGTTTGGCTGTCTTCAACACTCTAAATTCCAGGGACAGATATTTGGAAACAAGATAAAGTGGAAGGAGCAAGCAAGCACCCAGTGGTGATAGTATTTAAAAAAGAAGACACCCAATGTGAAACAGTGCTTCTTTTCTTGCATGCTCTAGGAAATAATGGAATTATTTGGAAAGTTGTGAATGAACAGGCCTCTGTTTCTTGTGCCTGCTCTTGGAACTCTTTTCCTTCTGTTTGGTTGACTTGTCCAGGTTTGATGTGATGCTTTTTGCTTCATCATATTATATTTTATTTTGTCATCATTTGTTGTCATCTCTTAGAAGCCTGTTCTTTTCTAATGAGAGACAGAAAGAGAGTGGGTCTGGAGGGGAGTGGGGAGTGGGAGGACCTGGGAGCATTAGGGGGAGAGAAAACTGTAATCAGGATATAGTGTGTGGGAAAAGAATCCATTTTCAGCAGAAAAGGAGAAAAAGGGTGAAGAGGTGGGTCTCATTATTTGCACTAGAAGATTTTTATTTTGCAATTATAAGCTAGAGTTTTGAACCAGTGCATGGGCTACTGTGTTTCAGGTCTCATGCAGAGATAATGGCGCACCTTTTTTGTACAAACTGTTGGTAATTGTCATGACAAGCTTCTATGCTTATTTTCAACAAGAAGTACCATTGGTGTTAGAATAGAATCACATTATTCTTATAATGTAGTTATTGGTTATATTAATTTATTAAGAATGTATGGCAATATCCAATATCTCCATTTTTATTGAGAATCTGATAGTATTATTATTTATATGTCCTCATATATAAAAAAAAATTTGTAAAATGTGGCCTAAGATAGACCTAGATAGACAGACAAAAGACTTTTGAATCTAAGGCAATATGGTCAGGAAGACCTGAGGAGGATATATAGTGGTGGTCAGAACATTTTTGCATTAAAGGGAAGATAGAAAATAATTTCATCTTTGGAGATCATATCTGAAAGACCCTAACCCTTCAGGCTTATACCCCCAAGCCCCAGGAAATGAGAAACTAAAAAGAAAACTAGTTCCAAGGGCAACCTGACTCAGCCATTATTCAACTACCTATGCAACAATGTAACAATGTAAAGAGATTTCTGTTAAGAGATGTGCTCAACTGTGACTGGGATAGTTGCAAGTGTTCCAGAAAGGACCACTGTGACCTTTGTGTAAACTCCACTCCTGCCCTGATACACCCCTTGAGGTTTCAGGAAGAATGTACATGTGGACTTGACTGTACCCACTCTGTGATCAGACCATGATCTTGTGAAACAAAATTGTATGGGAATTATAATCTTATGGCTTTTTTGGGTTTTTCCTTTAAAAGTACCTATGTGACTACAGTACTATGCGACTCTTGCTCTCAGGACAAGAGTAGCCCGTCTGTACAGTCGCTTCAATAAAAACCTTGTGCTGTTGCATCAACTGGACTGGAGTCTTGGTTCTTGGGGCACCCACTTGAGACCCTAGATTTTGGGGTCTAACAATATCATGCCCATTACAACTCCCAACTCCGCTCTGTTAGTGAAAACTCAGCCATGGTCACTTCATAGACGACCATGGCTATTTTCTAAGATAATTTTATTTATTTATGGACATTTACATTTGAAGCATGCAATTTTCACATATTACAAAATAGTATTTGACTTTTTCTAAAGCATGAACAAGTGTAAAAATCACCCTTATTTTATGGAGCTATGAAAACAGGCACTATACTAGATTTATTCTATGGACCATGAATTGTTCACCCAAGACATGGAATAATCTCCAGGGCATTTTGCTGCTGCTTGGGAAGTATCCGGTTGTACAGAGAAAGAGTAATTAGTGAGTTTCTTTGCAACATTCTCACTGAATCATCAGAGCCGGTAAAATATCAAAAAATAGTAATTCCAGTCTCTCTCCCTCTGCACTCCATCCCTCCTGGAAAGAGCTGCTCTGCTATGGGGAAAACGGTGACAAAATAAGGACAACGACAACAAAACCACCACAGTTGGCAAGTCATTTCCAAGGAGATCTAAACTTAGTCCATTATGGTCCTAAAGCCAAAGCTTTATCACCAAATGAGGCAAAATCCTGACACATCTAAATCGTTCTTCCCATAGACACATGGAATGGGAAGAACTTTGCTATGGATATGGATTTCACACAGACGGCAGTTTCTACAGCACAGGTGCAGATGATCACAGGCTTCCCACAGCCAGACTTCCGCTTTCGTGCTGGCATCTTTGCCAAATGAAGAGTCCATTTCATGTAGAAGGCTGAAGATGAAATGAACTGCTTCCAGAAGTAGTGAGCTGTCCCTACTGAAGCTGGGCCGGGAGAGGATAGAGATCACTTCCTAAGGTGGTATGGAATCTATCATCTGGAACAATTATTTCGAAGATCATCACATGTGTTAGCTCTGTGGTGCATGTCATCTTGCCTCAGTTCAAGAAACTGCAAGGAGACAAGAGATAGATGCTTTTATCATGCATGCTGCTTTACATTTCAGATCACATCAATATAACTTCACAACTTGACAGATACCAAGACCCACAGTTGTCCAGGGATGGTGAAATAATCACCAAGTGATTGAATAGTTTACATGCAGGTTGAGTTTTCACAGCCTCATGAGCAAAGCACCAGACATATTAGTAAAAGAGGATGAAAACGTGGAGGCGTTTCATTTCATTTTATAACCCAGACTAACGTCTTCTCCCCTGTTGATTTCCGATCTGAGAAACCAAATACCTGCTAAGGGGGATGAAACCTGAAAAGGAGAAACTATGATGAGTTTTAGTTAAGATTGTCCCAGTGGTAAACATTTAAATTAGAGCTCAAGAAAAAAGTTCTATAAACCAAACAGTCAAAGCTTCTCTGTCCTGGACTCTTAGGGTCTACCCCTAAGAGAAAGGGCAGGTCCCCAGGGCAGTTCCCCCTTGCACTGGCTGGATGAACTGCTGTGTCAGCAGCTCCATGCATCATTAGTGGACCTGGAAACACTCCAGCTGCCTTGCTCCTATGCTCTCCCTGTACCTCTCACTTTTAAAGTGCTTTCATCAACATCATCCCAAGAATCTTTTGTTTTCCCAGCTGGAGAAGACTTTCTTTCTGTTTTCATCCCATCTCTAGTCCAGTTCTTTTGCCCTTAAGATCTGCAACCATGAATCAAAGGGAATCATCACTTGCGAGCTCTAAAGTGAATCTGCATGCCTTGGGATTCTCTCTCCCATCTATCTTCCAGCCGCTGCCATGGTTAGTTACATTTTCCTGCCCACTGTTGGTGGTCAACCTCCTCCCTTCTTTCCATCCTCCATAGTAGAGAAAAGATATGAAGATCTTTCTAACCATATTTTCTGCCAATACTTAGCTTTAACACGACATAATCCCCTTTGCTTGATAGTTTTCCCAATCCCCCTGTCAGGCAGGGGTGAGACGCAAGTTAGCTCATGGCAGAAGTTATTTACTGCATGAAATTATCTCCTGTCTCGGGGTTTCCTCCTAATTTTTCTGAAAATGTTTTCTAATAAGTTCAAGAAAGAACATTTTGGACTTGATTGTTTCTAAAGAGTGATAACGAAACCTCATAGAATCTTGTGTTTTTAGGATTTTAAGAATAGTCTGTCCTCCTGTCTCTAGGGAGGAGACTTTGGTTTGATTTTAAGCTTCACAGAAGAATGAAATTCCACAATTTCACTCAAGAACCTCTGTGCTTCAGAAAGACCTCCTTATCATTATGTTTATTTCTTGCAGTTTAGATTGAGGTAGAAATGGCTAGTAGGCTAATTAGTGTCTTTTTAGAGAAGTAATTAGAACTGTTTAAAAGTATTTCATAAGTGAGCGGCTACCAAGTAGGGAGTTGACGTTACTTAGTTGGCCTTTTAGCGTCATGCCCTTCAGTTTGCGGTCATTTATTTCTTCTCTTTTAAGTCTGGAAAATCTGATGCCTAACTAACAAAATGAAGAACCACAGGTAATTAATAACAGGTTTTTTTTTTTAATTTAAAACTCTTGAATAATTTCTAGAATTTTCCATTTCATGTTGTAAAATAATAGTTTTACCTGTCCATTTAAAATTCTGTACATTTATACAATGTAGTTTGATCATAATTATCCATCATCACTATTCCCAAACTCCCCCAGAGCCTTCGTTCTATTGATTTTCCCTTCCCTTTCCTTCCTCCAAACAACACAATAGAAAATTCTTTGAGCATGCTTACTAAAGGATTTTATTCGTCTGGGTAAGTGGTTCTGGTCTTTTGAATGGGATGGATACCTTTCCTGTGCCCCTAGAAACTTTCCTGGATATTTATTTTCGATGTATCAACTGGTCACTTTTATGAATGAGCCTCATAGAGCCAATGCTGTGGGATGGTTTGTATGTCAAATGCTCTGATTGGTCAATAAATAAAACACTGATTGGCCAGTGGCCAGGCAGGAAGTATAGGTGCGACTAACAGAGAGGAGAAAGGAGGGAACAGGAAGACAGAGGGAGACACTGCTAGCTGCTGCCATAACAAGAAGCATGTGAAGATGCTGGTAAGCCACGTGGCAAGGTATAGATTTATGGAAATGGATTAATTTAAGATATAAGAACAGTTAGCAAGAAGCCTGCCATGGCCATACAGTTTGTAAGCAATATAAGTCTCTGTGTTTACTTGGTTGGGTTTGAGATTTGTCACAGACTGTGGGCAAGGCAGGAAAACTCTAGCTACAAGCCAACCTGAAAGCAGTGTTTCCGACTAGCTGAGAGAAGCCTTTTTCTCTTACCCATACAATTGTTGAGTGGTAGGAAGGGGAAAGAGAAGAGAGCAAGAAGAAATTAATGCCATCTTGCCTTTATGCTGATGATAAACTGAAAATACTGATAGTGCTGCAACATGTGTGTTTTGAGTCTTCAGATATCTGGGTTCTGTGGACATGCAACTTTCACATGAAGTAGGAAAGTAAAGCCTGAAGGAGTGATATTATTAAGCAATGTGTCCACATCCTATGGAGCTGAGAAGGAACAATATTCAGATCTCCTGCCACAGTGCCTGGTATATGACTGGAACTCACAGGTTTTGCAATATTTTTAGGTTAGTAAATGGCTGTGTTCTTGAATGTTGGAGTGTCGCTGCTGCCTACATTCCTCCAGCTATTGCCCTGGGACCACCCCACAGTAAGTCTTTCCTACCATCCCCAACTAAAGCTTAGAATTGAGCATAGTGGGAATCTCCCACACCCTGCTCCAGCTCCGTGATTGCATTACTTTGTCAGTTTATGTAATATCATAGCAAAATAGTGTGTACACCACCTCCACTCTTGTAAAGCATTGCTCCATGTGCGCACTGGCATGTGACTACAGCCTCAAATCACTATGGCCTAGCAAGTTTGAGAAACTCAGAAGCTTAGGATTTCTTGATTTTTTTTTTAAACCCACCCATTGTGGGATATTTTATAAAACACTGTTGGTATTTGCCTAGGGATAAGTGTCACTTGTGAGTTCAACCAGGCCTCCTCATAATTCTTAGGCTGATTATCACATGATGTGACTTTGAGGATAGGGTCTTTAAAGAGGTAGTTGAGATAAAGTGAACTCACAAGGATGACTGTAACCCTGTAAGGAGAGTGCGCTGACAAGAAGAGGAATGTGGGGTAGTGACAGGTAACAAGACCAGACTGGAAAGGCAATTCAAATACTGAAGCTTGAGATGAAGCCAGGCCTGCTGACATAGCAATCCCAGGCTCGAAGTCTCCAGAATGTGAGACAGTTATTTATATTCTGGAAGCCACCTAGTCTATGAGGCTTTGTCATGACAACCCTCCAAATATAATTTAGAGCAGTGGTTCTCAACCTTCCTGATGCTGTGATCCTTTAATTCATTTCCTCAGGTTGTGATGACCAGCCATGAAATTACTTTGTAGTTACTGCATAACAGTAATTTTGCTACAGATATGACTTAGAATGTGAATATCTATGTTTTCTAATGGTCTTAGGAGACCCCTGAGAAAGGGTTGTTCAACCCCAAAGGGGTCATGACCCATAGGTTGAGAACAATTAACTTAGAGGGATGAAGAAATGGCTCATTTGTAAAATGCTTACCACACAAACATGAGGTCCTGACTTCTGTCCTCAGTATCTGCGTAAATGCTGGGCATGGTAGCACATGTCTGTGATTGCAGCCCTGGGGAGGAAAAGACAAGAACGAGGGACAAGAGGAGGAGGATCCCTAGGGCTTGCTGGCCAGACAGTCTAGCCCACTCAGTGAGCCTTGGGTACAGTGAGAGATACTGTCCCCTTAAAAAGTGGGGAACAGTAAAGGAAGACACTCCATCCACATTGACCTCTGGCACTCATACACATATGTATGCATAGACACAGATACACATGAACATCTACACACACACACACACACACACACACACACACACACACACACAAACTAGTTCAGTGTGCCTCTTCTTAGCCCTGTCATTAATTGATACCTGATCTATAACAGACTCATGTTCTTTGCAACATTAAGTCCTTTTGGCTACACATTCTAAATGGAGAGGATAGTTCCAGTTAATGCCTGCTGTCCTGGAACAATGTTTATAGTGTCTCAGTTTAGACACCAAGTCTCTATGTTTTCTTGCACATTCTCCATCCCTTCTTTGATATTTGCCATGAGCCAGATGCCCATTGGCTGGCTCATAGCACAGTGTACGAGGCAATGCATTGTCCAGTGAATACATACTGTGAACAGTGTATAGAACAAGTTACCATAGCTACATGGAAGGATAGCTTGCTTCCTTCCTCCAAGAAGCTGTGGCCCTTCATGAAACATAGATGAATCAGAATGAACTAGTGTCTTCTTATTTCTGTCCTATACAAACTACGACTTTTTATGTAAATATTTTTGGAAATGTTATTAAATGTTATTTTTTTATTATCTCCATCCAGATTCACTGTGGTGAGTTTATGGCAGGGATCAGAATACAATTAATGTATGCTTCTATCCCATCACATCGTGTTGCTGGCCGAGGCAATATAATACTTTTGGCAAGATGACAGTAGAAGAAGAGAAGAGAATCTTTGTTCTTAAGAAACATGCTAGTGATAAGTGAATTGGCAGCATTTCAGAAGACACTGGGAAACTAGTTTATGATACTCAAATGTGGCCTTACCCAACAAGTCCACTGAATCATGACAGCAAATGCCTGGTCTTCCTTTTCTCCCATACTAAATTCAAAAACTAATAATACTTGCTTTCACAGTTTAGAAAGACATAAGCTTGCTAGGTCAAAACAGCATCACACATAAAGCCTGAAAGGCCAGAAGATAAGGAGCCATAGAAGTCATTTGCTTCCTTCTCCACATTTGCTCTTTTTCTGCAATTGAGTATCTGCATGAGATGCAGGATGATGGGTGGAGCTCCAGAGGCTGCTGTAACAAAACTCCTAAGAGAGACAACTCAAATGGAGAAAAGGTTTATTTTTGTCTCATAGGTTTAGAGTCTTCAGCTCATAGTCACCTGGTTCCGTTACTTCAGGCCTGTGGTAAGGCAGAACATTATGGTATAAGCATGTGATAAAGCTGCAGATTGCCTCATAATGAACAAGAGGGAGTGAGGAAAAGGGCAGAGGAAGGGAGAAGAGGCAGAGATTTCCAGGGACAGAGGAGGGAACTAGAATTTGCATGTTCTGCTTCTGTCTGGGTCTCTTGTAATGTTCTTGGGGTTTCTGTGTTACTGGTAGGTGAGGGGAAGCTTTCCATCTCATCTTATCTGAGCATGTGCTACTTTCCTTGGTGTTGCATGGACGCTGGTAATGAATCCAGTCTCTTCACTCAAAATTATACCCTGCCCTCTTCCCTGGGATCAGATGCAAGATTAGTTCTCAATGACTGCTCCAGAATCGGGTGGTTTTGGTTGCACTTCCAGCCTTGACTTTAGCACCTTCTCAGACCAACCTCTGATACGAGATTCACAGAGAAATGAAAAAGGCTTAGGGCACTGAACTTAGCTCTGTGGCCAAAACAAGGATGTATATCTGCCTGTGATGCCCAAGGATGAAAGGTACCTCTGAAAAGGGGGTATTGAATGGTCCTTAGTGGGCTGCTAAGAAAGGAGATTCAAGGAACTAGAACTCAACATCTTTGAGCCCACAGTTTCCTAGTAAGAGTTGATTTTTTTAAGCCAGAAAGAGAATATAAAAACTATGTCAAAATGCTAAAAGACCAATACTTTCTGGCTCCAGCAGTCAGGATAACAGCTGTAAAATTATGAATTTTTGGAACAGAGTATAATCTGGTCTTTGCTACTGAAAGCCTGTAACATCACTGTATCATGATTTCATTTTTTGTTTCACTTAGACGTAAAAGTTTTATTTTTAGAAGTAGAGAACTGAAGTGGAAACTGAGACTCACCTGGGACTGGGGGCTTTAAAATTCTGTATGGACGTGATTTTTGATATCCCTGTAGATGAGTCCAGGTTTTCCAGAGAAAATAGAACTAATAAGGGACACACACACACACACACACACACACACACACACACACACACACAAGAATTAATGTATCATAAGGATTTGGCACATAGCATCATGGAGAATGGCATTTCAGATCTTTAGGGTAGGCTGGTAGCTTGTACAGATGAAACCCCCAGTTGGTCTCTTGGAGGGTTTCTTCTTATCCAGGAGGCTTATTTGTTTTTATTTTCATTCTAATAATGTTTCCATCTGATTAAAGGGATCTGCCTACATGGGGGTGGGGGTGGGGCAAGCATCTGGCTCCACTGTCATCAATCTAAGTATTAAACTCACCCCCATATATCTAAGGTAAAACAAATATTAACTGTATTATGGTCCCAAATAAGAGAGCTTCCAGAGGTAAGTTAGTCTTGGTCAGAGATGACTCTAGTTTCTGTCTGGCTTTAAGAGGTTTCCAAGATGGAGTGAGAGATGGAGGCATATAGTCAGAATAAATGCGTTCAAGTGCACATGCTCAAGACTCTATCATCCATTCAATATTTATAGCTGTTCTCAGCTTCTACCTTTAGGCAGACCTGGGAGCCAGCTACTGATGCTGAGCTCAAACACAGTATTTTCTTCTAAATAAGAATCTAGGATCAGACACAGATTTCCAGGTTGCTGAGGATAAGCCAGAGCCACCGGTTACGGCTAGGGCCTGAGTGTATTCTTGATGACGCTCGCCTCAGGTCACCTTCGCAGTAGCCCAGAGGAAATATTCAATTTAAGCAAATATATCAGACATGGATTTCCCTTTATCAATCCATGCTGACTGACCTTTAATGAATTAGAGAGAAATCCATTCCACATTGCCTGGATAAAGATGTAAGGCTGACGCATAAATCTTGACTTCAAGAAGAGGCAAATTCAAACCAGAGTTAGGTGCTCCTGCCTTTTGAGGCCAGAGCAAGGATATTAATGACTCACAGTTATGTAATTATTTGAGCTTATTTATATCTTGGGACCCCTAAATGCCATTTCCCCTGTCCTCATTGGACTCACTCGGGCTGAGTTGGCAGTAGGAGGGACCACTGCCCCCAGCACTGTCCTCTTCGGCTCCCTAACGTGCCTCTGTGCTGGACAGCCGCTCCCGGCTGCCTTTGCACTCCTGTTTATTTGTGTTCATTTGGTAGAAGAATAACTCATTCATCTCTTACTGAGCTGGCCTGATTGAAAAAAGAAATGTAGAACTTGTTTTAGTCTGTTCCTTTTAAAACTGTCCCCTTCTTCCCAATTTTGCTCTCAAGAGATATGACCGTTGTGGAAATTAGATTATAATTAGGGTCAAGGACTTTGAAATATTGACCCCCAGACTGACCCCTCTGTCTGTACTCTTAAGTGTCTCCTGTCGGCACACCCAGTGTTGGGTTCTGGGCCATTTTAAACCTGTTTCGAGAATCGCCACCTGACACTTAACCGTTGCACAAGGTTTTGCCTTAGTAAATGCATCTGTTATGTGGTATAGCGCTAAATGCCTTCCTGAAAGCCAGATAAATTATATCTGCTGTGGTAATGTGGCCCAAGAATTCAATTTAGGTGAATTTATCAGACATGGCCTTTTCTTTATCAATCCATGCTGACCGACCTTTAATAAATTAGAGAGAAATCCATTCCGTATTGGTGGATGCACAATCTGACGGGGAAGTAATCGGCACCGGATCTACAAACACACTCTGGCCTGATTTCCTGGCCTTAATGTGCTCCAGTCTGTGACAGGGCACATGGAAGCTCACTCAAGTTGCTTTAGACTCCTGAAGAGCTAAGTGGGATGTGAGGGTAGAGGAAATGGGAAGTTCTTTATGCTTGGGAAGTGCAGGGAGGGGGAGTAGGGTTTAGTCCTCTGGGTGGGCTTTGCATGGATTAGCTTTAGAAGAAGTAGCTGTGTGGGTTTTAGGCAACTTTTACCCTTCTTTGCTGGCAGAAGCAGAAGTTGTCTGGAGAAGTGATCTCCCAGGCTTCTTTCACCTCTAATAAGTTTCAGCTCCAGGGAAACAAAGCAGGTAGCAATTACTCGTACTCCAAGGTCAAATGAGCCCGGCATGGAGACCCGCCTGATGCTCAGCTGCTCAAACTCACCAGGCCGCAGTCAAATGCATCTGTTTCTGAACAGCAGCAAGTAACACTACAGCCATTTTTGCCCCACAAACCCATTTATTAGAAGACTCAGGATCTGGGAAAGGGACCAGTTGTCTCTCTGTAGCCTTTTGTGAATTACAGTGTGCTTACAGGTTTTATTGGTGTTTACTGAATTAAATGAGAAAAATATAAACTAACTAGTACCTGAATTTGTCAGAAAGATCATGAAAAATTAACCCCCAGCCATAGTTTCACACCAGAAATTCCACACTCTACCCCCAAACTCTGAGAGTCAGAATCCCATTCAAATTTCATACCGAATCTGAAAAGTCTTGTGTAAAGGAAGCTATTCAATGTTACATAGCCTAACACTTTGCAAATTTATTTGACATCAGGATCTATTCTCTCACATACATACATACATATATACATACATACATACATACATACATACATAATTTTTATTATTGAAAATAGATAACTCTCTCATACAATACATCCAATCACAGTTTCCCCTCCCTCCACTCTTCCTAGCTCCCCCCACCTCCCTCTCCCGCATTCTTTAGCAGCAAAACAGGACAAAACAAGATAAAATAAGACAAGTCAAAAGCCCTCATATAGGGGTGGGATGAGACAACCCAATAGGAGGAAAAGAGTCTCAAGAGCAGGCAAAGAGTCAGAGATACATCTGCTCCCACTGTTAGGAACCCCACAAGTACACCAAGCTAACAGCCATAAAAATATGCAGAGGACCTGGTGCAGACCCATGCAGGCCCCATGCTTGTTGCTTCACTCTCTGTGAGCCTTCCTTAGCTGATTCAGTGGGCCATGTTCTGGTGTCTTCCATCTGCTCTGAAATCTTTCTTCTCCCTCTTCTGTGGGGTTCCCAGATCTCAGAGGAGAAGGACCAGATGGGATCCTCCAATTTAGATGCTCTCTCTGCATAATGTCTGGCTGTGGGTCTCTGAATTTGTTCCCGTCTGCTGCCAGAGGAAGGCTCTCTGATGATGACTGAATAAGGGACCAATCTATGAGTAAAGCATAATTTCACTAGGAATCATTTCATTGAGCGCGTGTGCATGCCAGTTACATTTGGTTCTACCCTAGTTCTCTGGGCTACTTAGTCTTTGGTTCCTAGCTAGCCAGACAATGTAGGGCATGGACTCCCTCTCATAGCATGGGCCACAAGTTAAACCAAACATTGGTTGGCCACTCACAAAAGTTCTGTACCACCATTGCCTCAGCACATCTTGAAGGCAGGGCAGATTGTAGGTCGAGGGTTTTGTGGCTGGATTGGTGTCCAGGTTTCTCTTTCCGTAGCCTGCAGAACACCTTCTTGCACCAAAGAAATTAGAATGTAGGGGTGAAGGCTCTATACAATGAACTGAATGGAAGTTGTCTTTCACAATAGGGTCCTGCTCTCAATTTTCAGAGAGCAACCTCTGTCATAGCATCAGCCTATGTTGTTTAAAGCTCTCCATGGGACCTCCTTGGCCAACAGCTCAACCAAATGTAATCCAGTCCCACCATTGGAAGCCTCGCCTGGCTGCAAAAGATGACTAGTTCAGACTTCATATCCTCCATTACTAGGTATCCTCACTAGGGCCACCTTCAGATTTCAGGAAGTTTCCACTGGGTTAAGTTTTTACACTGCCCCACCCCCAAATGCCCCCATCTGTCCGTCCCCCCCTCCCCCGCACTCTGTCCTCTTTACCGAGTGTGTGTGTCTGTGTGTGTGTGTGTGTGTGTGTGTGTGTGTGTGTGTGTGTGTGCAATGTCTGTTAAAAATCACTCAGAATTTAACAATCCAAAAAGGACTCTCTGCCAGGGTGGCTCTAACTTCTTCAGGGATACTCCCGTCTACTTCCACAGAATCTTTGAGACAGATTAGTTCTCCATTGGAGTGTTTACAGGGATGGGCGAGTCACGCTTCTTCGTTGTCCCTTTGAAATGATATTTTCCAGTTTTACACTGTAGTCCTAGGCTGGTTGGAGATAGCTTGGTTGTTAAGAGCACCTGCTGCTCTTGTAGAGGACCTAAGTTCAGTTCCCAGCACCTACTTCGAGCAGTTTACAACTGCAGTAGTGTGGGTCTGACTTGTGATGCCGGGCTGGGGGTGCTGCGTGGAGGCAGAAATGCACCCCGGGGCGCTGCACTGAGAAGGCGAGAGTGACGCCTTTGGCTGGCCCTGGCATCCACAGTAATTGCTAACAGACCACATTCCCCTGGCTGCTCTTCACCCACCCCCAGCTCCTAGCATGTTAGCAGTGTACTTTATTTCTGAGTTATTAAAAATTACATCTTTCTTATATTGATTCTTGACAGTTGCCAGCTGACCTCTAATTGTTTCCAGGTCCGAGGTTTCAAATGTACTGATTTCCTTTTTGATATTTTAATCATTTTCTGTCCCCTGCTCACTCCCTCCCCTGCTGGTTTGCCTTGTCTTTGGAATTTCTCAAACCTCAGCTTCCTTTCCCCCTTTAGACATTTCTTTCCATTCTGAAGGGCACTAGTCGGCCAGTAGATGGGCGCTCTCTGTCTCTGTCGTCCTCTGACTCCTGTCAGGAGCAGGGACTTGCTTCACCAGGACACAGCTGGACTCAGCCTCCTGTGCAAACCCTTCCCCAACAGTTGAGAGTGCATCCTTCCTCTTTGGCCTTAGTGGTGCCTGGGCAGAGTGAATTGCTTAGCATTGTACTTGAAACAGGTTCTAGGGTAAAGTGATAAGTTGCAGAAATGTGTGAACATGATTAATTAAATTTTACTGCTTTGGTAACAATGGAATTGGTATTGCCATGAGTCAAAGCAACTCTCCTTCAATGAAGCTGTAAAAATTTCAATGACAGCTAGTTTTAAGAGTCAAGAGAATGCATGTATTGATTTCATATCTTGTCCTCAACTTCTTGGAACAGCTTGTGGCTAACAATAGGCAATAAATACTTTGTGAGTTGAGTATTATTTTTACCTTTTTCTTTTTATGCATTTGACCAACAATCAGAGAATGAGACAAACTTAGTAATATCTAGCAGTAAAATCTCATGTGCCTAGTAAGTGACTTTTTCTTCTTGATGCCTATTGTTAGTTTCCTTTTATGGCCCAAGAATATAACCTAAATGATATCATAACTTTTTATTTAGACACATATACAGAAATACATGTATCTGAGTATACAGATCTACTGAGTGAAGATGAAATGGACCTTGGAACCGACTGGGTTTAATATTACAGTTACCATAGTGTCCATGAAAATTTTTGGTAATCCCATAGATTTGAGGAGAAAGGCTACCAACCCAAATCATGGCTGAATTAATTGAAGCAAGCTTTTTAAAATTCATGTACCTGGGTTGTTCCCCCCTAAGGCAGAGTTCAGGAGGTCAGCATTGGATGTGGGGAAACTAAGGATTTTTATAGCTCAGGAATAGGGAGCTTCCAAATAGGAAATTTGGCAGGCAAATAATTTGGGGTCACAACAGAATGTAAGCATAACACGTCAGTCATAACAACCTCCTGAAAACAAAGACATGGTTGCAAGGTGATCGTAACAAGGTGGTCAACAAGATGGTCATAACAAGGTAGAAATAACAAGGTGGTCATGACAATGTGGTCACAACAAGATAACAAGGTAGTCATAATGGCCTCTTGAAACAAAGGCATGGTTATGGTTTATTGGAGCAGGCAGAACAGAACCATCTTAAGTTAAGGTAACAGGTGTCGAATAGTCCAATCCTTGAGAAACAGATTTAATCATAAACAGGGATGAATCTAGTTTGCTTTTACTTAAGTGGCTTTCTAGCGAAAGATGAAGGCAGCCTTGTTTATCATTTTCCTCAAAGAGTCTCAGCTACATAGAGTGCTTGCCTGGCACTTTATCCACAGAACAAACATCTGTTAAGAGTAAAGTTGCTAATTTCCGGGTACTTCTGATCTATTGCACCTGCCATTAGAGAAGCCTTTTCCAGTCCTAGAGAAAAACATTTTTTTGCCCACAGAGACACAGATACTGAGAGATGATAATTATCTGTCACACAGTGAAAGATTTTTAAGGACGTTAGAGGTTGTGATTTAAATGAGAGATATCACCTCAAAAATCACTCATTCCAGAACAGCCAGGACTGTTTCATAGAGAAACTCTGACTTGAGGAAAAACAAAAAACAACAAACAAACAAACAAAAAAACAACTCAGTCACTTGAACACTTAGTGTACTGGCTTGTTTGATGTCAACTTGAAATAAGCTAGAGTCATCAGAGAGGAGGGAACTTCAATTGAGAAAATGTCATCATGAGATCCAGCTGTAAGGCATTTTCTTAATTAGTGATTGATGTGGGTGGGAGGGCCCAGCCCATTGTGGGTGGTGCCATTCCTGGGCTGCTGGTCCTGGGTTCTCTAAGAAAGGAGGCTGAGCAAGCCAGAGGAAGCAACCGGTGATAGCAGCACTCTTTCGTGGTCTCTGCATCAGCTCCTGTCTCCAGGAGTTCCTTGCTGCCTTGATTGAGTTCCTCTCCAGACTTCCTTTGATGATGAA
The DNA here is from genome assembly GCF_004664715.2 of Peromyscus leucopus. Classification (NCBI taxonomy): domain Eukaryota; kingdom Metazoa; phylum Chordata; class Mammalia; order Rodentia; family Cricetidae; genus Peromyscus; species Peromyscus leucopus. The sequence goes on along the minus strand of NC_051064.1, from coordinate 20,474,915 downwards.
CAGTGATGTGGACACACCGCCAGATAACCCCTTTCCTCCCCAGCTTGCTTTTGGTCATGGTGTTTCATCACAGCAATAGAAGTCCTTACACTTGGTCTCCAGTTGGCAATACAGTCTGGGGAGGCTTAGGAGGCATTACTGTGCTGGAGGAAATATATTGTTGGAGGTAGGCTTCGAGCACTTCTAGACTTCCAGTTCTCCAGGTGTCTTGCATGCGTTTAAAGATGTGAACTCTGTTACCTGCTCTGCTGTCATGTCTGCTGTTTGCTAACATGCCTCCTTGCCATAATGGACTCTTATCCCTCTGGAACTGTATGTCAAAATAAGCCTACTTCCATAAATTGTTTTTGTTTTTGCTATTTTGTTTGATCACAGCAACATGCAGTAACTAAATCAGAGGGGATCCTGACAGCACTTGCTGCATGCTATGTGCTACATGTCAAAGCATGGCAAGAAGATGACAGATTGTGTGATTGAGACATGTCACTGTTCCACTGGCCTTACAGTGGGAATCAAAGGGAATGCATGGCCTCTTTGAAATGATGAGGTTATGGTATGAGAGCTCTGGGAGGTTGTCACAAGGGTCCCGTGACCCTTGTCCTAGCGATGCTTCATTTCTTAGACCATACATAGAGGTGAGCATCAGTATCAGCAAGAGGGTGCAAGGGTAGGATATGAGGAAAACTTTGTGACAGTAAGTCTGATATTTTGAGGTAGTACAGATTTCCTTGGGAAAGTTTTTAAATTTGGTTTTACATTAAGCTGATAGGAGAACATCTTATAGAGTTGCTGTGACATATTTAACTTCTTCAGGGAACTCCATCTAATATCTCCACATCTCTTCTTCCCACTGCTGTCCAAGGCAGGACCAGGACTGGGGCTTAGAGAAGATTTAATTGATTCTTTCATTCATTCCTAGTTCTTTATATGACTTTATGATAGAATTATATATCCCTGTCCTTTGCCATGAGACTTTCTTTCCCCTCCCTGGAGGAAGACAGTAGATTTCCCTGCCCCTGGACTTCAAGTTTGATCACGTGACCTGCTGTAGCCAATGCCGTGGCAGAGGAAGGGATGTGTGCAGAGACTGCAGAAGTGCAGTTATTTTTGTCTACTTGGGTTCCAGTAAAACAAAAAATGCTACAAACTGAGTTCAGGTCCAGACGTTAGCACCCCAGTACTCCAGTCCCCAAAGTCCAGACACTCAGCCAAATCTTGATTAAATTGCCCAAAGCAGCCAGTCCCCTGAGAGCCTAAGATTTTTTAAAATGATTTTTAAATTTATTGTGTAAGTATGTATGTGTGTCTGCATGTGTTTATGTTCACTGTATATGTGCTGGTGCCTGCTTAGGCTAGAGGAAGGTGGCATCAGATCCTCTGAAACTATTTACAGGCAACGAGACACCTGCTGTGGGTTCTGGGAACTGAGCCTGCATCCTGCTGCAAGAGTAGCAAGCACTGTTAACCACTGAACCATCTCTCCAGGAACCTCCCCCCCCCTTTCAAAGACTGGCCCTGAGATCTCTTTGTAGATCACTTGTTATACAGCATAAACTGACAGTGCATAGGAGGCATGTGTGTCAAATTCGAATGCATGACAAAAGGAGAATTTAGAATTACATGGCTATACAGGGCAAGTGAACTTTATCATCCTAATCTTTGTCTATGTGGTAAAGGGAGACCTTATGAAGGATCAAAAGCTGGCTAGAAATTCAAATGACCAGCAGTATGGGTAGAGGTGGGCCAGATGTTTAAAAGGCAGGGAAGCTTTGCAACACTTAAGCAATCAAAGTAAACAGTTGTGAAACCAGGAAAAGGCAATCCCCAGCTCAGGGGTCTGCCACCAGCTGCCTCAGCTTTGGTACATTTAATCTAACGCATTAGCACAGCTTTTACAGTTACAGTCCCTCTAAAGGATTTGGACTCAACTCCTAGTGCAGTTGCCAGGGCCCAAAGCTGTCAATTAGAAAACCATTTACCCAAGTCAACGCCTCCACTGGCTGTCAGGTGAAAGTCATTAGTCCAGCCTTCATTTTGGCCCTTGTTTTACACACAGATCCAAACTTCCATCCAAATCACATCCCCACAGTACATCACAGGGGGGAATGCACCTTCAAACAGCATGCAGCCATGCAGAGTCTGCCTTGTGTGGCTGTGATGCAATGGTTTCATTTAGCATAGGGCTGGGCAAGCCTTTTCCATGACTGCCTTTTCTTGGATGTTTTATTTTTACTCTCAATTCTAGTTTTTTGTTTGAATCCAGTTAAGCTGAAGTGAGCTGCTTATTCCTCTAGTCACATCCCTTTCATCCTTCTCACAGAGGAATGATAAACATAAAGGCCATTTTGGAATAGGATCCCTCTGCTCTGGGAGGTATGAGACACAAGTGTGCTTCTTATAGCTCCTCCCTGAAAGGTGCACCACTTAGGAGAGAGGAAATGAACATTTCCTGAATGCTGGGTCTGTGTTTTCTCATTTCATTCCCACAGCTTTCCCTAGGAAAGGGCCCATTAGTCTTACTCCACAGAGAAGAAAATTGAGACCACAGAGGTGATGTGATGAGCGGAGATTCTAACAAGTTTGTCATACAAAGAAGCCAGTCTCTCTTCATGTTTTACTTAGAACGAAAGATGCTATAGTACAAGATGCTGAAGTCTGTTCTTGTATCCTCTGATAGAATAAATCATAGTTCCCATTGGCAGATGGCTGAGGTATTGCATTCTGGAAACAGCCCATGCTGGTCTCTTTACCTCCACTCTTGTCTCCTTGGTGTCCATTTTACACATCAATACAGCAACTAGAGGTGCTTTTTAAATTTATTTTTTGTTTGCTTATTTGTGTTAATTTTATAAAAGGACTAGGTTCAAAGCAAACTGAAAAGGATGCTTCCCATGCCCCTCTTGATCCTACACACATATAACACCCTGGTTATGAACATCCCTGCATCCCATGCATTTGTCATAATTGATTAGTGAATAGTGTGTCATTATTGATGTTGTCCATTCTACATGTTTAGATAAATATGTCAAGACACATATCTACTAATATAGTATTTTTGATTATTTTCACTACCCTGAAAGTCTTCTGTGTACTATGTATTTATCACTTCTTTCTCCTTCCATAAGAGTGAATCCTAATTTTTTTTTTTTGCCCTGGATGGACTGTAGCATTTCCAGATTGGCTATTTCACTTAGTGGTATGCACTTCAACTCACTACACGTCTTTTTGTGGCTTGATTTTCTTCTTCTTCTTCTTCTTCTTCTTCTTCTTCTTCTTCTTCTTCTTCTTCTTCTTCTTCTTCTTCTTCTTCTTTGATTATTTGAGACATGGTTTCCCTGTGTAGTTCTAGCTCTCCTGGAACTCACTTTGTAAACTAGGCTGGCCTCAAACTCAGAAATCCACCTGCCTCTGCTTCCCAGTACTATGATTAAAGGTGTGTGCTACCACCACCCATCTTCTTTTGTTCTTGTTATTAAATAATATTCTGCTGTCTGGAAATAGCACAGTTTATTCATCCATCCATCAAAGGACATCATAGTTGCTTCCAAGTTCTGAAAATCATGAAGAAAGCTGCTATAAACGCCCAGGCACTGTTTTTGAGGAGCCATAACATTTGAACACTGGGTAAACATCAAGCAGTGAGATTGCTGTGATGATTAGTGAAAGGATGCCTAGTTCTGTATGGTATAGCCAAACTGTCATACAAAGTAGGCAGAGCATCTCACCCGTCTACCAAAGAAGTTGCTCCAGATTCTCTTTACCATCTGGGCATCTTCTTCACACCTATGAAGGTACTGGCCTGTGCTCCCCAAGTCTTGGGTTGAGGAAAGTTGATATAGATGGCCCATCTATAGTTGGACACTCAGAGCTTCTTATTATCAGTATTTAAGCCAGTTATGAATCTCTGGAAAAAAGAGCAAGCATCTTAGAAATGAGAATGAAAGTCAGAGTCCAAGGATGAAGAGGAAGTCTGTGAAGTGCTATTGTTTTTGGACATGGCCACTGCATACATGTAACCTGCCCAAGACCCACACAAGATCAATCCAGTCAACATTCCCTACTGCACACATAGCTGAAGAGATATTGATCATTGATGGCAATGGAGGAGAGTCTTTTTGTTTGGTATATGGCCAATGGTACATTGCCCATGCCCCAGAAGATAGCCATGGGGCATATGGACAGTACTAATTGTACTGAATGGCATATTAATTATAAAAACAGACATGAAATTGAGAAGGAGATGTTAGGGGTTCCTGAGGGGAGATGGAAGGAGGCAGTAAGGGATAGATGCCATCAAAATACATTGTAAACATATAGGAAAATTTCCAAGAGTAAATAAAAATACTATAATAAATCACACTGTTATAAATACAACCAATTACATGTTATTTGAAACTGTCAAAAAGAATAAATCATACTATCTTCTCTCTAAAAAGATGCTAGCCTATTTTTAAACTTGGTTCTTTATTTTCTTACTGCTTAGTGTGAGAGATTTCTGTATATTTTATAGTAGTCCTTTATTAAACATGCCTTCTGCAAAGAGTTTCTCTCACTGTCTCTTGTCAAGTCACTGACATACAAAAAAAGAGAAAGTTTTCTCCTATTATTGCCTAAGAGTTTTGTAGTTTTTTACATTTAGGCCTATGTCCATTTCACATTATTTTTTGTGAATTATATAAGATCTTTATCTAGATTCATTATTTTACTTGGCAGTCCACTTATTGCAACATCATTTCTGTAAGGATGTTTGCTCTGCCCTGTCACTCTGCTCCTTGTCAGAAATGAGCTAAATACATTATATGGTCTAGTTCTAGTCTCTATTTGTTCTTCTGATTTGTCTATTCCTTTATCATCATTACCTGTCTTGAGTACAGTAGCTTCACAGGAAGCCTTGGTGTCCAGTGATGCTATTCCTCAACTTTGTTCTTTTCTTTCAATGCTATGCTGGCAATTCTGTGACTTTTGCCTTTCAATATAAAATTTAGAATCAGTTGACTGGTATCCACACAGCTGCAATTTTGATTGGGATTGCATTGAATTTATATTCAAATGTGGACAAAATCTTGACAATGTTGAGTCATTCCATCCACGAGCATGGACTGTCTCTAGTTTGGTGGTCCTCAACCTCCTAATACTGCCATCATTTAATGCAGTTTCTTGTGTTGTGGTGACCTCCAACCATAAAATTATATTCATTGCTACTTCATAATTGTAATTTTTTCACTGTTATGAATTATAAGGTAATTTTTTGGAGATTTATCAAAGGGATGATAACCCACAGGTTGAGAACCATTGCTCTAGTTCTTCAATTTCTTTATCACAGAGTTTTTAAGCTTTAGTTTAGCATTCAATAATATTTTTATTAATTCTTTGAGAATTTCCTACAAGATATTTCATTGATATTCATTCCCCACTCCTTATCATAACTCCTCACAGATCTACCACACCTCCCCACCCTAATTCCTTAGTGTCATTAAAAAAAAAACCCACCAAGTTCAGCTTGTGCTGCCCATATACTCTTGGGTATGGAGGTGTCCAGTGAACCATGGAGCAATATCCTTAAAGAAAAGTGGCTCTCTCCCAGAACCCATCAACTTTCAATAGCTCCTTGGCCAGGGGTGGGAATTGGTATTTATCCCTTCCATCCATGCTAGCATGTTTATGCAGTCATTCACTCAATCACCTATTTTCTTAGAGAATTAAGCTCTGGGCCCAGACCTTAAAGGATAAGGCCAAAATGCAAATGACAGAGGGAAAAGAGGCTTATAGTTTCACAAAAAAGCATGAAAGTAAAATCTGAAAGTCAAGCATGAAGAGAACAGAGGCAAAGGAATGAAGGGGAGCATAGGGGGACCGTAGAGACATCAGTTTGAAGGTAAGTGCATGATAGATAATAATATGGATTTTAAGAAAGACAATGTAAGAGTTTTTGACTTTGAGTTTCATGTATTTATATTTAATTATTTTTTAGATTTCTTACATAGTCACTGTTTATATATTCTCCTACCCAGGACAGAAAGAAAGACTCAGTGCTTCCCATGCTTTCTCTCTATGGGCATCACTCTGAGCCAGTCCCAGCATCCAGGCATTTGTCTAGCCAACTGGCCCATTATCTCCTGTAAAATACATTAGATTAATTGTAAGATTATTGAGGGTGGTTAAAATGAACACATTCTTTTCAATTTAACCAGAAAACTTTGTCCAAATTTATATATTGCCAACCTACCGTGAATATCACAGTTATAAATCTTAATCTTCCTAGGAATCACAAATATGAAGAGCACCCAAGATGAGCCCAGAGTATTCTACATCTGCCTTTTGTCCAGCTATGAACTTGCTGTTTTGACCTTGTTTTCTATCTAATAAGGTATTATACCCACAGTCCAAGATCTGAGCTAATGATCTCTGAGATGTTACCAAACCTTTTTGTAATTCCAAGAATATAATGTCAATCTTTCCATGGTCACTATGGAAACTATATCCCAGAAAAATCCAGTCACTTATTTCAGTATGACTTATCCCTTATAAAACTAAATTGGCCATTTCTAATAAATTTAAGCTTTTAAAATTGTTCCCTTACTAAATCATTGGTAAATGTATTCATTAATATTCTTAGCATGACCAATAGTACAATTAATAATAATAATAAAAGCTAGGCTACCAAGACAGCTGTGGTGCAGTGGTTAAAACCTTTGGACTTAAAATTGGAACACCTGGCATTACAATAGACACAGCTATTTTTTCTCTGATATTGTTCAAAGCCATTGCCCATCCAAGCTTCAGGTTTTTTGTTTTTTTTTCTCAAATGCAATATGGAACAATAGCATCTATTAAAAACAAGACTTTGTTAATATCTGAAAAAAATCAGCCCATGGGAGATACAAAATTCATAGTCCTTATTATAATTAAGTCTCTTAATATTCTGCCATTATGAGTGATTCATGGCAAGACAGGTTACTGTTAGGTAAAGAAAATCATTCGATAATTCCTTAGAATGCATTTTAACTGCCGCTTTTGAACTCTTCCTTTCACCAAATATCCATCAGAGCTAAAGAGTTGCTACAATACAAAACTAATTACAAATGTTTTCTTCTCTCTTAACAAGTTCCCTTCCTGAAACCGGTATGGACGCAGGCACGTACATAAGGACAAGGGATCCCATAAACAGGATTGTCAGTCCTAGATACTTGAAAATTAAATGCGTTTGGATTATCTACACATCCCTGACTAGGTGGGGTACTAGGCTAGGGACTCTGCTCCACGCAATGAACCAGGCTTCCGTGGTCATTTAGGAGATGTGTATGCCCTTATTAGGGAGCTCCATGATACTAGCAGGCACAGGTCTCTAACTAAACTCTATCCATGTGCCTCTATGATCCCGACTCTGGTTCTTGCAAGCATGGATATATGGTAAATATTTTGAAACAAAAATCATTTCTATAAAATGCTGACTTTCATGATGTAAATGTTTCTAGTATCTCCGAGAAGTAACTAGAAGTAGAGCTTGGAAGGAAATGCCTACTCCAGTATATCTGAGAGAGAAAACTACATTAGTTTTCTAGTAACCTCTTGTATGTAAGTGTAGTTCTTATTTGGGAAGATTACCAGAGATTAATAAAACATAAGAATATGAGTAGAATGATAGAGCTTAACTAAAGAATATTCCCGAATCTCTCCCTGCTTATTTGTTACAGGAAGGGTTTTATGGCACACATATGGATTTGGGATCTAAACCTCTCCTACCATTTCTACCCTTTCTTCTGGCCTAGTCTCCCATCAAGCTTCCATTTTCAACCTATACAAAAATTGTACAAATCTATTTACAAAATAAGTACTTTGTATTCTTCACAAGTTGTAGCTCATCTTAAACAGCTTCCAATGTTTCCTATGACAACAATGGCTGAGCTCTGGAATTAAGCCTATCGGGTTATCTTGTTTACTTTTCTTGCTGTAGCAAGACATTCATTCACATACCTGTTACAGAAATAATTGTTGAGCTCTAGCCATGTCACAGAACTGACTTTCATGTTGTATTTTAGTTTACATTAGAACATGTAAACTTGAAAGTGAATGCAAGGCCCTGGTTTTTAACTTGTACACATCAAAATGAGACATAGATGAGAGTGGTGTACATGTCACTTTATAACAATTCTCCTTCTCTTTGGAAAGATTTCCTAGAGTTGTTTTTTTCACTCTTTTGCTCTTTTCTCTTTGCTCTTTTGCTCTTTTGGGGGCAGCCACTCAGCTCCCAAATAAACCACACATGGAGGTTTATTGTTAATTATGAATGTTGTTTCTAGCCAGCTTTTCTTATATTATCCCATCTATTTGAAGTAGAAAATTTCCTTTTTGAACAAACTAAATTTTGGCTTTTAAGTGTTCTCAAGTGATTGAATGAAACTCACCTATGTTACCGAGGACATTCTCCCTTATTTAAAGTCATCTAATTACAAATATTAACCATAATTATAAAGTACCTTCATAACAACACCTAGGTTTGTATTTGTTAAATCAGTGGGTAATACAGACCATTCTGATTGACATGTAAAAATGACCACCAGGGGTAGAGATTGAGTGTAACACCCTCTCTATCCCACAATGCTTAGGAGTAAACACTTCCAGGGACAGACTGTGTGTGTGTGCCTCTCAGGACGTTTGCTATGTTTTGAAGATGTTCACGCAGAAAGCTAGATATTAGGGCTGAGGACCTCTGACATTCAAAGATGCAATTTCCACAGTATGAGGGATGAGTTGATAGGTGCCTACTTCAATCAAGAGCTTGCAGGGCTGTGAAGGGAAGCAATAGCATGAAGCAAAAACTTAAGCCGAACACTGCCCCAGCTTAATTCTCAATTAGACTTAAGTGACCATTCTTCCCATCATCCTTCTCATCTAAGAGAAAAGAAGGGCTAGCCATCTCTGGTAGAAGACAATGTTACCTGGAGTCTTTTCAATCATTTTACTCACAAAGTCTCATATGCTTTAAAATATTTATTCATTGTGACCAAATAAAACATGCTTGATCATCAGGAGAAAAAGCAAATAGTTATTGGAATCAGCAAAGAAAGAATAAATGTTAACTTGTTAAAGAAAACAAGACAAACAAAGCAAAATAGAACTGAAATTAATAAAGGAAAGCAAGATTTACCCTAATCATTCTTAATAGTGAAGGGTTTGATCCATTTTGAAGATACCATAAAGCGAACATAATACTTGATTCCTGTTTGCATGCAATGACTCTTAATATTTTAAGAAAATTTCAGAAAAGCTAATGTGAAAAATAGTTGCAAAGTCATAGAACGTTTTTTAAACATTAAGTAAATAGCTGATAGAATGAAAAAAAAAAAAACACCTCAAAATGACCTAAAAAGTCTGAACAACATAATTACCAAATGTGTCTTATTGAATAAATTCAGACTATTGAATAAAATATGACATTCTTTTCAGGTTTGCATACAATAGTTTTTTCAGGTTCTCATGGAGTATATAAAATAGACGTAAGTCTAAGAACGGAAAGTCTGAAACTACTAGAAAAACAGAGAAAGCATCTTACAACACTGGTAAGGTCATGAGATTTTGGAAATGATCAGAAAATGTAAGAACAAAAGCAAAAGTTAACAAACAGAGTTATGTCAAACTAAATAGTTCTATACAACAAAGAAGCATTAACATAATAAAAGGCAGCCTACATAATGGATAAAGTACTTAGCAACTATTGCCAAAGGTTAAGTGTCCATAATACATCAGGAACTTCATAAACTTCACAATAACAGCAAGCAAGTGATCTGTAAAAAATGGTAAGTCATCCAAACTGACACATCTCAAACAAAAAATATAAATGCCTCTCAAATAAGAAAAATGTTCAATATATTAGTCATCAGGGAAATGTAAATAAAAAGTACTGTATGCTATTATTTCATCTCAAAATGGCTAGGATGAAAAAACCTGAAAACTAAACAAACCCCAGTGATAATTTTGAGAAAACTGATAGTGGGGATACATATCAATATGGCCATCATGGGGAGCAATGCAGATATTCCTTAGAAATTTTCAGAAAAACTAATGTGAAAAATAAATACAAAAGCATACAATCTAAAAACATGTTACCTAATCCTTGACAAGAAGGGTGATATAAATGTTCATTTATGGTTGATTACTCCACAGTCATGTATTCCCCATGTTTTAACCAGTTATGAGTCTCTGTATTAACCACTGCCCAATAGAAAAAATAAGCTTCTCAGATAATGGCTAAGAATTGCCCTGATCTATGGACATAAAAAAATAAGCATTTATAAGGCACTTTGATACTATGTCCATTTATCAAAATAAATACTAGTAGTAGTTTCTCCCTTATGGCTTATGAACTCCTCAGCCATGGGTTCCTAGCCAGATTTATAGTGCCTGGTATGAATTCTCTCTTAAGGAGTGATCCCTGTATCAAATCAGAAAACAGCAGGTTACCCCCATAACATTAATGCCACTATTATACCAACAAGCATATCTTGATAGAACTGTCAGTATTGTATTGTGACTCACAGAGATGACATCTGGGTAAGGCTGTTCATGACTTTTCTCCTTCAGCAGCATCCATAGCACCTGGTAGCATCATGAAAGCTAATCAGCAAGGACAAAGCTTCTGGGTCAGTAGAACTCAATTTCTGCATGTCCTTTGACCATAGTGTATGATATCTTCAGCAATGGGGTCTTCCCATCACATTCTTGGAGGCAATCAACAGCAGTGACAATAACTTGTATATCTAAACATTTTAAACAAAATGCCAGAAAGTTAAAATCAAAACTATATCAAGAGGATAATACAATAGAATCAATAGACTTTATTCCAGAATGGAAAGTTGATTTAACATTAGAGAAAATATATTTCACAGTAATAATAGGAGAAGGAGAAAAAAAGAGATCATCTCAAGTGAATAAAACAAGATTCTACATTTATTCATGTTGAGCATTGATAACTTAATAGTAAGGGAACACTTTTGATTTATAATGAATATCTATAAAAGTTTGTATATTATATTGTAAGCAATAGAAAAGTGTCTCAAACTTCTTCCTTGTGATCAAGAGTGCATATGCTATAATTCCATTTACACAAGGTACAAAACATGCAAAGTTAACCTATATATGATTGAATCCAGAATATCAGTGATCCTCTGGATGGAGACCATGGATTTAGAATGTTGGTAATGATCTGTTTCTTTATCTGGTATGATTATGGAATTATATTTACTTTTGTGAATTTACTAATCCATTTGCTTGAAATACTGTATTATACATCATCAAGGACTTAATTTAATACACACCAGAAGAAATTTTAAAAGCCAACTTGTATTTCAATCCATTGTCACTCTCTCATGAGATGATCGTTTGTGTCCTTTGATGGTCAGTCAATTGTTTCTCCCACGTTGGGTCAGGCAAAGTGAGAGCTGATTGATGGGTATTTTGAGACCAACTTAAGAGAACCTGAGCTTCCCAGACAACGCTCTGAAATCAGACAGGCCTATCATCAGTTTCCCCACTGTTAAGTGAATTTTCCCAGAACCCTTCCGAGGCCACAGATAATGTAATTCCATTTCAGGCAGCTTTTGTTGTTCATATAATCACCTAGCTGCTCTCAAAGGAAAAGCATGTTGGGCCATATCAGATGTGGGTGTTTACTGTGCTGCTCTGGCTAGGGTGGAGGGAGGGGTAAAAAGGCCAAGTGCCAGGAGGAGAAAGGAGAAATCGCCTGCCAGGTCCTCTGATTAAGAAGCATATGCTCCAGAGAGTTTGCACATCTGCTCTCTAGACCACACGGAAGAACCCTTCTCGTTTTCATTGTATTTTTGCTTCTGTTCAGGAGCTTTCACAGCTTTGCAAATGCCCAGTGGTGACATGTTTGCCATGGCCTCCGAGATGCTTTACTTTTGGAGGATAGAAAGCTACAGTTTCTTTTAGCAGAAGCAGCGGCCCACTTTTCACTCCATTCCTGAAAGGCAATACTATTTCTTCCTTCCTTCCTTCCTTCCTCCCTTCCTTCCTTTCTTCCTTTCTTTCTTTCAGAAAGTTCTCTTGGATTCACTCCAATTAATAGGCCTCTTTAGATACTCCCTGATCTCAAAAATCACGTAGGAGTGATACTCAGCTTATAAACTCACTACTTTTACACACACACACACACACACACACACACACACACACACACACACACACACACACGTGCTTGCTATCCGGAACCCAGCATTTCCATCATTTTGTGTAGATATAATATTTGTGCAGTACTCAGCTCCTCAGGGTGGTCCCTGGATTCTGTTTAATGTAAGTGGATCCAAAAGTTTTGAATTTGTGATATAATGGGGACTCTTGTCTTTTTGTAGCAGCAGATGTAAACCTTCAGAGTTCTCTCCCAACTTAACAGAACTCATCTGTCTTTGGAGATAGTGTGGTCTCTCTGATCTGCTCCAAACCCTTCATGACTTCACATGATTGGGCTCTGGCTTGACTCTGTAACATCCTTGCTCTTTCTGTTCTGTTCTTTTTTTTTCCCGTTATGCTCCAGCTACACTGGCTCTTTCCTGTGTCATCACAGTTTCTGTTTGGGCTCTATGTGTTCTTCCCTTCATCTACATGCTGTCCCTAATATCATCATGTGACCTATTGCTTTTTGTCACCCATGTGTCAAAACAAGCATAAACTCCTAAGAAACATCTTCCTGGGCTACCCACTCTCAAAAAGTCTGTATTTATTTACTTACTTGCTTTTTCCCTCTTGTTTGTGGCCTATGTTGCCCTCCTTTATGGTAAATCTGTAAATGCAGGGATTCTGTATTTTATTTCCCTATCACTACAAGCACTGTGCCTGAGATACAGCTTTGTAGTAGACAGCTGGATCAGTCTGAATCCTTGGAGAAGAAGATGCTAAGGTTGGATTAAATATGCAAGGAATGTATCAGGGGAAATGCCTATGAAGAATAACGGAGAGGAAGCCAGATCAGGATAGGAGAGCCTGAGGGACTTCAGGAAAGCTTCAGGCTATGTAAATTCTGAGATGCTCTTGACTAGGTTGATAGAGGGAGTACATGGAAAAATTATCCACAGAGCTTTTTTATGTTGGGCCAAAATGCCCTGGTTCTAGGGCTCAGAGCTGCTCATATAGTGACTAAGTAGATGACAGTTCCAACGGTTTACAAAAGCTTTCTGGGTTCCTTTCCCAGCATGCTGCAACACTTAGTACAATGCTAGGCGTGTATTCTCTAGTTCTGAGATCAACATCTCACCCAGAGGAGACAGGTAAACTAAGTGAGGCTGCTGTGCTAGAGTGGTGGGGACCATGATGAGCTGGCTCAGGCTGCCCCTATCTAGAGGGGTGACTGCTATGTGACTACAGCTCATTACTGCCAGGCAAGAAAGCAGACTCTCTGCTACCAAACCAAGCGATGCCAGAAATCTGGATTTTTACGTGAAATCTCCTGATTTTTAAGTGTTGGGAACTAATTAAATAGTTTTAAATACTCTGCAGACCAACATCAGTGTGGCCAAGCAAAACATGCCTGCAGGATAATTTGGCCACCAATTTATAGTCTCCATTCTAGACCACTCGATGAGCAAAATTCTAGATCTTTAAAACTCATAGTTGTGTTAAAAGCTTTGCAACAGTTATTCTTGGAAGTCTTCTCAGGACCAGCTGATGACTGGCCATTTATGTCACTCCCCAGTATCCTGGATCCAGAGAGCATGGGAGAGAAGAAGCCATAAATATGTGAGTCACAAAGGTCATGGGACTCAGAGGTGAAGTTTCGCCATGAAGCAAAAATTGGCAGTTTTCTGCTGCGAGCTGAGTGAGTAGGTATGTCAGCAAGAGCAAGGCCAGGTGCATCTCATTCCTGCCCACAGGGAGAACTAACCAGCCTGAGGAGAGAAGAGTGAATTTCAAGGCAAAGGTGATGGCCTAGAGTGAGAAAACCCCAATTTGTTTGTTTTTAGTGGTAATTCCCAGGATTTTAAGTCTCAAGGGGATAAAAGTAAGAGCAATGAAGAAGTTCTCAGTAACCTCAAATTATGGGAGGCTTAGGACAGAAAGCATAAGAACAATATGGAAGTCCTTCCCAGTAAGTTTTAATTTTTATTTTACATGCACAGAGTATATGCTTAAATATATCTATGACTCATTGTAAACATGTTAACGAGAGTATAAATGCTTAAAACAGGGATCGGTTCCAGTTCCTAATTAGGACTATCGTCTTCAGTCTGACCTCCATTCTAGTAACTTGGTGGTTCTCCACTTGGATTTTTAGAGGTGCCAAGGGTCTCAGTGGCTTTTAATGAACCCAAGAATATCCAAATGTTTTCTGGTATTTACCACATTATGGAAAGACTAATCCTGGGATTCACATATTTGCCAACAAAATCATCTCTGGGAACTGATTTATCTTTAGGGTTACAAGTGGCTCCACAGCTGCACTCCCTTTTCTGAGAATACATTCTGTAAACTTGAGGTTCTAATTTATCAAAGTCTACAACGTGCTTCTGAAACTTTCTGGTCAAGTGTTCTAAAATCTTAAGTTTTTATTGCAGGATGATTACCGTCTTCAAAAAGTGTGCATATAATTTTGACATAGGCAACTATGTTTCTGCAGGCCTTAGGGATGCTCTATGTTCTTTTACTATTTTATTATTTTTATTAACATTATTTTTAGCTATGTGCTTTTTGCTTTTTGTGTGGGTGTGTTCACATTAGTACAGGTGGCCATGGAGTTCAGAGGCATTGTGTTCCCCCTGAAGCTACAGTAACAGGGAGTTGTGAGTCATCAAATGGGGTGCTAGTCTGTAAGAGACGTATGTGCGTTTAACCATGATCACCTCTTCAACTCCATCTCTTATAGGTTTTATTTGGGCATGGTGTGTATTTGCTGTACAAAGAGCTATGATTCATAAAGACAATTTAAAGTATATCATGTATTTGATCATATCAGCCCTTATTTTCTTATACTTGCTTATATGTGTGTGTGCACATGTGTGTATACATAAAAACTTGACAAAAGATGTGATATTTGTCTTTCCAAGTCACCTTATTTCACATAATATGAGGTCCCAAGTTCCATCCATTTTCCAGTAAATAACATAACTTCATTCTTTATAGAGTAATAAAACTCTGTTGTAGGAAAATAACTCAAATATAAAAACAATCTTAAAATTCACACAGAAGCATAAACAACCCTATAACCAAAGCACCCCTGAGCAAAAACAATGCTGGAACTATTGCAAAGCCTGATTTCAAATTGTAACATTCAAATCAAAACTTTCTCAACTCTCAGTCAATGTAGTCCTTGAAGTCTTAGCTAATTCATTAAGACAACTGAAAAACATTAAATTAAGAGAAAAGGAACCAGGAAATGGAGAAGTTGCAGTATACATGTTTGCAGGTGATATTATCTTAATTGTAAGAAACCCTAACGACCAAACTAATAAGGATACTGAGGAAGAAAAAGGGAAAGCAGTCTCATAACAACAACTTTAAACAACACTAGGAATAAATGTAATCAAATAAGTGGAATGTCCCTACAAATGAAAAGTTTTAAATGCTAAAGAAATTGAGGAAGACACTGGACTCCACATAGTCACATGGTGGTAGAATAGTGTGGAAATGGATAAATTACCAATAGTAATCTACAGATCAAATGCAATCCCCTTCTGTGCTGGTTCGGGTCTTGTCAGCCTGACAGAAGCTAAAGTTGTCTAAGAAGAGAGAATGACAATCAGAAAAATGTATGATGATCAATCCACATGAATCTATTAAATGGGTAACAGAATTTATTAAGATATGAATTGAGGAAATACACTCACTATTACAGAACAGCATAGACAGTAGAAGTTGTCCTCTGATCTGACTGGGAGTGGATCCACCTCGTAGCCAGGAGCCGGGAGAAGGGGCCTGTGTCCTCCTTATCAGAGGTCAGGTACCACGGTAGCAAGCACCACCTCCTTTGGGCCATATAGACAAGGGTCATGGGCAGAGCAAATACCTCTACAAAATTGCTTCTACTAGACTGGCCTACAGGCAAGTCTTTGGAGAATTTCTTGATTAATAATTTATCCAGGAAGTTCTAGCCCACTGTGGATGGTACCACCTCTGGACATGTGGTCCCTGAGCTGTATAAGAAAATAAGCTGAGCAAGCCATGGAGAGCAAGGGAGTAAGTGGTGTTCCTCTTTAGTTCTGTTTTAGTTCCGACCTCCAGATTTCTACCTTGAGTTCCAGCTCTGACTTTACTTTATGATAAGCTATAAGCTGTAACCTGAAGTAAACTCTTTCTTCCCAAGTTGCTTTTTAGAATGTTTTTTATCATAGCATAGAAAACAAACTGGTACACCATCAAAATTCCAACCACATTCTTCACAGAGATATGAGAATCAGTCTTAAAATTCACCCAGAAGCACAAACAACCCAATAACCAAAACGCTCTGAGCAAGAACAGTGCTAAAGTCACGAAGCCTGATTTCAAATCATACCACAGAGCTACGGTAACATAAACAGCCACAGTATTGGCAGAAAACAGATAACATAGATCAACAGACAGCCAGAGCCACTTAGGTTTTGAAAAAGCTAGAAAACAGCATACACTGAATTAAAAACAGCCCCTTCAGCCAATGGCACTGAGAGAACTATACGTCCATAAGTAGAATGATCCTCAATTACTGTTACTCGTTCTTTCTTTTGAAACTCTGACTTGAGTCTATCTGTCACCATCATAACACAGCATCACCCCATGACCTTCTAGCACAGCTACAAGGTGGCTTTCTCAGTCCTTCCATTCAAATAAGTCCTAGATCTGAGAAGACAGCTCAGTGCTTTCATCAGATCCCCCTTTCTGATGGAATAAATACAAATGGCATCTGCCCACGCTCCTTCAACTACTTTAAAATAAAAAGGGGCGGGGGCAATGACCGTGTGGGTTGGTTTGAAGAGGGAGGTTTGCTTTGTCATATCACATGGCAGACCTTCTCCCAGAGGTCGTAGCCCCAACCTTTGCAGGATGAGGCAATGACAGCCCTGTGACAGCCTGTGCTACTGACAATCATGAGCTGTCAAAGACCCATGTTTCCTTTCCACAGCAGGTGTCCACTGACAAGTGAAGTCATATTTTCCATGTTTATACCAGTCGGCTGCCAGCATAAGTTAGTCCTCATCAGTTCATGTATGTCAGATAATCTCACATGGATATGCACGTCTGTGTAGAATCTAGATTACTGGCTTTAAAAAGAGGTCATGGCTCTAAAACTATAGAGTCCAGAAAAATATCTACAGCCCACCCCTTAAGCTATCCTATAACCCACACCTCGGGCTATCCTGTAACCCACACCCCAGGCTGTCCTGTAACCCACACCCCAGGCTGTCCTGTAATCCACACCCCAGGCTGTCCTGTAACCCACATCCCAGGCTGTCCTGTAACCCACACCCCAGGCTGTCCTGTAACCCACACCCCAGGCTGTCCTGTAACCCACACCCCAGGCTATCTTAAAATCCACACCCCAGGCTATCCTGTAACCCACACCCCAGGCTATCCTATAACCCATACCCAGGCTATTCTATAACCCACACCCCAGGCTATCCTGTAACCCACACCCCAGGCTATCCTGTAACCCACACCCCAGGCTATCCTATAACCCACACCCCAGGCTATCCTGTAACCCACACCCCAGGCTATCCTGTAACCCACACCCCAGGCTATCCTATAACCCACACCCCAGGCTGTCCTGTAACCCACACCCCAGGCTATCCTGTAACCCACACTCCTGGCTATCCTATAACCCACACCCCAGGCTATCCTGTAACCCACGTCCCAAGCTCTTGTTATCCTTTCATCATTTGACAGGTGTTTAGCGAGAACACACTGTGCCCTAATGCCTACATTTATCCAGTGCTTGTTGAGTTTACCATTGTCAACCCCAATCTCTTTCCAGTACCAGCACACAAAAGACAGAAGGATTTGTTTTCAAATGACCTTGGCAGAAATTGATGTAGTAACTAACTTTTCTACAAGAATCCCCCACTGTTTCACAGTTACTAACTTCTGTGCACTGGAATTGAGAGACCTGGCAAGTACACCATTTTTTTTTTAAAGAGTGAATTCTAGCTTGAAAAAAAAAAAAAAAAAACCTCTACTCAATCATATCCTGCTTTACTTGCCAAAACTATTAAATCTTTTGACTGAGACATCAATTGTACCTTTAAAAACTCTCAAAGACTAAATTGTTCACTTCTCCAAATCTGCCTTGAAGCTTTGTTTGCCATCCATGGTCTACCATAGGTAGTGTGTTTTTAAAATCCTCTTCCAAATCGCGTTGTAACCTGCCCCCACTGAGCTACCCGCCCACCACCTGCCAGCTGACATCCGCGCGCTGCTCTGCAGCTGCCTTGCCTGTAACATTGAGTTCAACGTGACAAGTTATTATCGCACTTGCTATTCACTGCCACTTGCAATTGTCGTCTTTTAAGACATGCTGTCTCCCTAGATCTCTTTCGAGCATTGCTGTGACATGAAAAGAAATGACTGCAAAATAAAATGGCTCGAGTGTTGTGGCTGGTTGTGGTTTAAAGTGAAACATCTGGGCTCATTCAAACCACCTTCCTTCTCATATGACCTGGTTAACCATGACTGAAAGGCAAGAGGTCTGGCCAGGTGGCTTTTCCCAGGAGTTCCCAGGGAAGGAGTTCTCCTCCAGCAGGGATTGTGCTTCTGAGCTCCTTAAGGGTTTTAGGACAATATGGCAGAAATTTTTGTAATTCCTGTCTTGTCCTGAAACAGCCAGAAAAAAATATTCGGAACTTCTGTTAGCAGGGTGTGCAGAGGCAGGCCACCCAGGGCCAGAGGAACACTGTGGGAAAGTGGAGAATCCAATAGAGGACCTGGCCACCATCTTTGAAATTGAGCAAGGGAAACAGCTCTCGTCCTGGCTGAGACCAGAAGTTGTGAGAATTAGAGGTCACTCCTGCAAAGAAACTGTTCCTACAGAAACAGTTGAAAATCACCTCCTTGGAAAGACTTTCTCCACTACCAAACAGAACCAGATCCCTTCCCTGGTGCTTGGGTTCAGGCTGCCCAACCACTGTCTCCACACAATGCTGGAACAATGAGATTCTCTTGTGATTTATTATTGGTGTTATACTCCTTAACTGAAAGTATATTTCATGGTAATAGGCAGCCTGTTCCCTGCTCCATTTTAGTTACTAAATCACTCTACAGAACAAGCACAAATTCACAGTCTATGGAGCCCAGAGCAAAGTGAAAATGTGAGCTGCTGAGGCACAAACCATAAAACATCCTTTATTGAATAGTTTCTTTCTCCCAGATGCCGAGTTCCTTGTTTGCTGTCTGTTGTTATTCCCACAGCATGACCATGTTGGGAAGAAAAGCAGCCTAGAACCTCAGCTTGATATTTACATAATGAAGTATGTAAATTTTCACACTAAGACTTTAATTTGTTATTATGGAGTTTAACTTTTTTTATATGGTTTGAGGAATCGAATCCATGGCCTTGTACATATGATTAGCAAGTGCCCTACCATTGAGGTACATCCAAACTTCTACTCTTTGTCTTTATATTGTAAGATACCAGCTTTCCTTGTACATATAAGAGTATTCAACCTGCATTCAAAACTCCAACATTATATAATCCATATTTTGTTGTTCATGTCCATGAATGCATTTTATTCTTAGCATCACCATGGAAAAAATTACATGAAGCTAAGTGTTTGGATTCCACTTTAGTCTACCTACAGTCCCTTCAGCTTGTTGACATTGAAGAAACATCTAGAGAGGAGAGGGAAGTGTGCATTGCTCTACAGTTCTCTTCCCTTTTCTGCATTTTAAGTGATTTATTTAAGGGACTTAAGGTGATTTACTGATAAGAGGAAATGCAATAAAAAAGAAAGGATATGAAATGTTCCGTTTGGTTTTTGTTTTGTTTTGTTTTTTTGAGACAGGGTTTCTCTGTGTAGTTTTGGTGCCTGTCCTGAATCTCCCTCTGTAGACCAAACTGGCCTCAAACTCACAGAGATCCGCCTGGCTCTGCCTCCCAAGTGCTGGGATTAAAGGCATGTGCCACCGCTGCCTGGTGATGAAATGTTCCCTTCGTTCTTGTCCTTGGTTTGAACAAAAGGAATGATTTTGTTGCTGGAGTGTGAGACCAGAGACCTGGCTCTAGGGAATCCCAGGACAGATCCAGCCACTCACCTTCAAGCAAATGTGGTAGACATGCAAGTAGATTGTCATAGCATGACTATGTTGGGAAGAAAAACAGCCTAGAACCTCAGCTTTATATTCACATAATGAAGTGCCAAGACTCCATAGAAGAGCAAAGGCTGGGGCAAAGAAGTATGTGTGATCAATCAGCCTTAGTCAAAATGTGGTCTGGGTGACCATCATCATAGGTTTAATCACTGGGAGTCTTGCTGGCCCAGGAAGTGTTCATTACATGGAGGAAAGTTTTAGTTCACATCATGAAATGTTTGCCTTGATGCTCCTGGAATTTGAGAGAAGCTGAGGAGAAAATAATCAAAGGAAGAACAGGTTAGGGAGAGAATAAAGTCACTAAAGACAAGGCTAGTGCATCTTCAAGCTCTAGGAAACCAGTAACTCACCTCTTCCTCACCTTTCTCAGGAGTGGCCCCAACACCATTGCTCTGTCTTTGCTTTGAATATCACCGGTTGCCCATGGCTTGTGGATCACCACGTTTGTATGAATGGTATGAAAATGCTGTGTATGAATGGAATAAGCAAGACCTGTGGATATCCCGACTTACTTATATTACATTACTATACTGGATTGATTACAAAGGACAAGATGAGTGAAATTATTCAGAACTACATGATGACAGTGTATGAGACCAAATGTGGGCCACTTAGTTGCTCAGGTCTTTGCTTATGAAGCCAGCCCTGATCCAAGTTCAAGGGTAACAAAATGCACAGAGAGCACAGGGAGTAAGTGCATATCTTCCTACCAAATGGAAAATAGGTGAACAGTTCAGAATCGTCTGTCAATGAACTGAGGTGCAAAAATACTGTCCTTATAACCCAGAAAGAGAGGAGGAGAAAATGTGGGCTTAGCCTTTGCTCCAGTTCATCAACCTTTCCTTCTTAGAGTCAATGAAATGTAAACGTCCTTAAAATGCTCTGCTGCTTCAGAAACATCAGAATCTTGCAGCTGCCTGAAAAAGAAATTTGTGTCCTGGACCACCCATGATCCTCTCTGTTATATCTAGCTACAAAATGCTCTGGTTATGCCATGATTTACACACTACTATGATTTTGCTCATCAGAGCTGTTCTGGGACTGTCTGCATTCTATTTTCTAATAAAGCAACTCTTTTTCCTTCTTTAAGACCAGCCATCAGCTCCTACTTAAGGTGATCACTCAGATGTCATTGGATTAAAAATAAAATCTGACGTTTTGCTCTGAAATCCACACAAGAACAGGGTGAATCCATGTCCTCCTTTGTAATTCTCATTTAATACTTGGCCCTTGGCAAGAGAGTTTGTTGTTGACTTACCACATTTCCATATGTGGTTAGGGTTGGGGGAATGTTGTTTTTAGAATACCTCTGTTACAAGTTAACCACCACAATAGTCCTTCCTTCTTTGTTCAAAAATGCTTCTTCAAGGAAAGCTGTCTTTCTGACTGTCTTATTCAAGGCAATGGTGGTAGAAAGGGTATAAACAATAAAGAAAAGGATATTAAAATGGACTTGGAAGTAAGCCACTCAAGGGATCATCTGGGCTCAGCTGTGCCTAGAGTACTTTGGGAACAAGCTATTTATGAAATTACAGACAACAGATTACTGTCTATGACACCCACATTCATTCTTGAAAACTATGACTCAGCTTAAAGTTGTGCACATGCACAGAAGCAGGAATCTGAGGGGGGAGAAATCTCCATCGATTGCAGGTGTCATTCACAGAGGCCTGAAGACAGTCTTCTGAGCAGTCTGAGTTGTGTGCTCTACATTCTACAGGGAAATAATCTGAGGTGTTTAATATTTTCACCAAACATGGTGGTCTAATGACCATGACATGAGGTTCTGAAGGGGCCTCTCCCAGTGGAGCATTGTTTATTATTTACTTCTCATCTCAAGTGACAATTGCTATAGAAATGAACCCTGCTTCCGTGGAGAACACAGATCTTTTAAAACAGTTTCTGAAATATAACAGATAATGTCTTCATGAATGATAACTTACTTATTAGAATACATTTCCCTTATTTCCAGGACTTGGCCATGGGTGGAGCATAGTAGATTAGTGAGGACTACAGAGACTCGAGTGAAAAAGACAAGAGATGAAAATCCTGCAGGAGACAGAGCCCTGGTAGTTCCTCATTATCTCCTCTCATTCTTTGTCTCACTATTCACACATGAAGTGATTTCCTACTAAACAAGTGGGAGAATTGGTCCTCCATGCTCTAGTCCAATGTGAATATGGAAGTTAGCATCCAGACTGGGAGCCAGTTTAACAACTGGGTCGTTTTCATTAGTCCTGGACATGCACTTCCCATCATACTACTCTGTGTCTGACTATATGATTCCATGTCAAATGATAATTAAACCTATTACTGTTCTCCCCAAACTTGGGCACCAGCTATATGTAGGTGTGCCAATATCAGAAGTCATGTGAAACCCACTAAATAGGTACACAACATGTGTACCCTAATGGGAGGCCATTCCTCACAATGCCTTCGCAACATGTTTTAACTTCATTGCTTTAAAAATTGGTAAGGGAAAAAAAAAGGAAAAGAAAATACTTGGCTGAAGGCAAGAATGCTTTTCGGAAGGGAAACTCTTTTCCCAGGGTGCACTGTGCAGACAAAACTTACTGCATCCCTTCTGGAAATGTGTCTGGAACCAACTTCCAAGATGATTAATAGAGCAAGTATTTCTCACAAGGGTCTGACCTTTGAGAGTGCAGGCAGACAAAAGGCACACATAGCCAGAGATGGATAAAGAGCACAGCCTCACAGGATACCCGAGCCCACATACTGACCCCTCCCTCATCAGGACATAGGGAGTGCATACTACCCCATCCCTCAGGGAAAGCTGCCAAGAACTAGAAGACCTCTGAAAAGCTCCTTGTCATTGTAAAACTCTTTGCTTGAGGAAGAGTTCCTTTCAAGTGATGGAAATAATACTTGGTAACTGAAGAAGCAAAGATGATTTTAAAAAGTTAACCAGAATATTCTTTCACTAAGCCATGGGCTTCAAGTTTAGAAACAAATTCTTAAATGCAATGTTTTTCACTGGAGAAGAAGGTGCATATTGAAGCCAGTATTTTAAGAAGAATCTGTCTTTAAATTGTTAAAACAGATGTATATGTGAGCATTCCTATTCCCATTTCAAAGACAGGCAGTTGGAGCGTGATGAGTTTGGTGAGGTCACACAGATAGAAAACACTGGTAATGCTGAAATTCAGGCCCAGAAGGCAACATTGCAAACTTATTCCTGTTCTACTGTCTCAAGGGTTCTAATGCTGAGAGAAGAATTAAAGAGGTGTTGTTGGGAATTATCTACCTCAAAATGAAGGCATGCTTCTAGGTTCACCAGTCTGGTATGGTGAGGTTCTCTGCTAAATTGCAAAGTATATGAATGAATACAGATGAATTTCACTGTACCAGATGCTTTATAACCAGCTTCCATTTTAGCCATTGGTGTATAATAATTTCCATGAATTTGGCTTATTATTGATGAATGAGTTATTTATTTTTATTTTATGTGCATTGGTATTTTTCCTGCATGTATGTCTGTAGGAGGGTGTTAGATCTCCTGGAACTGAAGTTACAAAGAGTTATGAGCTGCCATGTGGGTGCTGGGAATTGAACCCAGGTCCTCTGGAAGAGCAGTCGGTGCTATTAACCTCTGAGCCATCTCACCAGCCCTGCATTTGAGTTATTGAGTAAGTATTCTGTACCTTGAATTATGCTAGATAATTGGTATGAAGTGGTTGGTTGTCTCAGCTTTGGTATCCTAAAAACTGAGGCTGTGACTAAAGCTTACATGTGGTAGTTTGCTTGGAAAGTAACTTTAAAGAAAAGTAGAGGGTTAGAGAAAGTCGACCAAAAAGGGAAAATGGGGAAGCCAATATGAGAATAAATGACAGAGCTGGTACCTAATCTAATAAGCACCTTTGATGGGTCTCCAGGCAGGAAGCAGAGGTATGCAGTCTAGGCTTTGGGTAATTATTGCCAATAGAGAGCAATAAGAAGCCTTGTGGATCTTCTTTAGAGCCATGAGAGGAGGCTGAGAAGTTGTGATGTAGTGAGACAGATCTCTGGTACAGTACATTAAATGGGGAGTCAAAAGGAAAAATCAATAGTTAATTAGAGAAATACTTATTGAATACATTATTAGGCTTAATAATTCAGATTTTGGGAGATCATGGTGGAAAAAGGCAGATGCCAGGAGAGAGGGAGACAGACAGGCTTCCCGTAAGTTGGAATGGTGAGGGAGGCTTCTCCAGGAGGATAAATTTAATTTGAGATTCATAGAACAAGAAAGGAATGACCAGGAGAGAGAGAAAGGTATGGAAGGTCTGCAAAGAGAATGCAATGCTTTGAAGAACAGAGTCAGAGTAACTTACACAAGCAGAAAGAAGTCCAGAATGAGCTAGCAGAGTGAGGAGGTGGAGAGAGCAGGGGGTTTCCTGCTTCAGAATTTCACTGTGGGCAGGGGATGAAAAGCCAGTAAAGGTGTGAAAAACGAGCAAGCTCTTCTGAAGTTAGTTGTAGGCAGGGGAAGGAATTAGTATTCCTGACTTAGACTAGGGTATGACACTGAGAAAAAAGAAAAGTAGGCAGGTTATAGAATCATTTTTATCTCCAAAGACTGCAGTGGTAGATAAGATATTAGGCTGATGAAGAAGGAAATTAAGGGTGAATCCCAATTTATTCATTTTCTTAGCAAATATATATTGACATTCAATATATACATCAGATGAAAATGTAGGAATCTAAATATTGATAAACTGCCCTGACCATTGAATGACTCCCTATCCAATGGGGAAGACAGGGAAATAAACAAATGGTTCTGGTAGATCCATGGTGTATTCCTATGTCATTAAAAGCTAACACAAGCCGGGCGGTGGTGGCGCACGCCTTTAATCCCAGCACTCGGGAGGCAGAGCCAGGCGGATCTCTGTGAGTTCAAGGCCAGCCTGGGCTACCAAGTGAGCTCCAGGAAAGGCGCAAAGCTATGCAGAGAAACCCTGTCTCGAAAAACCAAAAAAAAAAAAAAAAAAAAAAAAGCTAACACAATCAAGTTATTGTCACCTGTCTAGATGACCAGAAATACATTGTACTAGAAGATTACTTCCCCATTACCCGAAATTCCCCATAGGAATCAACTGCCAGGTGTTCTTTTTTTCTTCACTGGTTAGTGATTGATCTAGAGGTATGGGGTCCTAGGTTCCCAGTAGTACCTCCTAGCAATGGAAGCACTACATGGATCAGAGTCATTCAGGGTTAGTAAAGCAGTGTCTCTGAGTTTGATTACAACTTTCGATGTTAGAAGAGAGGGCTAATTCAAAAATGTTGTCCTCTGACCTCTATGTGAACACCTTCACTCCCGCTCTCACACACACACACACATCACATCACATCACATCACATCACAGGGGGAGAGAGGCAGAGACAGAGAGACAGAGACACACAGAGAGAGACAGAGAGATGAAGTGTTCTTGGCATAAAGCACCGATTCCTCTTTTGCATCTTGTTGAAGTCCAAAGCCTTGCATCCTACCAACAGTACTGACTCTGGTGGTGTTCTCACCATTATTGTGTAGTTCTCTCAGTCCCTACTGTGAAGATGACCTTGACAAAGTCAAGGGACTTCCCTGGAGCTTGTTGGATTTCAGTCTCTGTGTCTCTGACCACTTTCTTGTAGGTAGCTCCATCTGCCGTAGAACATACACTTTGAGCATTGCCAGGAAGTGTCATCCAGCCCCCTCCAAGGCAGGCGCTTCAGGTTAAACTCAGAAAGAGTAAGACAAGTACTGCTCAGAGAAACACTGCAATATGCAGACATCCAGAGATTGAGAGCCTAAGGGTCTCTGCTTTCTCGTGCTGACTTGGAGGCCAAAAGAAACTGTCGGGATGACTTTTCCCCTGAGCAGAATAGCAGTGTGCTGAGCTGGTGACGGTGGCCACACTCAGTGAATGTGGAATTCTGGGGGCTGCCTTTCCTTTGGAGTTATCTTATCATCACAGCTTCCTTCCATTCGGCATCCAAAACTTAGCCGTTCCTCTTCATGTCTTCCAGATTGTTTAAAAATTTTAATGACAATCCAAGTTGATGTAAGCCTGGAATTAATTTTTCTTTTGAATTCAAGGAAGGTAATTTTGCTAGTTCTTAAATGTATTTTTTACAGATGCGCTGGTATATTTGCTTGCTGATGTCTTGAAGGATAAGATAGGAGTCGCACTGCTCAGTGACGAAGTTTAGTGTAGCTTACATTCCTGCCAGCAACTTTAACCGAACTCACTGGGTCACCCGGAAAGGAAGTCATATAAGTGGCAGGCTAGTAGGGGCTTATTGGGAAGAAGGAAGATTTTAGTGGAAGAGAGAGGGGAATGAGAAGGTCTACTAGAGGGTAAAATGCCTAACATTTATCATATGCAGATATGAAATTGTATGAAAGTATTTTTTAATTAACATTCTGGGGGGAAAGGGGGGAAAAAAAGGGGGGGGAAAGCAGAGAACAGTCACAATCTTTCTCTCACCGCCCATGCTCGCTCTCCCATCCCGCTGGCTTGGTCTCTACCCATTCAGAGTGCCTCATTCCCCAAGGGCAGAGTTTGGTTCAGAGGTGAGCAGGGTAATCTTGTAAGGCCCACTGGAGACTCCAGAGGGCGTGATAAAACCACCAAGCATTCTTGTGTTTACTATCTCAGTCTGTGTGTCAGGTAGAGGCTTGAAAATGTCAGTGGTAAAATGAGAACAGAGAAAAGAGGAGGAAGAGAGAAGAGAGAGGAAAGGAGGAGAGGTAAGAGGACATGAGTGGAGAGGAGGCGAGGGGAGAGAGGATGATTGAAAGGGAGGAGAGGGAAGAGAGCAGATCTGAAGGCAGGAGCTGAATCCCTGAATGTTAAGATTTCCTGAAGAGAACAATTAGTTACGAGTCCAACAAAGCCACACTTCTTGTATTCTGTCCTAGTTTTTTTTTTTTTTTTCTGAGATCCAGTACCCTGACAACAAGCAATTTAGAGAAAAAGAGGCTTATTTGACTTATATCCAGGTTACAGCCCAACACTGCAGAGTCAGAGTGGCAGGAACCCAAAGCAGTTTGTCATATCACACCCGGAGCCAATAACAGGAAAAACTAATGTGTACTCATTTGCATGCTCGAGCTCATTTGCATGCTCATGCTCAGCTTGGTTTCTCTGCTCTCACACTGTGAAGGACCCTGCACCTAGGGAATAGCACCACACATACTAGAGAGGTTGAATTTCCCCACACCATCCATGGGCCAACCCAACACAATATACACAAGCCCTCACTGAGACTCCCCTCTCAGGTAATTCTTGGTTGTGTCAAGTTGACATTAAAACTTACCATTTAATTCATATGTGGGAACTGAAGCATCTTGATAAGTACATAGTGTTTTTAGCTACTGCATTTTGACAAGAATACAGCCTACTCCAGGTCCCTGGGTTTGAAGCCTTTGCATGTATACACACTCAAATCAAGATTGGGGCACATGGTTAATGACACAAGGAAATCTTCATGATTAAGTGTCAAGCATATTATAGCATATAATTGGTGTTTTATAAAATATATATCAAAATAGCTATATAACAAGTAGACTAGAAAAACATGCTCCAATTTAAAAGTAGTATGCCATAGATAGGATTAAAACTAAGTCTAGGTTTGCTGTTCTTTGTGCTTTTTGTTTGTTTTAGTTTGTTTCCTAGTTCTACAGTTCAAATGAACTGCCATGTAATCTAAACAACTTATTAATGAAAATCTACAAACTCACAGTTTTGGGTTAATGAGACACCTTCATGTAACCAGCCCACAGTCCCTCAGAATGTTTCAAGTGTTATGTCTGAAAGCATCTAAAAGAGAAGTCTTTAGTTGTTTATGTGTTTCTCGCTGTATTTACTTACCCTCTCAGCAAGTGACTCTAGCCACATGTTAGTTCCTTTCCTACTGCCATGGTAAAGCACCATGACCAAGGCAACAACCTAGAGAAGGAAGGGTTTGCTTTAGACTGATGGTTCCAGAGGGTGGCAGTCCATCACTCTCGTGTGATGGAAACATGCAGCAAGCACCAGGCATGGCAGTGGGAACAGCAACTGAGAACTCAGATCTCAAACTCTAAACAGGAAACAGAGGTAGAAAACTTGAAATGGCATGAAACTTATGAAACCTCAAAACCCGACCCCAGTGACATACTTCCTCCAGCAAGGCCACACCTCCTAAACTTTCCCCAAACATGTCTACCAACCAGGGACCAAGCATTTAAATGCTCAAGAATATGGGAGACATCTCATTTGAACCAACATAAGCCCTGTGGTACTTTTAGTTTAAATTAGTAATAGATGATTACTACAATTGTTAAGATAAGGGACAGGATGGTGTGCCTTCTTGGTAGGGCACCAAAGTCATCTGAGGACATTTATTCTTTGTTCCAGCTGGTGAAAAGGCCAAATGTCAGATTCTTAGGTAAACAATACCAAGCTTCCATATACAGAGAGCAAGTCAAACAGGTGATGCTTACTCTGGGCATAGAAGCTTGTTCCTAAAAATTCACTTATCGAACCACACAGTTCATGGTAAAGTAAACAGAGCTGGAAGGAAAGGGTCAAAGAATACTCTAATTATTCTCATTGGAGCAGTCAGGGTTGGATGAGGTTTCCTGGAGCAGTGAGTCAAGCAGTAATGACAAATGGACATACATTGGCCACTTCCTCTGGTCAAAGACTTGGTGGAAATTGTTGCAGCCTCTTTGAGGGCACTGTCATTGGTCTGGCAGAGAGTCTCCCTTTGTAAAGAGCTGACAGTCACACAAGGTCTGGCATTCAAAATACAAGCTGAAGGAAAACAGCGGTGATGATTTGGCGTTGCTCTCGCCCAGCCTTGGCTGCGGAGTTTGCTGCTTACCAGGAGGCTTATGAGTTTGTACGGTGTGTTGGGTGGAAACGGTCTATGCCTGGTGAATTTCACAAACAGATGGGTAGGCTCCTATTTCCAAGCATGCGATTCAGCCACTTGGACCCAGCAGTAACTGCCACCCATTTCAAAGGAGCTGGTGTAATGCGGTCCTTCTATCTGAGCTCAGATCTATTACGAAAATCAAGCTGCATGTTTTTCCAGGTGCTACCATCTTGGAAACAAGGCACAAGGGAACCAAAAAATGTGCTTCAGAACCTAATGTGAAAGCCTCCAATTAGGCTTTTATTCTTAAATCCAGTTATTGTGCGCTGTTTTGGCTAAAGTACCCAGATCTACTTAAATGTCTTCCAATCCCGTATATATGCTGCTTTTGCTACTGAAGAGTTATTTTGAAAATGCCAGTAAACTGATGTATATTCGACACTGTAGTCTACTTTCTTCTTTCCCCCCATCTGAATGTGAACTTAAGCAATGCCTGCTGATTGTCAGGAAAACGAGAACAGCAGAATGACTACACAGCACATAGTCCCACTGTCAGAAGATCTCTGAAACCAGACCAGGAAAAACAGCACCATGAAATTAAATGCCATTCAGGGACTTTGAATCCCTGTCTATCTGTCTCTTTATGACATTTTGTATTTCAGCCCAGTCCTATTCCATCCTCAGCCCCAAAGCAATGTGAAAAGCAAAGAACAATTTTCCTACTGGACACAGTTATTCTAAATTATATTTCTTAAGCCTTTTGCCCAAGTTAGTCATATGTCTAAAAATGCATAGAGCATCCTCTTAGGCAAGAGTGTGACTCAAATCCTCACGAAAATACTTGCAAAAGGACTTTGGCATGCTCTGTCTTTGAGTGGAGTTGAGCCTGGACCCAACAGTGGGAGAATGTTTCTTACACAGAGAGGTTGCTCCCGAGACCCAGCTTGGTGTGTCTGCAGGGCGAGGCAGCTCACTGGGAACCACATAAAATGTTCTGTGATTCCAGGGGAAACTGAACAGACACAGAAGGAGTCAGCCCAGCCATGCTGCCAAGTGTCTCCTCCTTGTCTTCTATGGTGAATTTGGAATCTGCCCTTATCTTTTGTACCTCTCCTCACTTGCCTTCAGTGGAGTCTGACTGTGTTCTCTGCATGCAATCATGATTTATTTCATCTCCCAGACTTTAATTCAGTGTCTTGATTATAAATCTGGCCATTTCCATAACATTACAAACATTCCAGATTGTTCAGCACCTCCACCCTCTACTATCACGATCCTACAATGATATCCAATGACTTTCTGAAATGTCTCTGTTTCTCTTATTTTCAAACTGGATATCTTGCCTATTCTTTCCATATTACTCAGACAAATTATCCATACCAAGTAAACAGGTCCTCTGTGGACTTACTGGGAAAGGATGGGCTGGATCTTTAAAACATGATTACTATGTGATGAAAAGTTTGTAAGTTAGTAGCACAGATGTCAAGAACCATTGTGGAATCTTCCATGGCTCCAAGGTTCAGGGTATAATAACAGGAGAGTGGGCAGAAAGATTTCAAAAGCCAGAGGGCCATGAAATCTATTGCAAGATTGTGTCTTCAAGAAATGACAGGGGAGTGTCAGCCATAATACCTCAATGATATGGCGATGTAAACAAGACCTGAATAATAACAATACCAATAGACATCCTCCCGTAGAAGAGAAAAAGTACCTGGGGTCCCACTCACAGATCCAGAACTAGCTACAGGCACTTAATGACTTCTGAGAGAGGGAGGATTAGTCTTAGCCAGGGATGAGTACCTTAACTGGTATCCAATTTCAAGTGGTCAGCCCCGAAACCACATACATACAGGCAACACTGAACAGACTCAGGAGGTTGTACTTACATATATATGTATATGTATGTAACAACAATAATTAGAGAAAAAGAAACCATGAGTTGAGAGGGAGCAAGCAGTAGGACATGGGAGAAATTGGAGAGAGGAGTAAATGATGTACCTATATTTATTTATTATTAAAGATTTCATGGAATTTTATTTTTGTAACACTGACATAAGCAAATGTTTTTTGTTTGTGTTTGTTTGTTTTATTTTTTTTTATTATTAAGAATTTTTCTATTCATTTTACATACCAACCACAGATCCCCTCCTCTTCCTCCTCCCACCTCCTGGCTCCCACCACCACCACATTCCATGTAGTGGGTAGCCATGGAATGGAAGTTCCAACCCGCATTGAGGCTTCGGTAACTGTCACGCCTACAAGGTAGGGCCAAGAGAGGACCCTGAAGACCCGAGATCTGAATGCACCAGCTCTCTTGGTTCCTGGACCCTGGACACTGGAGGTATACAGAGCAGAGTTCTCCAGAGAACACCACCGGACTGTGCCATGCCTTTCCCAGACTCTGTAAACTATCCATTCACTTGTAAGTTAGCCCTCAAAATAAACCTCCCTTTTAACTACGTGGAGTGGCCTTAATAATTTCACCAATACCATTCCCTCCTCCTCCAAGGCAAGGCCTCCCATGGGGAGTCAGCAGAGCCTGATACACTCAGTTGAGGCAGGTCCATGCCCCTCCCCCTGCACCAAGGCTGTGTAAGGTGTCCCACCATAGGCAGTGGGCTCCAAAAAGCCTGCTAATGCCCTAGGGATGGATCCTGATCCCACTGCCAGGGTCTCCTTAAGCAGATCAAGCTACATAACTGTCTTGCCTATGTAGATGGCCTAGTCCAGTCCCATTGATGTCCCTTGCTCATAGAATCCCTCTTCTCTCTCTTTGACTAGATTCCTAGAGCTCAGCCTGGTGCTTGGCTGTGGATCTCTGCATCTGCTTCCATCAGTTACTGGATGAAGGCTCTATGATGACAGTTAGGGTATTCACTAATCTGGTTACTGGGGTAGGCTAGTTCAGGCACCTTCTCCACTCTTGCTAATAGTCTAGGATATTTATTTTTTAAAACTGCAAAAATTAAAAAAATAAAACACTGTGGCTAGCAACTTTCACTACAGAAAGACAAAAATTTATCTGATAGTACCGCTGAGTAGCTATTTAAACAGTATATTTTTTGCAAAAATATTTAAAATTGACTTCTACTATGCAGTGAGTCTCTAAAAATAGGTTATCAATTGAGAATGCACAGAGTTAAATAATGAAAAAAAATAGCCATTTGGTGTTACTTAATATATTGACCTATAATATAGCTACATACACAAACACATGTGAAGAGAGCTGAGATTCAGATGGGTCTAGAATTTTCATCCTGCTCTCCCCAAATATCAATTTGTTTTTACACGATTCACATGAAGATTAAAGGGACTTGTGAGAACGGAACTCAAAACATGTACCAAATATTGGAGTATAGACATATATAGTTATGTCTGATAAATTTTTGTTTATGTTTGGGGTGATATTTCTTACTAAAAGCCAATATCAAAGTGACTCCATGAGTCCCTATAATAGTTTGAATGTAATTGGCCCCCATAATCTCATAGGGACTAGCATTATTAGGAGGTGTGGCTTTGTTGGAGTGGGTATGGCCTTGTTAATGGAAGTGTGTCACTGTGGGGGTGGGCTTTGAGGTTTCCTATGTCCAGGATACTTTGAGGTGTTTCAGTTGACTTCCTGTTGCCTTCTGATCAAGATGTGACCAGCACTGTGTCTGCCTGCATGGCCATGCTCCCTGCCATGATGATAATGGACTGAACCTCTGAAACTGTAAGCAAGCCACCTCAATTAAATGTTTCTTTGTAAGAGTTTCCATGGTCATAGTGTCTCTTCACAGCATTAAAAAACCCTAACTAAGATAGTCCCTGAAAGCAGATGCAGAAATTCACAACCATGCACCAGGCTGAGCTCCAGGAGTCCAGCTGAAGAGAGGGAAGAGGGATTATATGAGCAAGGTGGGGGGGGTCAAGATCATGATGAGGAAATCTACAGAGACAACTGAACCAAGCTCAAATGAACTCATGAACTTCAGACCGACAGCTGTGGAACCTGCATGGAACCAGACTAGACCTCTGCATATGGGGGACAGTTGTGTAGCTGGGTCTAATTTAGGGGCCCCTGGTAGTGTGAACAGGATCTATCCCTGGTCCCTGAGCTAGTTTTCTGGATCCTATTACCTATAGTCAGACACCTTGCTCACTCCTGATAAAGTGGGGAGGGACTTGGTTCTGCCTCAACTGAATGTACCAGGCTTAGCTTCCCCCCAATGGGAGAACTTACCCTGTTGGAGAAGGGGATGAGGAGTGGGGGAAGGTGGAGGTGGGGGGAGTGGGAGGAGGGATGAGAGGGAGATCTGTTTAACCTTGAAAACATATCTACTATGACTATAAGTTTGATTATTATAGATGACTACTAATCTGCATTTCTTAACTATACATTACATTTTTCCAACTTTCTTCAGCTTTTGTTCCATATGAACTGGTATACTAAAATTTTAATTCATACTTATTCATTGTTAATATAATGAAATACAGTTGTCTTTTATTTATTGGCTTTAGATTCAACTATCATAGTAAGTTCAATTTTTTCTTTTTTCTTAATTTTTAAGAAATTCTCTATTCATTTTACATACCAACCACAGATCCCCCTATCCTCCCTCCTCCCATCCCCCAGCCTTCCCTCTCAACCCACCCCCATTCCCACCTCCTCCAAGGCAAGGCCTCCCATGGGGAGTCAGCAGAGCCTGGTACATTCAGTTGAGGCAGATCCAAGCTCCTCCCCCTGCACCAAGGCTGTGTAAGATATTCTACCATAGGCACTGGGCTCCAAAAAGCCTGCACATGTACCAGAGATGGATCCTCACCACACTGCCAGGGGTCCCCTTAATCAAGGTCAAGCTACACAACTGTCTCGCCTATATACATTACATTTTTAAATGAGCTGCATAAGCACAATACCCCAAACAAGAAGAGAATCATGCATACAGTATAACAAAAATAACTTTAAATTTGTATCAGTATACAAAAATCCATACTAAATGTAAAATATTTGAGCTAATAGTTATCTTCTTATCCTATATTACTATATCCCCCACTAAATGATGACAAACATCTATAACCCACTGAATGACCAAAAACCACCCAGTCCACCTCTTGGCAATGTGGGCTTGTGTTTGCTAGACTGTTTCCTGTTGTCTGGGGGCAACAGCATCCCCAGGGGATCCTGGGAAAATTGAGATAATGGTCAAGTACTAAGAAAACTAGTTGTAACATTTGTTGTCCAGTCTTGGAACTGTTCCCATGCAGAGGGATCAATATATATGTCACCTGTCTTGAAGTTTTTCTTGGTTTATTTCTTTATGTCTGTGGCCAAGATTTTCAGGTTTCCCCCAATTGAACCTGGTCTCTATTGACCTTGAAGAAATCCACAGCTTTTTGTTTTCTATGGAAACTTCTCTCCCAATGCAATAAATTTTCTAAATTCCATTTTAAAGTTAAGATATCCATGAGTGCATAAGGATGTGGGTACTTGGGAGGTGGGGGGAGGAAAGGTAGGAGAAGAGGGAGTGGAAACTGTGGTTGGTATGTAAAATAAATGAAAACATGTCAATTGAATTTAAAAAAAAGTTAAGACATCCTAAATTATCTAGACTGAAAAAATCAGCAATTCTTTTTATAATCCCATGTCTCTCAGCAGCTGCCATTTGCTCATCAGCATTCAAAAAATTCAAAGTCAATACAACATCATACATGATCTAGACTCCCTGTGTATTTCCCACCTTTACATGGCTTTTTTCTTTTATATTACTTTACTCTCTCTTTAAAGACTTTATTATTTTTAAATGATTTATTTTTCCTATGACTGTTTCTTAAGCACCTACACACATTTTTAAACACACTGTAACTTGTTTAGAGAGTTTTTGGTCTGGGCCTGCTTTACAGTGCACCTGTAGCATTCTCTGACCATGTGAACCAAACCTTAAACTTGCTGCATGGTTTGCACTGCTGGCTTGCTCTGCTCCTCTTGGGCGCCTGAGGGCTGAGGTTCACACCTGGAAGGCCTGGCTGAGAGCTGCATTTAATGGGGAGCTGTGCTTAACTGGAAGCTCCATTTAACCACTCTGGCTCTAGGAAGTTAGTGTCTGCACTGTGGCAGGTACTTTTACTTAGCTTGTTGTTTCTAATTAATGTGCTAACTGTATGGCAGAGCCACACCTCTGTACACTCTGAGCACCAGGAAACTTGGAAGCCTGGTTAGTTTTTTGTCTTTTTTTCCATAGAAATACAAGCCCCACATTGGGTGCCAAATGTAGCAGGCTTTCTTGGACTGCCAGCCCCAAAATCATGATACGGAGACTTGCTAATTATGAATGCTTGGCCTTAGCTTAGGCTTGTTTCTAGTGAGATTTTTTTTAACTTAAATTAACCCATTTCTACTCATCTATGTGCTGCCCCAAGGCTCATTTACCTCATCTATATACTGTCCATCTTGCTTTCCTGCTTCCTCCATGTCTGTCTGTCTGGCCCCCAGCTACCTGGGCCTTGGATGGCTGGATGGCTCCCTTTTTCTCTCTGCCTACCAGCCCTACCTATTTCTTCTCTGCCTAGCTATTGGCCATTCAGCTTTTTATTAGCCCAGGTGCCTTAGGCAGGTGAAGTGAAACAGCAATCCATCTTTGCATGGTTAGCCAAATGTAGCATAAAACAAATGCAACACATCTTTACATAGCTAAAATAAATATTCTATTCCACAACATGATAACGACTGGCCTGACACAATAGTCTCACTGTGATAATAGTGGCACAAATGTAATTGGAGTATCCAACCACTTTCTGATTGACTCTAAGACTTGCTCCACAAGATGAAATCCATGCTTAGCTATTAGGTCCAAGAACCTATGGCTATGTAGGTCAAAAGCCCTAGGGGAGAATGTACTGCTATTCTAAATAGACACTTACTCCTAATGACTTATTGCATAGGCTAGTAAATTTCTCAGCCCTCATCAGAGAAACTTCTATTTGCAGTAGATTGTCGTTTCTACAGAGACCTATAACTGATCAAGATATAGAGAATAAGAGACTAAGGAGTGCTCAGCCCTAAAGGGAGCATTTATATCACACCCCATCATCCCAAGGCTCAGAGATCATAGTGAAAGAGGGGTAAAAAAATCTTGAGTCAGAAGCAGAGGATGAAGGAACTGTACATACAAACCCACAGTAGTTTGTCACAGCATGAGTAAAACCTGTACACACTCAAGACAGACAAATCCCAGTATGGAGCAAGGAGGGAGGCACAGAGTCCCACCCCTAGCTGAGCATCTATTAGCAGTTGATATCTGTTGAGAGAGACAGAGAATAGATATTTTGTAATGGCCCCTCGTAGGTCAACCACACTCTAGGGGATTATATAGGTAACACAGTTTGTGTTTTTAAAAAGGATGAAAAGTAAGGTGGAGGGACTGGATAAGGGAAGACGTGGGGAGGTGTGAGTGTGATTGAAATACATTGCATAAAACTCATAAATAATTCATACAAATATTTAAAAATCAATCTAAAAATAATATATAAGATTCCAAATAACTTTATAATAGATCTTCTTTACCTGAGCATTTAAAGGGATTCAAGACTTGGAAAACAAACATTTATACTAATTGTCCTTAAAAAAAAAAACCTTCATAGACTATTGACACAGCCTGTCCCACTCACAGGAGCTCCATGGCACTCCTAATTTGATGTAATCCAAAATCCAACATGCTATGATCAATGACTGGTATCCATAAACATATTTCTGTAATATAATTTAAACTACTTTTAGAATTTAAATTTTACCACCTTTTCTTAAGACAAATGATAGTTCAGTGAACAACCATGATATTAAATTAAATATAATTAGTTCAGTTTAAAAAACAAAAACAAAACAAAGCAAAAAACCACATACAGGTGCATATTGTAAATTGGGTTTGTTTTCCTCCAATATGGCAGCTTCTCAAAAACTAAAAATAGATCCACCATGTTGTCCAGTCTCACCATTCCTGAATTTTTATTTCCTAACTCCAAGTCAACATATGACAAAAATACTTGAATATCAATATTTATTCAACACTATTTATAATAGCTAAGCTATGAAACCAACCTAATATTCAACAACAGAAGAATTAAAATGAAAGTTGAAGTTAATTTTTATATATATGAAATAATTATATAAGGATGAATTGCTAGAATGTATTTCATACATCCCATGGCATGTATTTGATAAGAACAATAACTTGTATCATACATGTATGAAGTATACTCTTAGTGAGACTGGATCTACTTACTTTACCAGCACTGAATAAGTGACAGGTTTAAAATGTTATTTTTAAAGTTCCTATAACTTTTTTCAGCCAACCTGAGTACAGAATCCCTTTCTTGTCGTTTGTTTTGCTTTTCCTTGCTTTTGTGGCAGGGTTTCATTTAGCTCAAATTGTTCTCAAACTCAATATGTAGCCAAGAATGATCTTGAACTTCTGATTTTCCAGTTTCTACATCCCAAGTGCTATAATTATAGGTGTGCACTACCATCCCCTGTTTATGTGGTGTTGGTGGTTGGACCCAGAGCTTCCTATAGAATAGGCAAGTACTCTACCAACTAAGCTACATCCTAAGTCTTGGCCCTGTTCTTTTTTAAACTTCTGCTCATTGTAGATAGCACAGAGGTATGAAATCACATAAGCCACCTGCAGAGCCCAGTCCTGTGTTGGATCAGTGTGACTCATTCCATGCATAAATCAAACTCTTCAGTTAGTTTGTCCTCTTCTTTCTAGTCACTTGTATCTGATGTCCAAGCTCCCTATTGGACATTTCTTGAGCCCTGTGTTTCCTTCCATTAGAATCTGTTGGGATAGTTTTCTTCCTGGAATAGTCTGCTTTTCTCCAGACCTACTTTTATTTGGTATTTCCATCCTACATTTCCAACCTCTCTGAGCATACCGAAACTCTGTATGAATTCACTCACATTAGAGCCACTTGAATGTGCCAAATAAAAACCCAAGGGACAAACACCATTACTAAATGTGCCTCAGCACTGCATCTGTCCTTCCTTTCTTTCTGTTTCTTTTTATGAGCTCATTTCTGGTTTCACTGGGTTCTCTATTCTTGCTGTAACCTTTTTATCCAACTTTAAAAATACATTTTAAAGCAAGAGAATTATTTACAAAGAGGCTGAAGAAACAGGATGGGCTAAAGAATATACTATGTATGTGAACTTTTGCTTCTATCACTTGGCAAAGGTTGCAACAATGTTACTTAGATAGAAATGAAAACATTAACAGTCTTATGAGCTGTGAGTATAAACTGATACAGTGTTTCTGGGGGATAGTTTGGAAATACTATCAAAGACCTTAAGAGCATTTAGTACATGCAATTCTATCTTTAGGAATTTATCTGGAAAAATAACTAAACAAGTATACAAAGATTGATGTAAAAGCAGGTTTATTGCAACATTATTTGAGTAAAAATGGAAATAAACAGAATGTTCAATAACAGGGAATTGTTTCAATAAAAGAAGGTTTTTTGTATATATGGAAATATATACAGATATTAAAAGTATTGACTTAAACTTGTGTTTACAGTAATGGAACACACTGATGTTATGATATTAAATAAAAAGGGCAGGTTGCAGACTCATTCAGTGTAGAATGATCCCTTCTAGGTAATAAAGACATCTGTGTATATTTGCCAGAGCAGAAAACCTGTATTCCTTGTTTGCTGGCATGCCTGCTCGGTGTATGAGAAAAGGATCCTGGAGAGAAGTGTTAGGGACACTAGTGGGAAAGGAAAAGGAAAAAGCAGAAACCAGAACCTTAACCAGCACCTCTGAGTCAATGTCCTGACCGTGATGGGAAGGGAGGCACCACACTACATTTACACCTGTAGAAGGACCACTCTAGAGACAGAACGCTTGCTTGCCTAGCAAGAATCTGGAATAGCACTGACAGAAGGCAGCTGGCTACAGAAAAAGGAACCTCTTATGAAATTCACAAAGGAATTGTGACTTCCCTGTCCTGTTGATAAAGCGGCTCACATGACTACCCAATGGGAATAGGTCAACTCTCATGGCTACCCAATGGGAATAGGTCAACTCACATGGCTACCCAATGGGAATAGGTTAACTCACATGGCTACCCAATGGGAATAGGTCAACTTTCATGGCTACCCAATGGGAATAGGTCAACTCTCATGGCTACCCAATGGGAATAGGTCAACTCACATGGCTACCCAATGGGAATAGGTCAACTCACATGGCTACCCAATGGGAATAGGTCAACTTTCATGGCTACCCAATGAGAATAGGTCAACTTACATGGCTATCTTTGATGGGTACAGGGCAAATAAAGTTATTTGACAAAGGATCTGGATTTAGGGTAGGATAAAAATCTCAAGACCATTTTTGTAATCTATCACTTGCATTTTCTTAGGTTTTGTATAATAACCACAGAACAGTGTGTTTATGAACAGAAGATAGATAGTACAGCAGACTAGTGGGCTAATGGTCCCCAAGGAAACAAGTCTCTCAGTGTTCGTGCTTGCATTGATTATCTATGACTTTTGAAACAGACTACCTCAAATTGAGCTTAAATCAAACAAACAAACAAAAAACAAACAAACAAAAACATTCTCTTATAGTCCTGAGGAGTATAAGTATGAAATAAAAGGGGTTGGAAAGGCCAGA
This sequence comes from Peromyscus leucopus, assembly GCF_004664715.2. Classification (NCBI taxonomy): domain Eukaryota; kingdom Metazoa; phylum Chordata; class Mammalia; order Rodentia; family Cricetidae; genus Peromyscus; species Peromyscus leucopus. The sequence goes on along the minus strand of NC_051064.1, from coordinate 20,435,140 downwards.
CTCAAAGAGAGGATCTTTTTTTTTTCACTTCTGCAAGTTCCAGGTGTCCTTGTCATGGCAGTGTAGGGAGCCTTCTCAAGTTCTAATGAGGTCACTAGTCATACTTCTTTAGTAGCCCACTTCACTACAGTACAATGACAACTTAACTAGATTGTGGGAGACCAGCTCCCACTTTTTTTTACGACAGGGAACTCTTGAGGAGAGAGGGATAAGAGATTGAAGTAGAAATATAGAGGAGGAAGGATAGAGGGGAGAGAGACCGATAGAAACACAGGATAGCCTCAGGAGGGCCTGGATCCTTATCCACTGGCCCCTTCTGTCTCTAAAGGGCTATTTATAGGAATGCCAAGGGGTGGAGCAAAGACCTCCCCCTAGCTCAGCCAAGTGTAGACCCTTCCAATCACCTAGTAACCATGCGCATGGTCAAACAATCCTCTAATGCAGCCCTGCTGGGTAAAGCAAGCTCAGATCTCATTAGGAAACCGTTGTGGGCCTCCACACTACATTATAGCTGAAAAGTAATTATTACTGAATTATAAGGTACTGGTAATTGGTATCTCAGTTTCTCTGTTTGAGGACATAGTTTAACCTATGCCATTCCTTCCCCGCTTGATTCTGGGCCTTATAACATGCTTCAGTAAACAAAAAAACCAGTGGACTGACCCAGGAAAGGCCCATGAGGCCTTGAGCACGGATCCCCCTATTGGACTACTATCTCCAGCAAATAAAGAAGTTTGCATGTAAGTCAGTTGAGACAAACTCACAGGTCAAAAGGTTATTTGGGTTCTGCTTTGGAGATCCCAGTCCATGGTCATTTGATCTAATTGCTTTGGGTCTGTGGTGAGACAGAACAGCATTCTGGGAGCAAGCAGCAGAGGCTGAAAAGTAAGAGAAGGGACTGTTTATCTCACAGTCTCCTTTGAGGATACACCCCAATAATCTAAAACTTCCCAACTCTTTCAATACCACTACACTATAGATCAAGCCTATACATGTGCCTAAAGAGGACAGTTAAAATCCAACCTGTACATCAAATGTAGTTATTTTAGGTAGAAAGAACCACAAAATAAGTGAGGTCAGGCCACCACAGATGACCCAGCTGAGCAACCCTCAGTCCATCCTTATACTCAATCCATTCATTTGACACCACCTCTGTGAATCACTGTGGTTCCCAGACAAATCACGGCATTGTGAGAAGCTATGTAGTATTGCTTCTAGAAGCTGGTGAGTTTGGAGATAGCAGTACCAGAAATCCAGTGGACTCTGGTTTTCCTAAGGTATAAACACAATTAGGGTGAAGGTTCTTCAGCCTGCCATTCTAGAATCATGGATTTAACTAGAATTGAAAAGAACCTTACAGATAACATAGCTGATTTCATCAACTCACAGATAAGAAAATTGAAAACCCCAACTCAGGAGTGCCACAGGAGAGGCGGGCATCTGCCTGTGGACTACTGGCTCTGCTGTGTCTACATTGTCCCAAGTCACATGATCTAATATGAGACTACTGAGCTAGGGGTGGGGCTGGTTTCTGGTCACACAGCTATTTAGCGTCACTATCAGAGCTAGAAATAAGCTGTCCTAAATCCTCATCTACAATTCTCTTCCTTTTGGGGGGATGATGAATGTATAGTGTGTCCCATTTACTCACACATTTAGCTGAGTATTATCCTAGGAAGTATTCTTTGTCCCAGAGTAGGGCCCCTTATCTTTCCTAGCTCTGAAGTCTCTTTTTCTTTTATTCTCTCCCTTCCTAAATCCCCCAGCCCTGGAAATATAAGTAAGAATTCCTACCCCTCCCCACCAGTCACTTCATGCAAGATGGATTAATGAGGTTATGTCTCCAAAGAACTTTGAGTTCCTTGGAAGAAAGGCATCAACATGCAAAGTGGTGGTTGTTATTGCGATTACTTCACTGAGTAGGGTTTCACAGCTGTCTTGATGGAAAAGGGGCCAACAAAACAAAATGCCAGTTTCCCCCAACAGAGGAGCAGCTGGGATGGATTATAAACGAGACCTGTGTGCCCGGTTCTCTTTTTTTGTCAAAGCCCATCAGACTTTCTCAGTGCCCAGCTCTCCCCTTGACAGCCCAGCAAGCTCCCCAAGCCAGACAGGTGTGGGCAAAGACAGCCTCTGAGCTCCATGTGCAGGAGCCTACTTGGCAGGGACAGAAAAACCTTATATTCTGAACCAGGGCCAACCCATTACCAGTGCTCAGTAATGCGATGGATTTCTCCAGCGGTGACTTGGGGTAAGTAAAACACTCTCATTGCTCAAACTTCCCTCCACTTTATGGGGCAGGAGGGACGGGGGAGGGAGAGTCAAGAGGGTGTGCAAACTCAGAAATGTTATGTTGCCAGGACTGGAGCACCTCTGCTCACCTCTTCTGCTTTTCCTTCCTTTTCTCCCTTCCCTCCTCCCTCACCCTCCATTCTTCTCTCCCTCCTCTCCTTCCTCCCTCCCTCCTTTCCTTTCTTCCTTTCTTCCCTTCCAATTAGCACATATGTATTGAATATTATGTCATGAACCATGTGAGAGTCTCAGGAAACACCGACAAATAAGATATGGTCCTTGCTCTCTGGGGCAGAAGAGGCAGTAGAGAATGAAGCAGAAACAGATAAATGGACAGAAACTTCTATTCCATAACACCTTCCCCTGAGCCACATTGCTGTGGCAAGTACATGTGGCAAGCCACAGAGACACATGAAATAGATACTCACCTGTTCTGAGAGGGCCTTGGAAGGCTTTTAAAGGGCTAATTGTCAGGCTCAGTGTAGAGAAAAGGGTGTATTAAGCAGCCATGCTTCCATTGGCTCTAAAATAGCATAAAATCAATATTGTGTGTATAGAAAAGAATAAACTACCAGCTTTGTAGTAGTATTGAGCCACTCTGAGCTATTGTTATTCTTCTTACTAAACATGGTCTTTGTGTCAAGCACAACTGAAAACTTTAAATATAATTGCTTATTCAAGCCTTAGCAACAATTTTATAAAGCAGATTTTATTACTATGTTAATTTTGCTAAAGATGAAACTGGGGCCCAGGTAGGTGGAGTGACCTGCTTAAAGCCATAGAGTTAGTAAATAAGAGCTCCATGTTTGTTCCCACGCAGCTTAACCACAGAGCAGGTACCTGGAACCCCACATGGAAGCCCATCGTACTAAGACCAACCCACTACTGCCTCCACATCTATGCACTCTGTCATGATTTGACTTCTCCCTTAAAGGTCCATGCTAGCCATGATAGCACAAAGAGTGAGCTCTCAGAAAATGCTTAGTAACCAAAAGCAACATTTCCCCATATCCAGGAAATATGGGCTTCCTAACTTATTTTGGAGAACAGGTAGGCACACAAACATTTTATTCAGATCTGATAACTCTGACAGTGTCTTTGCTTTTTTAAAGTAAAATCTTCATCAACCTATTTTTTTATAACTTTGCTGAAGTATGACATAGAATTGTGTATATTAAAAGTGTTCAATGTGGTATTTTGATATACAAAGACATTACAAAATTATTACAATACTCAAGCTGATTAACATTCTCATTGCCTCACATAATTACATTTTGTGCATCTCTCTCTCTCTCTTTCTCTCTCTCTCTCTCTCTCTCTCTCTCTCTCTCTCTCTGTGTGTGTGTGTGTGTGTGTGTGTGTGTGTGTGTGTGTGTGTGTGTCAGAGGGTGCGGGAGGCTTTACCCAGAATTGAATTCACAAATACACTGGAAAAAATAGTGTCAGTCAAGAATAAAGTTAAGTATGTGCCTAGAGAGAATTTGGCTCTTTTAAATTCTAACTTTTCTTTGTTCTCAAGCTTTCCTCAACCCGCTGTCTTGTGTCTCTATCTACATTATCTCCAGAGACCCAAGATCTGTTTGAATCTTTTTCTGTCCTTGACAGCACCCAATCCCAACCTCCTCTTGTGCTCCAAGGGTTAGTTTTCTGTGTCTTTAATACAGAGTCCATCCCAGCATCTCTTAGGATAGAAAATCCCCTGAGGATGTCTAAGGAGAGCCATACAGATTTCCAGTGAATGCTTTTTGATCTGAAAACAGAAGACTCTCATCAAAACTCAAAGTTAGTTGAAAAATGAAATTCAAGCCAAAGGCTTCCAACCAGTTCCCAAGAAGTTTCTCTAACACTCTGTGCACTTTGCTGCATTCAGCTCTCAGTGTCCATCTCTTTCAGCAAAAGCATGTCTTCAATCTCCTTGACCATGGTGCTGTTTTCTTCTGAGGTTTACTAATCATAAGACTTCCCCCTAATCCAATGACTTTTTCAATCCCAGTATTTTTTGTGTGTTAGATTTTGGGTGTATGTGTTTGTTTTTCATGATTCCAGCCATTGTCTTTAATGTATTCTAGTAATCTGGCTTGAGTATTGTCTTTCCTGCTTCCTACTTAAACAGAGGTCCTTTGCTGACACAAAGGATAAAGGGTTATTTAATCATAAAAATCAACGATTGTGGAGCTTTTACCTCTAGTATGGTATTGGCTACACTATTTTCAATACACCACTCAATCAAACTTAGCGAAACCTCTATGAGAGAGACCTTATTATCCTGTCCACACTACAGTGAGGTATGACACTAGGGTGCAAGTAAACGTGATTCCCTGTTACTTTATAGAATGAATTCTTCTGCTTCCACCCATGTGGTGATATTATGTCCCCCAAAATATTGTGCAACCTAATAAACTTATCTGGGGTCAGAGAACAGAACAGCCACTAGATATAGAGGCCAGAAAATGATGGCACACACACCTTTAATCCTAGCATTCCTAAGGCAGAGATCCATCCAGATCTCTGTGAGTTTAAAGTCACACTGGAAACAGCCAGGCATGGTGACTCACACCTTTAATCCCAGGAAGTGAGCCTTTAATCCCAGAAAGTGATGACAGAAAGCAGAAAGGTATATAAAGCATGAAAACCAGGAACTAGAGCTGGTTAAGCTTTTAGGCTTTTGAACAACACAGTTCAGCTGAGAGGCATTCAATCTGAGGAAATAGGATCAGCTGAGGAATTGTCAAGGTGAGGTGGCTGTGGCTTGTTCTGCTTCTCTGATCTTCCAGCATTCACTCCAACACCTGGCTTCAGGTTTGATTTTATTAATAAGACCTGCTAAGAGTCCTGCTATACACCCATTTTACCTGAAGTGACTGGTTCACTAGGGCTGATCTCATTTACTTCTCACATACACAGGGAAATGGTAGGCACACACAGATGATGTTCCTACAGTCCCAACCACCATGAATGATGTGCCTACGATCCCAAACACCATGAGCACAGGTTCTGGTTTGTTGGTGACTGTACTCTTTCCTTCTGGTCAGAGAAGGAACAATCAGGCTGTTCCTGACTGCTTTGTAGCATGCATCACATCCCAGTGACAGAAGTAAAAAGACATCTAAGAATGTTTGAATGCCTTAACCCTGCCTTTGTCAACCTCCAAGATCACCCCAGTGACAGTGATGCAGGATGGGAGGTTGACTCGCCTGCCACAGAGCTCACAGCTTTCAGTGGTTACTTCAGACTGTGCCCAGGCATGTGTAACCCCGTTGTCACCCCTCAAACCTTTCTTTTGCATGTGGCATTTCCTCTAACACAAGCACAGGGAGGACAGGGACCTGGAAGGCTGCCTGTTGGTATTCAAGCCCCAAAAGAAACACAGATCTGGAACTTGGCATCTGGTTGAAGAAAATGCCTCTGCCAGATTTCTCCAGATTCTGAGGCATGACTGTCCACAGTGGGAGCATTAATTCCCCCTTCTCTCCAGCCCTCTGCACGTGGCCTGGCTTTGAAGTCCCTGATGGTGACTGACTTCATGTGCTCATGGTTTTCTATGGTGTGTGATGTGAAAAGAACCGTGGAGGCTGTCACCCAGAAATAGTCCCACTTCCCATGGCTACCATGTGTCTCAGGATCTCTCACTCAGGCCTTTTGAGTGCCATTCGCCTGCTTATAGCTCTGTATGCTGCAGGCTGCTGGCCACCTTCAGTCCTTTGCTCTTGCTCCTTCCTCTGCCTAGAAACAAACAGAAAGAGAACAAATGAGCATCCAAGGTCTCAAGGCATTGCCTTTCTCCTGGAGGCTAATGGAGCACCTGCCCTTTCAATAAAATGGACAGTTGTCCATGCCTTCTTGGTGTCCATTGCCAGGACACAACTCTAGAGGATGAAAGAAGCCTTGGAGATCAACTCTATTCTGGTCATAGAGAAGTCCGTATCCCTTATGATCTCAGACCCTTCGAGGAAGAAAGTGCATATCATTTTGGCTTCCTCAGAACCTAGCAAAGTCCCTGACATAAAATGAATAGTAAAGAAACAGTTCTTGAAAAGGTCAATGAGTAAATGAGGCTTAATTAATTCTTGTCTTCATACATCCAGGGAGAGGGCATGAAAATCGATTCTTTTCACCAGTTTGGGCTGCTCTGGATAAATGGCCCTGGAAGAGAGGCTCGTATCCTTAGCTAAGATGTTCTTGGCAGACTTGCTTGGTCTTACCCTCTTCATTTCTGGGCCACTCAGCACTTGGCCACTAAGTGCTCAGGAAATGTCTGACAAAGGCGCTGGAGATCAAGGGGCTTCATTTGGAGCCACAGAAGCTTGGTGGCACCTGTGAGAAGATGACTCTGGTACAGAGCCTTGATAGGCAGTGACAGAAATTCTGGAAGGACTGGGAGCCCCGAAGCCTCAGTGCCCATCTAAGGCATTGGCCCTTTTGGTGTTCCACTGAGGAGGGAGCTTAGGAAGAGCAGCTCTGCCCTCTCATACCGACTCAGCCTCTGGTGATTCAGTCACATACAGTGAGCATGACATTGAAGTGATCTTTATATTGTCACCACATTTGAAATAATACTAATACTATTTGTTTCTGCATCCATAGTAAGTTTTCTAGTAAATGTATAGTGATATTGCTACAGCATAATGGGAAAATAAAGGAAAATCACTGCTTCATTACAATTTTTAATTATTTTATTATTTTGTGTGTATGGGCATTTGGCCAGTAGTAAGGCTGTGCACCATGTGCATGCCTAGTGCCTGTGGAGGTCAGACGAGGACATCAGATCTCCTGGAACTGAAGTTACAGAGAGTTGCAAGGCATTGTGGGGGTGCTTGAAATTGAACCAAGTCCTATGGAAAAACAGTACGCCTGAGACATCCCTCTAGCCTCCATTATTGGGTTTTGACCTTTAAAAGGACTTGGGGTCTGGAAAGATGGCTCAGTCAGTAAAGGACTTACTGGGCAAGCATAAGAACCAGAGTTCAGCTCCCCATATAAAGAGGTAGGCTTGTAGTACATTCCCATAATTCCAGTGTTGGGGAAGTAGACAAAGGAGGTTCCCTGGAACTTACTGGCTAGCTTGTGCCAACAAATCAGTGTGCTCCAGGTCCAATGAGAGACCCTGTCCTAAGAAATAATGTAGGAAGAAATTGAGGATTTCACGCAATGCATGTTTGTATACTCACACAAATTCATATACATATGTACCACAACACACACACACACACACACACACACACACACACTGTCGCAAGACAATAGTTTTGAAAGCAAGCATGCTAAGAAAGAATTTCCTGAATTATGCTACTGTCCATTTAATATGACAAGAGTAGTCTTGAAGGAATGCATGCAGTTTTCACAAATTAAAGAAGGGGACATAAAGGTTCAGAAAAGAGGATGGAGCAGAGGACCAGGAGAGGTTCATAAAATACCTGACTATATCTTCTCCAGGTCTCCAAAGCCCCTGTAGTGACAAGAGATAGTAGACAGGTGGGGACCAGAGTAATCATGGGACTTTTGGACCACCTCTTGGTTTGGTTAGAACAGCTGGACCTGGAAGCACACAGGAGCTTGTGCAGTTCATTGGCTGGTGTGTACATTGAGATGGGGTCAGGCTTATGCACCTGAGTCCTCCTTGCACTATGGCAGTTTGGATGCTGATGTGAGGAGCCACACACTGGCCACCAGCTTCTGGGGTTGCAGTTGAAATAAACCATCACCCTCAAAACTAGGGTAGAAATCTGGTGCTGAAAGTTTCAAAAGTGGCAAAGGTTCCCATGCACAGGATGGGGTTGTGGGGAGGGGGTGTCTTCCCCACAAGAGTGGGGTGGGAGAGTGGGCAAGTCTTCAGGGAGGAGCCCCTGGATAGAGTGAGCCAAGCAGAAATAGACCAAAAGTACATCAGCCACAGATGTCAGCTGCAGGCGCCAGCTGTGGACGCCAGCCATAGGGTGGTGCCAAGCATTCCTCAGCAGACACCAGGCACCTCACACCCAAGCACAAGTGCAAGCGCAGGGGCTCCCTTCCCCCAACCCCAGGGGCCACAGGACCAGGAAAGAGGGGCAAGGAGAAGTGAGCCCCAAAGCACCGAGCAGATAAATCAGTCAATCTAAAGATTCTAAATAAAAGGTTGGGTTTTGCAAACTGGTTTTAAACCAAGTTAGACTAGGTAGTTACTGCTTCTTTTTCTTGCTCTCAAAGCAGGTGGAAGGCTAATGTGAGAAAAAAAATCGAATATATAAAGTAGCTAATTTTCTTCACATGCTTGAATGGTGTATGAGAAATTTTGGAATGCTGCTACTTACAGACAACTGTGATCCCCATCAGCTTAGCCATGGGGCTCAGCAAGCTATGACTTACAAATAAAATGAGTTGGAAGTCCACCCAGTATCATACCAACATATGCACATTTCCAAACTCGGCCTCTTCTTCTTCTTTGTCCTTTCTCCGTCTCTTTTCTCATGCTTGATGCTTCTCTCCCCTCCATTCTGTTTTCCTCGGCTTCTTGACTCCTTCCCTTACTTCCCTAAAGACAGAAAATATACCGATGGGCACACTGCCTCAGAATGGCTTCTATGTGAGCCCTTTGGTGTGTAGAAGGAAAAACCAAACTGAGCTACATAAGACCACAGCAGACATCTCTGTGAAAATGTTACAGGTGTCCCCAAAGGACCTCACAATATTACACATCAAACATATCATTTACACTTAGAATAATTAAGGAACCTGAAAAGGGAAGACAAGGTTTGGACGAGGCCTTCACAGTGTGTGGATGACTACACTAGTGAGTGGCAGAAACCCTCAAGAGCTGAGCAGTGGAACATTCCTGGTGCAGTACGTTAACTTGAGTAACCTAATATAATAACCATAAGGAAAAAACAAGTCATCCTCCCCAGAGACTATCTATAGTCACAGAAAGAAGCCATGGAACTAGAAGTAAATAACTAATTGGAATGATCTGAAGTGTTTGTACTGACCGTAAAGTCTCTATTTGGAAATATGAACTATCCTCGCTTTGAGGTTTTTCACACACAAAAAAAAATAATCCTGCTTCCGTGACATTTCTGAGCAGTTAGTAATGGATAAAGTCTTGGAAAATAGGAAGAGAGATTCAAACCTAGCAACTTTGGGGCCCATATGCAGGACACAGACAAGCAGGTTGTGCCACGCCCTGCCCTACCTCATCTGTGGCCTCTCTTCGCCTGATGAAATTTTAACTCAGAATGGTTACATTTTAGATCAAATTCAGTTTGACACAATTATGAGCCTCAGGGATGGAAGGCTTTGAATTTAACAGGTGTCTTCCCTCAGAAAGGATTTCTTGCATCTCATAGTCCACTGGCTGATGACAGGAAGACATGAGTTGAGCTCCTAGTGTGTGACAGACACTCCACTAATTATTCTAGATGGATCGGGCCATTGAGTCTTCACCAGAATTCTGAGTCTTGAAACACCTCCATGTTACAGACAGGGGATCATTTGGTCTAGTTCCTCAGGTGACTTCTTGACTATTAGGTGAGGTACTTGTCCGCTCAGAGTCTCTAGGCAGAAAAGCTCTACCTGTGTCCTCAGCATGGCACATCTCATCAGAGTTCATTGGTAAACTGTATTTTTTCTTTGTCTTTGTGTGTGTATAGTGTGTGCACATGTGTGTGGGGATGCATGATCTGTGTGCATGAGTCAGAGGCCAGAAGAAGACACCTAGCAATCACTCCCCACCCTTGAGACAGGGTTTTTCACTGAACCTGGAGCTAGGCTGACAGTCAGCAAGCTCAACCAGTCTCCCTGTCTCTACCCACAGGGCTGTGGTTACAGTCATGCATGAAGTCTTGCTTGGCTTTTACATGGGTGCTAGGGATTCAAATTCATGCTGTGCACCAAGTGTTCTTGCCTCCTGAACCATCTACCTAGCCCTTCTGAGAGACAGTAAACTTAAGTTCTCATTTATAGTCCAAGTCTTCACTAGAGCTGCAATCTCTTGGTGAACTAACCGTGAATCCTCTGTCCAGAAAAATTTGGGTATCCCGAACCCAGGTAAGAAGACAGAATCAGGCCAAGCAAGATAAAAAGATAAGAGACGATGAGTGGATTTGGGGCAATGAGTCTTGTCCTACAGGAATGAAATACAACTAGTGTGCTTCTTGTATTATACAATAACCATCTGCCCCTTACTTTAAAAAGTGAAATGTTGTACAGTACAATCAGAGTGAAATGGCTGTATCATTATTCTCTGCCACTGCAAGGTAACCTGAGGACTTTAAATTTGTAATAGTGACAAGAGCCTGCAAACCTAAACATGACTCTCAGCTCTGACCTGGGGGAGTCATTTAAATTCTCTGAGCCCTAGATGCTACATGTTATGATAGCACTAATTCTCAAGGTGTAGAGAAGCTTAAATATTATTTATATATGGAAATCTTGCACATGATGCACATACAGCACAAAATAGGTAATGGATAACCATATCGAATTGAATATCACAGGCACTCCAGACATTTGGAAACTTCTGTCTGAGATGTAAAACTACCACGTGCTGAGGCAAGTTCCTAGCATTCACATTCTTAATATTTCTTTCTCTGAGTTAATGGCTAGACTTCAGGCATAGAGTTTATGGAATAAGCACTTGGTTGAAGTTTGTTGATTTTTTAATAAGATTTTTTTCTTGTGTTTATGTATCTTTATTGAATAATCAAAGCTACTCAAAATAAATACTCTAGAATTACTAATGATTTATTATATAATCTTCAGATATATAGAATTACATATAGAAAATAAATCCTACCTTTGTAATGGAAGTTTATCAAATACTTTTGATGGAATGAAACCTTAAGGGTGTCCTAACTGGTTTGACTCTTGGGTGAGTGTGGAGCTGATGCAATGCAGGAAAGCAGGAATCAGGAAGCACGGCTGTCTAAGGAGTGCCCAGCCATCCCACTCGCTGTGGTTGAAAAGCAAGACTCAGAGTCTCGGACTCCGACTGCCAAGATCCTGTCACTCTTAATGTGCTCACTTCCAGCTGTGGCCCACAATGCCTCCTCAAACAAATTATTCTGCAATGATCGATCGTGTCCTGCTCCCTTTAGAGGGCCTGTAACCACATTGGAGAGCTGGACAGAAATACTGACTGACAGATTATGCTTGTCGGGGCCAGAAGACTCAAAGTGCAACATCTCCCAGACAACTTGCCAGTGTCAGATGTGCACAGGGCCCACACCTAACAACCATGTCAGTGTGCCTGGACACTCAGCAGTCCCGAGTGCCTGCAGCCTCTCAGCTTCAGCGCAAAGGCCCATCTGGATCTTCATTTCTAAAACACTACACATAATTCTCAAATAAGCCAAGCATGTGGCTAATTAATTGTCTCTATTTAGCTGGAGGATATGCTCCGCAGGCAGGGAAATGTTGTCTGTTCCTGTAAGCCCAGCTCCTCCCTGTGTGTGCACTTGGCCTATACCAAGTGCTTAATTTATATTTGTCAGATGAATGGGGCAACAATATAATGCGGTTTCTCCTTGGTTTTCCTCAAGGGAAAAGGAGTCCTAGTAGAAATAATCAGGTAATAACTGAAACTCCAAATATATAAAATTATATGTCCATCAAAAATAAGAAAATGGACTAGAGAGAGGATTTATCCAGTAAAGTACTTGCTGTAAGGGCCAAAATCTGGATCACCAGAACCCATGTAAAACCCAGATGTATGGTGACCTACACAGAACACAGGAGATGAATACAGAAGATGCCTAGAGCATGTTCACTACTGAGACTAGCCAAATTGGTGAGCTCTGGGTTCAGCAAGAAACTCTGATTCAATATCAAATTCTCTTGATAGAGAATGATTGAAAAAGACACCAGGAACCTCAGGCTTCTAGAAGCACATAGACACATACACATACATACACATAGGCACACACACAAAATCAATAAATATTAAATATGCCAATTGTGGAAATTTTCATTGTTGAAATATGAAGCACACAGAGATGCTTGCTTTGCCAATATAAAACAGTGTTCTTTACTCTGAGGTTAGGTTGTAGTGTAATAATTTGTCTTTATTAGGTTACAAAATATCATTATATATGAAGAATAATGTGCTTATTTTATTTGATTTTACTAATTGTATTCACTGAATGATTTGGAATAGCCACATGAGTCACTTTAGTAATTGATATGTCAAAAATATATGTGGTTTAATCTCATAAAATCCCAAAGTTTACTGTTTACACTTTGAAATACGGAAGTGATTCAATGTAGATTCCAGAAATATTTTGCCCTTAGATCATGACCAAAATAGTTTAAGCATTCTTCTTCATTTCACTAAAAGTTTTCCTTCCTATCATATGTAGCTCTGGTTGGCTACATATGACCACGCTAAAAGCCTATGATCTTTCCTGCGGCATTAATGTGGGTTTGTTTGTTTGTTAAATTGTTTGACATCTGTGTCTCTTGGATAGATTGCAAGCAGAAGTTGTCAGTTTTGTTGGCATTGCACGCCTGGTGCCTAGAATAGTTCTGGAATGTGATCAGTGCTTATAAGTATTTGCTAAATGGATGAATTGATTAAAAGTTTCATTATAGATCGTAATGTCTGTGTAAACACAACTTAAAGAGGAAGTCATGTTAATGATGGGGTTAGTGTCTAGGACATAACCCTTCATAAAAGAAAGAGGTCTGGAAATGGACAGGCTTAAGAACAGTCCAGCTCCACTCTTTGCTAGACATGTTTACCATCCCAGCACTGAACCAATGCACATCCTCCAGGCTCAGTTTTGGCATGTGAGAAGTGGAAAACAATAATCACCTCATAGATAATTGCAGCGATTGCATGAGATAAAGGTATAAACATGATTGAGAAAGCTCTAAGAAGAATCAGACTACATTGGGTGTTGGGCATGCACGCCTATTAATGGCATAAGAGATTGTGTTGCACTGAGCCCTAAGCTCACTCTGTCTGCTGAAGAGTGGCCTAATAGATGTCCAGTTGTCACAGAGGGATAAAAACTTCTGGGAGCATGGGGCTTGTTACCTTCTAATAGGGAGGATTTCTAACTGTATACTCAAGTATAATGAGCAATAGTGATTGTTCAAAATTATTTGTCTCCCTTGGTACCCTAAAACCTGCCATACATGTCTTCCTTCCCTATAGATAGAGGTTAGTCCTCTCTCCAAAAACACTGGGTGTGCCCAGGGATTTGCCTTAGTCAATGAATTCTAAGTGGATATGATGCATGACACACCAGTGTAGAAACCTGAGATGTATTGGCATGGTTTGGCTTGGCATCCTTTAAGCTTCTGCCCTCAGTTATGGGAACGGCATGCCCTACTTATATATACACTCATCAGCCCGAGTTCTGGAATGAAAGTACACATGCCTCCAGGTCAAGCCCAGGCAAGCCCAGCAATAGCTACCACAGACCACAGCCTTCACAAAATGTGAGCACAAGTGTTTTTACAAGCCACTGAGAAGTCCAGGTGGTATGTCAGTTTGGCACAATATGCTAGGACCCACTGCTTCCCACATATTCTGAGGCTGAAGCACCTGTCTCCCTCTACTCTTGGTGTGAGCCTGATAATGTCATGTTTGGGAGCTGCTCTGCTGCGCTATTCACCCTCCCGTCCCTCCTTCCTGCCACCTGTCTGTATGGACAGGCCCTGAATAATGCTCGCACTCTAACTCAGTTCATAGCATTCCTGCTTGTCAGGCCAGTAGGAGTAGACGGCCCTCTGCTTTGGGGATGGTGATAGCATGAGGAACTGCAAAGACTGGATTAAAGCAGAGGCTCCAGGGCCACCTGACCTTGCCTTTCCAGTACTTTACTGGGAATGTGATAGAATTATTTATTGCTGAAAAAGCAAGATAAAACCTATGGAAGAACATACTCCATCCCAGGCCAGATGGTTTGAATTTGTGTGTGGTAATTATTCTAGTTTCTGACAGAGCCTAATGAGTCTGTCTATGTTAACTGCTAAATTATTATTGGCTAATCAATGTCTAGCATTCTGGCTGATGACAAGGTCTGGAGGCACTACAAGGAGTCAGAACGCAGTCTCCATGGTCACTGGTAGATGTCATGCCTCTGGCTCTAAGGGACACTTCACTTTTTACTCACTAGCAATGCAGTGACAAAGCTGGAGCCAGTGTGCTTCAGTTCTGGAGAACAATGGCCTTTGGCCCCGGGTACTAGGTCATATTCAAGGTTAACATTATTTTATGTAAATAAAAAATCCTTAAAATAAGTTGGACAATGTCATAGTCACGATTGTCTCAAATTAAATTCATAAAAACTTTATGAAGTCAGATCTATAAACATTGTCCTGACTCCTTTATACTTCAATAAAGATGACACATCTAGCTTGATATTTTAAATTTTTTGTTTTAATGAAATACAATTTGCAAATATGGTGGCATACATTCAAGTTGTATAACATGTTGTTATATGTGTATGTATAAGCTGTGAAAGAATTGTCATTATCAAGCTAATTTACATACTCTTCACCTCACATAGGTAACATTGCTGTATATACTGAGAGCATTTAAAAGCTGCTCTCACACCAAATATTATAACATGGTATCACTTAGTTGACATGTTTTTTCTTAGAGCTGAACTTATTCTGTATAACTAAAATAATGTATCTTTAAACTAATATCTTTCCATTTCTCCCAAGCTCTAGTAATCATTCTTCTCCCTGCTGTGAGGTAAACATTTTCAGTTTTTATAGGTTAAAAAAAAATCATAAAAATTTGTTTTTCTGTGCCTGGATTATTTCACTTAACATAGTGCTCTACAGTTTCATGCACGAATTCACAAAAGCTGATTTCCCTCTTCTGCCAGACTAATATTCCATTATAAATCATGCCCCAGTGGACACTTAGGTTGTTTCCACATCTTGGCTACTGTGAGCAATGCTACACTGATCATGCAATGATCATACCAATTTTATTTCCTTTGGGTATATTTCCAAAGAGGATTGCTAGATCATAGATAGTTGTTCTTTTTAATTTTGTGAGAACCTCTGAACAATTTTTCATAATAGAAGCTTACATTCTCATCAGCTAAGTATGGGTTAATGATGTGATTTTTTATGAAGGAAAAAAACAATGAAATTATTTAATTTCATTATTATTATTGATGACATAAAAATTGTCCCTTTCTGTCTTTCCATGGATGGTTATATTAAGCTGTCGATTAATATTGTCTTAACAGTATAAGAACAAAATTCCCAGAATCTCAACATCATAGTCAGTCGTGTAAGAAACAACTACTTGTCTGTGTTTAGTTATGCCCCAAGGACCTATTGAGAAGCCTATCATTACAGAACTTAATCAAATGGAATCAATGTGCCTTCCTTTCAGTGTTCAGATATCCAGCAGATCTAGAGGTACAATCACTCATCTCAGGCAATGGATATATAGAAGGTTTCTTATTCATTCACTTCATCAGCACAGGAAACTTGGAAATATTCTGTATTCAGATATAATAAAGTGACAATACTCAAAGCCAAAAGCTATGTAAATCCCATTATCCCTTGAAAGGAGAAGTCTACAGTCCTCCAGGCAACTGTCCTCAACTCCCATCCCCATGACTCCCAGAAGTTTGAAATGGATAAGTATCCAATAACCCTTTGCAGAGAGACCTAACGAGCATCACTCACAGTGGCTTCACTTACTCTGTGCTATAGTGCAACTGTCTTAAATGTTGCTTAGAGACCTCCACGCCTGGCAGAAGGGTTCAGAGTATTCTCTGGGCATCATTTATATTTTTATACAATCCCTGCTGTAGATATCCTGGAAAATTCATTTGCACAGTTGAATTTGGCATTTCATTGAATAAAACCTAGGAATATTTTTTCCCAATCCTGCTATTTCTTATCAAAATAAAGACCAAAAATTCTTGAATACTAGTTTTTTTAAATTATTTAAGAGTCTATTATCCTCTTTTAAACTAAATGTAATTCTCCTTTTTAAAAACATTATTGAGCATATAAAATTCAACTGAAAATAGACCTCTTCCTCCTCAGAAATCTAAATGTCAAGGTTCTAGGGCCCTGGATTGTTAAATTTCAAACCTGGGGCAAATGGCTGAGGTGCCTATTTAACATATCAAAGTGGACCCGACCTCCAGATTCCCCCTGCATCCCTTAGTTCCCACCTGTGACAGGGGATGGCTGGCCTCTCCAGTCCAGGGGCTGGGCTGCCCTTCTCTCAGAGGCTCTTCCTTAGATAACCCAAACATTTTGGTTACCCGCCCCTTTTGTACCTTTGGCCTCTTGGCTGCTGTACCTGCTTTCCTTCTCTCCCTGTCCCTTCCCTCCCCACTCTCCCCAATGGTCCAGCTCAATCCGGTTATGTCCACTTTGTACTCTCCCAGATGTCTATGCTCTCCCACAAAGCTATAATAAACTCTCCTCCACCTTACCTAGGAGCAGTCATGTCCTTTCCTTTCCTTCTTATTCAGTTTTTTTTTTTTTTCATTTGTGGATAAGGGCTCCCAGTGAATAAAAACCAAATGACATAAAAATTTAAACTGCCATTACACTAAAATGTGGCATACTTGAAGTTTCCTCACTAAGATTATGAATAAAATAAGGATGTCCCTCCTAGCCTCTCCCTTTCAACATTGTGCTGAAGTCATAGTTGATTCAATGAAATATGGGAGGGAAATGAAGAGAGTATAGATTGGGAAGGAAAAAGTTAGCCTTATTCAGAGATAGCATGACCCCCTGTGGAAAACCTGAAAGAACAGAAGAAATGTCTGAAACAACAAGAAAACTGGAGTAAGTTTGCAGGATAGGTGGTTGTCCTAGTAAGGACGATGATGACTATTGCTGTCATGAAAGACCATGGCCAAAAGCAAGCTGAGGAGGAAAGAGTTGTTCAGGTTACATATCCACAGTCACAGTCCATTGAGGGAAGACAGGAACTCAAGCAGGGAAGGAACCTGGAGGCAGGAGCTGATGCAGAGGCCACGGAGGGGTGCTGCTTACTGGCTTGCTCCCCATGGCTTGCTCAGCCTGCTTTCTTATAGAACCCAGGATCACCAGCCAAGGGGTAGTCCTACCCACAATGGACTGCCCACCCCCCATCAATTACTAATCAAGAACATGCTCTACATGCTTGGCTGAAGCCCATTCTTATGGAGGCATTTTCTCAGTTTTGTTTTCTCATGTCTCACTTGACAGACTCTAGTTGGTTAAGTTGACATAGAGTAGTGGTTAATTTATGAACATCTTCCAATGTCCAAAGTAAGGCTATGGCCTTCCTCTTCACTAGCAACACAATGTTGGAATTTGAATGTGAAAACACCACCATTTATATAACCCCCAAGTGAAATACATGGGCAAAATTTATGTTTTTCTTGAAAAAAATTTTCACATAGTACATTCTGATTGCTTTCTCCTCCTCTCACTCCTCTCAGACCCCCCCACCTCTCTAGCCACCCAACCCCATGTCCTTCCTTTTTATCTCTTTAAAAAACAAGCAAGCCAAAAAAACCTACCAAGAATCTCTCTCTCTCTCTCTCTCTCTCTCTCTCTCTCTCTCTCTCTCTCTCTCTCACACACACACACACACACACACACACACACACACACACACACCACAAATTCAGAAAACAAAACAGACAAACAAAAGATCAGTAAGCCCTCCACAAAAAATGTCCAAACAAAGCAAATACCACTGAGTTCATTTTGTGTTGGCCATCTACTGAGCAGGCCATCTTCAGAGGCTACTCTGAAGTGTGGCTAATATACCCAGTAAGACTCCACTGGACAACACTAATTTCCCTTTGAAAGTATGTACCAATTGCAGATAGCTTCTTCATTAGGGGGTGGGAGCCATCTCCATCCCTCTGTCTCAGCACTGGAGCCCAACTTAACTAAAACCTGTGCAGACCCTGTGCGTGCTGCCAGTCTCTGTGAGTTCATATGTGTACCAGTTCTGTCGTGTCTAGAAGACTGTTTCTTTGGAATAATCCATCCCTCCCCTTTGGCTCCTGCAATTTTTCAGCCTCCTCTTCCACGAAGCTCCCTGAGCTTTGAGGGGAGGAGTTTAATGAAGAATTCCCATTCAGGACAGAGTCTCTCATTTTCCGTGCATTATCCAGCTGTGGTTCTCTGTGTTATTCCCCATTTATTGTATAAGAAAGCTTCTCTGATGATGACCAAGTGAGGCACTGATCTGTGGTATAGTGGAGGGTTATTAGGAGTTAATTCATTGTTTTTTAGCAGAAAAATAGTACTAGGTTTTCCCCTAGGCCCATTTCCTATCCAGTCTTGAACTATTAAACAAAATATGCAAGATCTATATGAAGATAACTACCAAACTCTGATGAAAAATGGGGCTTATACAGGGTCACTAGGCTCGGCCTGGGAGGAGGGGACTGGACCTGCCTGGACTGAGTCTACCAGGTTGACCTCAGTCCTCAGGGGATGCTTTGCCCTGGAGGAGGTGGGAATGGGAGTGGGCTGGGGGGAAGGTGAGGGGGCGGGAGGGGGGAGAACAAGGGAATCCGTGGCTGATATGTAGAACTGAATGGTATTGTAAAATAAAATAAAATAAAATAAAAGAAAAGAAAAGAAAAAGAAAAGGTGCTACATCTCCATCCCTACTCAGAAACTTAAAGAGAATAAAATCAAAATGATGTACAAAAAAAATAATTTAATATTTTGGACCCAGGCTGAATTCCACAGCTAGGCAACACCTCCCCTTTCTTCTGGTACCCTAATGCCACTCTGAGAAACTGAGCTGAGCCCCTTGCTCACTCCTCAGGTTGTTCTCATCCCTCTGTCTGGGACTCGGAAGGTGCCATCTGAGAGCTTGTGCCAAGTGCCTACATGTCTCACTGTAGCCCTTACCTCCACTTCTATCTGACATGCTAACCTTAACTACCAAGGAACTGCAAGGGGAACCTGCTTGTTCTATAGAATACCCACTGGTGATGTCAGCAGCTGTACCTTTCCCTAGCTGATATAGAAACACATCTGCTACCCAAATCATAAATCAGCACAGAACAGCCTCACAACTGAACTTCAAGCTGATCTAAACCCCACCAAGCTGGGTAATATCAAATAGGGAGCCAACCACCCACTCAACAAAGGTAAGCTGATGTCAACAACAAAAGACACAATCAACAATATAACTTTAGATGTTAAAGTCTTGCAAAGAAAAAAAACATGAAAAATTAAAACAATGTATCTTTTCCCAAAATTATTAATTCCACATTAATGATGACCAATGATAGCAACTTAAACAATACTCAAGACAATAAATTCAAAAGATCAATTATAAATACGTTCAGGGAACTCAAAGAAGACATGAATAGATGCCAGGAGTGAAGACCAAGACAACACAAACAGCTGAACGAAATAAGGATGACAATTCAGGGTATGAAAATAGAATTCAATAAAGAGATAGAGAAACTGGACAAAACTCAAACTAAAATAAAACTGTAAATGAAAAATTAATAACCCTATTGAAAAGGCTCTATGGAAACCATCACCAATAGAATGCCTAAAGTGAAAAACAGAATGTTCTAACTTGAAAACAGTTAGAAGAATAGAATTACTCAGTCAAATAAAATGATAAAATGGGGGCTAGAGAGAGAGCTCAATTATCATGAACACTTGTTGCTCTTTCAGAGGACCCTGATTCATTTACAGCACCCACATGGTGGCTCACAACCATCTGTAATTCAGGTTCCATGGGAACCAATACCTTCTTTTGGCATTCTGTATGATGTACATACATACATTCAGGCAATTTAAATAGTTTATCTGGTCTTGATTGAACTTAGGTATGTGGTACCTATCCAGAAAATTATCCATTTCAAAACACTAATATGTAAAAATAAAATAAGTAAATCTAAACAGAACAGCACCCACAAAAAACCATAAAAAATACCATTCAGGATCTTTGGCACCATTGACACCATGAAAAGACCAAATGTATGAATTATAGGCATAGAAGAAGAATAAATTCAGATAAAAGGCATAGAAAATTCTGTCAATAAAAGTCATAGAAGGAGAAAACTCTAAATCCAATAAAGAAATGCCCATTCCTGTGAAAGCAGAATGCAAAACACTGAACTAGACCAGAAAATCAATTCCTCACATCACATCATAGTAAAAACGGTAAATATATAGTGCTAGTTTCCATGTCAGAGGAGCAGCAGAAGGCAGCTGACTTCAGGGTATCAGCCATCAAGAGGCAAAGCCCTGAAGGGTGAATCTCAGATAGACAAGACCCTGAAACCACAGACTACAGAATGTCTTTTGCTTCTCATGTTTGCTGCTGCCATCTTTCTCTGGTATCTGGCAGGGTGTGAATGAGTGTGGGGAGATCCCCACTGCCTGTAATGTAATATGTTTATTTTATGGAAACATCCCATTCTACTTGGCATTTTTACCTGTGGATTATTATGAAGATAATTTCTTCCTAAGATGTACTGTCTAATTGATAGTAATAATGTTAGTTTAAATAGAGTTTTGATGATAAAAAATAAAACAAGGAGACGGGCCTGGCGGCGGCAACCGACAAGAACATACAGGCCTGGCGGTGGCCCGCAGAGGTAGATGGGCCCAGCAGCAGCGACAAGCAAAGGCAGGTAGGCCTGCAGCAGCAGCCGGCAGAGACATACAGGCCCGGTAGTAGCCAGCAGAGACAAACAAGCCCGGCGGCAGCTCGCAGAGGTAGACAGGCACCGCAGTGGTGACAAGCAGAGGCAGGTAGGCCCAAGACAGCAGCCGGCTGAGACATACAGGCCCGACGGTGGCCCACAGAGGTAGATTGCCCTGGCAGAGGCAGGCAGGCCCCGAGTAGAGGCAGGCAGGCACAGCAGGTGACGGCCAAAACACAGTCGCAATAAAGACCAGAAACAGAGCTATTACCCTCTGAAGAGCTAGTGAAAACAAACTTAATCAAAAGCTTGGAACAGGGACGCCTCTAACCCCAACACCCGGGAAACAAGTTATCTCCGTGGGACGGAACCAGAACAAATCTGAACACTCCATCTGAGGACAACCCAGGGCCCAGCTGCTGATCCTGCAAAACCCAACAACTTGGAAGTGTTGGTGAGACTACCCCGCTCAGCTGAAATCCATCTGGGAGAGGATTCAGATCCCTACAGTTTGAAGTCTGAAGAAACAAGATCAGCTGATGAGTTGACGAATGAACAAAACGTAACCTGGGAACACAGAAGAAGGTGCTGCCCAGCCACCAAACCAGATAACCAGAATCATAAGTATATACTTCACCGACTGAGATCAGCTGCCCCTGAAGAAACAGCCCAATAGCACCAATTTAACCAAGAACTCCTACTGAACCAAGACTAAAAATTAGAATAAGGGAGGCCCTCTCAGACACAGACACCACCTGCACCGAGCAGAGGAAGAGATGAGTAGATGCCAGTGTAAAAATACAGGCAACCACATAAAGACCTATATGGCAACATCAGAACCTAGTGATTCTACACTTGCAAGACCTGAACATACCAAGACAGAAGAAACAGAAGAAATCAACCCTAAAAATGACTTTAAGAAGATGATAGAGGCCCTTAAAGAAGAAATAAAACATTCCCTTAAAGAGGAAATAAAAAATTCCTTTAAAGAGGAAATGAAAAACTCCATTAAAGAGGAAATAAAAAACTCCCTTAAAGAAATGGAAGAAAAAAATGAACAAAAAATGGGAAGAAATCAAAGAAAGCCAAGAAAAAGCAATTAAACAGATGAAAGAAACATTCCAAGATCTGAAAAATGAATTTGAGACAATAAAGAAAACACATGCTAAGGGAATGCTAGAAATAGAAATCCTGACTAAACAAACAGGAACTAGAGAAACAAGCATAACCAACTGATTGCAAGAGATGGAACAGAGAATCTCTGACACTGAAGACACAATAGAGAAAATAGATTCGTCAGTCAAAGAAAACACTAAAGACAAAAAAGTCATAACACAAAACATCCAGGAAATTTGGGACACCATGAAAAGACCAAACTAAGAATAATAGGGATAGAAGAAGGAGAAGAATACCAACTCAAAGGCACAGAATATATATTCAACAAAATCATAAAAGAAAACTTTCCTAACCTAAAGAAAGAAATACCTATGAAGATACAAGAAGCTTACAGAACACTGAATAGGCTGGATCCAAAAAAAAAAAAAAAAAAAAAAAAAGTCCCCTCGCCACATAATAATCAAAACACTAAACACAGAGAACAAAGAAAAAGTATTAAGAGCTGCAAAGGAAAAAGACCAAGTAACATATAAAGGCAAAACCATCAGAATAACACCAGACTTCTCAATAGAGACTATGGAAGCTAGAAGATCATGGACAAATCTTATGCAGATACTAAGAGACCATGGATGCCAACCCAGATTATTATACCCAGCACAACTCTCAATCACCATAGGCGGAGTAAACAAAATATTCCAGGATAAAACCAGATTTAATCAATACCTGTCCACAAACCCTACAGAAAGCACTAGAAGGGAAAATCCAACCCAAAGAAGCTAAACACATCCATGAAAAATCAAGCAATAGATAATCCCACACCAACATACACCAAAGAAGGACAATACAACACAACCACAAAAAATAACAGGAATTAACAGTCACTGGTCATTAATATCCATCAATATCAATGGTCTCAACTCACCTATAAAAAGACACAGGCTAACAGAATGGATAAGAAAACAGGACCCATCCATCTGCTGCATACAAGAAACACACCTTAACTTCAAAGACAGACACTACCTCTGAGTAAAGGGCTGGGAAAAGGCTTTCCAAGCAAATGGACCTAAGAAACAAGCTGGTGTAGCTATCCTAATATCTAATAAAATAGACTTCAAACTAAAATCAATCAAAAGAGATCAGGATGGACATTACGTATTTATCACAGGAAAAATCCACCAAGATGAAGTCTCGATTCTAAATATTTATGCTCCAAATACAAAAGCACTCACATTCATAAAAGAAACACTACTAAAGTTTAAAACGCACATCAAACACCACACATTAGTAGTGGGAGATTTTAACACACTACTCTCACCAAAAGACAGATCTACCAGACTGAAACTTAACAAAGAAATAAAGGACCTAACAGATGTTATGACTCAAATGAACTTAATAGATATCTATAGAACATTCCATCCTAACACAAAAGAATATACCTTCTTCTCAGCACCCCATGGAACCTTCTCAAAAATTGACCACATACTTGGCCACAATACAAATCTCAACAGATACAAAAAAATTGGAATAACCTCCTGTATCTTATCAGACCACCATGCCTTAAAGTTAGACCTCAACAACAACAAAAATTATAGAAAACCCACAAACTCATGGAAACTGAATAATGCCCACCTGAAACATCAATGGGTCAAGGAAGAAATAAAGAAAGAAATTAAAGATTTCCTAGAATTCAATGAAAATGAAAGTACAACATACCCAAACTTATGGGACACTATGAAAGCAGTGCTAAGAGGAAAATTCACAGCTCTAAATTTACACATAAAGAAGATGGAACAATCCCATACTAATGAATGAACAACACAACTGAGAGCTCTAGAACAAAAAGAAACAAACTCACCCAGGAGAAATAGACGCCAGGAAATAATCAAATTGAGGGCTGAAATCAATGAAATAGGAAACAAGAGAACAATACAAAAAAAATCAATGAAACAAAGAGTTGGTTCTTTGAAAAAAATCAACAAGATAGACAAACCCCTAGCCAAATTAACCAAAAGGCAAAGAGAGAGCACCCAAATTAGCAAAATCAGAAATGAAAAGGGAGACATAACAACAGACAATGAGGAAATCCAGAGAATCATCAGGTCATACTTCAAAAATCTGTACTCCACAAAAATGGAAAACCAGAAAGAAATGGACGATTTTCTGGATAAATACCACATACCAAAATTAAATCAAGACCAGATAAACCATTTAAATAGACCAATAACCCCTAAAGAAATAGAAACAGTCATCAAAAGTCTCCCAACCAAAAAATGCCCAGGATCAGATGGTTTCAGTGCAGAGTTCTACCAGACTTTCAAAGAAGAACTAATACCAATACTCTTCAAAGTGTTCCACACAATAGAAACAGAAGGAACACTACCAAACTCTTTTTATGAGGCTACAATTACCCTGATACCCAAACCACACAAAGATGCAACAAAGAAAGAGAACTACAGACCAATCTCCCTCATGAACATTGATGCAAAAATACTCAACAAAATATTGGCAAACCGAATCCAAGAATACATCAAAACAATTATCCATCACGACCAAGTAGGATTCATCCCAGGGATGCAAGGATTGTTCAACATACGAAAATCAATCAATGTAATACACCATATAAACAAACTGAAAGAAAAAAACCACATGATCATTTCCTTAGATGCTGAAAAAGCCTTTAACAAAATCCAACACCCCTTCATGATAAAGGTCTTAGAAAGATCAGGAATACAAGGATCATTTCTAAACATAATAAAAGCAATTTATAGCAAGCCAACAGCAAACATCAAATTAAACGGAGAGAAACTCAAAGCAATACCACTAAATTCAGGAACAAGACAAGGCTGCCCACTCTCCCCATATTTATTCAATATAGTACTAGAAGTTCTAGCTAGAGCAATAAGACAACAAAAGGAGATCAAAGGGATACAAATTGGCAAGGAAGCAGTCAAACTTTCACTATTTGCAGATGATATGATAGTATACATAAGTGACCCCAAAAACTCTACCAGGGAACTCCTACAGCTGATAAACTCCTTCAGTAAAGTGGCAGGATACAAGATCAACTCAAAAAAATCAGTAGCCCTCCTATACACAAATGATAAAAGGGCTGAGAAAGAAGTCAAAGAAACATCACCCTTTACAATAGCCACAAATAATATAAAATACCTTGGGATAACACTAAATAAACAAGTGAAGGACCTCTTTGATAAGAACTTTAAATCTCTAAAGAAAGAAATTGAAGAAGATATCAGAAAATGGAAGGATCTCCCATGCTCATGGATAGGTAGGATTAACATAGTAAAAATGGCAATCTTACCAAAAGCAATCTACAGATGCAATGCAATCCCCATCAAAATCCCAACACAATTCTTCACAGACTTGGAAAGAAAAATACTCAACTTCATATGGAAAAACAAAAGACCCAGGGTAGCTAAAAGAATCCTATACGATAAAGTAACCTTTGGAGGCATCACTATCCCTGACCTCAAAGTCTGCTATAGAGCTATAGTAATAAAAACATCTTGGTACTGGTATAAAAACTGACATACGGACCAATGGAATCGAATTGAAGACCCTGACATTAATCTATGCACATATGAACACCTGGTTTTTGACAAAGGAGCCAAAACTATACAATGGAAAAAAGAATGCATCTTCAACAAATGGTGCTGGCATAACTAAATCTCAATATGTAAAAGATTACCAATAGATCCATATCTGTCACCATGCACAAAACTCAAGTCCAAGTGGATCAAAGACCTGAACATAAATCCAGTTACACTAAACTTAATAGAAAAGAAAGTAGGAAGCACTCTTGAACGCATTGGCACCGGAGACCATTTCCTAAATAAAACACCAACAGCACAGACTCTGAGCACAACAATTAATAAATGGGACCTCTCAAAATTGAGAAACTTCTGCAGGGCAAAAGACACAGTCAATAAGACAAAAAGACAGCCAACAGAATGGGAAAAGATCTTTACCAACCCCACATCTGACAAAGGATTGATCTCCACAGTATATAAAGAACTCAAGAAACTTGACATCAAAGTACTGAACAGTCCAATTTAAAAATGGGCTAAAGAGCTAAACAGAGAATTCACAAAACAAGAATCACAAATGGCTGAAAGACATTTAAAGAAATGCTCAACATCCTTAATCATCAGAGAAATGCAAATCAAAATGACTCTGAGATACCACCTTACACCTGTCAGAATGGCTACGATCAAAAACACCAATGACAGTCAATGTTGGAGAGGATGTGGAGCAAAGGGAACACTTCTCCACTGTTGGTGGGAATGTAAACTTGTACAACCACTATGGAAATCAGTATGGCGGTTTCTCAGAAAATTAGGAATCGAACTACCTCAAGACCCAGCCATCCCACTCTTGGGCATATACCCAAGGAATGCTGATTTATACCATAAAGATACATGCTCAGCTATGTTCATAGCAGCACTATTTGTAATAGCCAGAACCTGGAAACAACCTAGATGCCTGTCAACGGAAGAATGGATAAAAAAAATGTGGTACATATACACAATGGAGTACTACTCAGCAGAGAAAAACAATGAAAGCATGAAATTTGCAGGCAAATGGATGGAACTAGAAAAAATCATCCTGAGTGAGGTAACCCAAACCAAGAAAGACAGTCATGGTATGTACTCACTCATAAGTAGATTCTAGATATAAAATAAAGATCAATCAGACCACAACCCATAGAACCATGGAGGCTATATATATAGCATGGAGGTTCCTAGGACGACTGTGGCTTATAATAAATTTCGGTTTTACTCAATTATTGAAAAAAAATAGCCAAATGGATGGAAACACATGAACTATGAACCAAAGGCTGAGGGGCCCCCAGCTGGATCAGGCCCTCTGAATAGGTGAGACAGTTGATTGGCTTGATCAGTTTGGGAGGCAACTAGGCAGTGGGACCAGGTCCTGGGCTCATTGCATGAGTTGGCTGTTTGAATCCTGGAGCTTATGCAGGGACACTTGGCTCAGTCTGGGAGGAAGGGACTGGACCTGCCTGGACTGAGTCTACCAGGTTGATCACAGTCCTAGGGGGAGGATTTGCCCTGGAGGAGGTGGGAATGGGGGGTGGACTGGGGATAAGGGGAGGGGGTGGGAGGGTTGAGAATAGGGGAACCCGTGGCTGATATGTAGAACTGAATGATATTATAAAATAAAAAAACAAACAAAAAAATAAAATAAAACAAGGAAGTGTCACACAGCTAGAACACATGACTTTCTATTGAGGAGCCATATAGACTGTGGCTTAGGTTAATGATTAAGAAAAACAATTGAGTCCCAGTTAGTCTAGCCAGTTTAAATTCTTCTAATCTTAATGTTGGGAGGTGTGTTCACAGATTTTGGAATATATATAGCTGAAACAAAGCTTTAAAAATAACTTAAAGTTAGACTAAGATGTTTTTTTATCAAATAGCTTTGAGGTGAAAAACCCAAGAAGACTATCTAAAGTTTTAGAAAGGCACAAAGTTGAGTGAGGAACTCATGAAGGTCAGGGAACAGGAACAAAGCAGCCTAATTATCATTAGCTGACACACCTTTCTTGCTAGGATTGGTTGATGACCAAAGGCAATGATTAATTCCTTGTACTGTTTTTTTTTTTGCCCTCAATCTCCTGATACAAAAAACTATTGATGGATATGCACCCTAAAGATTTAAAGTAGAGTTGACTGATTCTTTTTCGTATATAAAAGTTTAGATTTGTGATTCCTTTAAGATTCCTTATAAGATTACCTTTCAAGATAAGTAATAAAGTGATTGGTCCTTTCTTTGTAACTGCAAAACATAGCCTGCCAGTAAAAGAATATCTTGTTTGCTTACACACTATTAATCTATAACAAGTTGCTGGGGTATGAATGTACGTGAGTTCTTGGGATAATTTGTTTTTCACCTGTAATACATAAAATTTTCAATCATGTAAAGGGTATGGAAAACATGCTATTTTTTTTTACTTGTATTCATTGTAGTCATTCACTTGAAAAACAGAATGTAACCACTTTGTAATTTTTATATTGCCAGAAAGATTTTGCTTGGGTACATAAGCTGTAAGGGAAAGAATAAAGATAGAGTTAAAAATGAGTTAGAAGGAAAACATGACGAATGAGAGAGTTAGAAAGAATTAGAAGGAAAACATCAAGAATAAAGATAGAGTTAGAAGGAAAACATCAAGAATAAAGATAGAGTTAGAAGGAAAACATCAAGAATGAGGGAGGGAAATCACCAGGAAAATATAGAATAGAGAATGCAAAAGAAGAATAAAGAAAAGGTCTAAAGGAAACCATCAAGAGAGTGTGTGAGTCTTTTCCCCTACCTCCAAAGATGAAAAAGTCACAGTAAGCTCTGTGACTCTGTGGATTCCCTTGGAGCCCCCGCTCTGCTGGGCCGCTCCCCTCCCCCTGGGCAGCAAAAATGTAGAACAAAGAAAGGACATTAGAAGCTGCAAGGGAAAAGGATTAAGTTCTAATAGGCAGGCCTATCAGTAAAACAGACTTTTCAATTGAGACTTTAAAAGCCAGTAAGTTTGGACCAATGTTTTTCAAGTTCTGAAAGAATACAAATACCAACCCAGACAACTATCCCCAGTAAAACAATCTGTTGTAATTGGAGAAAAAAGAAATATATTGAGCAGGCTATATAGAAGATATTGGAAGGAATATCTCAGAATAAAGAAATAATGACCTCTACAGTGGAAACTAGAAGGAGACCATTGGAGGAGAGGGTGAATAAAGTTCTTAAAGGAGCAGAGAGAATAAAACATGGGTAATATAAATGGGAAAGGGAAATAATGGGGACGAAGATTTACGGGGAGTGAGGTTTGGGAAGGTGGGGTAGAAGAAAAAGTTGGGGTAATAACAAAAGATAAGGATGTTTGAAAAAGCCATTTGGAAAACTGCTATTTAATAGGTTAAAACATAAATTATAGTTAGACATAATAGTTAATATATATTGATTTATGTTATATATGACATACATTATATTCACATAAAACAATTTAATTGGACTTACCATACATTATGGGACTGTGCTCATTACAGAATCCACGGTTTAACAAATAAAAATCCAGTTCCAGGTGTGAGATACCGCCTCTCAATGTTTTGATCAGAGGTATTCTGAACACCCACAAAAAATACAGGCTTGCCTCTATGTCAATCTAGTGGGAATGTTTTCTTAATTAAAATAAAACATTCCCACTGGATTGACATAGAGGCAAGCCTGTAGCACATTTTCTTGATTGACGACGGATGTGAGAATGTCCAGCTCACTGTAGGCAAGGCCACCACGGACTGGTGGTCCTGGAGGCTATAAGAAGGCAGGCTGAGCAAATCTGGAGGAGAAATCCAGTAAGCAGGACTCCACTATGGCTTCTGCTTCGGTTTCTGCCTCCAGGTTCTTGCCCTACTTGAGTTCCTGCCCTAAAGTCCCTTAATTATAGACTATTGCCTGGAAGTAAAAGATGAAATAAACCCTTTCCGTCTCAAGTTGGTTTTGGTCATGGTGTTTTATCAAAGAAGTAAAGGCCCCATGACAAATACGGGGAATGGAGGTTGCTGTGACAGACATGCTCATGTTTTGGGGAGGCTTATGGTAGCATTTGAACTTTGGGCTAGAAAAGTCATTGAGTCCCCAGAACTTGGTGGGTTGTTGTGCGGGAGCTTGAAAGGAGAGAATGCTGAGGGTAGTGTGAATAATGGAGGCCCAGCTAGGGAAGTTTGAACGTTCCTTAAATTACAGGGCTGTTCAGCATTTTGAAATAAGAACCACTGAAGCGAAACCTTTGCTGATACTCCAGTTTAGGCTGAGGAGTTAGTTGTGATTATGAAATCAGCATCCCTGAGGATGGTAAATCTGGGAAGTGTTTCCTCAGGGTCAGCACATAGAAGCTGTAGGGTACCAAGGCTGCATCTCATGCTGGCAGTCAAACTTGGTAGCATGTAAATCTCTTAGGTGGTACTGATTTTGAAGGCATGGAGGGATTATTGAACAAAGCTGGAAATTGTCACTGAGAGGCCAGGAGAGAGAGGCCTTTGGTAAAGGTGCATCATCAGTAGCAGTGAAAACCCAGGTATTGAAGGCATCATGGAGGAGAGCTGAGACTTTCCTTGGAATCCCTGAAGGGCACTTGAGAGACTGTCAGTGAAGACGAAACTCAGTTGCAGAGACTCCAGCATTTTAGAGATGCCAATACCTTGGGACAGCCATACAGGACAAGCAGAAACCTAGGAGAAAGCTGTGTGCTATAAATGACAGAGAAGGAGATGCCCTGCTATCAAGGCCCGTTAGAGCCCAGATTATCAAGAGTTGGTCTCAGACATCAAGGACTAAACTTTTTACACTGTTGATTTTGGGTTTTGCTTTGATTTGATCATCATTATGCCCTAGATTTTCCTTCTTGGATTATGAAAGTATTTAACCTATTTTTTTTTATTTTATAGGAGCATACAGTTAAGATACTTTAGAACTTTATAGAAATTTTGTAATTTTAAAGAGATTTTAGAATTTTAGGAAGGCTTTGGAATTTTAGAGATACTTTGGATGCTTTAAAGAGACTGAAATTTCAAAGTGCTGAAAAATTTTAAAGAGTGTGGGACTTTGAAAGGTTGGAAGGTTTTATATTGTCGTATTACTATTAGCATAACATCTTGAGGACAAAAAGAAAAGAAAGCTCATGGTATGGCTTAATAAGTGGTATGTTTGTGTGTCAAGTTGACAAGAGGTAAATTGTTCTGGCTAGTTTTTATGTCAACTTGACACAAATTAGGGCCACCTGCGAAGAAGGAATCTTAATTGAGAAAATGCCTCTATAAGATTGGCTTGTCCTCAGGTCTGTAGGGCATTTTCTTGATTGGAGATGGATATGAAAGGGCCCAGCTCACTGTAGACAGTGCCACCCTTGGGCTGATGGTCCTGGGTGCTTTAAGAAGGCAGGCTGAGCAGTCAAGGAGAACAAGCCAGCAAATAGCACTCCTCCATGACCTCTATTAGTTTTTGTCTTCAAATCCCTGCCTTCGAGTACCTTTCCTGAATTCCTTTAATGATGGATTATAAGCTGAAAAATGAAATAATAAGCCTTTTCCTCCTCAGGTTATTTTGATGATGCTCTCTCATCACAGCAATAGAAACCCCAAGACACTAGTTAAAGCAATTATTATTTTTTCATTGAGTACTCTCATCAAAAATTAACTTCTGAATTCTTAAATCTATTCCATCAGCCTAAATGTCTGCTCTTGTGTGACTACTAAACTCTATATTGCTTTAGGAATGCACTAAGTTTTGACATTGTGAAATATTTTTTAATAACTGGCTTCTGTTTTTATATATAAATACATTTATTGATTTATATATAATACATTTATTATTATTCTTTGAAAATTTCATACATGAGTACTATATTTCAATAATTGCTGTTCAACTCTCCCCTTTCTCCATCTACTTTCATATCTCCCACAGTCCCTCTAAACTTCTGACCTCTTCCTTAATTAATTACTATTGTTCCACATGCATACGCACACACAGACACACACACACACACACACACACATTAAATCCTTTGGGTAGCATTGCAATCTTAGTAATATTAACTCTTTAGTAGGGGAGTAAGTAGTATCAAAGTATATTATATGCACTGATAAAAATGTCATAACAAGACTGATTATTTTGTATAATTACTACACATTAGCAAAAATGCTTTTAAAAAAACATTAACCTTCTAATCCTCGAACAAGGGATATACTTCCTTTTATTTAGTTTTTTACATCCTGTTAATGCTTTACCATCTAGCCATAAGTAAATCCATCAAAGACTTCAACATATAGTCTTTTCTTTCTTGCCTAATACTATGATTAGAACTTTCAGGATAATTCTGAAAACAGAATTGAGAACAAGCTACTGCTCTTGGAGAGAAAGCTTCCAGTTTGTTACCATCGAATGTGAAGTTAGCTTTGTACCTTTGTCATGTTTAGAACTTCCTTTCTACTCTTGGTCTTCATGATGGTAAGGTGTTGAATTTCCAGAGCTTTATTCACATGATTTTTTTTAAATAATAGCTTGTGTCATGCTGATTCCCTTCCCTTTGCCAACTCTAGAGCAAATCTCACTTGGGCATGCTGGGTAATCCTTACAATGTACTGTTGGACTTGATTTACTAGTGCTTTTCAAAGTGAGGGCTTTCAAATTTACTTTTACTTTTAAAAGAAAATTAGAGTTGTGAGCAAGGCATTGTGGACTTGTATTTCAGTAAGGTTATTAAATAGTCAGTAGAAAGAAAACTGATTAGTGCAGCCAAATTAACACTAAGGAGGTTCTCTTCTGTGTGCCCCTATACCCTGGAGTTCTGACTGGCTCTCCGAGACATGCTCATGAATGAAGAAGACATGCTTGTCACACTTTCTATTGAGAGGCCTTGGAGACATTTATTGTTTGAAGAACAAAATAAAAATTCCAAACTGATGATGATTCATCCTTTCAACTCCAGCAGTTGGGAGGTAGGGTCAAGTTCAAGGTCAGCCTCAACCATATGGTGAATTCCAGGTTAGCCCATGCAACATGAGACCTTTTCTCAAAAAGAAAAAAAAAAAGTTCTGACAGCCTGTGATCATCAGGCCATGCTAACAAGATACATTTACGACCTGGGATTGATAAAAAATATTTATGGAAGGAGGGAGTGACAGGATTAGC
This sequence comes from Peromyscus leucopus, assembly GCF_004664715.2. NCBI lineage: Eukaryota > Metazoa > Chordata > Mammalia > Rodentia > Cricetidae > Peromyscus > Peromyscus leucopus. Next base: position 20,402,426 of record NC_051064.1, on the reverse strand, counting down.
AGTCATTCCCTGGAAAAAGTGGGGATGGGCTGACTATAAGCCTGATGTCAGGAAGCATGTGGAGGCTCCAGAGAAGAGTGAACCGGAATTGTACTGACTCTGTAGTCCTCGCTGCACATGTGCACATGTGTGTAGGGTGTGAGGCTTGCTTAGTGCTGCTCTTGGCTCTGTGGCCCAGTCAACATCTGGAACGTTTATTGCTTGCAGCTCTGGGTGCCAATTTTTAAGTGACATCCTGGAGCTCGTCCAGACAGAGTGACCAGGACAAAGAAAGGGCTCAAAAGCATGTCAAGCCAGGAAGTGTTGAAGGAACCAGGGCTGTTAGCCTGGAGGAGAGGAGATTAAGTGAAGGGATTTCATAGTTTTTTAGAATCATGTTAAAGTAAAAATTGAAATGCCTGCATGCTTCTAGAGCAGAGAAAAGACCCTGGAGGTGGGAGTTAAACAAAAGGAGAGGTCAGCCCTGTGTTAGAGAGATGAGATCTGTGACCCCGGGGGGCAAAACCCTAAGAAGGTGCTTTTTGCCACCTTAGCTCCCCATTTCTAGGACATGATTTCCCATACTTCCATGGTTGTCATAGGGATACTGGGGGGATACACCTGACACTAATCAGGCCAATGAGTCTCCTCTGGGGTTTGGGGACTTGGGAATGAAGAAGAACTAGGCTGCCTATGGCTGAAGCAGTAAGAGACAGAATTGAGGAAGAAGGTTTTCTGGTTTTTTTTTTTGTTGTTGTTGTTGTTTGTTTTGTTTTGTTTTGTTTTTTTGGGTCGGGGGTTACTGGAAACAGATGAAACATAAAACTAAAAGAGAAAAGGACAAGATGAGAGGTGGAGAAGGAGGGGAGGGGGCAGAAGGGAGGGTATGACAGGACTATCTGGAAACACACACACACACACACACACACACACACACACACACACACACACACACGAGGGAGGGTGGAGGCAGACAGAGAGGAGACAGATAGACAGACAGACAGACAGGCTGCACTGGTGCTTCTTCCTCCCCTGCTCAGTCTGCCAGGCCTGCCTAGGGGATGGTACTACCCATATTCAAGGTTTCCTCTCCAATTTCTTTGACACTTCCCAACCCAATCAAATTGTAATCAAAATTAACTGTCAGACTAGGTAATGGGCCTATTATCTTATTTTCTCCATTTAAAAATATATTCACTTTATATTTTCACTCAAAAATGGTAGGAAAAGGATTCTAGTCCATAAAGAAGTAAGACTAAATCAATGGGTCTCGAAAACCTGGGTAAATTTATAAAGTAAGGCTCAAAGGACAGGGCCCTGGAAATTTTGGCTCAGTCCGTAGTGGAAGGAAGCTCAGAACGGACACCTGTTCAAAGTCTCTGGATGTTGGTTGGATGACGGAAGACAAATCCCAGAGATGGACAGGCTCAAGAGAACCAAGGCTGAAGCCGAGCAATGCCTTCACTTCTAAACTGTGGGAAATCACAAGGTTAGTTAACAGAGAGAAATCTACAGTGGAGTCAGTCTCACATTCTTGTTCTCACTGATTTTTATAAATTACAAAAATTTTCTTAATCAAAAAGTGATAAAAATAGAAAATCAAATGTGAGTCGAGCCTGCCTGGCTTAAATCCTGGCTCAAACACTAAACTGTGCCTCTGTTTCCTTATCTGTGTGCAAATTAAATAAATCAATATATGTCCAGTGGTTTAGACAATGGTGACTGTGTAACAGGCAAGAGTTTGCTGGTTTTCACTTGCATTCTATCAGTGAGGACACTGTTACGGCAGACCTACAGGAAGGCTCCAGATGGTGACTAAGGTTTGGCAATCAAGAACGGGGTGGAGCACTTCCCACTCATACCACAAGTCTGCTTGGGCCTCATACCACCATGTTCAGAACTTGAGTCACAATGCCATCTCTGATGGGCCACCCTGGCTACATGCTAAAGAAACAGCATAAGAGAATTGGTAGGAGAATCCTGAAGAAACAATTAACTTTGTAATCAGAAGGGTTCTTCAACCCTTGCTTGATTTAGTTTTTATTTATTTGTTTCTCTTCAACATTCAATCTTCAAACAAAACAATGACAAATTTTAATGTTAAAGAAACAATATCAAAACAACCAAAGAAGACAGCATAGCTTTCAGAGAAACTGAAGAATCCCCACCGAAAGATGAGAAGGTGGACCTCAAGAGGACAGAGTTCTCACTGCAATACTGACTGTCCTCTCCTTTGGGATTTTCATTAAGCACGTGTTCAGTAGGAGATCATTCAAGAAATGTCTCAGGGCATGGAGAGATTGTTGAGACAGTTGGAGCTCAAAGTGTAAATTTACATCTAGTGATTCCTTCAAAGATACAGCTCTTGAAAATTTTATAAAATAATTTAAAACAGAAAATCTGAAGCTAATCATGAAAGCAGATTTAATAGTTCTGTGAATTAGATAGCTACTTCTAATTCAGTGGGGAGGGACTTTCAAGGGTGAGCACAGGAGGAGAGTGCCCAGTGGGCAGAACATCACCCATTCTCCAGCCCTTCTTTTCTCCTTCCACGGGTAGCCTTCATTGTTCGCCTCCCGCAGACTCTTCCATCTCTTGTTTTGAAAGGGCAGTTTGCCTCTCTTTCCCCTCTTTCTTCCCTTCCTCTCCTCTTCCCCTCCTCTGTTATGCTTCATGTTTTTTCTTTAATCCAATCTTTCTCTTTTTCCTATTCCTTCTTCAGCCCAGTCTTTTCTTTGGGGATAATTAAGAAGCCAAATTATTAATTAATTAGTTAAGTTTAATAGTATTTAGAAACTTCACTCTATGTACCAAACACATTTTACTCCTGATATTTTTGCTAATACATAATTTACAAAACTCAAAATGCACAGGTCTTTTATATTCAGCTTAAAGAACTAGTGTGCATACACACCCAATTAATCAACACCAGGTCAAGACAAAAGATGTGTCCAGTTTCCCTGGAGCCTTTGACTTATCTTTCCTTTCCAAAGTTAATTATTATTCTGACCTCCAGAAATTTTTACTGTTCTGATAAAAATTCTGATAAATCTTGAACTTCCTTATGATTAAGAATCCTCCAAGTATTCTTCACATCTAAGTTTTTTGTTCAATATTATGATTCATATGAGTCATCTATGTTGCTGTGTGTAACAGGTACTATTTTTGTCAAATGAAGTTTTATGTTCTAAAGAGGAATAATCTTTCCCTTCAATAATTATTAACCAAACTAGGCTATCTTCTACAGAAGGACAGTTCAAGGTGGTCCTTCTACCCACAACTGACATCTTATAATTTCATGTGGGTGGACCAACACTACTGAATAAGGAAAAAGAAGTTTCTATGCCAGAGTTGTATTTCTACCTCTTGATTGAGCTAGGGGGTTGTAGATGGAGGTGGAGGGGTTGAAAATGGAGCTAGAGGTGTTGTAGATTGCTGGAGGTAGTAGAATTGGGGGGGGGCATCTAGTAGTATGAGGTTCCTTAGAGTGGGTTCTCACAGGCTATCCATGTTGCTGTACTTACTCATTTCTCTAGATTAGATAGCTCTACAACTGAGACATTGAAGACCAGTAAACCTCTTAGGCATTCACTGGTCTTACTCCACAATTATTCTTGTTAATTCTTTCCTACCACTAGAGGTCAGGATTCAGTTATTGCTATAGAGGACTGAATAAGTGTGAAGGGGCAATTAGCAAGAGACCTCTGAGAGGATGAATTGAGCTGTGAGTCAAATTGAGAGCAAGAATGAAGAGCATGAGCTACTCAGACAAATGAGTTGCCATACAAAGACATTAAAGATTGGCCTCCAACAGCAATTCTTTTTTATCTACATACTTAGTTATTTTAACTGGTATAGCCATTGTGTCTATCAAAGAATAGACATTTTGATTTATTTCTTTTAGGTATGAAAATGTTTAAAGCTCCAGAAAATTTTAGGCATTCTCACTTAGAAGTTCCAGAAATTCTTGGAATCCCAGAATTAACTGTAACAGTAATAGAAATAACAATAACAATAATCTGACTCAAGGAGCTGAGGGAGATCTCTTAAGCATCACCAAGACTCTCCCAACAACTAAAAGTGTTAATTAAGTAGGTAGATATCACTATTTTATAGACCACACTTAGGGATTCTGAAGCTTACTTTTTAGGACTCTATTTTTAATACCTCCTTGCTCTTTATTCCATGGTCCCAATTTATCCAGAACAGTACCAGCAAACTACAAAATATATTACAGAAAAGCAAATTTTAGAGATAATACAGGCCAGTTGTTTTCAGAGAAATTTTAAAGCCACTAAGCACTGGGTTTTGTTAAATCTAACTCAGTATCTCTGTGTATTAATTGATAAAAAGTAGATTTCCTCTGGGCAAATTAGGGGCATAGACCACAGCTTCTGCCACTCTGCTCCCCAGATCCCCATTGACTGGATGCTGAGGATGTACTTGTAAAATACTACAGCCTCAGAAACACTGTGGGGAATTCAGTAGCTATCTCAAATTCCTCATCGCATGCACACAGAAAACGAGAGTCACCCAGTACTGTACACTTCTTTACACCACGTGTACATGCACATTCTCTCTCTCTCTCTCTCTCTCTCTCTCTCTCTCTCTCTCTCTCTCTCTCACACACACACACACACACACACACACACACACACACACACACAAATGGTTGTGGCTAAAATTAGCAAAAATTAGTTTAGTGGGACCAGATGCTTGATTAGTGAAAGAGGAACCCTGCCATACTTCAATTTAATGGGTTCAATTGTGTCCTAATAAATTTGAAATTACACCCAAGAAGGAGATTTGATCTCCTCCAGGAAGAGAACAGTTTTCTATCTTGCGTGAATATGAATCTATTGCTATGGACACCACGTTTATTCCACATGCTGGAGATCCACAGAGAAGTGTCCTCAGTAAACAAGGAGGAGCCATTTCTGTGTGGTGAGAAGGTAACCACCATTCACGGTGCTAGTGGGAGAAAGCACAGCCCCCATACTGAAAAAGAAAGTAAGAGAAATCCAAGAGTGGTGGCTTTCCAGAGGACAGTGAGGACTGTCCTCTCCTATGTAGTCACAGGAGTAACTTGTTCAGATGTCACTGAGGGAAGGGAAGCAATGGGAGCTTTTGGACCGCTTCTGGCCCCGGTTATGACATCTTTCAAGTCTGCCTGTGTAGTTCAGTCATTTGAAAGTCTTTAACTGAAACAAATGATGGAATCCTCAAGCTCAGGAGAAACCAGGCCATTGCTACCAGAAAAGGATCAATAAATAAAAAGTTTATTTCTACCCAAATACTTTAATTTTTAGGTCTTGTTCTATATTACACTTTAAATTAAGGCTTTTCTTTTAATAGCTGTGTTTTACATTTTAAAATATTCTTAGACTACCAGAAGCAAAAAAGATTTACTATCATTTTCCTGTGGTTTTAATAAATACAGAGTCTACTTTTTCAGTGCATTTAGGCAACAGTAAAGCAATTTGTGGCAATGTATACTAATTTAAATTCTTGGGTCTGAAAAAGACTGAGTAATTCCTTGAACAGCTAAACAGTGGAATCACTCATCTACTATCCATCCATTTCATGAATAAAATGTGAGAAGATTTGAGGATTGGATACTCCTGTGGTCATATGTCTTTGGTTAAGTGTAGCTTTTGAGTTTTTGACTCACCTGAATGGGATATGTTGATATGTACATGATGTGACTAATGACCAGGTCACATTATACCTGTCTGTTACATCAGTTGAAACTGAGCAAAGGTGTGAGGAGATGGATATTCCTTAAGGTTGTGTGGCTTTTGTATAAGTATAGCTTTAAAGTTATCAAGTCATTTAAGTGAGTCTGTTGTTATACACATGGCATGAAGGATGGAGATTTTTGCTATGCAATGGAGATAAAAGCTACAAGTTTTTAAATCCAAACACCTTATTGGGAGTGAGAGTTAGGGGATAGTCAGAATGAAGATAACATCATCCAATGTGCTCACTAGGAGCAGGATATGAGGCTCTGATTTTTCTCTTTGACTATCAGCTGCTACTTTGAAAAACTGGAAGCCACAAATCAGTAGACTGGTCAACTAAAAGCTCTCAACTCTGAAGATCTTGGCCTAAAACACCACTTTCAACACTCTGTCCTCCCAGTATTCTAATAGTCATAGCCAGTAGGAGGTGTTTTACTCCATAGAACAAATGTAAGGTCACTGGGAAATCAGAATAGAGAAGCAAAGATTTATCCTTAAGGGCAGAGGGTCAGTTAAAAGTCCACCCTCTGCCCTAGGATTTCAACAGAAACATGCATTTCCTAGCATCTTCTTCAAAATCTCTGTCCTTAGACTGGCTAATGGCTGGATGGAGCCATGTTTGTACAGAACAGGAGTATTCAAGGCATTTATAATGCTGAAATGCTCATTTCTGTTGCCTTCGCAACTGAGCATCTAATCCATACCACAAGTTGACTTCTGACCTTTTGATTTATTGACATTCCAAATTAAACCCCAAGTTTGACCTCACCAGTATATAAAAAGGAAGGTTTAACCTGCAATGATTTTGTCTTTTGGTGCCTTCATACATGGACACAGGAGATTGGGAGCACCAATCAAAAGATGTGAACCAAATACTAGGCTTATGGACTGGTTAAGGATATGAGCTATTGACAAAGGCTGAGACCACATCTATTTCTCAAGATGCTTCATGGTGGCAGATAGTGTGATTTTATGCCTGGGATATTCTTTCTTAAGACCAAGCAGTGTGCCTTGGGGCTCAGCTTTCCTAGCCAAGCAGATACACAAAATTGCCCCATTGATGATGGAAAACAGCTGCTTAGATAGCCAAGGATAGGCATGGGAGGGTCTCTGCCTCTCTTCTAGCAGTGAAGGGAGAAGCCTACAAGGCTCTTCAGCTTCAGTGTGGTGCAGGGTGAGAGTCCCTACAGGACAAAGATATGGCAACATTGGAGCTCAAAATGGTGCTGTGGTATGTCGTTCTGTATGCTGTGAACATGTATTGCTCTGATTGGTTGATAAATAAAACGCTGATTGGCCAGTAGCCAGGCAGAAAGTATAGGCAAGATGAACAGACAAGGAGAATTCTAGAAAGAGGAAGAGATGAGTCAGGAGTCACCAGCCAGACACAGAGGAAGCAAGATGACAAGGCAGAACTGAGAAAAGGTACCAAGGCCCATGACTAAACATAGATAAGAATTATTAGTTAATTTAAGTGTAAAAGCTAATCAGTAATAAGCCTGAGCTAATGGTTGAACAGCTATAATTAATATTAAGCCTCTGTATGTTTATTTGGGTCTGAGTGGCTGTGAACCGGGCGGGACACAGGAAAACTTCCAACTGTGAAATGGTTAGCATATTTCATGGTGGTCAGAATCATTTACAAACCAGGACATAAAATAACAAATGCTAGAGTTAACACACCCAAGTTTGCTCCACATTCGCATCTGCAGGTAGAGTTACCTCTCCAATGAAGAAGAAGTTAGGCTAGTGGTCAGAATTCAGAATTCCAATGTGCAACTTGTATCTAAACAGGATCTTTCTGTCAGGAAAAAAAATAAAAAACTTATTGAGTACCCACTATGTATTAATTATGATTGTAGACATGAATAATATGATAATGTACAAAGCCACCTCTGAATTTATAATCACTATAGTAATTTAGGGGTATACTATATGACACACCACAGATCCTTATGCCACTAGGATGAATGAAGAGGTGTTGGAAGAGCAGAGTGAATTTTTTGTTTGTTTGTTTGTTTTTGTTTTTGTTTTTTTTTTGTTTTGTTTTGTTTTGTTTTTCGAGACAGGGTTTCTCTGTGTAGCTTTGCGCCTTTCCTGGGACTCACTTGGTAGTCCAGGCTGGCCTCGAACTCACAGAGATCCGCCTGGCTCTGCCTCCTGAGTGCTGGGATTAAAGGCGTGCACCACCACCGCCCGGCTTGTTTGTTTGTTTTGTTTTTAATTAATTTTGAGGGCGCATACTGCAAGCATGAGGGGCAGATATGGAGGGACCGTGAGGTAAGTAGGATTGGGATGCATGATGTGAAATTTTCAAAGAATCAAAAGAATGATTTTTTTTAAAAAAAAAAAAGAAGTCAATATTAATTCAATAAATATTTCTACATATAATTGAAACTATCAGTGAACAGAAATCTTATTAATCTGTGGTTTTGCAAAATGGCCTCTCTCCTTGTGCCCAGTATGTTTCTTGGGCCTTCTGCTTTTCTTCCTCACCTGCTGATGTTTGTTGCTTCTGCTGCTGCTGCTGTGTCCCCTACTGGTTCTTACCTAGACTGCTTCTCTTCAGAGAATGCCGAGAGTTCTGCTAAACACCAAAAGACAAAGCCTTTTGCCTCCTATGATCATGGGTTGGGAGTTCTGCATTTCATCCCAACAGTCTATTATACAACAGCACCTTAACAGTAGAATTAAAAATCTTTCTCTGCTCCATCATGGGACAGAAGCTCAGAGGTCGAGAAGGACAGACAATATAAGACTCATTTTGTGACAGCCTCAGAGTTAGTCATTGGTACCAAATTCCAAAAATATTGGGCTAAAACTCCAACCCAGCTGGAGCACATGAAGACTTGGCAAGGGTCCCCAGGCTTCTCGAGGGAAGCAAAGATACATGGATCAGTTTTAGAGACAGAGTTGTCTCCCAAACAGTAATCAGATTCCTGTCTCGCATCCCACAGTCCCACAGGTGTAAACCACATGAACAAATATGTGCTTGGGGGTGAGGGTAGGGGTGGCGGAGAGGTGATGACAGCTCTGAATTCATAATGCATCATCTCAGGTGGCAGCTGTGCATCTGTTCCATATTTTGAAACCTCCCTCCCTTACCAGCACAACTATTTCAGCAGATAATATCTAGGACTGACTAAGGGCAAAGTCATATGTTACCCAATGGCCTGAAATGGCATGAGGAGATGGATAAGGGGAAGGTGTTGGGGTTGAAACTTGTATTTTACCTCCTGACTTTCAAAACCATTGAAGTGGCAGCTTTGATTCAGTCTCAGGAACTGGACTTAATTAATGGGACCAGCTCTATGGAGAGTTCTCAGAAAGACTCTTAGGGTCCCTGCTTTCCCAAAGCTGCTCCAAACCAGAGGGATTTGAACAGTTGCAGCCCTTGGGGGCTCCTACAAAGTACTTCCAGCCTGTATGTGACTAAAAGTGATAATCCCAACACGTTCTGCAGGAAGAAAAATTGTGCTGGGAACAGCCAGTGAAGCATTTGCTGAGTTTTAGTAGGAGGTGTGAAAAATATGTAACTCTACTCAGGGTCATCCCTGCTGGCCTCACTGCTAGCCCCAGCATGTGTGAAGGGAGGGGTGGAGGCAGCCCTGAGCTCATATCCATCTTTCTGTGGCCCCATTAATCTCTCCTCTTCCTGAAAACCAACTTATCTTGCAATTGGTTTAAAATCTCCCAGGGCTGCAAATAGGGCAACAGGGTGGCTGCAACACTGATGGGCGCCTGCACTAATTAGAAAAAGATGGGCCCCCTGGGAGGGAGGTTCGCAGAAAGATGCCCCCTCTGGGCAGACCTGCTAGTAAAGATAAGAGTGCCTACATTTGGGCTGAAATAGGTCCATACCAGGACTCTCAGTAGCTAGAGAGGGGCTGCTTTTCTGGCCTCTCTCAGTTCAGTCAGACCTAACAATGTCCAGTGGCCAAGGTGGCAAGGCAATGCTAGGCTCACCGAATTGGAACCAACCAATTTCCAAAGTGAATGTACTTTCTCCCAACCAAATTCCTCACAACTGATACCTACATTCTTAACTCTCTGCATTAACAAACACCATACACTCAGAAATCCCTCAGACATACAGATGGGCATCAAAATAAAACAGAAGACAAACAGCAATGATCTCGGCTCCAATGTCTTACTCAATTATGTCATTACCAGCTTGTTTGTGTGTGTGTGTGTGTGTGTGTGTGTGTGTGTGTGTGTGTGCAAGAGTTCTATATTAGATGTCTTCCTTAATTGCTTCTACAATTTTTTGAGACATGTTTTTTTTTTTTAACTGAACCTAGAACTGACTGATGGGCTAGACTAGCTGACCAGTGGGCCCCACTGTCCTCACGTCTCTGCCTTGTCAATGCTGGGATACTGTGTGTGTGCCAAGATTCTTACACAGGTAAAAGATCCAAACTCATGCTTGCACAGCAGCCACTTTATTGACTAAGCTGTCTTCCCAGTCTCCATTACTGGCTTTTCTTAGGAGACAAACACTTTCCTGGGTGCTCTTTCTCCTATGACATTCCCCTAATGTTCAATTTCATATCTTTCCTGACATTAGAGATAATTTTTTGTCTTGTTTTTTCTTTGACACAGTTCGAGATTGGTTCTAGTCTTCATAAACCATTTCTTTTTTTCTTTTGTCTGAAGGTATGCCTTCTGCCTTCAGATTTCTCCTATCTACAGCAATAATACAATAACAAAGATTGATTGAGCAGTTCCCATGTGCTATGTACTGTGGTACGTGTTTTCTATAGATCAGTGTGTTGTATTTGTCACAGGAAGTTTATGGGGTTGCCATTATTGTCCACTGATTTTAAATCATGCTGAGTTAGATGGGGTGAGGATTTTGGCTAGAGCACACAACTAGTAACAATGGAGCCAAAATCTGACTGAACCTCAGCAGTCTGGTTCAAAAGCTCATGTGCTTAACTACTATTATGTCATCTCTATTAATACATCAAGGACTCCGCCTGCTCTGCGTCTGTCCCCTTCTCTACTGTTCCATTTACTCATTTTCTCAACAAATGTGTGTTGAATACTGTACGTGAACTTCATGGATACTGAGGATCAAACCATTAACATGCTGCACACTTATATTTTTGTTGTAAGCCCAACCTTTAATGACTGAGCCACTCCTTCAGTCCAAGCTGGACACTCTTAATGGCATGTTGAGCATAGTAAAGGGATGCACAAGCATACTGGCAATTGGGTTGTATTGTTTCATAGACAAATTATCTGGAATGTCTATATTGTAATAATGTTCTTGTCTGGGAACTATCCTTCTTCAGTACTTCCATTAAAGGAACAAACTTAGGTGTCATATTTTTTTTCTGATGGCCATAGATGTTTAGAGCAGAGTAGAATATGACCCATAACTTCAGAATGCAATGAATCAAGTACCTCCAATTAACTCTTGTGGGGAATTTAAGCTACATGCATAGAAGAGTAGGTTTTTGTCTGACCATAAAGAGAAAGACAGGAAGTTGGTGCTTCAATATATACAAGATGAGGGCATTCTGACCTATCAAAGGCTCTGACATGGGCCGATCATGATAGCCCATTGACCATTAAGCACTTGCCTTGCTGTTGGGTAGATAATCTCTTAGTTGACAGTATGACAGACTGTTGACAAGGCATTAAACATAATTCACATGAGTAAAAAAGGAATGCAGTTTACTACCAGGTTATAACTAATGACTAATTAGGATTCTAATAAGGTGATGTCTTTTAAAGTCATGAGGATGTTCAAACACAGTACAGGAGGTTGGTGCTCTCGAATAGTTTGTTTGCAGATGGAAGATGGAATTGTACAAAGGACCTCGATATATAAAGCAGATTAAAATGACTGTGGTTCTGTTAGGAGTAAGGGTCAAGGCCACAGCACCCACCCCTTTCCTTTCTGTAAGAAGGTAACTGGTATCCACCAGAGTTGTACTACTTGAAGTTTTTGCTTTGGGAGTTTTCATCCAAAGAGCAGAGAGGAAAGTCTGCACGAAAGTCTGGCAGACACAAAGGCCCCTGGAACCCCAAGTTTCTTCCTGTGGCCCAGAAGTGAAAGAATGAAGACATGGGAATAGCAGGGAAATGTAAACAGTGCCACTGGCAGTCAAGCTTCTTATCTGCCTCTAGTCACCCTTGGTGGGAGGTGGGAGTGTCTTGTCTCTAACATGCAGCTAGATGGTATTCCAAGCATTCTACATAGCACAGCTGACCTTTGCTTTTATTCAGCATGATTTGAGCCATGTGGTCTCAAATAATACACCATAAAACATGCTAATTCTCAGTTTGATTCAGTTTCCACACTGGAAACAGTGGTATAATGGTAACTAAAATACTGAAATGAATTTACAACTAGTTACTTGAGCATTATTATAAAATAGAACCAGATTGTTGACACACAGGAGGAGAAAAGCCCTATTCTTACATTGCAAGAAGTTTCAGGCAGACTATTTAAGTAACAGGACTGAATAAAAATGGTAATTACAGTTCTTGCACTTCATATCTGGAAGCACAAATAGACTGTGGCTTCTGCAGTTAGAAAGACATGGGTCACCTGGATTCTGGAATTCTAAAATTCTAGCTACTATGATTAATACTTTGTAAATGCTATTTAAATTTTAAATCCCCTGTGTCAGTTTTTAGAACAAAGGTGATAGTATCTACCTCTCATGTTGGTTTTGTAGATCAAGGAAGAAAGTGTGGAGCAGGCGAGGAAGACAGTGCCTGGAATACAGTAGGCCCATAATATGTTTTCATTGAACAGGTGAATGCAAGTTAATTCAGTCTTTTTATCTGAAAGAGGCAGATAACTGTCAATCTTTGACAGTTTAAGAGATTAGATGAGATGATACACCAAAAAGTCCTTTGCACTTAAAATATACCAATTCTTATTGTGGTAAGTGGTTGGAATAGATAACCTGAAGGCAAAAAACACAAAAAAAGAAAAAAAGTCAGAGAAGCAGCTGAGAATGTCTTCCACTGTTGTGGGATAATGCTCTTTTACACTGTAGAGATTTGTCACTCATACTGGTTTAATAAAATGCTGATTGACCAGTAGCCAAGCAGGAAGTATAGGCAGGGCAACAAGACTAAGAATTCTGAGAAGAGGAAAGGCAGAGACAGAGTCGCCAGCCAGATGCAGAGAAAGTGAGATGAGAATGCTTGACTGAGAAAAGGTACCAAGCTACATGGCTAAATATAGACAAGAATTGTGGGTGAATTTAAGTACAAGAGCTAGTTAGTTATAAGCCTGAGCAATAGGCTAAGCAGTTTATAATTAATATAAGCCTATGTGTGTTTATTTGGGACTGAATGGCTACGGGACTGGGCAGGACAGAAACTTCCATCTATAATTGGTGTTCACCATTGGGCATTGACCCACATAGACCTGATAAAGCTTAAAAAGGATTCTTAACGCACAGACGCAGAGCCACACTGGGCTTGCTGGTCTCACAGCCTCATGCCAGCAGCAGTGCGGAAACATGTCTGCTGACAGCTGCCTGAGAAATGGAGCTAAGTGGTGTGGCATATTTCTTCAGTCTCTACCACAGGCCGAAGTACAGAGAGGATTCTCCCAGCCACTGCCTGTGGGCTTGAGAGCACAGTCCTGGGCTTTAGAACACAGGCATGCTACTTAATACTGCTTCCCAGAATTGGGGAGGTAAGCATGACTCATTGGTACCTGCACCATGCTGAGAAGCTGAGCAGGGCAGAGCCAGCAGCCAGGGCTAACGCTTCAGTCCTAGCCACACAGCAGTTTAAAGCAATGGTCAGAAAATGATTACAGATGCACAATAAAACAGATTCAGATGGAAAAAACCCTAAATGGGTTACAGTGTGTTAAAAAATACATGTAGGCTTGAGAGAGAGAAGAAAAAGGGTAGAGGAAGTCCTTAAAAATATAGTAATTTTTAAAAAGCCACATAAAGATGGAATATACACAGAGAGTCTGGATACTGTATATTATTGTGTTGTCTTGGGATTTTTAACTACAGAGAGACATTTGATTGTGGGGATAATAAGTGAAACCAACGTCTATGTTTTAAAGGTATCTTGACTTCAAAATTTGGGTCTAAGGATATGTTACTTTGGGAAAGAGGTTATGCTTTTATTTCCACAGAAAATGAGAGGCTGTGGATTAATTCTGTGTTAGGAAAAATCAGATTTGATAGAGGAAGACTCCCTGAAAAATCTCCAATGGGAACAGATGGCCCAGATGATCCAATGTTTCAGAGCACCTCTGTTGCAGTTTTCTCTGAGTTCTGCATCCAGAAAGGCTTCAAGGCGCTACAGGCTGATATGATCCAGCTTCACAGACTATTCCAGTCAGGACTTGACCATAATCCTAAATTTTCTCAGGGTCCTCATAAGATTAACAATGACTCCAATCAGTAGGAAGTAGCCTAGAAAACTATGCCCACATTTCCAAAAATATGGATTATGGATGTTTGTCTTTGTTTAGAATGTTGGTTACAAATTGTTATATATAATGGTCAGGAAAAAAGCTAAACACAGGAGATTAGATTTAGGGCTTTTATTTTGAAAAGAAAAAGAGGGGAAATGCTATGGGATAATGCTCTTGTACATGGTAAGGATTTGTCACTTGTATTGGTTTGATAAAATGCTGATTGACCAGTAGCCAGGCAGGAAGTATAGACAGGGCAACCAGACTAGAGGAATTCTGGGAAGAAGAAAGGCAAAGACAGGGTCACCAGTCAGACACAGAGGAAGCAAGATGAGAGTACTTGACTGAGAAAAGGTACCAAGCCATTTAGCTAAACATAGACAAGAATTATGGGTGAATTTAAGCATAAGAACTAGTTAGTTATAAGCCTGAGCAATAGGCCAAGCAATTTATAAATAATATAAGTCTCTGTGTGTTTATTTGGGACTGAACGACTACAGGACCAGATGGGGTAGAAGCTTCCACCTACATTCCACCCCTTTGTAAATTAAGACAAAACACAAAGGCAGCTTTCTGGTGTAGACAATGCACCATGCGACACAACAGATAACACAGCTGCTGATTTCTCCAGCAACACTGGAGCTCTGGCAGTGATCAGCCAGGTATTATGTGTGGTTCAAGAAGGAGAAACTAGCTCCCCTGTATACATAGTGGGTAGCTGTCTCAGCATCATCTCTCCATGTCAGTGTGTCAACTGGGACAGCAAAGGCTTTGCCAGCAAAATTTACTGTCTGTGGCATTGTGTTAGGACTTTCTATTAAAGCAAGTTTAAGAGAGATTTACCCTATTATCTTAGAATTTCTTCTTTTCTTCAATGAGACTCTTAGTAATTCAATTTGAGGGTTCTGTGACATAGAGTTGGGGCTTTTGTCTTTAAGTATTTAAAGTGCTTCTATAATAAAGGACAGATATGGGGAGAGGCCATTGAAATAGAGGTTTAAAAATGTTAGTTTTTAATGGGCAGAGAATATATATTGTACACTACTTTAAAATATGTGAGGGCATCAAAGTTATTAATAGTTGGCAACCAATCTTCAATTTTGGATTTGATATGTACAATGTTGTGTTTTCTGTATCTTTACTTAACAATATGTCTTTATTTTAGAAGATATTATTTGTTTTAGCATCATGGAATTTATAGCTGCTACTTCTGCAGCCTTCTATATAGAAACAAAGAAATCCAAACCAATAGCCACAGAATAGCTTATTTATTACTGTCTGATTTCAGTGGACTTGTAGAAATCAGTCAGTGAGCTGAAACTGTTTGCAGATCTGTTGAAGAAATTAGAGAACAGAACATCCTGGGGGCCCAGCAGCTCTGTCAAAGGTACCTTGAGTAAACACAAAGCCCACTGGTGAAGGGCATCCATTTGTTCTGATTTCCAGACCTGTCCTGGACAAGGTTGCCATTCCCTGCATATGGTTATTAAAATTTATGTTAACTAACCCTAAATATCATTAAAACCTAGGTCTTTTGTTCACAGTAGCCATATTAGGCATCTGCTGAAAGCTGAGAACAAGATACTAGGAAAACAAAGTTTGTTTTTGTCTTTTTTTCTAAGAAGAAGCTGTTGGTTAATGAAAAGCCCACAAATGGACACATGAGGAGAGATGTCTAGAGTTAAATTCTGGCTCTGTCATTTGCCATCTATATGACTTTGGTTTATTCAAGTGATATCCTCTGAGCCTCCATTTGCCCATCTGTAAAATGGAGATAACTGTACTTAACATCACTAGTGAGGACTATAAATCACATGCAGGGTAAGCCACATTTGCAAACTGATACACAGCAGACTAGCATGCTGGTGACAGAGAACGCCACAGGATTCCCCAAGAGAATTTATCCCAGCTTTGGAATCATCTCCCACGAAAGACATGCATGTTTGACAGTGCAGCTCTAGCAAGACATTTTCCAGAGTTCTTTTGGGTGCACACCTCTCTACCATCCTATAACAACTACCATCCATTCTTCCATGATATCTGTTGCTTCACCAACACCATGCACTCGGGTCATTGCCTTACTTTTCCCTGTTTTTCAGAAAGAATATGAAAATTCAATAAATAACTTGTCAGATGTATCATATCAGAATTAATTAAAAGTGATAACTAGACTGAAATGAAATGCTGTCTTACCCATGGAAGGGAATCTATGACAACAGAGCCAGTTTGTAGCTAGTGAACAATAATTTGGGGCAGGAGCAAAACTTCTTGTCCAGGGACCACCTCTGATCACGTCTTTTCTCTTTCTCCGATTTCTTTCAGACAAGACACTGGGTAAAATCCCTCTGGTTGTTAGAAGGCCAAAGCAGCCACCCCTTCAGAGACCCACACACCTGCACTTGTTCTGTTTCTTTCTGTCACACCAACCACTTTGCAACATCTGGATAAGTGGCTTAAACTCAACATCTTTTCCTGTTTGGGGGCTCAGGCTCCCATGGACCACAGTGTCAAGTGGTTTTGCTTAATCCCACCGCCCCCCCCCCCCTGCTGTCTATTCCATTAGTGCTGTCATTTTCTTAGTTGGAGGGTCAATGGCCAGTCTGGACAATAGGTCTGCGACAAGACAGTTTTTGCCTTGGATATAAATGACTCATAAATCATACCTTTATAACAGTAAGCACATTCCCTGGTGTCTAACAGGTGTGTTGCCTAATGGTTTGTGATCTGTCTGGCTGTCGAGGCGACTGTCAAGTGCATATTTGTGGACCTCTTGTACTGAATGTACCACTGCCAAAATTTTTTCCTTTCTTGTTCTAGCAAGCAGTTGTTGTTGTTTCAGGCTAATAAAGATAGGCAAGCAACCTTCAGATAATCCTATTGCTTGCTGGGAATCTTGGTACAATGTTCTATGGCTTTGTTCATTACTGGACGGCTATTTCTATACTATCATAGAATTCTCAATGATGGAGGAAAGATACTGTGTTTGTCCAGCATGTGCAGCATGCCAAGGGCATGCTATGATGTCTGCCTCACCAATGATATTTTCTTTTTAAGATGTAGAGGGTTTTTTGTTGTTATTATGTGCATGTGTGTGTCTAAGTGTGTGTATCATTGGAAGCCATGGAAGAGGATGTTGAATTCCTTGTAATTAGAGTTACAAGATGTGATCCACCCAACATAGATGTTAGGAGCCAAATTTTGGTCTCTAAATGAACAGTAAGTACTCTTACTGCCTGACCCATGGTATTATATTTAATCTTCCCCAAAGCCACACAAGGCAAGTACTGTCTTTAACCCTACTTCAGACATAGGAAAGTGAGGCTGTATGAATTTAAGAATAATACCATTTAGTAGTTATTGAGTATGATAACAGGCACAGTGATTTAAAGTATATTGTCTCATTTAGTCCCCAGAGTTCTTCAATAAAATAACCACTAATCACATGCAGATATTTAATTTACATGAAATCAAATAGAATAAAATGGCTTGTATTAGCAGCATATCAAGTATTCAGTAGCTAAGTGTATCTGGTAGCTATTGCTTTATATTATACAGATATGGGACGTTATCCGTATCACCTAATACTTTATTGGCCAGTCCTTCCCTAGAGCGATGCTGAAGATAATCAGTCATTAAAAGAAGAGAAAACAGAGGCTTTGGTTGGTTATGTAATTTGCTGAGGCTTGGATCTATGCCACAAGACTTGTTCTATGTACTCAGTGACCATTTAAGACTGTGCCACTGGGGTGTGGGGCACCTACCCAAGAGATGTCCTTGAGAATTCACAAATAGCTGTAGGAGTCTCACCAGATCCTTTCCAACAAGCTCTGTCTCTGACACTAAGCATGCAATCTTCATCTCTGTCATTGTCTGCATCCAGTTTTATTCTCTGCCTTTACATGAGCTTCTATAGAGCCTCATTACCCCGGTGGGAGCCCACTTACTACTCGTTCTCACCCCTTCTGCACTGGGTTGTGCTTGTACCCTAGTCGTCTGTCAAGACTGCCATGCTTACTCCTGGAGACTCTCCCCAAGCCTTTATCATTTCCTCAGAAGGCTCCTGGAGGCTAGCTCAGTCCTGGATAGTAGATTGAGCCTGTGATTCTGGAACACTCTTGGAGAGCATGAAAGATGCAGACTAAAATGGTTTTTCATCTGCTGTTTTGCAAAGCTCTTTTTGCTGGCTCAGAACCCAAGACCTTCTCAGTGGCCCAGAAGAGGGGTGGGACACATGGCCAGTTTTCTCTTCTAATTCCAGCCTAGAGCCGTGGATCCTTTTCTCAGCACCATTGAATGGAGCCAAAATTTTCACTCATTCCAAGAACTCGGTGCTTACGACAGTGAAAAGTTTTCCTGGGGTTTCTCAGAGTGACAGAGGCTGCACAGTAGGTCCACTAGTCTTTGGAGTGCACCTAACCTGGGAAGGTTTGAGAAAAATAATGAAGACTCCTCCAGCCTCTACTGCCTGTCAGGAACATTGATTAGTACTTCCTGTGTGTCATTTCACATATTCCTCACAAAACCTTTAAATGGCATGTGCTCTTTTCACCCCACTTTCAGGCAAAAAAAAAAAAAAAAAAAACTCAAAGCATAGAGACATAGTTTGCTTGAGAATGTATAGCTATTTGTGCATCAGTTAAGGTTAGTACCCTTGATCAATTTGCTCTACCACCTCCGATTTGCTGTAATTATATAAATAAATCATCATCTATGATTGGATAATTCAAAAAATGAACCTATTAAATGATAAAAAGAAACCACCCTCTAGGACATATATAAGAAATCTCAAAGCTACAAATCACCGGCCATGTAAATATATATTTTGGTTATTTTTAAACAACCCAGCTTGAAAGAAAACATGCGTTTTAAGAAGTATGTTGAGAAGTATGAAACAGTCTTCCAATTTAAAGCACATTTTTATGCAACAAATTTATAATCATTTAAGTCTTACTTGTTGATCATATTTTTAAGCTAAAACCACCAATGGCTTTTACTCTAATAAATGTTCAAATTCCAGAAAAAGAAAGCAAGTTCATGAGAAAGGATTAAGAAAGAATGTGTTCTAGGGACTGACAGTGGGGTTTAAAGTCAGTGGAATTTGAGTTATCTTTAAGAGAAACTCAGACCACCTATGAGTGCTTCCTTTCTGGTTCTCATTTTCCTGGACCCACATGGCTCCAGAATGAGGGCATCACATCCATGTTGAAGGACACTTGATCAAAAAGAAAGAATGGATGCATTTCTAGCTGGGAGCACTTCATTCATATACCATTACACCAGTGGTGGCCTGAAAAATGGGTTCTTTTGGCCATGAGGGGATATATACAGCTAAAGACTAGACTTCTGTTTCCAGTGATAAAGGGGAAAATAGGTAGGCATGCATATGGTAGGCAACATGAAAACTAATGTCTAAGCTAGCATAAAGCGAACTCTGGTAATCTACTATGTAATTCAGGCCATTGTCTTCTTTTGTCTCACTTCTCAGTCTGATGTTCTGGATAAATGAACAGAGAGTTTTTCAATGCCAGATGGGACAGACTTCTTTGGGTTTTGTATCCTGAAATCAAGAACAGAAAAATCAAAAACATTTTGGCTTTCTGTTTCTTTATTCAACATTTCACCCACAGTTTCTCTGTGTAGCCCTAGCTGTCCTGGAAATTGCACTGTAGACCAGGCTGACTTCAAATTCAGAGATCCACCTGCCTCTGCCTCCTGAGTGCTGGGAATAAAGGGGTGCACCACCACTGCCAGGCTCCTTATCTTTTATTCAGAGGTATAAGAGTTGGTCTCAAAGTTGTCTTTTGTTTGGGTGTTTGGTGGTGTTGGATGTGGAAGGGTGTGTGTGTGTGTGTGTGTGTGTGTGTGTGTGTGTGTGTGTGTGTTCATGGATGCAGGTGCATGGGTATAAAGTCAGTCTTGGGTCTTGGGTGTTGTTCCTCAGGTGTCTTCCACTTTTTCTTTGAAACGGGTTTCTTACTGGCCTGAAATTTCATCAGATAGACTAGGCTAGCTAGGTAGCTAGATTCTAGGTATCCATGTGTCTTCAGCTCCCATCTCAGCTATCGCTCAAATTACAAGCATGCATTACCATGTCCAGCTTTGTTTATGGGCTCTGAGGGTGGAACCTGTATCCTTACATGGACAAGGCAAATGCTTTGTTTACTAAGACATCTTCTCAGCCTTTAGTTTGCTGTGGGTCTGTCTCTTTCTTTTTATTGCTTGGTTTAAAATTATGGGAAAGAATTTTTTTTCTTTTTTTATTTTATAATTTAATTAAATTTTATATATCAGCCACGGATTCCCCTTGTCCTCCCTCCTCCAGCACACACCACCCCCGCCCTCCCTCCAGCCCATCCCCCATTCCCATTTCCTCCAGGGCAAGGACTCCCCTGGGGATTCAGCTCAGCCTGGTAGATTCAGCCCAGGCAGGTCCAGTCCCCTCCTCCCTTCACCCAGGCTGAGCAAAGTGTCCCTGCATAAGCCCCAGGCTCCAAACAGCCAGCTCATGCACTAAGGACAGATCCCAGTCCCACTGCCTGAGGGCCTCCCAAACAGTTCAAGCTAATCATCTGTCTCACTTATCCAGAGGGCCTGATCCAGTTGGGGGCTCCTCAGCTATTGGTTCATACTTCATGTGTTTCCACTAGTTTAGCTAGTGTGATTTTTCCAATCATGGTCTCAACAATTCTCGCTCATACAATCCCTCCTCTTTCTCGCCTATTGGATTCCCGGAGCTCCACCTGGGGCCTGGCCGTGGATCTCTGCATCTGCTTCCATCAGTCATTGGATACTAGATGTAAAACAAAGGATGACTAGACTGCTACTCACAACTCCAGGGAGCCTACCTAGTAAAGAGGACCCTAAGAAAGACACAGGGATCACCCAACGACAGAGAAATGGATGATATCTACATGAGCAAACTGGACGTGATGGGGGGTAATGAAGGGCAAGGGCCAAGGGAAAGAGAGCTTAGGGGAGTGAGAGATCCCAGCTGGATCAAGAACAGAGAGGGAGAACTGTAGCTGGAGAATTTCTCTCCAGCTCCCACCAAGCCCCGCCAGTCCTGGAGCCCACTTATAAAATAAACACGCCAACTCTTATATTATTTAAACTTCTCGGCCATTAGCTCAGGCCTACCATTGTCTAGCTCTTACTCTTATACTAAGCCCCTTTTGGTTGATCTATATGTTGCCACGTGTTCTGTGGCTTTACCTGTTGACTCTACATGATGCTCCCTGAATGGCAGCTGGTATCCCTCTCCCTCTCCCTTCCTCTCCTTTTCCCCTCTCCTCTCTCCTAGTCCCGCCTATACTTCCTGTCTGGCCAATCAGTGTTTTATTTATACAGAGTGATATCCACAGCAGAGAACAAGGAAAAAGAGACCATGATAAATGAAGACCCCATGGGAATAGGAAGAAGCAAAGTGCTAGAGAGGTCCCCAGAAATCCGCAAAGATACCCCCACAATAGACTACTGGCAATGGTCAAGAGAAAGCCCGAACTGACCTACTCTGGTGATCAGATGGCCAAACACCCTAACTGTTGTGGTAGAAATATTTTTATTTTTCTTTCTTTTTGTACTTCTTGGGATCAAGTCTGGGGCACTGCATGTGCTAGGCAAGTATTTTTCATGGGCTGCACTTTAGTCCAGGGTTTCAGGTAGGTGACTGGTAAGGTTCCTTTATGATCTTTGTTCTACAGTTCCTTGACACTGTTTTAAGGGGCCCAGTAGAGCTAGCGGTGAATATATAGGACCGGAGCATGGCACTAGCAGAGAGGTTTGAAGAGGACCTAACTCTTTATGAATGTTGCCACTGTTTAGCCTTTCTCACTTAAATCAAAATCATGCTTGAGGCAGGAAGAAGAGCAGATACTATTTTCTTCCTTAAGAAGGGGCAAATGCTTAGAGGACCATCCCACTGATGAGCAGGATGAGAACACCTCAGAGCTGTCCTTTGGCTCTCTTGCTCTGACTTCGCCTGCTTCCCCTTAATTTCCAGCCCTGGCACTTCTTGCATTCTTCCCTTTCCATGTCTTCCAGGGTTCTGGCAGGTCACTCTCTTTCCTTCTCACTCAGTGTGCCTTCCCTTGTTGCTCTTAGCCACATGCATCTATATCTGCATTATATCCATTGTGCTCCACAGTCATAAGTTTCATGAATCTTCTAAAGTAATGTGTATATGACTGAGCCCATCATCATCTCCTTAAAGCATAGTTATAATCCAACATTCTGTTTCTGAAGGTCACTCCCTAACCATCCTCAACAGGATAGTGGAGAAGCCTGACATTCACTACAGACTCCTCCAGTAAGTTAGTGAAGAAACTCTGACTTCTGTACCTCCTCTTCACCTACAAGGAACTGACATTTTTATCCATATTAATATAGTAAATTTTGGTCTCAGAATTCTCTAAACCACCTATCAAAGAAACTTTGATATCTATTAATTATAGTAACTATAACAGAAAAATAATCACTACCATGATTTTCCCTGTATGATGTAAGTATTCAAGTTATTATATTGAAGACTCCTAACAATCCTACCATGTGTTTGTTATTTTTCCCATTTTCCAGATGTAGAAACTAAGAGGCTGAGCAAATGCCACCGAGCTAATACATAGCAGAGCCTGGATTTGAACTATGTTCTCTCTAGATTCAAATCCTGTTCTGTTCTTAAGTCCTTCCTGTCTCACCACGAGGCCTTGTCCCACTGCCAAGGTGGACTTTCAGCCTCCTCAGCACAGCACGCATGGGCCGTAACACACCACTCCTGCAGCCTCACCTCCTGCAACGCCCACCCTCACACACGAGCCACGTTGTCCAGAACCACTGTTGGCTTCAGCATCTCTTCCTTTCTTTAGCACTCTCTCTCTCTTTCTTTATGCACCCTTATTGACAGGCAGCTCACATCCAAAGTTTGATCCTATCGTTTTGATTAAGTCTATGAGAGATTTTTCAATAAGAAGCCAGCCCTATAAAATCTGCCAATTAGTTCTAAACTTGATTTTAATGGGAAATCACTTTGATGATATTTTAAATGCAAACATATTATACATATATACATATGTGCACATATATGTAAATAAATAAACATTTAGCTTTTAGATGTATGCATGCATAGAAATCATCCCTGGCATTTCTCTGTGATATTATCATAGTAATAATAAAAGAGGAGTGTGTGTCTGTGTGTATTGTTTATGTATATATGTGTTTGTGTTTTAATATGTAATTGCTTTTAGAGCCCCTCTTGGGAAATCCATTTCGTATTAGTGATTATTCTCCAGAAGCAGATGACATCTACAAAGAGAGGGCTGTGATGCGTGTAGCAACAGGAGTAAAGCCTCAAAGTCACCTGAATAAAGTAAGGAAGACCACATGAGTGCACATTGTGTGGGTCTGAAAAGGACAACATTGATTTCTAGTGATAGAAACCACAGGGGAGGTTGCACCAGAATGTTCTCATACTGGACAGCAAAGTGAGCATATACAGGAATATGTACCAGTGTGAATGACTGCATGTAAAACTGTCAACCACTATACTTTAGATTCACGAAATGCATTCTTTTCATTTGCATCTCTGGCTGCATCTTGACCAGTAAAGAGCCATTTACTCACTTGGAAACCCAAGGATGGCACAATGAAGTTTTAAGCTAAAATGTTTTTAGGGTGGGCTTCACCCAAAATAAAGTCCCTTGGAAATGGGAGCAGATGGTAGTTTCAGCTCATCGAGCTGGAGCCTCTCTGTTCACAGGCGCATCCACTCAAGGCTCTGCATCCCCTACTTGCTCTTCTCAAGCACAATAGTGGGTGTAAGCTACAATCAAAAGGTCATTTTCCCCTTTCGGTAACAGTAACACAAGTGGCTACATTTCCTGATTCTGGATTAAGTTCAAGATTTCAAATACAACTGGACTCGTTTCTGATTAGAAAGTTTGATATTTATCGTGGACTTCCCTGTCTTCCATAACCAGTGTGAAAGAGATGACAAAAAAGTCACCTGAAAGGGACCATTCTTTTATTTAGCAATTAACCCCATCTGGGTAAATAATCTGACGCGGTGCACTGGAGCCGTTCCTGTCGGGCTCTGGGTTCAGAACTCAACACGGCTTCAAAGCGGCGTCCATGAAATGATGACAAGATGCTACAGAAATGGCTTTTTATGTGGAATATAATGCTCATCTAGTGTTACATGGTACAGTAATGAGGAGAAGGTGGCTGTAAAGATGGTAGGATAGAGTGTCTGGAAGTACTTACCTGGGGAAACACAATCTCGGTTCAGTTTAGCCCCTTAGGCCTAGAAATGCAGTATATGGTCTAGAAACTTGAATATTCAAAAACAACTTCAGTGGGAGTTGTAAGGTTTCCATCACAGGCAAATAAAAACAAAATTTTCTGGCTGGCATCTGAGCAGCCCAGAGCTGAGGTGCTTCTGAAAACTCGAGCTTCGTTCCCACTTTCATCAGATAATTTCATTATACAAAGGGGCATATGTCTTTTAAAAGTATCAAACAGCACATTAGAACCATGAAAGCCCATCAGTCAACAAATCCTCATGATAAAGATCGATCGTTCCCCACAGAAGGGGAACACGCAGACCAGGTCAATCTGTCAGCAAACCCATTCACAAATCTATACTCTGAATTGAGACAAGAAACTCTAATAACCCGAGATTACTTTCCAAGAAAATATTTGGGTACCCCTACATGCCCACGCCTCACACCTGACTGCATTTGGCGTCTCCTGGGTAGACCAGGCTCAGGGCCCGGAAGGGTGGGAGGCCAGCTTTGGTTACTTCTCAGAAGTAGGCACCCCTTAATTTCTACCCACCTGTATCACTTTTAGTAAATAGCACATGGAGAAATTAGTGGGGGAACCTGCTTGAGACTCATTCAGCTCCGATTTCTTGGGTGGATTTCCTATTGTCTTTGGGCAACCCGAAGGCTTTATGGGAAACCAGGGGCCTGGGATCTGCTTCAGCAACCAATTTTGCAAAGCCTCTGCTGGAACAAAAAGGTGTTGTCATCAAGTCTCTGTTAGTTGTGGATATTTCTAGATACCCCTGAAGAAAAGAAAATGGGGGGAAATGTATTTAGATCATCTTTACAACCATTTAGGACCTTATTTAATTGTGGTCCTAGATCTGTATCCCGAGGAGCACAAGGGGTTGAGAAGTGACCACAGATTGAGCTCCTAATGTGTGTTTTATATCCTCCAGTAATACACCTGGCAGGGACCAGAACCCCTGTTATAGATGGAATAGGAGGGTAGGGGACACTGCCTGGCAGAGGCCAGTACCACTGTTATAAATTGTCTAGGAGGGTAGTGGATGCTGCCTGGCAAAAACCAGCACCCCTGTTATAGATGGGATAGGAGGGTAGGGCATGCTTCCTGGCAGGGACCAGCACCCCTGTTATAGATGGGATAGGATGGTAAGGGATGCTTCCTGGCAGGGACCAGTACCCCTGTTATAGATGGGATAGGATGGTAAGGGATGCTTCCTGGCAGGGACCAACACCCCTGTTACAGATGGGATAGGATGGTAAGGGATGCTTCCTGGCAGGGACCAGCACCCTTGTTATAGATGGGATAAGAGGGAAGGGGATAGTGCTTCTGACTCAGGACAGAGAGCAACTGTCAACAGTGATGTTTTGCTTTGTTTTAATTGAAAATAGATTCTTCTCTCACGCAATACATCCTGACTATAGTTTCCCCTCCCTGCACTCCGCCCAGCTCCCCCCAGCTCCCTTCTCCTCCAGATCAACTCCCCCTCCATCTCCTTTTAGAAAAGAGCAGGCCTCCAAGAGTCAAAAGCCAAACACAACAAAACAAAATACAGTAAAATATGGCAAAAGCTCTCATATCCAGGCTGAACAAGGCAACCCATCAGGAGGAAAAGAGTCCCAGGAGCAAGCAAAAGAGTCACTGTTAGGAGTCCCACAAAAACACTAAGCTAATGTATGTCACATCTGTCCAGCAAAATAACTGCTTGCCTCCAGCTTCATGGCCAATGTCATGCTGCAAGCACCTACTTGCTATCCCCAATGATGTGCTACTTGAAGGTTGGGCTGACAACTAGGCCTTCTTCCATGTAGTCAAAAAGGGCTGGCTAAAGGTGTTAGATGGGTAGGGAAGAGCTGGAGGAGAGGGGTCTATCCAAGTGTTGTGGTTGGGAAACCACAGACTAATGCCCAGATGCACAGTTCAGAAGCAGAGAACAGGACAGTCTCCACTTTGGCTCCCTAGAGACTAAAGAAAGTGTGGTCAGAATGCAAAAATGGACAGAAAGGTCAGTGACAGTGACCTTCTAGAGTCAAAGAGACTTGCCAAACCAGTTTGCATCCTGGCTTCCACATATCTTACTATAAGAGAAGAGAGGGCTTAGATTTGGGAGGAAACTAAATGCAGATGTGAGAGTTGAGGCAATGTAATCTACACTGTGGGATAGAGTCCATCATCTGTAAATTTTGAAATACTCACACCAGCTGATGGAAGAAGTATGAAGGTTAAAAGGAGCAATGCACAGAACACACACAGCAGGGACCCTAGAGGGCCTGGAAATGTCAGGTCTCATTTCTCTTTTCAGTCTCTTCTTCAAGAACTGGTTCCACAGTGACACTGACCCACTGGCCTAGTATAGGAAAAGAAATATGCCAGTTGGATGAGGAATTTCATCACCGTTGTGATGCAGCTCATGATGGAGGAACTCTAGAACAGATACCAACCTCCCTGTTCCTGCAAAGCATGGGAACATCATTGCTTGAGCAGATCCTTGGAGAAAATAGGACTGTTCATTTCCTTCCAACCACCACCTTATGCAATGGAGAGCTCTGAAGTTCATGGGACTATTTATGGTATCTTCCTGGGCCTAACCTTAAACCCATCCATCAGTTAGCCCACCTGCTGCCTACCATCGTGAATGATGCACTTCATTCCTGTCTTCCAGCTACCAGACCTTCAGAATGTTCCAGGACGTCTTCCCCTGGTCTCAGCTTGCATTTTCAGTTTGCTTCTCTGGTTCACCACCATGCATACACATATGGTTTGAGCTTATGAACACTCAACAGTGTGGTTTCCTGAACAAAACTAGCATAAGGGTAACAAGAGTTGAGATGTCTATGTGGACAGGGGAAATTCCATATGGTCCCTCACCTAGACAAAGACTACAAAAGATCAGCAGCTGTTGAGAGAGGGAGAATCAGCGGCCTCTAGGATGAACTCCTACATTTGTTGTCCAGTCCCAAGTAGTCATCTCTGGACCCACACATATATGAGCAAAGCTAAATAGACTCAGTAGGTTATATTAGCACACCTGTGTGCATGTACACACACACGTGTGTGTACGTGTTATAATAATAAAGAAGAGATTTTGGAGGAAGTTCACTTTCTCTAATCAGTTTTTACACCTTCAGAGTAGAAATAATCACATCTTTATTTTAAGTTTTCCCAGGGAGCTTAGTAGACAGGGGTGCTCGTCCTGGGCTGAACTAGTGTCTGACTTGGGTTTTCCTCTCTGTGGGTTCTCTAGCAAAACTAATGACCCTAGAGAGGATGCTCCTGTGTGCAGCTAAAACAAAGATGCAAGCCGTGGGGTAAACTAGACTATGCAAGCCAGCACCCTGGCCTCCAGCACCCTGGCCTCCAGCACCCTGGCCTCCAGCACCCTGGCCTCCAGCATCCTGGCCTCCAGCATCCTGGCCTGATTCTGAGCAGAGCCATGTAGGAGTCGCAGGTTCGAAAGTGGAGCCTTTGGAGATGCGGCAGGAGACAGCTGCGGGGCTCATTGTGCTAGGCTCCTCAACAGGGCAGCTCAGAGTCCTCCCAACCTCATCCCTGTTGCTCCTCAAATCCTGTTGGATTTGAAGGAGATAGAGATCCAAGAAATGAAGCCCGAAGAGGGATTCTATCAGCGCTTCGGAATACCCTAACTTGGCATGCAAATAGCTTTCCTTTAGGAAACCTCACTACCTCTCTGAGGCGTGGTGGAAAGTGTCAAAGGGAAAGAACTGGTGGGTTTTTCTGAGTTGCCTAGGTGAAAGCAGTGTGATCTGCTTCACATTCACAGAAAATACAGCCCCACAAGAATGTCCAAGGGACCAGAACCTGCCAAGTTTGAAATGCTTTTTTTTTTTTTTTTTTTTTTTTTTTCCCTGAAGCAGCAGCCATACCCATCTTTAGTGGAGACTGGATTACAGTTGTATACCGAATGACTGCTGAAGGGACCTGCCCTGGCCCATGGGATCTCATTTTTAGTGAATCTTGAATTTTCCCAGAACAAGATTCCATGACCACCTCTGCTCTTGAGTGTCACACATAATGCAGCATTTTTGACAAACAATCTCAGCTGTGCATCTTCCAGAGTGTTTTACTCTGGGAAAAAAAATAATTGACAAATTCAGCTGCACTTTTAACAGAACAGTGCAGCAGGTTCTGTCTGGGTTACAAAGAAGTCAAAATGTAGCAGCAACCAAAAGTAGCATGGCCCTAGGCTTCAGCCAGGTGGCCAGTGTAACCAGACAGAACGCAATGTATTTTCTTTTCTTGAAGTTGATATGCCCCTTGTATTTTTTCTCTGTGATTACAAATGGGAATGCTTATAATTATTGGCTCTCCATGTAATGATTATCACATTTTTTTTTTGTTTCAGAGCAAACACCTCTGCAAACACATTCCTTATGGTAACCCGAAACCCCTATCTGGGTAAGATTCTGATTGATTTTAGCAGAACAAAGGGGCAATTGCATCTCATTTGAAACCCAGATGAGACATCCCCTGTTTCATTTTAAGGTGGGAGTGAGAATGGTTGGGTGGTCAATGTTTCAAGAGGAAAGGGGAATAGCACGATACTGAACAGGACAAATGTCCAGTGGCTCCTTTTCTGACCTGGAATTGGTTAACTGAGAATGGAAAAGTCACCCTCTGGTAGCCCGAACAGGAACCTGCAGTCTGCAAACACTTACTCCCGTCAGCACTGCTCCAAGGAGGTGCCGACATGCAGGGTCCCTCATCCTGATCTGTGTCCGTCCTGGTCTGAATTAACAGAGGGGGACAGGAAATGGATCAACACTGCCCATGAGTAAGAAAGCCGAGAAGGATGGGGCCCCTTCTGCTTCCAATCAAGAGAAAGTTCAATCTGAAGTATCATCATGCCTCTCAAGCACTGGCGAGCCCAGGCTTCTGCGGGGAGCAGGGACTCTTCGTGGATGGAATTACACGCAGTGAGTGAGAACTATTTCTCATGGAGAATACCCGTGCACGGTGACAGTGTGGGCCTAACAAAGCGAACAGAACTGGTGGGTTTAGTGCTGAATCTGACAGAGAAGTCCCTGCCGTTGTCATTACCGACTGTCTAGTAAATATTATTTCAGAGTTATATTTCTTCCCAATACCAAATCTGGAATTTCCAAAGAGTGAAAGGTTTTTGAAAATACCTTTCATGGAGACCTTTAGAACTCAGGAACTCAGAAGCAGTTTGTTTCCCACCACTGGGTTGTATCTGTTGTAGTAAGCACTGCTTGTAAAAGTGTGGACATTTCTCCTGGCTTCGCCAGCGTCTTGGGTAGCTACCAATAAAATCTCAGAACTAATTTGCTTAATTTCAATTTGCTAACCCAGTAAATGCATCTGTTTATTTTACTTGCACAACAAGCCTCTGACGACCAGGAGTTTGGGAATTGTTTTGCTGCAGGTAAGTTTGTATGTGGGCAGTTGGTTGTCAGCGAGGGGAGATGGGCTTGGCCCACAGTGAGTCTGCTCAGACATGCGGCTCTGGGGATGAGTGGGAGAAGGGGCAGGAAAGGAAATGTTCAGGTTGCCAGCCCCTTCCCAAGCCACGGCTTCAAATGTGGTTATACTTACTTACTCCACTTGAAATAAGTTTCCCAAACAAAACTTGAGTATACCTAAGTAAAGCACAAAAGCAGAAGACACGCAGCCTCTGTCACCTGCCATCCTGTCATCCCCACCTCAGATTGTCTCTTTCTGTGCCAGTTAGAGGCAGCGGCCTGTGATACTGTGGATGTGCTGGTGAGCCTTGGTTTGAACCTTGATTGCTCCAGCAAGGCACTAGCCATATCATTATTATAAGCCAGGTGTATTTGAGCTAGAACATTGTTGCTATTGAGGCAGTTTTTCACAATTAGCCCAGAGTGGCCTTGAACATACTATGTAGTTTAGTCTAGCCTGGAACTTGCAACTCTCCCACCTTAGCTGGGGTTAAGATATACATTGTCACACATAGCTGAAACTATATCATTGTGTCTTAAAAGTCTGTTACTATTTATGGAAAATACCTCATCAAGCTATCCCCAGGCTGACTCCAGTGTCCTTCTGGAGCATCCTGGGAGCACAATGTTTAACAAATAAATGGCTTGTGTCTATTATTTTGTCTAGCACAAAATAAAGTTCCTCGATGCTCCAAAACATCTTATTACCACAGCCAAGTCTATATGAAGGTAAAACTACACTTAAAAGGTATGCCCATCAATTTTTGGCAATATTTAAGCAAAATCCCTGAACTGTTCCCCAGGTAGCCCTCGGTCCCAGTCTGCAGTGCCTGTCTTTGCGTCTGTAACAAAGGCCTACAGTTCGATTCCTCACTGTCCCCTGACTTTTTGTTTTTCAGAACATGTTTCCTTTACAATCCAAGGAAAAGCGGGCCTTTATGTTTCAGACTAAGTACAGCAGCGTGATTGGAGAAAATGTCCAAGCAAATCTTATTTATTGGCCAGGAGTTTAGTCCAAGGTAAAGAGGAATTCTCTTGGTTCTGGGACCACAGAGCTGTGGGGGAACTTTTGGATGAAAGTTGTAATCCAACAGAGAAGGATGAAAGGAATTTAAAGGTGAATTTGGGGACTTGGGGAAATTTAATACTGTGATTTGGTATCAGATTTAAATTCCTTCCAAAGCCACTATGAAATCAAGGTGGGGGAGAGGTTACTTGCAGAGAGTTGTGTGTGTTAAAACTATATATGAAAGTGCTTACCAAGTGCTTGACTTCTCCCAGCAAACACGACTTTAAAACCAGCTCTCTGTTTAAGGCTCCATTATGTTTTACTGAGGTTAACAATAACTATGTGCCTGCTACTAAAAGTTAAATTGCAGTATTAAAGAGAGATATTGTGCTCCAGTTGTATAAATCTGCCTATCCACCAATTAGTTGAGTTCTTTAATGTCAGAGAAAAAAAATAAATCCTAAATGATCAGTTATGTGTATGGCTTTAATTGACTATTCCTCCATGGCCTGATCAACTCTGGTGGTATTTTGAAGATGTTTTCTTACATTCCTAATGGGAAACTCCAAAGACAGAGAAAATCAAGGAACCTGAATGCATGTTATAGTGGTACCGATGTGGCGATGACTGTTTACTTCCCCAAGAGTTGAGCAATATAGTATTATGGTTTTTCCCAGCATACCCAATTGGCAGCAGTCATTTGTTCAGCCATAACAGCCATTAATTTCACCCAGAGGCCTGAGGGTACAATATAGTAGCAAATGAGAATCACTGTCTTTCCCTACTGTTCACACCACTGTGGGCCATCCTTTTAGCTTTGAGGAAGCTGGTATAGTGTTGCTGGGTTAAAACTGCACAGGATTCAGAGTTACTGAGGTTTGAAGCTTGGCTCACACACTCACCCTTTCAAAGTCCTCATGGCCTTACCTTCGGATGGAGATGCTATCACCAGTGTCACTGACTTCCTCTAACTGAGATAAATGTGGAGAGTGACTAGCACAGAAGATGGTTTGAATGAAACATACACTGCCTGGGAGATCAATGTCATCACTTTCGATGCTCAAGAATGGTAGGAATTGGCCCTTAGTGGCTTTTACTAGATGATGTCCTGGCCAAATGTGTGCCTAGGTTAGGTTCAGTTATGTTTGGGAAAGTGCAGGTAAAGCAATTAAATAAACAGGTTCATAAAGTTTACTAGTGCTTTTTGAAATTTGCTGTGAGTTTCTTTTTGTAAATGTTTACTTGTGGAGAGTCACATACTGCTGTGGGATGTTCTGTATGGCAAATGTATTGCTCTGATTGGTCAATAAATAAAACACTGATTGGCCAGTGGCTAGGCAGGAAGTATAGGCGGGACTAACAGAGAGGAGAAAAGAAAGAACAGGAAGGTATAAGGAGACACTGCCAGCCGCCTCCAGAACAAGCAGCATGTGAAGATACCGGTAAGCCACAAGCTACGTGGCAAGGTATAGATTTATGGAAATGGATTAATTTAAGCTATAAGAACAGATAGTAAGAAGCCTGCCACAGCCATACAGTTTGTAAGCAATATAAGTCTCTGTGTTTACTTGGTTGGGTCTGAGCGGCTGTGGGACTGGCAGGTGACAAAGATTTGTCCTGACTGTGGGCAAGGCAGGAAAACTCTTGCTACAACATACCTGCTCTATGTTTCAATAATCCAACCTTGACTAATTCTTCAATGGGATGTTTGCATCAGTGTTCTGGCTCATCGATTCAAAAATATGAAGAAGATCATGTGTAACTAATGAGCACTAAATTTAGTAAGTGTTTTCAAGGGAATTCAATTTGTTTCTTCCTAACTCAAAAAAGTTCACCTGTTGTAAGGTTTTTAATGGCTTATCTCCAAATGTCACTTTTTCTCCTCTAGGAACAAGTGTAAACCTGAGTGTGACTCCCTTTTTGTGTGTCATCTCTAGCACATCCTTTACAAGCACTCCAAACACTACCCTTGCACTTCTACAGTCTCTCCACTGGACACCAGTTTGCTGTTTCTTCTGAAGTTGCCATCTCTCATTCCCTCTTTGCTCTGTTTGTACAGATCAGAGATCTACTAATAATACACTTGTATGCTTGTCTGAATTAAATTAATCCTAGATTTCAATGGCACACAGATTCTATGGTCCCTTATGTTAGAGGGGTAAGTCTATATAAAATTGAATGAACTAATAAGTAATAGATAAGTAGAACTTCTCAAGAAATTAGGGTAACCAGAGTCATGTGTTTTATCTCAAGCAGTGCTAAAGCTGCATCTGACTCCAGATTAGCATTATGGCAATCAGGAAGGGCCCACGGGATATACTACCAGTATCCACAGCCTCTGTGCTCTGCCTGTCGCCGAAGACATTGCTAATGGTCGCATTTCCTGTGCCTTCATCAGAGATCAACTGGCAGCTACTATTAGGCAGCTAAAATCAGTAAATGTCAAGAAATACAGTTATTGAAAGTCTATCATGGCATTTTGTTGTTGTTTAACAATACCAGAATATGTGATGTGAAATATTTTATTTAAGCCTCAGTGGAATTTTTAGGGAATCTGTTCTTAAATTTTTCTTTTGCTTTTGTGAGAATTTAACTCCTTTTAATGTCTATTGAGTCATTTTCCTGAGTTTCACCTTTTCTTCTCTCTCTCTCTCTCTCTCTCTCTCTCTCTCTGTCTCTGTCTCTCTCTCTCTCTCTCTCTCTCTGTTGTTGTTATTGAGACAGGGTCTCACCATGTCACCATGTAGTCCCTGGCTGGCCTGGAACTCACTAAGTAGCCCAGATTGGCCTCTAAATCCACTGCTCTGCCTCCTAAGTGTTGAGACTAAAGCTGTGCCAACATACCTGGGCAGAGTTCCACTTTGAGAAAAGTGATAGTCAGTATCCCCCAAATTACTATTTTTTTTTTTTTTTTTTTTTTTTTTGATTTTCGAGACAGGGTTTCTCTGCGTAGCTTTGCGCCTTTCCTGGAGCTCACTTGGTAGCCCAGGCTGGCCTCGAACTCACAGAGATCCGCCTGGCTCTGCCTCCTGAGTGCTGGGATTAAAGGCGTGCACCACCACCGCCCGGCCCAAATTACTATTTTTAACAATAGTTCTGTGGTATTGATTTATAATCAGCTGCTAACATTATTCATATTGTGGTTTTCTACCTTTATCTTGGGTGTTTTCCCCTGAATAATTGTTCTACAAGGTTGTGTTCAAGACAATAGGGTCACAGAATAAGTTTATAGTTTTGGTATCTGATAATGCATAACAGTTACTTAATAAGTGTTAGTTATGCAACAAACATTTCATCATCTTTTTTACTGTCTGTAACACTGAGTTAGACCTAATTATTATTACCACTTCACAGATGGATATATTAAGGCTGGGGGAAAAAAATCTAAGCAAACTTTCCAAGGTGATAAAGCTATTAGATATTGGAACCAAGATTCAGTCCTGGTTAGCCTAATTTAAGAACACTTTAAACTCTGTGCTTTCTTGCAGAGGGAGGCAACAAAAATATGATCTCCAGGGCTTAGGATATGGCCGAGTCTGTAAAGTCCTTGCTATTCAGGCAGAGGACCTGAGGTTAGAGGTCTGGGTATAACTGCGGCATTAGGGTTCAGAGAAAGGAGGATCCCCAGGGCTTTCTGGGCAGCCAGCCTAGCTGAAACATCTCTCGTGGTTCACTGAGGGATCCTGCCTCGAAAACTTAGAAGTTTATCAACAATATGGCCAGAAGATTTCTTACAGGATATTAATCCTACAGTAATGCCCTTTCATGTAACAAGTCAGCTTCTTCTGTTGTGAAAGTGGAATTTACAAGAGCAGATGAAAAGAAGCGAAGAAGGCTGTGCCAGTCCACACAGAACAGAGAAGGAGGCGGGAAGCCTAGAGCAGGGGCCTTTCAGGCTTTATGCTGACCCAGGTTACAAGTGCGTGTGTGGCCAGGTAACCTCTGTGGCCCCCGCCCTGGACTCTTGTCCATCCCCCTGCCCCAGGAGGGATATGAGGAGTTGCTTCCACACCCACCAAACTTTTAGCCTCAGAAAGGTCAAGCTCATGTCTTCTCTAGAAGTCCTAAGTGCATGGCTCGGTGCCTGGCATTGGGTAAATGTTTGTTGAATATTTAAATGTGATGGATGAAGAGGGTAAGGAAAAGGGAGAGAGAAGGGAATGATGGTAAAAAAGGACAAAACGAAAGAAAGAAATCCATGTCCTTTAACATCTTGCCTGAATCCTGTTTTATGTGGACGCATCCTGTGTGATCAGTGTCTATGCTACTGCCTGTTTCCTGCTGAGACCTCCCTTTTGTGGACCATCAAGATGCTGCATGCCACCTAGATCTCCCTCCTTGTTCTCAGCTGTGATCTCCTATTCTTTGCTGCCACTTTCCCAGGGAGTAATCAATAAGGGATTAGAGTGTGGCAGGTGGTGGGAGATACAACCAGCAGGGCCTTTTCAGGGTTGGCTCACTTCTCTGGCCTACATGAAACCAGCCTTTACTCTTTATCATCTAGGGATTAGCTCTTCCTTGAAAAGTAATGTTCTGCTTTTCAGACAGACCTTTGAAATTCCCCAGACTTATTGCCAGTCACTTCATTAGAATCAACAGTCTTTCTCCTCCAATCTCCCTACTAAACATTCCAAGGCACTTAACACAATGGATATCTATGCATTCATTTATTGAGTATATATTATTATGCCACTAACTTTAAGGTTCATGAGAGTGGGAATTTGATGTCCAGTCCTGAGGCACCACATCACAGTAACTGGAGCAGAGACAATATCAACAAATACCCTTGGGAGCCCACATCTGATCTAGAAAGAAATGAAACTAATGGTTTGCTTTGAACACATGCAAAACCAAGGTATAGAGAAACTCACACCCCTACCCTGCTCCCTATGGAGGGCCCCGATTCCTGACTACTGGCCGAATACTATGAGTCACCTGAGTAAATGGTGCCGTCTTCCAAACAGTGAAGCATGCAGGCTCCTGTGAGCTCAAGCTGAGACTCTGCAGCTTAATGAAGAGCCAAGGTCATACAAGCAACTGGGCAAGAAATTAGGATCATGATCTCGACCACATCCCTTCTTCTTCTGGGTGTTGGCTATGCAAAACATTATCTTTGGAGCTGGTCCATATTTCATGGCTGTTTCACTCAAACACAAATGAGCAAGAGTCTCTACAAAACAGACAGGCTTGTTCCATTTCCAAAGCTGTGGTCATCATGTGTGATAGGACAGGTGCGGGGAAGCTCTCAGAGCTGAGTGGGTCTCCCTTTGGATTGCTCTGACTGTTTCCCTCTGCTTGCAGACATAATACTCAGTTTCTCCAAAACATCTCTGGTTACAGAAAGGAAATTTTGTGGAAAGGTTATAAGGATGGTCAAACAAAGAGTTAACACAATGAAAACAAAAAAAGCCAGTTTGAAATATTTTTACAACAGTCTTTACACTAGAGAGCGGTGGAGGGGAAAAAGGCATTTTTAAGTGCTGCTCTCTTTACCATTAGGTTGTCTGCTTTTACAGGTGGCAAGTTTCAGGGAGATGTGAGGGAAAGGCTCACACAGAGATGGTCTGCAGCAGAAAGACTTGACCCCCCTGCCCTCCTGCCCATGCATACAACATAATCACTCACAAAGTAGATACTAAAACAGTGTCAGCAGCTGCCTGGCCTAAACTAATAAAACCGAGCACATTGAGAGTTAAGTCAGAAGGTCTGTCCTTAACTCACCCCCTCGGGCCGCTGCATTACCTCTTCTCTGGCCTGAATTAGTGGAGCACAAACCAAATGGCTTTTTGCACCTCCTTTTGCTGGTGTCAGAATGACACTGTTGATTTTTTCCCCCCTCAAAGGGCCTGACTCAGTTTAAATGTCCTTCTCTTTCTCACTCACCACATGTAAACTTTAATTAAAGCTGCCTCTGCGGAACACCAACATCACTTCAGAGAGCAGGGAAACATTTAGCTGAAGGCTGTTTGGGGCCTAAAGAGAGGGAGACAGGAGACTGAGGAAGGTCACACAGAATAGCAACTATGGCCGCTCGTGTGGGCCCGGGTCTCTTTTCCTCACACTTCTCCCAGCAGTTCTCTTTTCTTTTTGTTCTAACGAGCTTGCCTCCCTTCACAAAGCTGATCGCCAAAGCCACTCTTAGAGCTTTCTATATTTTGATATCTCTGTGTAGATCAGGTTATCATCTTTCAGGTCATATGTGGAACTCCAAGGGTTAAAGCCAGGTCCATGGTCTCAATTACTCACTAAAAATTAAACAATCCTTTTTTTAAATTAAATTTTAAAAACTATAAGATTAATAAAAGATAGCAAGATATCTTTAATTGTAAATTATTATATTCATTTAATGATATGATAAATTATATTACTATGTAATATATTAAATATAATGAAACATGTTACTATATAATAAAATATGATAAAAGACCAAACAGAGAACTAACCTTGCACTTCATAACTGAAAAGTTTCAAAGTGGTGAGGTCACCCTGGCAGGCAGCAAGTGAGATTCTCTACACGTTGTAGAAGATCCCTAAGATCCCATTCCTCTGTTCTTTGTTTATATATCTCCTTTCCTTTTCATTAAAAAATGCACCCTTACTTTTAAGGGACAAATTAATAACAATCAGACTCGCTTTTTTAATTAAAATTTTTATTATTTTACTTTATGTGTTTGGGTGTTTTCTCTCCATATGGGCCTGGTGTCCCCAGAGGCCCAGGGAGGGCATCAGATCCCCTGGGACTAGAACTCCAGATGTTGTAGAATGCCCCGAGAGTGATGGGAATCAAACCTCTGAAAGAGCCCAGTGCAACTTAGTCACTCACCATGTCTCCATCCCCTAGACTTGAGTTTTAAACCATTTGTCAAAATTCCTGCAGCTATAGTTTTTACTACTTAGTTATAACTTGGGTTTCTAATTTCATCAGTATTCTCGTGCTGCTTTGCAAGCATGCACCTATGTAGCAGGATCCCAGCGGATCCCAGTCACTCTTTTTTCACTTAGTTCCTGAATGCTTTAATCGGATATCCATTGCTGTGACAAACTTCCCCAGGATAAATCATTTAAACAGACAAAGGTTGATTTTGATTGCTAGTTTGATCAGAGGGCCCAGTTCATGATCAGGCGACTCCACTGTTTTAAAGCTTTCAATGAGCACAGTGGCAGACAATGTGCAGACCAAAGCTGCTCACAACTTGGCCACAGGAGTGTGCGTAGGGATGTAAGGGAGGGGGCAGGAAGGAGCTGAGTCTCCATATACCTCTCTGGAGAATGCCCTCCAAAGAACCTGAGTCATCCATCTAGTTTGTCTTTCCTAACGGGTCCTCCACCTGGAGACTAAGTCTTCATAACCTTTGGGAGACATTGAAGATGCAAACTACAAGAGAAAGTTCCATGGCCTCCGTCACTGCTGCCCAAAGATTTGTTTCAAGAAAGTGTTGCAAAATTCTCTGTAGTTTGCAGTAAGAGAGAGACAAAAGCTGGATCAGAAATCAGAGAGGCAAAGAGAGAGCTAAGGCTCTAAGAAGGGCCCTAGGTCATTCCTAGCTAACCTGTGACTGTAACCAATGATTTTGCTGAATACATTGGAGCAAAAAACCCTCTCTAGGAATAAAATTGTCAAGCTTTTACAGTTTTTAAATTTCCATTTTTGAAGTATTTTAAATGGGCAGGTTGACAGTGGACATCAGGGATGGCCCTAAAAGCCATCCAAAATCACTGGTCTTGGCACAACCCATCTAGCTCTGAATTTAGGGGCTGTGAAGGTAACATCAGCTTGGGTTTTCTATAACAATAATAATAACAGTTAATATTTGTGAGTGCTTATATGTGTTTTACATATATTACCCACCGAATCTGAATTATTAAGTTCTAAATAAATATATGTCACTTAAATTTTATTTAGACATTACTGAAAATTGTCACCTTGAGGAGGGTAGTAAGCCACCTAAACTCCAACATGCTATTTTAAAAAATAAAAACATTTTAAATATGAATAAAACTGTGGTAGTCCCATTGAACTCTAAATTCCAATTTTAGGAATATTAATGTAAAAAATATTTATACGTATTTAAGTAATTAATTCTAAAGAGACAAGACAATTAGTCAGAAGCTTGTGGGCCAACTAATCTCAAGTACACACCATGAGAGCGAAAACAAGAGAGGACCTCCCTCAACAATGTGGAAGGGGCGAACCCTCTCTTGAAGGTTGTCATCTGCCCTCCACATGCATGCTTTAGCATGTGTGTATGTGTACTTGCTCTCTATCTATCTATCTATCTTATTCTCTCTCTCTCTCATAAATAAATATTTTCAAATGATGAAGTCGACTGACTTGTGTCAACACAGAGAGGTGTCAAAACAGAATGCATGACCCATTAACGATCTTCACACAGGGTTGCAAGGTCTGTGAGGGGAGGCCTGTACCTGTTTGAATTGCCACAGTGCCTGTGAGGCCTACAAAACAATAAGTCGTTCCATAAAACTTTAGTGAATGAAGAAATGAAATGTAGAAATTGACTATATGTATATCAAGAAAAAAGCAACTATAACAAACTGTAGTTACTGCTTATACCTGCCGAGACTTAGGGGGTAAATTGTCATATAATGTAATATTCTCTATTGTTTAAAGATTTTTATATCAAGAAACGATTAAATTTATTTTCATTTCAGAGTGATAAAAATCTAACTGAATGTATGAACACAACCATGTAAAAATAGATATGGTTATAGATGAAAATTGGGAAGAAATATGAAGAAATAGAAATGGAAAATGCTTTAGGTTAGTGTTGTTAGTCATTCATTGTTGAATGCATACTACAAAGCTTTAAATACATTTTAAATGTTACTAATGTTCTACATTTCAAAATATTTTAGTCATACTCAAATATTTTTAGAAACAAAATTTCAAGGAGAGGTAAGATGTATTTTATAAAATTTTACTGTAAGAACATTCCCACTAGATTTCATAGTGAGAAAAGGAACTTTATTATGAACATTGAAGCCACTTATTATGTTTTATACAATATTAAAAATGAATATAAAAATAGAATTTAGGGGACTGGAGAGATAACTCGGTGGTTAAGAGCACTGGCTGCTCTTCCAGAGGATGGGATTTCAATTCTCAGCACCCACATGGCAACTCACAACTGTCTGTAACTCCAGTTCCAGGGCATCTGACATCCTCACACAGAGATACATGTCAGCAAAACACCAATGAACATGGAATAAAAATAAATAAAATAAAATTTAGAAAATGTACTACATTTAGAAACACCTTACCATTTGAAGATGATCCCTCATTTATAATTATAATATCTAGACAGAGATTACATTGAAATGCAGGCAGGATGGAATCATAATTTATAGTTATATGACTGGATAAATCTCACAAAGTTAGGCTAAAATCATGTCATGCCCATCCCCCTCCACAGAGCATCAGTCTCCCCTTACACAGATATGCACTGACTTACTGCTTCCCTGGGGTAAGCTGGGAACAGCAGGGAGGGCAACCCTGAGATCTCTTTGCTTTTTTGTTTGTTTGTTTGTTTGTTTGTTTATTCATTTGTTTTTTCTTTTTCCCCCCATGCTAATGACAGAGCTTGGCACACTGTGAGCAATGAAATTAGTTTTAAGTAAATGAATTATTTTTTTACATGTAACACTTAAAAAAGACCAGGAAGAGATAGGATGAGGAAAGTAGAGAGGGAAAAAGGAAAGAGGAGAAGATGAAAAGAAAGAAAGAAGTATTAGAGAGTCAGAAAAAAAGAGCCAGAGTCAAGTTAGAGATCTTGCTTTCTCTGGTCTTTGCTTCTCTAGGATCCCAGCAATCAGCAAGAAGTCACGCGCACGCAGGCACCCTGCAAGGCTGATTTCAGTAGCCGCTCTGGTAACACTTTCAGAATTTATTAGCTTCTGGGAGGAAAAAGGATGAGACTTGAAGAGAGAGCCTATAACAACATTTATCCTGGACCTTGATTTAGTCTGAGGCTACACATCTGGGAAGGGAGCAAATCAGAGGGACCAGCTCAGCCAAGCAATTGTAGCAGAGGGCAGATGGCTTTATGTACAATGTGAGCAAAAAACAGACAAAAACTTGTTTAGCCTGAAAAGCTATTTCTTAGCAGGTAATAAAATCTGTGATAAGTCATGCCCAGACTGAATGAGAATGTGCCACAAGCCATTGAGCATAAACCCAATCATACAGTCCAAAAAGATTTTTTTCCATTTCTTCTATTTGGAAGATGAGAGCATAGAAGTAAATGAGAAGGGCAAGGAAACATCTGAAACCACATTTCTTCAAGATTTTGGTTCCTTGTACAATTTTATCTCTCTCAAGGGTCCTTGGCAAATCCATTTTTGATGGGTAACAGCAAAATCAGCACTCCTGCTTGTACGCCAAATTCTTAGATCCACCAGACAGAGCTGAAGAAAGACACTGTGTAATCATGCAATACACTCATTCTGGAGCAGAGATGCTTGAAAAATTGCTGCAAGAATATGTGTGCTTAAGATGGAAAAAGTAGTTTGGATGTGTTCAAGGGATCAGAATGAAATGACGCTGTCCATTATGGTTCCCATAATAGTCCTTCCAAGTAAACTCAGACTCCTGCATTATCCATCATTGGCTTGCTCTTCCAGTCAACTGCAATTTTGTTTTTGGTTTGTGTTTATTTACACTTATTTCTTTTACATTACCTTGCAATTACCAAGGATTGCAAGAACTTTATTTTATTCCCAATATCTGGATAATGCATGGGATAAAGAAGACACTTCACAGAGATATGTCATGTAAACTACCTTAGGAAGTCTGAGTCCAGTGATCCCAAGGAAAACAGCTTCATGCCATCTCAGCTGCTGAGATGAAAGAAATACTAGAGAAGGCTGGGAAGAGGGCTCAGCTTTCCAGAGATCTTTTTGCTCTTGCAGAGGACCCAGGTTCAGTCCCTGTGGGAGACTGTGGGAGTCCAGCTCCTACCTTTCCTACCTTTTCTAGGGTTCTTAGAAGGAGGAGAGAGGGATGAGAAAACATCAGGTGGAAAGAGAGACCTAGCCGACTAGAAGAAAAACAGAAACAGAGGATAGCTTGGGGGGGGGGGCTGGATCAATACCCAGTAGCTTCAGAGGTTTATTCAAACAGCTCTTTATAACATGCCAAGGGGAGCGGCAAAAGACCTCCCCCCCTTGCTAGATCAAAGCACACCATACAGCCAAGTGTAGACCCTTCCAAACACCTAGTAAACACTCCCATGATCAAATCATCTCCTTAGGCAGCCCTGCTGGGTAAAGCAAGCTCAGATTCTCTGACCCTGAGTAAGTTCTCCCTAGGAAACCTCTGTGGGTTCCCACAAGTCCCCAGCACCCACATGATAGCTAACAACTATCTCTAACTCAAGTTCCAGGGGATCTGATGCCTGCTTCTGGCCTCCACTGGCACTGCACACACCTGGTATACAAACATCAATGTAGGCAAAATACGTATGTACAACAAATAACTTTTGAGTAGAAATGAGACTTTTGTGAAAGAATAAGTAACATGAGTAAATAAATAGGTAAAATAGTAACAGGCAAGTAAGTAGATATTTTAAAAAATGACCCATTTGGGCACATCTGAAATCCAGCAGAACAGCATATAAACACTGAGAAGGCAGTATGAACATACAAGAGGTTCTGGCGTGGAGCAGTTGTACTCTGCAGACTACAAATGGGGGAAGGGAATGTAGGATTGGAGGGACAGTCCAGCACATGAAAACAGCACAGTCCAGCTCCTAGGTCTCACATGGAAGAAACAGGGTGTGATCAATTCAGTTATGAGCTGGAGAAGAAAAATTGAATGTTTGGGCCCACCTTTTCAGCAGCAAGATGAGGCTGCTGTATGGACAAATGCATTAGTAGGGGCAAATGCAGTAGCTCCTGGCAGGGCAATAGACAGTTTCCTAACTCAAGGCCCCTGGAAACTCCAAATTCATAGTGGCGGAGGAGCAGAGCAGAATCCTGCTGAAGCACAATGTTCAGCCACTTCCCCCAGACTGGATTTTTTTCTACTTGCTATCTTTGGAACAGCATGGAGTTAGGCTGTGGGAAAACTAACTTTCAAAAGGTGGATTCACCTCTCTTGGCCTGAAAAAGGTTCTAGATAGAATGGGACTTTCTGAGAAAGAAGAGGTAACATAATCTGTGAATGCTTTGTGAGGTGTAGTGGGTGCCCTACGTGTAGATAGCTGTGGGCATTCATTCTGTCCCCAGGAGGATTCCATGCTCTCTCAGGAGCATGGGGAGGAAGGCTCCCAGTCAATGAAAGAATACTTTCCGTCTCCTGATGTATAAACTGAACTCAGGGAAGCCGCAGCTGACGT
Organism: Peromyscus leucopus; assembly: GCF_004664715.2. Taxonomy (NCBI): domain Eukaryota; kingdom Metazoa; phylum Chordata; class Mammalia; order Rodentia; family Cricetidae; genus Peromyscus; species Peromyscus leucopus. The sequence goes on along the minus strand of NC_051064.1, from coordinate 20,359,212 downwards.
GAATTGAATGAGGCTTTGCATGACTTCAAAACGGGTTCGTGTTTACACTTCATTGTGAGTTTCAAAAATTATTTTATTTAATTAACTTTTTTATTTATTTTGCATACTGACCACAGTTTCCTCTCCCTCCTCTCCTGCTCTTCTCTCCCCACCCTTCCCATCTACCCCCTTCCCCATCCCCTCCTCCTCCATTCAGAAAGGGGTAGGCCTCCCATGGGCTCCCCATCCCATTGTGAGGGTTTTGTTTTTTTTTCATATGGTTTGAAATGACCCAGAGGAAGTTATGTAATGGTTATGAAGACAGGTGCTGGAAACTAAACCAGGAGCCACAGTTGTCCTGTTGGGGCAGCTCCTGACTTCACTCAGTTATTTACAAAGTGTGTTCTAAATAATAAGCAGGTGATAACAGGTCTGGTAATGGCTGCAGGATTGGTTCAGATTAGCCCTCTTGGCAAGGAGAGCTACAATACTTTCTTTTCCTCCTTAACACAGGCCACCAAAGCTTCCCACAAAGCACGGGGAAGAAGACTGAGAGAGATGTGACCTTAGAGACCCATAGGTTCCTATCTTCTCCCTGAGGGGAGCACAGTTTACCTGGGAGTAAGGAACGGGCCTGAGGAGTCAAACACTGGACTCTGGACTGCCAGTATGGCTGAGGATGAAGGTGGAGGAGGGGTGTGGTAGCTGGAAGGGAGGTGGTCATGGAGAAAAGAGCACATATCTGAATAAAAATTCTTCCCAGATTCTGGGCTGACTCGAATGCGCTGAGCTAGGTGAGACTCCAGGAGGAACCAGCAGAGAGCATGGAGGAGTATGCAGGTAAGTGCTGGGGAGGCAGAGTGTGGGGTTAAGTCCTACCAAGTTGGAGGCTTGCTTTCAGGCTTTCGATTAAAAGCCTGTTGTCTTCAATATAAGAACTATCTCCCAGAACTAATGGCTATATCATTTTGAGTAAAAGCAGAACCAAATACGCCTTTCTGGATAAAACCCCCAAACTGAGCCGCTATAGAAATGAGATAATCTGTCAGTAATTTAGCATTTGCTAAAACTCAACACTCTAAAGGAAAAAATGACAAAACCCAGAACATCTATAGCAAGCCATGTTTTCCATTGATGCTAGTGACTGAACCCAAGCAGTCATGCACACCAGACAGGCTCTCAGCCACTGAGCTGTATCCCTGGCTCCCAGTCTTCCTTTTCTTATTTTGAGAAATGATCTCGCCAGGTTGTCCAGGCTGACTTTGAGCTTGCAACATTCCTGTTTTTCCCTCTCCAGTAGCTGACAAGCACTAGCATGTCCGTCTGGGGAATATCTTTTAAAAATAAAGCTTAAAATGAGAAGTTATTTACTATCAACACACTCACACACACACAAGAAAAGTGACCTTTCTGTTAAAAGAAAATATAGCCTTTGGAAGGTGACTCCCACAAAACATGAATGTAGTGATAAAAAGCCTTAAATTATTTTCAACAAATATGTTAAGGAATTTAAGGAAAACACTGGACTAGTACTTTAGATATGGGGAATTTCAAAGAGCGATGACAACCCTGCAGAGAACAGTTGAAAATTTTCCTACTGAAAAATAAACACAATGGGCTTATTGGAGGGCTGAGTGGCAGATCAGAGGCCACACTAAACAATCAAAGCACAAAAAGAAAAACAGTGAAAATGAAAGATAAAGCTCTGATAAACTTGCTTGATGATGTCAAGCAAATTTTTGTATAATTAGAACCTCAAGAGAGTAGAAAGAAAGGCAGAAACACTTTTTATAGTCCCCAACATTCGATGAAAAGCAAAAAGCCACTGAGCCAGGAAGGTAGACAAACTCCGGAGAAGATGAATGCAGAGGAAAACATAAATCACAAGTTGACCATAAATTCAAGATAGAGAAAGATCCCTTAAAAGCCATTGAAGGTAAAAATCATAAAGGAAAAAGATAAGTATTATGACTGGCTTCTCCTAAGAAATTGTAGAGACAAGGTGACATGGTATAATAGTTTTAAGTTTTGAAAGGAAAAAAGTATCACTCAAAATAAATAAATCCACTAAAACTACCTTTCAAAAGTTAAATGTGGGACTGGCAGGACACCCCAGTGGTGGTATCCTTAGTATATTTAAGGCACTGGGTTCAATACCTGGCACTACAAAAGATTTAATTAACAATTAATTAATGGGAGTGTCAGATCAAGGAAAATGGAGAACACCCATTTCTAGTTCTGAATTGGAAGAGAATAACACCAGCTGAAAAGTAGGTATATGAAAGAAAATAAAAACATTGAAAATAGCAAAAATGTAAATAAAATACTCATTGCTTACTAATATATTTTTTTTAAAAAAAAATCATTGAATTCCAAACCCAAAATAATAGCAGTTCATGTTGCACGACTGGGTAGCAATAACACAAAGAATGAGAGCACTGTATCATTTTAAGGTCATGAAATCTTAAATGAAGAGGGTCTATATCAATTTAACAGACTATTAAAGGAAGGATTCATGTTTTAATACTACCTGGAGAAAACATGGAAGTATGCACACAGTCCAAGAGTTACTCATAGTTGAATAATGAAGGAGGTTAAAGGATGCTAAAATATGTTTGGTTATTCTGGAAGAAGGACAAAAGGAAGAACCAGGAAATAGAGAATAATTGAGACTGATATGATGGTGGAATTATCCCAGTCATGTGTGCACACATTCACGTGCACCATCTCCCACATGTATACACATGCATGCACATGCATGATCTATATAGCAATAAATAAAACATCTTGAGCTGAGGCCATCATGGATAAGGATGGACCATAAATCCCACAACAGCTGTTCACATAGGAGAAAAGAGAGGGGGAAGCATTGTGGAGAGATGGAGGTTGGAGTGATTCATCTGCAGAGCAAAAGGCACCAAAGAGGAAGGAGAAGCATGAGGCAGATTCTCCTGTCAAGCCCCCACATGGAATAGCCTCTTCTAAAACCTTGACTTTAAACTCCCGATCCCCAGAAAAGTGAGAGAATATGCTTCTGTTATTTTGAAGATTTCCAGGTTTGTAGTACTTTGTTAGAAGCTAGTGTATCTGAATGTCATATTCTAAGATATTTTTGTTTAGATTTAACGAGCCCCTAAAGCATAGTGGGAGAGAGCTAGATGATTGGAGGATGTCCTTCATAGGGGTATACAGAGGCTTTGGCCCTGGCCCTTCATCACACACTTTCTACCATGAAGTTCTGCCAAAAATACAAGGAGTGAATCAACCATTCACTGAGACCTCTGCAACCACGAACGAAAATAAATCCTTCCTCATTGAAAGCTGACTTACTTTTGTATTCATCACAGTGGTGACAAGTTAATTAGCACATGGTGTCCTCATGCTTTTCCCACAATCCTACTTTCCCTATGACAGTGATGCTCACAATTAAACTGTGAGTCCAAACATCCTGAACAGATGTCACTGGATGATATGATCTACTAAGACAGAAATTTGAATCATTTGTCTCATTTTGCATTATCTTCACTATAAAGGCAACATATTTACAGTGTAGCAAGATAATGTTGTGAGAAATTGAATCTCTCATAAACCACTACTTATTATAATAAGGTTACATTCTAGATATACACATATATATATGCATCTACAGAGAGAGGGAATCCATATGCACTTAGATAAAGAGCAGTGTCACCCTGGATGTTTCCAGTAAAGAGTTGTCTAAGATCAAGGCTCAGTTGGCTTTGTTGCATGATCACTGCATCTTTTGAATCCTGATTCTGAGGATAAGCAATTTACATAGTTCATATGAAGAGTAGAACTTAGTTTAGGTCTGGTTCTTTGAGAACAGATAGTGAGTAATATGTGGACATAGTACATATTTATGGAATGGTTGAGGTATAGCTAGAGTTATCTTTAGTCCAGCCCAGGGCCTGCAGTCACTCAGATCCAAATAAACACACAGACACTTATATTATTTAAACTGTTTGGCCTAATGGCTCAGGCTTCTTGCTATCTAGTTCTTACATCTTAAATTAACCTATTTCTATAAATCTATACCTTGCCACATGGTTCGTGGCTTACTGGTATCTCACATTTTGCTACTCATGGTGGTGGCTGGCAGCGTCTCCTGACTCAGCCTTCCACTTCCCAGAATTCTCCTCTCTCCTTGTCCCACCTATACTTCCTTCCTGGCTACTGGCTATTCAGCACTTTATTTACCAATCAATCATCTACAACATTCAGGCATATAAAATACTAATGAGCAGCACATGTCTGAGTTGACATGCTTCTCTGTAAAAATGCTTATCTCAAAATAGAATTAGGAAGCAATCATTGACTAGGAAACAATGGAGTATGACAAGGGTGAGTTTTCTTCAACTACCAAGGACCACCATCTTATTTTTGTTGTTGTCAGATAGTTGTGACATATCTGGAGGAAACTGTTTTTATTAAGAATTTTTTAAATTCATTTTACATACCAATCACAGATCCCCCTTTCCCCTCCTTCTGCCCCTCCAGCCTTCCCAATTCCCTCCTACAAGAAGGTAAGGCCTCCCATGGGGAAGTACATTCAGTTGAGTCAGGTCCAAGTCCCTCCCCCTGCCTCAAGGCTGTGCGAGGTGTCCCATCATAGGTAGTGGGCTCCAAAATGCCAGCTCATGCACCAGGCATGGATCCTGATCCTACTGCCAGGGGGCTCCTTAAGCAGATCAAGCTACACAACCATCTCACTTACGCAGAGGGCCTAGTCCAGTCCTGTGGAGGCTCCACAGCTGTTGGTCTAAATTTCATGAGTTCCCACTAGTTTGGTTGGGTTGTCTCTGTAGGTTTCTCCATCATGATCTTGATGCCCACTGCTTATAGAATCATAGAATCCCTCTTCTCTTTTTTTGACTGGACTCCTGGAGCTCACCCTGGTGATTGGCTATGGATCTCTGCATCTGCTTCCATCAGTTACTAGAGAAAGGCTCTATGATGACAGTTAAGGTATTCACCGACCTGATTACTGGGGTAAGCCAGTTCAGGCACCCTCTCCACTATTGGTTGTAGTCTAAACTGGGTCATCCTTGTGAAATCCTGGGAACTTTCCTAGCACCTGGTTTCTCCCTATCGCCATGACGTCTCCCTCTATCATAGTATCTCTTTCATTGCTCTCCCACTCTGGAGAAAAGTTTTGCCAGAACTTTTCCCAAAGGATGAGCATGGGAAGATAATTGCTACATTAAATTTGCAATTTATTGTTTTCTTACCACTACCCAAAGGAGACATTCATAGGCTATTTGCTGATTGTATTTTCCTCTTTGATATTTAGGAGTGGTGTCATAAATCCTCAATTACAGCCTTTCAGTCTGCTTAATGAAAGAAGTCAGCTGTCTGGCCAGAATCTGAAGTCCCCTGTGGTCTGAGGTGATTATTCTGTTACTTATCCCAGAACTCTCACTTCTGCCATCGCCCAAGTCTAGTCCTTCTTGAAGTAGTCATTCCCCATAGCAATGAATCAAAGAGTCAACATCGACTATTGTGTAAGCCAGACCCACAGCCTTTGGTGTTGGGCAGTTCTTGGCCTAAACAGCCCTTTTTCTTACTTTATAGCTTAGAAGTCTGCTGTCTGGGTTCCTCTGGCTCTCCCATCAGGGTTGAAAACATTGACATCGGTCCCTGAGAACACTTGTCAACACTCTCAGAAAAATCAGGTTGCACTTCGTGAACTGAATGAAATAAAAGGTGACCCCATCCTGTGGTCATTAATTCCATAATACAATAACTACTATTTTGGAATAATGGTCTATTGCCAGGAAGTGTGCTAAAGGATTAACTGTCACGATCTCATTTAGTCCTCACATTGACCCTGTGGACTGTCCCCATTTTACAAAAGAAGAAAAACGCACTACAGAGCTAACAAGAAGCAAAGAAGGGCTTCTGACTGGAATTCTTCTCACTTTGAAATGACGTCTAACTACCACAAAGTGCTGCTTCCCCACTGAGTCCAAGACCACCTGAAACCAAGCATCTCCTTTCTCTTTTCCACTCGGATTATCCAGCCACACTAATGGCTTTGCATATCTGACCCTGGGCGGGAGCAGCAGATAAGGGGCCTTGGCACAACATATCTTTGGGCTGAAGGAAATTAAAAAGTGAAGTGTTGCTACTCAGTGTGATACCAAAGCATCTTGAATTCCCCGGTGAATGTTTCCACGTTGTTTAGTAGTTAACATCCCCACATTCTAAAAGCCTTCTTTATGTTTGACGTTGTCATATGATGCATATTTCTCTAAACTTTCTGGACTGGCTTCACTTGTTTGTTTAGGATATCTCTCCTTGAGTTACGGAAATGCTTTAGATAGCCCACACCGTTGGCATTTGACACCAGGCGATTGCTATCTGGATTTTCTCCTGTACAGAGTGTCTTAATCCTCAGCATCAGTCTTTCTTTGCACATTTGTGAAAGTGGTTTGATAGCGGAAGTAAAAACGCAGCAGTCATTTCCTCTGTAAATATTTACGCAGTGACCGCTGACTGTGGGCCAGCCTGCCTGCCAACGCCCCATTAGAAATCATCCCTTTACAATCAACTACTATCATTCGATAACCTCCTGAGGTTAAAAGTACAGATGTAAGATCTTGGAGTTCCTGATGGGAATACTTCACACCCCAAGTATGTTTTCTCTTGAAAATGACATCACCATAGGGATACATTTTTAAAATAGTTGGCTTTCATTTTACAAAAAAAATTTCCTCACAAATATAAAGAGAGAAGTACTCTGAACCTCAGACAAAAATATTTCATAATCCAAAAATGATATAAAAATGAAATAATGCTCTAATTAATTGGGTCTAGATAGTTTTGGTGTAGCAAGGCCATAAAACCAGGCTAGAAACAATCAGAGTACAAAGGCAGAATTATGTGACTTTTTTTTTTTTTGAGCTGAGGATTGAACCCAGGGCCTTGCACTTGCTAGGCAAGCACTCTACCACTGAGCTAAATCCCCAACCAACTTTTAAATTGAATTCTAATGTCATAAAAGCTGAAGCAAATCAGCTTTGCCTTAGGTACAGATTTTGTACTTCTTGTTGGAAGCACAGAGATGACTGAAGTTCTATGAAAACTTACTCAGAAACGGAGCAATCAAAAAACACGAGTTAAGATTTTTAATCTGCAAGTGTCCCCTACCTGCCAGGGCTTTATGACAAATGTCATGGCAGTTTTGTAACCTCTCCCTTAGTCTGGCCAGGCAGTCTGAGTAAGGGCAGAGTTTTCCCTGTGTCAGAAACAGATCTTTGTGAGAGAAGTAATGTCATTGCCAGCTGAGTCTGAATTCTAGTTTGCAGGGAAAACACAGTATTACATGTGCAGGTATGTGTATCCCAAGGTAAAATTTTCTTGTAGCGCACAGAGTTAGGGAAAGTGTACTATATTTTTATTGAGAATATACTATGTGTCATATTCTGTGTTAGAGATTCTTATTCAGAGATGATAGCAGACACAATTACAATGTTAAATCACATTTACTAAGGAATTACTATGCGATGCTACTTCTCAGCACTTTACAGGTAATTTCTTATTTGAAATTTTGCAACAATCCCATGAGACAGACTCCACTGTATACTGTGCAAGTCAAGAAACTGATGTTAAAGAGACTAAAAATACAGTTAATTTGAAAACAGAGCCAGTATTCAAACTCAGGCAGAATGACACCAAAGTTAAATTTCTTAAACACCTAATCCAATCTTGTTTAAGTGAGTCAAGATCCCAGGACCTATTAGTTAAAGAAGTTATTCCAGGATCTACCTGAAGGTCCACAGAAAGGAGATGTACAGGAACACCTTTCAAGTGTCAGGCTAGAGTGTCTAGCATCCTCAGATGGACAAACTGATGAAGGCAGCTTAAGGTCAAGGGAAAATGATGAGCAAGAGTGTGGCTGACAGTCCCTATAGTGAACTTTTGGATTATAAGGAATGTGCAAATAGAAGACGGGTGGAAATGAGTTGCTTGGAAGGACAGAAATCAAGGAGGAAAGAGCATCCCATGATGAAAGAGAAGACATTTTTTAAACTGTGGGAGCATATAAGTGCTTCTGTGATATTTACATGACCTGTGCACCAATTACCTTGTCACTGGAAAAAATACCTTGCAGAGCAAATTAGGGAAAGGATTTACTTTAGCACAGCTCACAGTGAACTCATGGTGGTGGCAATGGTTCTTGCCATGGTGGCAGTATCATGTGGCCGCTTGTTCACATCTCTATGACAAACCAGGGTACAGACATTATCAAGTTGGAGCCAGAACTGGGCTACAAGCCTCAAAGTCTGGCCCCAGTGACTCATCTCCTTATTCTAAGCCCCACCTCCTGAAGGTTCCATAACAGTGACACCAGTTGGGGACAAGCTATTCAAGTACATGAGCCTCTGTGAGACATATTACATCCAATTGTCATATTCTAACCTTGCTCCATAGACTTACAGCCATCTCATGCAAAATGCATTTGGGTCAAGTTTTCCAGTTCCAACGCTGTCCAAAAAAGTCCCAAATTCCAAGTCTCTTCTAAGACTCAAGGCAATCTCTTAACTGTGAGTGCCTATGATTTGTTTTTAATGCTGTATGCTTCTAACACAGAGCTTAAACACACTCCAAAAGGGAGGAATGGAGATCTAGCAAGGAAAAAGTCGAGCAAAGAAACCCATGAGTACACCGATCAAGCTTAGCCACCCCTTGCCAAGCTCCAGGTAATGTCATCTGAGCTCAGATGTGCTTAGATATCCTTGCCTTCTAGGTCTGCTACCCATAGCTCATAAAGCCTTCTATTGTTCCTTCTCTATTCCATGCCTACAACTGCCCTTGATGGAAATCCCACATCCCTGGCATCTGAAATAATCCCGGGATTTCCATTTCAATGCAGGTTTTATCTTCAAGCTTCATGAAATAGCCTCTTGGAGACCCCTTGTAGAGGCTCCAGTCTGGCCATAACGTGGCATGACACCTGGAGATTTCGGGAACCTTGGTACAAGAGTGCATAGTCCCTGCAGTGTTTTTATGTTGTTTGCTTACAAAACCAACACCACCTGGATGATGGCCAAAGCTCTGCTGCCACCTCAAGATGGAGCCTGGTTCACTCTCGCCACAGCTGCTGTGGCATCTGATGAAGCTGGGAAAACATCTCCCTGGGAGGTTTTTCAAAGAAGCAAACTCCTGGCACTTAAACTCTATTCTGTCACTCTCCTTCAGGAAGGATTTGCGTGAACCTTCAAGGGGTCTTTCCTTTCACTTGAGGCAGCATCCCTATTGTCGCAGTGCAGGGCGCAGTGTTTGTCTTGACTTGCATTAGTATTTAAGCAGTGAGGTGAGAAATGAAAAGGGAAGGGAGAAAGAGGGGTAAAGTATGAGGAATAAGGGAAATCTACGGGCTGGAGGCATGAGAGCTAGTGGAAAGTCTATCACAGATGTAAAAATCCAGAAAATATTTGTATAAATGCTAAAAAGGATAGTCATGGAAATCGTGTGTGTGTGTGTGTGTGTGTGTGTGTGTGTGTGTGTGTGTGTGTGTGTGAGAGAGAGAGAGAGAGAGAGAGAGAGAGAGAGAGAGAGAGAGAGAGATTGGAGTGTTTGAATGAGAAATGTCCATCATAGGCTTATGGACTCAAGCATGGGGTCTCTAATTTGTGGGATTGTTTGGGAAGGTTATGAAAATTTCAGGAGGTGAAACCTTGCTGGAAGAAGTATATCTCTGAGAATCTATAGATTGGTGCCCATTTACTACTCTCTCTCTCTCTCTCTCTCTCTCTCTCTCTCTCTCTCTCTCTCTCTCTCTCTCTCATCTCTCATCTCTCTGTCTCTCTCTTCTTCCTGTGTGAGGCGGAAAGTATGATCAGTTGCTTCCTGCTCCTGCCACCATGCACCCTCTGCCTGTTGCCTGACGCCGTCCTTGTCACAGTGGATGCTATCCCTCTGGAAATAGGAGCCCAAATAAACTCTTTCTCCCAGACTTGCTTTTTATCAGCAAAGTCTACCTCAGAAACAGAAATCTTGACTAATGTACAGAGGTAGTTGTTAAAGCACAGTAGCTTAGCAATAAAAGTACAAAATTATAAATAGTAACAACAACAAATTCAGATAAAGTGAAACAACTGAATGTTAAAAGAAATTTACAGATAACAGCACATTACAGAAGGCACTATACTCTTAGTCCATTTTTTTTTTTTTCCTCACTGGGGCAAGATGTTTTTTATTTGCTCTTAGATTTTCACTTATCTTGATCTCCATAGGTCAGAGAGGAGGATTGCCAGTCTCAGCAGTTCAGACAAGTTATGTCACCGTGCCATTTCAGATGAGGTAATTCTGTGAGTGTAGACAACTTTCTGTCTGAGTTTTCTGGCCAAAGTTCCTCGTGCCCTACCCCAGGAATCTTGCCCTTAGTGACTTAGGGACTGGGCTTTTTGCACAAAACTCTTCCTGAGATCCTGGCTCTGAAGAGAAGGCCTGACTATCTGAGCATCTTTGTATGCCCACCGATATTCCACAGCATTTCCGGTGATTCTCTATAACTCAGCCCTGACCATACTGAGGAGGGAGAGTTGTGTTGGGGTTTCCTGGCCACTCTGCAAACACTCACACTCTCACCATCACTGTCCTCTGGTCTGATCCGTGTTTGTTCTCACCAACCTGGCGCTCTCTTTCTGAAACTCACAATGCCTCTCCTATGAGCAACTCACAGTCAGAGACAATGCTGAGAAGCAGGGTGTCCAAGATGGTTGTGGGTCAAGAGGCAATGGTTGCCGCAGTCACTGGGGTCTGTTCATGAGCAGAGTTCACTGATGGTGCCAGTCATGGATGTAACCTCTGGCAGAAACATTGTTCACTGATGGTACCAGTCAGTCATGGATGTATCTCCTGGCAGAGACATTGTTCACTTATGGTACCAGTCATGGATGTATCTCCTGGCAGAGGAGACATTGTTCACTGATGGTACCAGTCATGGATGTATCCCCTGGCAGAGGAGACATTGTTCACTGATGGTACCAGTCATGGATGTATCCCCTGGCAGAGGAGACATTGTTCACTGATGGTACCAGTCATGGATGTATCTCCTGGCAGAGGAGACATTGTTCACTGATGGTACCAGTCATGGATGTATCTCCTGGCAGAGACATTGTTCACTTATGGTACCAGTCATGGATGTATCCCCTGGCAGAGGAGACATTGTTCACTGATGGTACCAGTCATGGATGTATCCCCTGGCAGAGGAGACATTGTTCACTGATGGTACCAGTCATGGATGTATCTCCTGGCAGAGGAGACATTGGGGCAGATGAAAAGGGTGGCCACGGCAGCAGAGCAGTGGGAGTTCACTGATGTGTATAGCAAATGTTCATTAGGGATTCGGAGAGTTGTGGGGTCGGGGTGGAGTACGCCATTGGTATAGCAGCCCTAGCTTTTCCCTTCTCTTATTATTATATCTACCCACTTGCTCAGATGTTGCTTCTATCTGCCATTTTACCCAGAATCACTATTACTTCTAAACAAAAATGAAAACAATTTTAATATCAAATCTAGAATCATTTTAAATGAAGAAGCTAAATATAGGAAATTAAATCATTAGGTTAAAAGCCTTGACAGAGTGAATTTGGAACTCGGGAAATTGGTCTCTAGTCTGTGAGCTTCACTACTATGTTGTTGCCCTTCATCTGTTGGCTTAGAAGTAAATTCCTGGTAAGTCTTGGGAGCGGCTGACTTTAGGCCAATGGCTGAACCACCCGAGGGGTGATGGGACAGCTTGTGAAGGACACGTGGTAGGGCAGGACTCTAGTTCTGTTCCTGTTGCTGGTGCTCAGGATGTGTATACTCACTCGGATATGTTCCATCAGTCCACTTTCTTCCGCTAGCGTGTTGTCCCACGCACTGCGGTTTTCATCGGTCCACTTTCTTCCGCTAGTGGGTTGTCCCACGCACTGCGGTTTCCATCAGTCCACTTTCTTCCGCTAGTGGGTTGTCCCACGCACTGCTGTTTCCATCAGTCCACTTTCTTCCGCTAGTGGGTTGTCCCACGCACTGCGGTTTCCATCAGTCCACTTTCTTCCGCTAGTGGGCTGTCCCACGCACTGCGGTTTCCATCAGTCCACTTTCTTCCGCTAGTGGGTTGTCCCACGCACTGCGGTTTCCATCAGTCCACTTTCTTCCGCTAGTGTGCTGTCCCACGCACTGCGGTTTCCATCGGTCCACTTTCTTCCGCTAGTGGGTTGTCCCACGCACTGCGGTTTTCATCGGTCCACTTTCTGTCCGCTAGTGGGTTGTCCCACGCACTGCGGTTTCCATCAGTCCACTTTCTTCCGCTAGTGTGTTGTCCCACGCACTGCTGTTTTCCTTCCGACTACCCCAGAACTTGCTGTCGTAAACCGTGTCCGAATCCCCATACACGTTTCACACAAACTCGACCTTTGCTGCTTCTTAACAGTGCTACAAATTTTAAAGTCAGTTTATCCCATTCCCTTCTTGTTTTATTACTCCAGTGGTTCATATATTAGAAACTTCAAAAGATACCATTACAGCTGTTTTTATATGGCTAAACTTCACCTTCCCACATATATCATATATTTATATATAATATTTACCCAGCCTTTCTGATACTCCTCTTTTAACTCCAAATCTTCTGTTCATCCTTCTGAAATAATTTTCTTCTGCCTAAACGAAAGACCCTTGAGTATTTCCTGTAGAGAGCATCTACCAATGACTAAGAACATTGGTCACTTTTGAAAGTACACTTGTTTTCCTATCACCTTGTAGAGGGTTTTCACTTCCCCATTTGATCCTTTGAAGAGATTTCTTCTCTTTCTTCTCACTCTGAATTATCTCCCCATCTCATTGTTCCTCCCAGGGAATCAGTTGGAAATCATTTCTGCTTCTCGGAAATCCTCTGATTTTAGCTTCCTCTTAGCCAGCGCTCCCACAGTATGTGAGGTATTTAGTTGCAGAAGTTGGATGATCCTGTGTCTGCACATGGCTATTTATGTCTATACTGCTTGAGGTTTGCTGAGCTTCTTCAGTGTGTGAATTAATGTTTCTCTTCAGTATTAAAAAATGTTCAGCCATTCTCATTTACATTCTCTGTCTCCTCTCATTTTGAAATGCCATTTACACATATATTTGAATGGTTCCTATTTGTCACTTATGAAACAGTTTTTCCGTTCTTTTTCCTTGTGTTTCAGTTTGTGTTGTTTCTGTTGACCTAACTTTCAGGTCAGCAATCCCTTTCATCTGCCGCAGCCAATCTGTTGCTAAATCCATTCACTGAGTTTTCATTCAGTTGTGATTTTCATCTTAAAGCAATCTTTCCTTCTCTAGAATTGTTCATCTTCATAGTTCATAGGTTTCACTACACTTTTATGCTTATAATTTACCTGTTTTTTTTTTTCACTTTTTACAGAGAACAGGCTGCCGCATCCTATGAATCTTCATTTACTAACAGTACATTTCTTGAGACAGTATTTTTTATTAATGAGAAAACTGATACATAATGCTTTATCCAATATGTAATAAATACTTACTGATTATTATTGTATGTTTAAGGAATACGTTTTGCTATGGCTGAAAGAACTGACTAGAGTGGCTACTATACAGGAGTTTCTCCTGCTCACTCGGAAGACTCTGGAGTTAGGCAATTCATGATGTTGTTTCAAAGCTCAGTGCTGATACCTCTGATATCCTTTGGACCTTTGTTTACTGTATCTCATCTCTCACCCCAAGCTCATCATATGAGGCATGACAGTCAACTGAGCTTTTCCTCAATCATTAAAACTACAGCAACCCCAAACTCTACAGTAAGGAACAGCAGGGGAATGACTACTGTCTTATAGCATTTGTAACTGATTGCAAGAGACCCTCAGAAAGTTCAAATAATTCAGTGTTTGGAACACAAAGGACAAAGTGGGGAGAGAAGTCAGTGGAAAATGAGGACAAGACAGATCATGAGCAGGCTTGTCCTGAACTCGGTAGAGAGTCACCAAACCATTTTAAGCAGAGAAATTGAGAAGACTAGTTTTATTTTCAACAACGACAACAAAATGGAACAAGACTGAAGACAGGAAGATGTGGTGAACACAAAGCATGGCTGCAAAGCAATGAAGCATTTCCATGTGAAATTTGCAAATAATAGCTAACATTTGCCCGACCTAACTCGTGAGACCTTCGTGACAACATGATGAAGAAACTTAGACTCAAAGAGTGAAATACCTTGCCGAAGTTGTGAGAAGAAAGTGGCAGAGAATGAGTTAGAGTCTGCCCCTGGAGTTTGCGAGGGTAACCACTATGCTGTAACCCTCTTATAGTAAACTAGAGTTAACCTAGACACTTCTGATAAGGCTTGTAGATGTGTGACTTCAGGCCTATGATTAAATCAACCAAGGAGACACATAAACTTGATGAGAAAAGTTGTGATAATAGGGCTCTCATTTTTTGTTCTATTTTTTATCTCACCAGGGCCAACTTTGGCTAAGTTTCCTGAGCCCTCTGGGATTATTTCCTCACCTGTATGGCATAAGAAGACCAACTCTACTTTGCAAAGTTATGGAAACTAAATTGTGAGAAAACATCTATAAAGCTTTCAGCACATGGAAGGCTTTTAAAGGTGTTCAGTCTACTTCTTGTGCTATGTCAAATAGCAATGCAATAATGAAGTGTACATCCCAGATTCCTAGATACTCTGGAAGTCTAGAACGCTAACGAGCCAATATGGAAAACTGACACTGGATCAGGGCTTCTAAACCTGGAGGTGCATGAAATTGAAGAAAATCAATCACTTAATCAATCACTTCTTGATTTTTTTTTAGCCTCTTTCTAAAAGTAAGCATGCAGTTCAATATGGATACTACACAATAAACTTCAGTGCTACGGGGAGTTATCTGTGCCTCTTGTTACCAACAGAAATCAGGTATTTTCACATCACATTTCAATCACTGTGACATCAGGAAATAATCTTCACACTTGTCACTAGTTTGAAATGACATCAGCTATTTAATTTCAAGCTGAATTTTGTTATTTAATGATCAGCTGTACACACACACACACACAAACACACACGCACGCACGCGCGCACACACACACACACACACACACACACCCCTATTCAAATCACAAACGGTTTGTTTCTAGGGCTGGGGTTTCTAAGGCTAGCTCAAAACTGCACTGGAGGAACTCAGACAGCAGTGGGGGACAGCAGATGGAAGAAGACAGTGTGAGTACTTCAATCAAGGCACAGTGAGTTTGGGTGAGAAAAGTCCAGCGCTCTCCCACCTATGCCCTGGGGTAGAGCCAGGGCAGGATGCGGCTGGCCTGGCAACTTCTGAGACTTTTTCTGGAGCATTCCTGTAAAACAGCAGCCACATTGCCACATGTGCCTGGAATTTGATTTCCAGGCCAAGTGTCAGCTTTTCCATGCTGAGACTCCCTCAGGTTTTGGCCCAGGTCCCCAGCTGTCAAGGCCTGGCTCTTTCAATACCTCAACCACCTGCCAGCTAGAACAGATTCTGGAATTTTGGCCACCACTTCTGAGTCACGTCCTCAGCCACAGGCTTCCACCTGCAGCCTTGGGAGGCCTAGACTGCAAGGTGCCTGAAGATGTGGCTGGTGCTGACCCTCCCTATCAGGGCAGCACGTCCTTCTCTATGGGTCAGGAGCCTTCTCAAAGATGGGCCAACTTCCTCTTTGCTAAAAAAAAAATGCCTTTTCTGAGAGTCATTCTGAGTTTTTCCTGTTCTTATCAAGAAATATTAGATTCATCTAAGTTATGACTTTCCCCCTTGAAACCCAACAAATTTACCACAAGAAATGGTGGGGAGAGTGTCTTGGGCAATGAAGGATATTATTATAAAGTCATTGCTTGAGTTCCTTAAATAAACAGGCAGCTCATGTCTCTGAGAAATGATAAAGCTTCAGGCACTGATGAGAACAGTCTTTTCCCAAACTGTTCCTTCTTCAGAAGTGAAAAGAACCCCGTTAAAACCTTTGGAGAAACAGTCTCACTTCACCCCTGAGATAAATGAGGGGAAAACCACCATTCTACTGATGTTAGCCTAAGAGGTATGTGTGTGTGTGTGTGTGTGTGTGTGTGTGTGTGTGTGTGTGTGTGTGTGACTGTGAACAGGTGCACACTCTCCTTGCTCACCCTTTCAATTCCTGAAGCAGGTCCTGGACATCTACAGTAAACATTTATCTACTATTCACATTTCTGGGCCTGGAGAGATGCCCCAGAGGTGAAAAGCACTTGCTGCTCTTGTAGACTATCCAGGTTTGGTTCCCAACACCTACGAGGTAGTTCACAAACATCTGTGACTCCAGCTCCAGGGAATCGGATGCCCTACTCTGGCCTCTGTGGAAACCAAGCATGTGCATGGTGTACTTATGTACATGCAGGCAAAACATTCATACATATGAAATAAAAATTTTAAAAATTGAAATTTCCCAATATTTCAAGAGGAATGCACAATACTACTTGACTAAAACCTCCTTATTATTTCCTAAACTTTCTTTATAATATTTATCTGATCTTTTTGGATTAAAGACAAGTTGGTAATGGACACAGAAAGAAGAACTGCACTCTACGACCCAGCAAAGAGTCTTTGGAGTTCACATGTAATAAGAAGATAACCCCATGCAACACTCAGGAGGACATGGACCATTTTTTAAGGTCTAGATGAATGAACAGTAGAGTGTAATATTTATTAATGTGCATTTGATTAAACAGATTCAACAGTAATTTATTTATTTTTATTAATTAAAATTATTCTTAGACAATTCTGCACATGTACATGATGTATACAACCTTCTCTTGCCCCCATATCTTCCCCACAAATCTCTCTCACACATTTAGAGATTTTGGGTGACTACTGAACCAGAGCTGTCTGTGTGATCACAGGTTAGTAGTTACCTCTGGAAACCTGGGAGCTTCGGCAATGGGTACTCAGTGAGTCCCGCTGAGGAAAGGAAAGAGGGATTGTAGGAAACATGGGTTCAAGAACATCTAGCTTGACTCACGGGAAATCACAGTCTGAACCAACAGCAAGGGGGCCTGCATGGGACCAACCTAGGCCCTCTGCATATCTGTGACAGTTGTGTAGCTCGGTCTATATGTGGGACTCCCAGCAATGGGGGCAGGAGCTGTCCCTGGTGCTTTGAATGGCTCTTGGGAACCTATTCCTCATGCTAGATTACCTTGCCCAGCCTGAATTCAGGGAAAGGTGCTTGGTCTTGTGGCAGTTTGATATGCCATGCTTTGCTGAAGCCCATGGGAGACCTGCTCCTTTCTGAGTGTGGAGGAGGGGTGGATGGGTGAGGAACAGAGGAAGGACAGCAGAGTGGGTGGTGAAGAGGGAAGGGAGGCTGAACTCAGGATGTAAAACAAATACATTAATAAAAAGTAAGATGGTAGAGGAATTAGACTCAACAGTAGAATGATAGAAATAAAGAAAACAAAATGCCATTGCTCTTCATGATAACAGCAAGTATTATTTCCATTGTAGAAAGAGAGTTGTACATTGCAAAAAAGTTAGGAAACTACTTCTCATTCTATTTGTTTAGTCTGCTGCCTCTAGGCATTAAATGTTGTCCATCGGAGTGTATTTGCAAGATTTTCAACATTTCATATGAAGATCTTTCAGATAGTCTATAGATAGAGAAGAAGCAGAAAGCATAAATTAATTGAATGCCTATAATACTGTATAATATCAGATTTTGTGGGTTTTTATGCATCTCAGGTTAAATGCAGAAGTATAAAGAATTATCTTTACATTTTAAAGTTAGTAAACAAAAAAAAGTTCCAGTATTTTCTCTCTAGACTAATCTCCTTGTTGGCTTTTACCATCCTAATGTGTTGTGGTAGGTTAAATGACCTCATATTATATCAAGTGGATTCAATCAAGCCTGACTTACCTTAGATATGGGTACCAACTATTTAAATCCTCATAATGTAAACAAATATAAACAAAACTTCCCAGGGCATCTGTCTCTAATACAATAAAGACTGCCAAATAGAAAATATTTTAAGCTAACTCAATCACATTTTAATGAGTCCCATATTCCCACCTAGATGGGCTTATCAACATCATGTCTCCAAAGGAAAATGGAAAGGAAGTAGAGTTTTAGCTAATGTGTGTCAAATAAATGGAGACAATCAAACCAGATAATCACTTTGGGAACTGAAGGAATTATCCACTTGGCCTAAACTGGTTAAATTAACCTCATATTTGCTAAATCTAAGTTTCTTTTTATCCCTTAAAATAATTACCAATACCAGTTTAAATAAACAGATTTTAAAATGTCCAAAAGTCTATAATATGAAGTAGAAATATCACTTTATTAACAAGTCTGCTGAGAACCAGGCAGGATTGGTTCTTCTCAAACTCTTATGCTTGCTCACAATTAGTATACAGAGGTTTAGAGTTCATTCTTCAGTACACACACACACACACACACACACACACACACACGTAATTTTCCATACATGATAGTCCTGAAAATTGAAAATATTTTGTAATTTGACTTTCCATGAATAAATTCAAACTTCTGGTTTTGAAAATAAAAACAATAAAAACAGATATGAATAGCTCTCTAAATGGGATATCTGGCCAATTACAGTGCATAGTAATCTTCACAGTATTTTATTCTAATGTAAAGTGAGTTTATATAGTGTTTTGCTTGATTCTTGATTTTTCTAAGATCAATGGATGATAATCTTGTTTATCATTATTAGAGAACTTAAGAGATTAAATGGAAAGTGTGTGTATTCACATGAATGTGTGTGTGTAGTTTCATAAATCATTCATAACATATATAACATTTAATCCTTGCTATTGGAGACCTTGAGATTTTGAGACTATGTCTTCTAACATATCTTTTGTATGATTCAATTCAAAAACAGCTTCATTATATAATGTGTGTGCTCTTAATGAAATTAAGAGATAATGAACTAAAAAGTAGTTTAGACCTCAATTTTTAAACAATATTTCTTTAATATATTGCAAAATGTTCAGTATAGTTAATTTTTTTATTAATTATTTCAACAAGTAAGTGAGGTAAAGGTGAGCCAAACCCATTTTATTGATGAGGAAACTGAGTTGCTTTATGATAAAATGTTATGTTTGGAATTCCATAGTTTTCCAGTATTAAATTTAGAAAGTCTTTTCAACTAACTGGGAGTGGACTCATTGAAAAGCAATGCCAGGTTTAATTATGCAATCATGGTGTCCTGCTGCAAGAATATTTTGCCGCAGCATATGAACGAGGCAGGGACTGACTTAGGAGCCTGCATTCGACAGCCATTCCTCATTTGCTCTTGTCAATGGCTCAGATACAAATTATTCTTCCAGGCCCCAAAGAAGAGGGGAAAAAAGAAATTGGGAGCCCTATTCCAGTGGTGGATGCATTTTCTTCCATTTATTCTTGAAAATTCAAAATGTCTTGGAAAATCTAATGTTCCACTCTTCGATTTTGGTCCAGTGTAAGAAATCCCAGTCACTACAGCCATGTGAGGCAAATCTGCATGCAGACACCACTGATATCTTCAATGCAGTTTCAGGGTAAAAGTGTCACTTTGTCATCTACTGGCACCTACCGGGTTCAGTTATTTAGCACATCTTTTTAGTAGAATGTGGGACACACTGAGAAATTCTATAGGAGTATAAGCAAGCACCAGCTTCATTATACATAGCAAAGTGTGAGCATAGAGAAGGAGCCACACTTTTTTTGTGGACTGCAGCATAATCTGTGTAGCCTTTCAATAAGTCATTTCATTTGGCACCTCATATTTTCATCTGCAAAATGAAGATATTGTGGGGCAGTGGTGGTGCACACCTTAATCCCAGCACTTGGCAGGCAAAGGCAGGCAGATCTCTATGAGTTTAAGGCCAGCCTGGGCTACCAAGTGAGTTCTAGCTACACAGAGAAACCCTGTCTCGAAAAACAAAAAACAAAAACAAAATTGAAGATATTATTATAAAATAACTTTCCCTCCCACCATCCCTAAAGTGCCTCTGTTCACATAGTTTTATTTGTTCATGTTTTCCTCTCATTGATGTATTGGGCGAATTTAAGGACAACCAGACATTTCCATAACAACCTGGACCCACCCTGCAGCATTTTACTACTTCCATATTGGAAGCACTCTGTAAGAAGGAATGAATTGAAAATGTCAGGAACAACCATTTAGTATTGAAATATGTGTGTGAATATATACACATATATGCATGTAACAACAATTAATGAAAAGGGGCCATGAATTTGAAATAGAGCAAGGAGTGGCGTATGAGAGGTTTTCCAGGAAGGAAAGGGAAGAAGGAAATAATGTAACTATATTATAATCTCAAAAATAAAAGAAACTTTTAAAAACCTTCAGGTTGGAATGAGAAATCTCAGATGGTTCAAATTGTGCCCTCAAAGTACATTTTTAAGAAGAGGTAGGTATAAAATGTAATCGTATCGTTATCATTAAAATACCAAACTTACCTGAAAACCTTGCATCACACATACTTTAAAATCTCATGTTTGGGGATATTCCTCTGTGAAAGTGTCCCTTTGGGTCTGTAGTAATAGTATTCTGTAGATTTTCTAAATCTTTATGTGACATCTTTGTTTTCTCTTTATCTTATTTCTCTAGACATCCTTTTCTTCCCTCAAATGGAAAACCAGGCACTTACTTCTGACAGTTGGTATTTACAGCACGGTTAATAGATTTGCAGGTGTCCTAATCTTGTCTTACAAGGAAAACAATCCATTTTTTTCCTTTTTTAAAGAATTTAAAAATCTCAAAATCACATTTTTAAAGTGCGTGGCCCTTGAGCCTTGCCTGCTTGTGTTCTCACTCTGGGACACTGGCTGGGATCCCTCCACAGTCCCACATCTCCTCAGACATATCAGACATTACTATGGAAACCAATGAGGACCAATGAAGGTTCTCTTTTGGCTCCAGCATTGCTCAAAACAACCAGGTCACAGCATCTCATTTCCCTCTAAATTCAAGAAAAACGAATAAAGCTGCCCCGCTGTTGGTCGAAGTGAGCTGGGGCTTTTAGCATGCAGTGACTCTGCCATGCCTGACAAACAGCTAATACCAAATGAATTTCACTGGAAAATCCAGCATTTTAGCAAAAACAAATTCATCTAAATGTGGTCTAAAACTACAAAGGAACTGAAAAACCAGGAACCAGGCCCTTTCAGTTGAGAACTACATATGTCTTTGCTTTTTGGCTGGCAATAGCTTTTTCTATTAGACATTTTTTTTCAAGAAACAGCTGTCCAGTTTGTCATTCCTGTGTTAGAAATGTTAGAGATGATAGAAAGAGCAAAGCTCCTCAGGAAGGTGGAGCCCATGAAGGCAGGTAACCCGAACCCAACTGTGTTTTCTATGGGGTGGAATTACTTAATGGAAACTTAGATAATGAATTTCCTTCTGTGGGTGATTGTCTTAATATTTTCCTTATTTGAAAAATGGATTCTCTTAATTAGTAGTATTTTTAGATGCACCGTTAATTGCCATCTACCTGAGGGGAGGTGCTTGTTAACTTTTTATTAGCTCTGAGTTTCAGAACAAATGAGAAATAAGCAGTGACACTTATAGCTTGTAGATTACAAATGCCCATATTTGTTTAAATTAAATTTTGTAAACATGTTCTGTACTCCACATAATATTTTTAAACCTATCCAGCAGATAGCAAGACCATCATTATTCTTACTCAATCATTGTGAACTCAGGGATGAGCAAGTACCACATGTCCAAATTTCAATAGTTCTGCATTCACTAACTGCATCTTTAACAACTATTGTAACAGTTATCACTGTGCATACAATAGATGCCACTTGTTGGAGCCAATTGTTTCATCTACTAGGATTTATTCTTTAAGGAAGGGACTGTGTATTTTACTTATTTATGTATATTACATAAATAAGAGATACAATCAAGCTTGAACAATTTCGCATTGATCCTTTGATTCACAAGACAAAACTCATGAGGTTAACATTAAATTGGCCCAAACCCTTTGGCTGACTAAGCCATGGGTCTAAAAGACAACCAAATATTATTATTCTACTAAATAGAACTATTATTAATCTGACCCCCTAAGTTCTTATCTTTATAGCCTCATCAGAGAAGGTTATGTTTGGGAAAAAAATGGGACCTCTAATTATGGTATGGGGAGAGGAGATAAATACAGAAAGACAAATGAAGGCAAAATAATAGTAAGGTTGTCTGAAAAATTACATGGAATCATACTATTAACTATCTATCTAAAATAAAAAAGAACCCCCTACCATATATGTACATCAGTGTATAAACATACATATATGCTTTTAATGCAGTTTTCTCGCCTGGACTGACAATGCTCCCTCCAAGGCCCAAACTCCATCTAACAAAAACACCATCACAGGCGTGAGAAGCCCTCTTTTGAGTTGTTGGTCTGGGTTGTCTAAGAGACTCCCCAAACATCATAGGCTATTGCTCCAATGGATGGTCCTCGGTTGCCCAGCAGAGGAGAAAGGTAAATCCCTATTGCTAAAGATACCATATACTTCAGACTCAGGACCCAGAGGCCCTGACCTGGGATTGACCTGAAAGCTTCTCCCCCAAAGACTAGCTTTCATGGCACCAGAAAGTATCATGTAGTTTCCAAAAGAGAGAAGCAACCAACAACCCTACTCAGGTGTCACACCAGTGAACCACAATAATGACCAGCGTGGTACAACCACTCTAAGGGTGCAGTAGTGGCAGTAATCACCAGCTCTCTAATCAGATTTAAGATCCACTCAACAAGAGGAAAATCATGCATGGTACTGGAAATGGAGCCAACTACCCAGGGCTAGCGAAGTCATGAACCTCAGAGAAGAACCTATACCCACCACTTTACTAAATCAACACCATTCCTAACTACATTATAAAACTCTGTCCTTATACCCACAGATAAGTATAGTCCTTACTCCTAATCAAGGAAGCTTCTCTTTGCAACAGACAGAGACCACACAGAGAAACACAACCAATCAAAACGCAGAGTTGTGGACTCAGTGTCAACAGATACATCTACAAAACAACTCTTACATCTCAGACTCAGGAACATTGGAGAAGATGGGGTGGAAAGACTGTAAGAGACAGGGGATCAAGGAGTTTACTGTGAGATTGTGTCTCTCAGTAATGTCAGGAGCTACAGTCATAAACCAGCATGACTGACTAAACATGAGCTAGATAAGGATAATGATGGTATGGTAGACACACTAAAATGGCAGGGGTAGTGGGTGTGGGTAGGGGCAGAAGGCTTCAACCCTACACAAAGAACTACAGGTAACCAAGGAATGCAGAGAACAGGAGAAACAGTCTTCCCAAGGGAAGAGCACAGCAACTGCTTATCCAGTGCCAATGGTCATTCCGGAAAACACACATCCAAGTAACATTCAGACCAAGCTGCTTATATTTAAGAATACATATGTACATATATGCATATAGCAACAATTAATGGGAAAAAGGCCATGAATTTAAAAGAGAGCAAAGAGGAGTTTATAGGAGGGTTTGGAGGACGAGAAAAGAGAAATGATGTAATTATGTTATAATCTCAAAATGTAAAAGAAATAATAAAAAAGTGCTATAAATGCTTTCTGAAATGAAAAAAAGAAAACCCCACTCATGATCTTATGGTGACCCCAATAAATTATTTGGTTCACCCAAGAATGAAAGAGAGAAGGAGAAAAGAGGCGGGGACGAAGAAAGGCAGGCTTCTCCTTGCTCCTGAGTTTTCCTCTCTGTCCAGGATATTGTAGTTGTTACAAAATGACAGAAGAGAAAGAGCCTATTCAAAGTGGGGACACCCAGAGCAGGGCCAACCACAGAGGAAGAGGAGTCAGAAGAGGAAGGGGCCCCTTCCCCTCCCTTTTGGGCTCTGTTTGTCGTAATAAAGTTTCCCATTTTGCTCCTTTCTCTCCGTGGTTAGTATTTCTGTGTTCCTCACCAGTCTGTCATTTGTATAGGGACCCCCAGCATCTCTTCTTTCCTCTCCTGCCAGTGGCTGCAGTCACTTTGGCATCCTTGACTCCAGCTTTCATAGTCTGTCAGTACTGCCTCACTCTCCAACTGTTGTTTCACTTTCCTTTCTGAGTGTTCTTGTCTGTCCATGTCACAGACTCAGTAGCGCCCCTAGACAACTATCCCTCACCCAAGTATCTGGCATTAGTGTTATATTACATTGTTGTTGTTGATATTTTTCAGGTGTCCCAAACACAGTTGCTATCTGCAAGCTTTCAGTCACATTTTCTTTTCTTTTTTTTTATTTTATAATTTGATTTAATTTTACATATCAGCCACGGATTCCCCTTTCCTCCTTCCTCCTGCCCCCCTCTCCCCACCCCGCCCCGCACTAAGTTCAACATCAATATGGTGACCTCCCGGAGCGGGGCACCACGAGGTTGCCTAAGGAGGGGTGAACTGGCCCAGGTCGGAAACGGAGCAGGTCAAAACTCCCGTGCTGATGGGTCATATTTTCTTAAAGAGCACAGGTTGCTTGTGGTTGTTTTGTTCTGGAGAATTAAGGGTGAAGTCAGTGCACACTTCAGGCAAGAAGCAAAAAAGGCAAACAGCAGGAGAGTGAGGAAAGCTCCTAGATAAGAAAGAAAAAGACATCCTTGGTGTGGAGTCCTGTTTGCGAGCCGTGAGTGTGTGGATCAAAGAACTAAAACAGGTAAGGATTGCGGGGAACTGAGAAAACTGGGCTCCCCGTCCCCAAACAGACATGAAACTACACCTTAACTCGTCATTTAATGATTATGCAGCTTGGAGACACTGAGGATGGTGAAGGATTCTTTGTCTCATAGCAGTACTTGATGCATAAGGGCTGGCGCAGGAGGCACTCATTGGCGGTCACTGCGGCTCCCGATGCACTTCCGTTTCTTTCCCTGACTAACTCCTACTCATCCTGTAAACCTCTTTAAATAACTGAAATTCCCAGGCTGATGAGTCACTTCCTTCTCTCGTACACAGCAGGCTGCATATGCTGCCATTCGACTGAACTGTATTGTAGGTGGGTTTTGTGTCTGTTCTTCCCGGAACTATGACGTTCTCCAGGTAACTTGTGGCACTACTCATTTATGCATTTTCAAAGTCTGCCACAAAAAAATTGTTCAACAAATGCTAAAGGAAACAGAAATAATGTGAAGAAGTCTATTTCCCTCCGATCTTCCAGAAGAATTGTTAATTAACAGTAATATTGTCTGTATTTTCTCCTGGACTATTATTTCATAATAGAAATGTGGTCTGGCTTTCATGTCTTATTTCTATTCACCAATAATTCAGAGAAAACCTCTTGCTATCTTTCTAAGGGCTCCATATGCCACAGGTTCCTATCAATCTTCTAAGTAGAAAACATCCCTTTGGGGACAATCACAATAATATCCTTCACAGCCACCACCGAACAAACAGAAGCATTACAGTAGGTGAGGCGGTTCCTAGTCATGGGAGGTTCCTTAACCTAGGAAGCTCTCAATGAAGGTCTAAGAATTTTTGACCAAATGCAGAAATGATGGTAGTTCTTCTGTGCTTTTATTGTTTCCCCTGACTAACTAGGTGTGACCTAGAGCCAAACTAGCAAGGTTCAAAACTCACCTGTGTTCTTACCCACCTCGTGTTTGGTGGTAAGAGTCTCATCTCTCCATGCCCACTTCTTCAGCTGACCAATGAGGACAATACTAGTAACTGTCTTCAAAGGGTTTTTGTCAAACTCCAACAGAAAACTCTATACAAAATATATAGTCCAATTTCTAGAAATAAGTAAATCTTCAATGAATATTCATCAAAATAATGGTTGGAGGAAATAAGAGTGTATACCTATACATATATGCATGCATAAGTAATATATACATGCATATATAAACATATATATAAACTTATATATCATTGTGTGGATGTAGAAATAAACATTTGTGTCTATGTCTATGCAACACATATTTTATTCTCATAATAATAAATATCTCACTTAAGTTTTCATTATAATCATGACAACCACAATTAAGGGTCAGCAAGATGGTTCAGTAGGCAAAGGCACTTGCCATGCGAGTCTGGAGATCAGAGTTTGATTTTCAAAACTTGTGAAAGGTAAATGGAGAGAACTGACTTTACACAGTGTCCCCTGGCTTCCAGGCCTGTGCTCTGGCAAATATGCCTCTCCCCATACCCCATTTTGTAATTTCTTTAAAATCACACGAAGAGTACCATTCTCCATGCCCTCCCCTTTGAAGCATATTAACAGAGCACTTACTGAACACAAACCTTCTTGAAGTTTCAGAGCTGCAGGAATATGGAAAACGGAGTGACTGCCCTCATGGAGTGCAGGCGGCAAGCTACATACTGCATTCTTATGCTCAGGTTGAAACAGAATCAGTGCCAATGCTAAAAACAGCTGGGACTGGTCTTATTTAACATTCCCAAAAATAAAATTTAATTAAAATAACATTTTCAACTAACATTTAAAAACGTGGAAAATGCAAGAGCAATAATAAAAGTCATATTGTGATCTCTGCTCAGATTCCCGGGTTGGTGATTTCTTTGTCTCTAACACTATGTAAACCTCTGTACTTAATAAAGATTCCTAAGAGAAACAAAAGTGATAAAAATCAGCAATGGACAGAGACCATTCCCTTCCATATGAGCAGTGGAGAGATTCATGCTGAGCTCCTGAGGGAAAAATCTGTAAAATACTCACAGAACTCAAGCTGGAAGAGCCTCCTGGTCTCCACACAGCACAAGTCAGGCTAAAAGAGGGTTCAGAAAGGATGGGACCTGTGGTGCTCTCCCATTGCACAAACAGGCCGTGCGTGGCCAGCTCACAACAAGCTCAGGGCCCCATTTGGGGGCAATAATTATAATGATTTCCGAGCAAATACGTATTTAATTCTTGTGGTGCCTAGTCTTTTCAACAACCCTGAAGAGCAATTACTAGTCTCTCAATTTCACAAGTTTGGAAACAAAGACAGAAGAAAATTTAAAACACGCCAAGGTTAAAAAGATAACAAGCCGAAGTCTATCATAGGAAAAGGGTGGAGCTGGAATGAAAAATAGGCCGGTCCTGGCCTGTGCAGGAACAACAGCTCCAAGCATCAAGTCTCCTTCTCCCTCCCTGGTAACTGTACAGACTCAGGAAAGCAACCCTTCTCAGTGTTACCAGAGGAAATCCAGCCAAGGAAGAAAGGCCTCCGTATTCTACCAATAACCAGTCCCCTGCTACACTGACTACTATACTGGAGAAGCCCATTTCCTGCTCAGGTTGCAACAATTTTTTTTCCTCTTCTCTTCTGACAATTTCTTGCTGGTATCCAGCACACTGTGTTCATGCCCTCCCTGCATCACACTCTTTACCTTTCCCAACTGTGGACCTTGCTTCCCAACTAGTCTCCTACTTCCATGTTTCTCTTGGGACGCATGCAAGCCTCATGCAAGTGCGTGTGGCCCCCAGACACTCAACCTCCTCCCAGTCCTGCAGCTTTTTCCGTCTTTCTTTCCCCCTTCTGTGATGTTCGCCGGCCTCAGGATAGATAAAGGAGATGTCTCATTTAGTACAAAGCTGATTACAAATGGATGCTTCTCCACAAAAAGCTTTAAAAAGAAGATACTTTTACAGGTCCATACCCTAGATATTTGGCTGATAGATAGACAAATGGTAAAATATTAGAAGATAGACAGACAGATAGATAGATAGATAGATAGATAGATAGATAGATAGATAGATGATAGAGAATCTATATAGTACAACAGTGAAAAGTCACCAATCAGATTAGTAGCTGTGTTTGAATTAGAGCATTCTGTTGACTGAAATATATTATAGTAGTAGCTACCATCCCAATAGAGAAAATTGAACTATATTTACAAATATCTTAGGTACCCTGATTACCACTTCCAGAGACTTAGCATGTGTATCGGTGAGCATGTTCGGAGCTCATTAGGGAAATCCTTCTACATCCAACAGTTCAGGATTTAGGCAAGTGGTAGAACTCCTAGACATCCTAAAACCATACCACATAAATGACTTCACTTTCAGTTTATGGTAGAATCCAAACTTTAATCTAGCTGAATCTTCCAGTTTCCAAGTTCATGTGTCTTGTGCATATAGATATTGTCATGTATCATTTAGAGTTCACTAAAATGGACCAGTAAGATATACATACTTAAATATGAGTTTTACAAGGATTTAACCTAACAGTTGTGTCAACAATTTTCTTCACATACTTCTGGTGTGGTGGCAGACACAACTTAAGATATCACCTCAGATCACATGCAAACATGGTAGCCCAGAGTTTATTTCCCTTTCTAGTAAATTCCTCTCATAAGACAATAGCTTTTCTTAAAATAGATTAGTTATCTACAGAAGATGGGATGGCTTTGTTATAGTATCTAAAGCTACAGATATTGATTCAACTACTGGGTATAGCAGGGTCCTTTCTGTTGTTCCCTTTTGGGGTGGGAGCTAAGTAGGCGCAGAGTCAATGGCACACAGACTCAGAGAGAATGTCAAAACAACAAGCTCAGTTTATTCAGTTAGAGGCAAGCCTTATATACCTTCCATCCCATGGTAGCCCAGGAGGTCTGATGAATATGCATCAGTTGGTGGCTGTCTCTCATTGGTTCAGGTCATCTCCAGATCATGTTTCAGTTGCTGTTACTAAGGCCCTTAGGCAGACCCAGGCTGCCTCTCAAAAAGTATCTTTTTTGCTTGTCTGGGCCTCAAGCCTGCTAGGGATGAGTCATCCCACAACTGGGGACCACAAGAAGTTCTATATAGCATCTCTATTTGCCACTGACACATTAACCATCATTGGATCTGTTAGGTCATAGCCAAGGTGGCAGAACATTTCATACGAATCTGGCCCTTTGTTCCTATTCCTAATCAAAACAGGCTGCCTTTCAGGGAAATGGTAAATTGGTGGTGACATCATGCCCAAATAAATTACATGCTACCTCCCAAATCTGAAAGATTCCATAAGCATTGTGTCTTTCTTAGTGGTAGAGAAACTGGGTGCAGTAATTGGTCTTTCCCATGGAAAGAATAACGCAATATGCTCCAGACTACTGAAATCTTAGAAATTCCACCAACATGGTAAGCCCTTAAATTTGTGTAGCATTATTCTCTCTGTGTAGTATATACATTTTTAGCACCATGTCTAGGGTACTTTTGACTTTCTACTCACTAGGTCCAAAAATCGCAGTATGATCAACATAATGGGATGGCATCATGGCCTCTGGAATATCAAAGGCCATAACATTTCCTGTGGGCTGTGTTGTGGCAAAGGGATGAAGAGCAGTGTAACTTTGAGGTTACAGTAGTATTTATAAACTGGTTCCAGTAGTATTTATTAACATGCACGGGGGGAGGGGACATTAAGGTTTTATTTGCTTTACAAATAAGAGCACACTGGGAAGACCACCTGACTATGAGCAAGTAATAGACGGTGAGTCCTATGAGCTACACATGTTTCTTTCTCTTGGGTCCGGAATCAGAATGCCAACCTAATGAGGGTTCAGTGATTCCCCAGTGCAGATATCATGCTTCCTGCTAGAGTCCTGAGGGGAGAACAAGGCGATGGTGCTCCCAGGGTCTGACGCTTGTAGAGCACTAACTCCACTACTGAGTGAGCCATCTGTGTGATTTCATTTTATCTCCCAAAGGCCCCATTTCCTAACACTACCACCTTTGAGGAAGAATTTCCACACACGTTTTTGAGTGGTATGTCAAGCATTCAGGCCACACAGGCCCTTACCATTCTTTAAGGCCATTTGTTTTCTGTAAAGGCCAAATACATCAGTCGTGTGAGGTGATGTAAGAGTTACTCTTCTGAACTTTTTTGAGTCTAATCTCTGAAATACTTTAGGAGATTCATTACTGATTTTAATTTAGAATTTTGGCAAATGCAAGTACTTCTGGCAGCTTCCACTTGGACTTTCCTACCATAAGAGCCCTCCCAGCTCAGTTGTAGAGTCTACCACTCTGGGACAGCTATTCCAATTATCTGAACTAAGGCAATGACCACAGACTGGATTCAGGAATTCATTATAAAACACATCTGACCAAAATCCCAAATCATCTGACTCCCTCAGCTCCTTTTCTGGGTTTTGGGCCGCAAGCCCTTTGGCACCATAGCAAGGTCCTTCCTCAAGGGGGCCAGCTTCCCTTTCATTTTAGGAAATCTACAAATTGGTTGAAATATGAGAAGCAACAGTAGGGTGTTATGGTCAAGTTCTGGAAGGTATCCAAAAGTATTGACAATAGCTTGTAATGTTTGGGGGTCTATGGGACCACACTGGCTAATGCTTTCATGGTGTTTGAAAGTGCTATACATGCTACTTGAAGAGAAATGATAACATTAATCTTATTCAATTATAAGCAAAGGAAGCTAAAATGAAATCATAGAAATGTAAGACCTGACCACTGGGGTAATAGTGGCATGAGTGTCATTAGAGTATCCAACCATATTCTAATTGGATTTAAAACATTCTCCATAAGATAAAACCATATACGACATGGTTATCAGTGCCAAGTCTATGACTAGACAGGTCATAGACCCCAATGGAGACCCTACTACTATTACTCTGCTAAATGGCCACAGTGTTAAACTGATTTCTAAAGACTTATTGTTATAACCATATATTAGTGCATGTCTAATACAGTTTTTAATATGTTCTTAATTAATTAATTAATTAATTAATTTAATAGGTTCTTAATATGTGGGTCACAACCTCTTTGGGGTCAAATGACCCTTCCACAGGGGTTGCCTAAGACCATCAGAAAACAGATATTTACATTAAGATTCATAACAGTAACAAAATTGTAGTTATGAAGTAGCACCAAAAATAATTTTATGGTTGGGGGTCACCACAACATGAGGAACTGTATTAAAGGATCACAGCATTAGGAAGGTTGAGAACCACTGCTGTATGTGATATGTTATCTACTATATATGGATTCAGCTCCAAATTTTTGTATGTGTTTAAACTATAGCACAAATGGAAGGCAGGAAGCTAAAAAAGGAGCCTTTGGCAGAGCATGTTAAGGGATGAGGGATGAAAATTATAAAGTTAAATTAGAATGGTGGAATACTAAAGTGGGAAGTTTTAAATAGGTAGGAGTTTGGGATAGTGAAAACCAGATAATGGAGGAGATGACCAATTTAAAGCAAGATTATGTTTAAAACCATATGGAAGTCTATTATTATACAACTCTGTTTGTTTGTTTGTTTCTTGTGGGATAGAATATTTGTTTAGTTATGTAAAGATGTGTTATATTTGTTTTTCCTGCATCTGTTTAACTATGTAAAGATGTGTTGCATTTGTTTCATTTTGCCTGCCTAAGGCACCTGATTGGGCTAATAAAAATCTGAATGGCCAATAGCTAAGCAGTAGAGGCATAGGTGGGGCTGGCAGGCAGAGAGAATAAGTAGGAGGAGGAATTTATGTATGAGAGAGAACAAGGGAGAAAGAGAGGGAGATACCCAGGGCCAGCCAGCCAAGCAGAGGACAGACAGACAGACATAGAGGAAGCAGGAAAGTAGGACATACAGAATGAAAAAAAAGGCAAAAAGCCCCAAGGCAAAAAAAATGTAGATGAAGGGAAACAGGCTAAAATAAGTTATAAGAGATAGTGGGACAAACCTAAACGAAGGCCAAACATTCATGATTAATAATAAGTCTCTGTGTCATCATTTGGGTGCTGGTGGTCCAAGAAAGCCTGCTACATTTGTTTGTTTGGTTGGTTGGTTTTTCAAGCTAAGATTTCTTTGTGTAGCTCTGGCTGTCTTGGAACTTGCTCTATAGACCAGGCTGGCTTCAAACTCAGAGATCCATCTGCCTCTACCTCCCTAGCTCTGGGATTAAAGATGTGTGCCACAACTATGTGGCTATGCAACTCAGTTTAAATAAAACAGTAATTGGAGAATGTCATACATTTGAAATGAAAGAACAGGAAGAATAATCAATGGTTGAAGGATTAAGATGGAAGGGGGAGAAGAACTGGCAGTGGATGGGTTAACATCAAGGGTGTTTGAAAAGCCTTGTGAAAACTCGCTATTTAGTAAGTTAATTTCAAACTACAACTTTATGAAATAAAAAAGTTCAAATGGAAAAGAAAGAAATATGAGAATCAATTGAAGGGTTGTGAAGCCAAATGTACTCCCTTATTGTACTGTGAAAGAAATATCCAAAATCTTGGAGAGATTGGACCATCATGGTAGATTTTAAGCTTCTCTTTTTATTGTATCTTTGGGAGAGTCCAGAGGACTCTTCCTTTAACAAGACCTGAAATGAGGACCAGTGGAGCATATCAGCGAGTCCCTGGACTATAATTAACGAATCACACCAAAGCTGGCAAGTCAGTTCACAAAGGTGCAGAGCAAAGAGTCAAGTGTGAGGAAGGCTAAGAACCAGAGATGCAAACATTCTCACATAGCATTCCCATGAAGTACTGCATCTAAGATAGAATTGTTTTTACCTTCACATGTGAGAGTTTTATGACTGGTCAAACTTAATAAAAAACAGGCCCAGGTTCACAAATAAAATACATCTGGAATAACAGTTGCAATTGTTCAGTGGTTAGTAGCATTGACTACTCTCTTGCAGAGGAACTGGGTTCAGTTCCCAGCACCTGTATGGTGAGTCATGCCAACTGTAACTGTTGTTCCAGGGGATCGGAAGCCTCTTCTGATGTCCATGGACTCCTCACACATGTGGAACACATACACACACTCAGGCACATACACGAAATAAAATAAGTATTTGTAAATAAGAAAAGATATAGCATGAAATTATTGATTTCAGCACACCAGACATCAGGCTTTAAGGTGAAAAGGTATCTATACCACTCACTACCAAGCTAGCACAACTCTACTTTGGAGCCTTTATAATTAGAAAATTCACAGTCTTTGCTCGTTTATAGATGTCTTCTTTACCAGCAGATGTGTCTGTGGTGGTTTGAATAGAAGTGCTCCCCTTAGGCTCAGATACTGACCACCTCCTGCCAGTTGGTGGTAGTGTTTTCGAGGATTGAGGGGCATTTGGGAGACGGAGCCTCGCTGGAGAAAGTAAGTCACTGGGAGTGGCCTTTGAGTGCTTATAATCCTACTCCACTTTCTCTACTTCATGCTCATAGTTGAGATGTGATCTCTATGCTTCCTGCTCCCACTGACAGGCCTCTTACTGGCTGCCTTGCCTCCCTGTAATGATGGACTCTTCTCCCCCTGGAACCATCAGCCCAAATCAGTTCTTCCTTCTATGAACTGCCTTGGTCATGGTGCTTTAACAAGAGAAGAGAGCTAATACAGTGTTAGACCCAATCCCGACTAGCTAGCACTGTAACTCAAACATGGGAAGCAGAGGTTCGTGCTGGTGAGAGCTGGAAGCACACCGGATCTGTCGATGAGAACTGACAGCAGACGTGTGTGCATGTCTTAGATACTCAACACTTTTCCCAGGGACATCTTTGGATAGTTTCCATGACACTGCTGAAACGCCTCTCACACTCTGTCCTTTAGCTGCCTTTCTCTCCATCTTTTCCACATATTTGTGATTTCCTGATTTAATCCCACTTCCTGATATCTGTTCTGAACTCTGGAATCTGTGTTTGAATAACTACTTCTCTTATTTTCATCAAATGAGATATAACTGGGGCTCACTTTCCCTGAGGAATCAATACAAAGCTCAGTTTGTTCCTTACTTTCCCTAAGATCTTCCAATTCAAAACGAAATTCAATTCATAAAAAAAAAAAAATGGTCACATCACTTAAGAACTTGGACTCCAGTGGACTTCGGTGTCTTGCATGATATTATTTGAGAACAGAAGCTAGCTTCTCAGTGTTTGTATATAAATACTCTCTACAGCATGGGTTTCCTCTGGGAATAAACTCAGTGGCTCTCATTGAATGTTCTCCAGTTCGGCATTTTTTCTCTTGGAATCTGAAATATTATGAGATCTTCCACACACTCGGGTGGGGAAATGAGTGGACTTCTTTTAGTTGAATGCAACCTCTGAAAAGCTACCAATCACTTCATTACGGAGCCACAGGGTCTTCAACGGTCAAGAGAGGCAGCATTAATTTTCTTCAAATTAGCCATTCCATTCTCAGTCTTGATGTTTATCAAGTACACAATTATAATCAACTGCAAAGTAGAAATCCTGATCCAGTAAAAACCACATCCTTCAGGAGAATGACCTATTCACATAGAGTAGTGCTTTTTGAGTTAAATATAATGTCTATGTGTTTGTTTTACCACATACATGTATTATATATGTATATATATGTGTATATATATATATATATATATATATATATATACAGTTCTGGTATTAGGGTTGCCTTAATTAAATTCATTATATGACTGATTCTGAATCATACCTTGAGTCACAAGTTTACATATACAATATATTATTAAGAGCAATCAGAGAATATCATTTCTGAAGTTGTCAGTTTGCTTCCTATATTCTGTGAAAAGTATGTTCTTGGGCATTCAGCTTTCCCACCCCTGTACACAGATACAGGCTTCAGCAGCTCCCCACAGCAGTTCCTATCATAGATAGTCTTTTTAGAAGACTCTTGATTTTTATTATCAGGAGCAGGTTCTGGAGAAGCGAGTCATAAGTGTCTGTAAAAATGTAGGAGGTTTTGATTGCTTGTATCCCAGCTACTCTAACTGCACTTAAAACATTATTATATTACTATGGCAAAATATAGAAATGTATACGTTTTTAACAAGTAAAATGCAACTCACCTTTTATGCTAGACCAACATTGTTGTGTAGAAAATACATACATATATACATACATGTATATATATATGTGTATACATATATATATACATATATATATATACACAACACACACACACACACACACACACACACACACACACACACACACACACAGCCAGCCCTGAGAGAATTTGTGCAGGTGCCTGTCAACTCAGAAGATGACTATCCCTCTGACAGATTCCTCTAGTTAAAAGTTTCATCTGAAGGAAGACGCAGAGTTAGGAAGATACAGAGGGTTTTCTAGTAACTGGACTCACAATATAAAACACAGCAATTGCTGTTACCTATCCCCCTCGTCATCTCCCACAACCTCTCCTAAAAATGACTGACTTGGTCTTACAGCACAGCCTATACAAGCCCTTCAGCACTACCTGGGTATTATAATCCCTGATATTTTTTTTCTGCTTTGCATTATATTTGCATTTCTCTTTGACTATGCCTGCCTTAACATCTTTCTCATCTTTATAATTTCTGAGGATGTGTTTATTCACCATTTTTCAAGTGGTGATATGCCACAATATCACACTTCATATATTTACTAATTTCTTACTAGCTGCAGATATGTGAATTGAGTAACAGATTCAGTATAGTTCCTTTAAGTGTTTGGCTTTGTTTTGGCTGGCATTTATGTCACTTTTGGACAAAATTGGTCTTTTTCAAAGCCTGTTTTGAAGCTCTGTTAGGCTTAGACAGTGTAACTGTCTCTCACACTGAGGGCAGTGTAGCGGCATGTCTGAGGTAGGATACCTGCAGGAGCTTTAGCTGAACTCCTGAGTGGTAGTGAAGACTCTTCCCTTCCTCCTGGGCATGACTGGAGCCTCTCACCCTGTGTTGAGTTAGCAGCTGGTTGCCAGCTGTTGCAGAGATCCTCCCTGCCCACAGGCTTAGTATTCAGCCCGAGCCACTCACTAGAGACCTTGTGCACATTCCCCTGCCCTTTTCTACTCTCTGATACTTTACTCTGAGAATTCTCGCTCTTTCAGCTTTCCTGAGCTCTGATTATCTTTTATTCCCTAATGTGTGTTGCTCAGATTTCTCATGCTGCATGTAGTCAGAAAATGTCTTTAGGTAGAAAGCTAAGTAATCACAGAGCTTGTGTCCTGAGTTGCCCTGATTTTGAGGGTCACAACCCTGTGCTTCTTTTTGATCAGTGTCTGAAAACACACACACACACACACACACACACACACACACACACACACACACATGCACATGCACACGCACATGCACACACACATATACACACATGCATGCAGACACACAGCTAATTATTTTCAGAAGAAAAAAAAGTCCAGTCCCAAGTACAACATGATAAATAGAAGCTTTGAGTACTTTAAAAACAAAACAAAACAAAAATTCTGTGGCCAAGATCTAAAAACTCTGTGGACAAGATCTATTCTTAAGGACTCTAAGCACAGTGCTAATTTTTTTTTATTTCCTGGTTTATCCTACTGTTTATCAGTGAAAGCTCCAGCTGGAACTTGTGGGAAAGTGCATGTTTGTACGATCAGAGTAAGTGGAGGAGGTTGAATATGTCTTATCATCAGGAATTATCCCTTAAGGATGAGGGACTATGAAAGGCTCTAGGAAGTGGGGGTGTTTGCACACCTTCAATACAAGCAAGCATAGGTTCTATCTATAATCTTCATAATTTCCTTCTCCTTTTTTGTTCCTTGTTTCTCTCTCCTTTCTCCTTCCTTTCTCCTTCCTTCCTTCTTCCTTCCTTCCTTCCTTCCTTCCTTCCTTCTTTCCTTCCTTCCTTCCTTCCTTTCTAGATTGGCTGGGTGGAAACTGGTCCAAATCATATTTGGACTAGGGTTCTCATTGTTTTGTAATAGAATTACTTGAGGCTATAGGGGCAAATCATGTCTCCCAAAAGGATGCCAATGTCCTCAGGGTGTTACAGCTCTCAGAAGGAACCAACCCTGCTGATCTCGGACTTTTAACTTCCAGAACAATACATCTGTGGTTTAAGCCACTTACTCTGTAGTACCTTATTACAGTAGTCCTATGAAATCAATACACAGAGAAAACTTTATAAAAAATAAATATCGGTTTCCAGTCCCAGAGATTCTGATTTAATTGGTCTCTGGAAAATCATTTTTAGAGCTCTACCAGGTGATGTGCAAAAAGCCTTGAGAAGCTCTGTTGGAGGACTGGGCTGGTGCTGGATGGCGTCTCACCACAGTCCACAGTCTTCCCACTTCATTCTTCCCCAGCAGATACTCCTGGAGGCTTTCCATTTCTTCAGGTTGCCAATTTTGGAAAAATCATGAGAACTCAGATTATGGCTTCTTTATGATGTTTCTTATATAACAAAGCCACCTAGAATTCAGCATTTCTAGACTCCAAGAATTAGTATGTGAAATGTAGTCATATTACAGCCACAACAACCTCTCTATTAGCTTTATGTTATTCAAGCTTTGTCCATAGTTTATACAGCCAGAAGACAACTGCCAAACATTGGCCGCTGTTTCCACTGGAGAGCTGTTTGTGCTATTGATGTCTGCTGGCTCACACCAACAGAGGCTCTGGCTCTTCAACAATTGTTATTTTTGGGAAGTTCTCCTTGACCCTGAGGTCCTGTTTGTGTCTAGGATTCCCAGCCTTTTCCATTATGTCCTCTGACCCCATGCACCTGTGTGGGAACAGAGACTAATATTAACCTTCGCTGTCCTAGGCAACTGAGATTCCACACCTCATCATGTCTGGATATTACTTCTAGGAAACATCCTTGCCAAGGATAAAAGGCTAACATGAGTCATTAACACTTTTCTTTGATTAATAACTCACTAGGGAGACTGATCATCCTAAGACACTTGGAGTAGCATTTCCTGTTGTAAAGATGTCCCAGAAGACATTGGGGGGTTAAGGGGTAGCAAGCCAAGCATCCAGCAGAGAGTTGAGCTCATCGAAAATGTTTTGGAACATATAACTGCTTGCAATTTTTTCCTTTTAATCAATGAGATGTTCCTAAAGATGACAAAATGTGTGCCTCCAAAGAAACAAAACTCTACATATGGTACTAGACAAGCATGATGGCTCACACCTGTGACCCAAGCATTGGGGAGGCAGAAGCAGGTGGATCTCTGTGACTTTTAGGCCATCCTGGTCTATATAATGATTTCCAGGCTAGCCAGAAATACATAAAGAGGCCATGTCTCAAAATAAATGAACGAGGTATAAAATCAATGACTATAGCATCTGCCCCATGACCTCTTCTGTTCACACATCACTAATCCTCCTGACATCTTTGTTCAAACCTCAGTTATCTTTCTCTGCCATCCCTCTCTACTTCTACATCTGAGCAATTTAATTCAGGACATATTCTGAATTCCTGAACACCTCTTGTAGGTGTCAGGTATTTCCCAGAGTTACAGATATGATTTCATGATCTTTCTTCTTAAAAAAGGAAATAATAAATTACTTTACAATCGCAGTTATATATGATCAATGTATGGTATGCAAAATACACTTAGAACAGGAGACACTGGAGAGATGGCTTAGTGGTTAGGAGCACTGGTTCTCTTCCGGTGGGCGCAGGTTTGATTCCCAACACCCACACTGCAGCTTACAGTTGTCTGCACCTCCAGTCCCAGGGGATCCGATGCCCTCTTCTGGCCTCCACAGGCAGCAGGCATGCACATGATATGCACAGACATGCATTCAGGCAAAACACACATACACACAAAATAAAGGGAAATTCTTTTCAGGCTAGGAAGAATAAGAAGATGTTATTAATACTTGGTTTGGGGTGAACGGAGAGCACTCTTCTGACAGGGTAACACAGGAGCAGAAAAGTGAAGGTGGGGACCCAGTGAGCCAAGGGGATAGCTGGTGAAAGGGGTGTGCAGAGGACATGACCACTGGGACAGGCTTTGGAGAGCTCGCTGGGAGAATTCAGTCTGCTTCTTCTTTGCCTTGCTGCCAGTGTCAGTACTTGAACAGAGCCCACGCTTAACATTTATTCATATATTTTAATGGAGAGAGGAGAATATAAAAGCAGACTCCTAATTAAGCAAGCATCCAACTGTGCAGATGATTGTGTGCACTGGTTAAATTCAGCTCCTGGCTGATGGGTCAGTGCCTAAGTCACAGCAGTTCTGGAGTAGTCTTTAAGGCCAGCCTGTTTATTTACTAGTGAGTAGTGGAAGTTACACTACCCCTGCAGTGCATAACCTCTTGGATCTAGGCCAAAAACTGCAGAAGAAGAAAAAAAAAAAAAAAAAAAAAAACACCAAAGCCTTGTTTTAGGAGAATGAAAGAAACAAAGGGCCAATGCCCTATGGAACATTTAAGAGGGAACTAAGCACGGCTTCGGGCTTTGTATTTCAAGGGTTGTGACTGTGTGTGACTCCGCATCTATACTTGTTTCCTTGGCTCTTTTCCTTGTTTGGCTATTTCATCCTATTCTGATTTGTTTGTTTCTGTTTTATTTTATTATTATTATTCCTTAGATGACTATTTGTTTTATAACAAGAGACAGAAAGGGTGTGGAGCTGGAGGGGAGGAGAGGTGGACAGGAACTGGGAGAAGCAGGCAGAGGGGAACCATAGAAAGTATATTTTATGAAAGAAAACCTATTTATGATGAAAAATTGTGAAGAAAAATTAAATTAAAAAAGAGTGAAGATATGATGGGAATGGCCTTCTCAAAATTCACATATGAAGTTCAGTCACTAGAGAATCCAGCAAAGTACCTGACGCAGAACTGGCCTTCAGTGTCTGTGGGGGAGTGAGTGAAAAGAATCCACCTGGTTTCTCCAAACCATGCCTAAGGCACTCAAGGTTCTTTCCGTTCTCTATTGCTGAGTAACACAATGTCCCAAAACTTAGGCCTGAAACCTAAAAAAGAAAAAAAAAACTCTTTTTTTTTTTTCTTGTGAGTATAATTTGGATAGGATTCACATGAATGGTCCACTTCTGCTCTGTGTATCGTTGGCTGAGACAACTTGGCTAGGGACTGGAAAGTCCATTGAAGTGAATTTAGTCACGTGGTTGGAAATCAGAGTCAGTGCTGAATCAGAGCTCAATCCAAGTGTTCTCACTTTCCTCATCGTGCAGTTACTTGGGTTTGAGCATGACACAGAGAGAAACTGGAAAAGAATGCCATTATTGCAACTGACTCTTGAAACTCTTGTGGCATCTCTGTGTACTCTATTGATCAGGGCAGTCAATGAAAAACTCACTCGGGACCAAGAAGAGGAGACATGGATTCAATATTTTTTGTGAGAATGTGAGTCTAGAAGAACGTGTAGGCTCAGAGACACCGTGGAGGCCATGTCTGATGAGTAAGGGAGCGTCAAAGGCATGCTGATTCTGTTTACTGTCCATTATCTTTTTAGCATCGCTGCTGAAAATGGGCCCAGCTAACCTTGTATGAGTTTAGCCTGATATGGAGAACTTAGAATGATTCATCTCACTCATTCCCTCAATTGAGCTATTTCTGTTTCCAGGAATATTGCATGAAAAATTAGAATTTGAAGACCATACACAGAAAACAGAAGAGACTATACATTGAAAGTGGTTATGGATATTTCTAGCATACTATAATGATAGACAGACCTCCTTAAGAAACCAGGTTGGAGAAAACAAAAGGAAGAATAAGAAATCAGCTGACTAATCATATATTGATTATCAAGCCAATTAGTTATTTATTCAACTTATCTGGACTGTTAGTCTAAGTCAAACTTCTTACTGTATGTGGAATTGTTTTCTTGGTGTAATTATAACATTTCAACTTGTCTTAGAAGTGTTAAATCTGATTGATTTGGAAAAATGTACTTTTGAAGTGAAAATAACAAGAACCTTAAACCTTCCAAGAGTCTGATACCCTCAGACATGTAGAACAAACCGAGTGCAAAGTATAGTTTTAAGATATTCTTAAATGTACTTTTGATTATGTTTATACACATGTATCTATCCGTGAATGTGTGCACATTAGTCCAAGTGCCCAAGGAGACGAGAGAAGGTATAGTGATTGTGAGCCACCTAATGTAGGTGCTGAGAACTGATCTCAAATCCTCTGAAAGAGCAGTGCATCCTCTTAAGTCCTGAGCCATTTCTCCAGCCCCAAGTGGTAGTAGACATAGAGTTCACATTGAAAAGTAAAAAAGCAGAGAATGGAGACAGGTATGTCAATCATTTAGTGATACTAACCTTGGCAAAATTGTGAGACCTGGAGCTGTCAAGCCACAGAAATATGGCATCTACTGCCATGGCCACAGGCCCTGGGACCAGTGGAGTTCACAGGTGACAGCGAACAGCAAACTCTGTTCAGTGAAAAGTGTGTAAACACGCTCTCAGGGTGTCTGGTTAAGCTCCAAATGACTGTGAGTAGGTAAGTGCAAGTGCATCCACACAGAGAATGTTCTAAGTGGCTTAAAATTGAAAAAAAGAATGCACGAAAGGTAGAAATAAAGGCAATAACCAAGGATCAATAAAATACTATCATAGAAATAGTGTTTCAGAGGTTAATTCTGGGAACAAGCTGAAACATGAAAATATGAAAGGGATGCTGAAAGGACTTTTTAACACTAGGAACATGAATAGTAAGGGCTGGAACTTTAATTTTACAGATAAAAGAAATGTAGCAAAACTTGTGAGTGCTCCATCTTTTCTACCAAAACAATTGATCTGTCAGTTGGAAAGGATGAAATCTATACCGGGCCAAAGAGTAGAATCTTGGTTCAGAAGCTTGGTTCAGGCCTGATGCTGGCATGAACCAAAGCAGATGCTGTGGGATCATTATTAGAAATAATGGCACCACAGAGATTGTGTGGAGATTAACTCTTATCATTTATCACGGTGCTGACACCCACAGGGAGAGTACACAGATGCATGTAAATATTTTTATGTAGGGAAAAGAGCATTCTACTAAGCATGGGCCAATGAGTTGTGATGTCAGTATAATCCAAGATTTTATAGAATCTTGTTGTCATTAAAAAGGAGTAATTTTAAATTTCTTAGGATCAACCCCTGGGGAACCCTCACTTCCTTTGTTATAGAATTCCTAGGGGCGGTGGGTAGACACAGCATAATGAATCTGTGCTTCAGCAAGGCGTTCAACAGTGCTGCACAGTAGCAGGGGAGACAGTAAGTGGATCCATAGCTGATTTATTGACTGTTTTGGTTATCCATAAAGCTTTTCCTGATCTATGATGGGGCAATACTATTTTATTAGTGTCATACTGATAATAAATATGAACATTTAGACGTTAAGAAAGAATCCCAATATTCCATGGATTTTGTACCTAGGAAAACTAGCATAATAGCTGTAATATGATTAATCTATCACAGTACAACAGATACACAGGCATTGTTCCATATTTCAAAAAATTTAGTAAGGGTTTATTCATTTTTTCCTGTTGCTAGGGATCAAACCTAGGAACTCACTCATGTTATATAGCTGCTCTACCACCGAGTTACAGCCTCAGCCCGTCACACTGTTCTTTCTGACAAAAGAAGAGATGTGTGAATGAAAATCAACCTTGAGGTGTTAACTCGTCAATTGAATATTTGGAGAAACAAAAAGGACATTATGCCAGTGACCCAATATAATGCTGGTGTGTTTATTGCCTGTATTACATGTTAATTTTTAGCTTTTCAATGCAGAATCCAAATGTCTTTTGTCAGTGGAGGTAAAATGCACACCTGTAATAGTATTATATTATATTATATTATATTATATTATATTATATTATATTATATTATATTATATCATATTATATTGTTTTGCCATGCTAAGAATTGGTTTTTAAGCTTTTACTGCCTATCCTAGGAGTGGTTACTGAAATACAAAGAGAAGTATCAAAGATGGCCTGCATGACTGGTAAAACTACTAATAGTACAGCAAAAAATATTAACAAAAATAATCAAGAGACGGGTGAACTGAGGACCATCATTTTACAAAATAGAGAGAGCTGCTGTAGATTATCTGATGCTCAAGCACAATCTGGGTTGTCAGCCATTTCCTGGCAGGTGCCACTTTAATGTGTCATGCTATTGATGATCAAATTAATGATCTACACAAAGAGATCGATGAAATCTCTCAAGTGACCCTGGAATGGTCATCAGGGTTAAGGTGGACTTCCCTCTCTGTGGTCCTCTGTTCTCTGTTCTTATAATACTTAGCTATATTGATTAGATTAGCCACACAGGCAATGCATCCTACCATGGCCTCTATTACAGCCACTATTTAAAAAAATAAAAGAAAAAATAAAAGAAAGAAAGAAACAAACAAACAAACTTAGAGGTCCTTGTGCACACAGATAAGCACTGGGGAAACCAGAAAAAGTTAAATTTGCAGTCTTATCACTTCAAAGAAAGTAGATGTTTACCTGACTTTCCCAGAATTCTGGCAAAGGATGTAGTTTACAGCCTGGTGATCTTCGATATCTGTAGGTCCAGGCTTCCCATGAATTCCCCTAAATATTAGATTTCTTTATCTCATACCCAACGCCTAAATCTTAAGTGTTGCTTCTCAGTTCACAAAACCTATCCTTTTGGGACATGTCACAGGTACTTTACAGCAGCCCAGTAATGTCTGTGATGTCTTAGGGCCAGGCCACTCCTGCCCCCACAGGCCTTGTGTTGACCTCAGTCATCTCCCTAGACCCTTATCTTGAGCACTGTCTCTCAGTCAGCAGAACCCATCTTTTCTAAAGAGGCCATACATACTTTGTAAAGAGTTTCAATGTAAACATGTCTTGAGCTGTTTTATACACATGAAACGGAGTTAACTATCATCAGAAATTTTTTTCCAGAATTGTTCTGTGCTTAAATGTGGCTAAAATAGGCAGTTTGGTGTCAGACCCCAAAAGTTTGAACCAGCCTAACCAAGTCAGGCTGAAATGGAATTTCATTCCTGCTTCTCTGCGTCATTTTGCCAGCTGTGATGCTTTCAGGGACCCCCACATTCTTCTCTACCTATTATTGCTACACACACACAATAACCCCACTGAATCCATTTAGTGTTCCCTGTATGTGATGGATTTACAGCTGTGTCCTTGGAATTGGATAACCTACCGAGGTCTCAGCCCTGGAGAAAACAGATTCTCTCTCTCTCTCTCTCTCTCTCTCTCTCTCTCTCTCTCTCTCTCTCTCTGTCTCTCTCTCTCTCTCTCTCTCTCTCTCTCTCTCTCTCTCTCTCTCTCTCTCTCACTTTGCATTTGCTCCGTTGTGACTGGTTGAGATCAGGTCCTGCCTAAGACTTGATGTTACATGTGGCTGTACTGACGGTTACCTCTTTCTTCATCTAGCACACCACCCCATCCAACAGTGTTTTGTGGCATTGATTCATAGCACTGTTTTCCTGAAGGCTTTAAAGGCTTCAAGCAAAACAGTGTTTCTCTTGAACATATCATAGGAGATATACTGTACCACACAGCACATACTCACTCTCTGGTTATCTAATACAAATGATGGTTTCATTTTAAGTGGAGGAGGTTGAGGTTGGTGGATCATAAAATGATTTTACACTGAGAAAATACAGCACTAATTCAAAGGGAAGCATTGAAATATTTGAAAATAAAATTAAGTGCCTATGACAGAGAAGAGAGTGACCGGAGGATTAGTGATTCAGAAGAGGGGCACAGAAAAGCTCTTACATTTTTCCTTTGTCTGTGTTCTCAGAACCTGTCAGACATCAAACGGAAGAAACTTCTGGATTTATCTCTGGAAGCAGAACTCCCCAAAGATTAAGTAAGTCTGAGAAGGATTAGGGAGACAAGTGCTGCCCAAGCCTGTCTGCACGATTTATAAAGAAAGGTCACTGATTTTTACTTTAATAAAAGAGTTTTATAGAAAAGTCCAGAACCTGTTTGAATGTGAAATGCTTGCCATGTAAACCTGGGACAGAGTGACCTCTATAACACACCCAAAGTGG
This sequence comes from Peromyscus leucopus, assembly GCF_004664715.2. Classification (NCBI taxonomy): domain Eukaryota; kingdom Metazoa; phylum Chordata; class Mammalia; order Rodentia; family Cricetidae; genus Peromyscus; species Peromyscus leucopus. The sequence continues at coordinate 20,314,556 of NC_051064.1, read as the reverse complement.
AGTTTTCTCCTTCACATTCATGCCTTTGCTCTGTTACATAAAATGGCATGCTCTGGAATACCAGATGAGGTCAGAGGAACTTGTAAAAGATGGTTCTCTCAGCCTTTATCTGCCCTGCAAGACACAGTTACAGCATTTCCCAACCCCAGCCCCAGTGGACTGTGTCAGAACCTGACCTTGTGAAGGAAAATGGGCCTCACGTGGCCCAGTGGAGGTGAGATGTGGACTTTTTGATGATGACAATCTCAGATGCTAACATGGGTTAATAGGAGTAGATCTAAGAATACATTATACATATACATATATATTCATGCTTATAAAATAAATCTTTCTGTTTGATTGCAGAGGAAAAATAAGGTAGCACTTTCAAGGAGTATGAAAGAGAAGATATGGTAGATGAGGAGTCTTTGTTCTGTTGGGAAAAATACAGTCAGCCCCATACAAACGCACGGCCAAGCAACCACTTGTAATGCCTTTATGATCTATGTGCTAGAGACACCCTCTTGGAGTAGAGGAGAGTCACCTTCTGGAGGTCCAAGGACAGATGCCTCATGTCAGAATTATGGAACAGTCAGCTGACTGTAGAAAGTTAGGATAGCAGATGAAAATTCCAACAGCAAAGATTTGCCTTTCTTAGAAGCGGTGCGCTGAGTATCGATCATCTTTATTTTCTGCTGACATCCTCAGCCTGCTCAGAATGCTGAGGCTGACCCCAAACCACTACTTATCTTTCGTGAAAAGACGAAACAGACTCCTGTCCTGACAAAGCTTGTGGTCAATGGATGCAGGTCCAGGGACTCCAGAGACACCAGGAAGCATTTTAAAGAACTCACATACGCCTATTGTTGTCCTGAGTTACTGAGATAAACGCCACTCCTATCACTAAAGAAGTCACATCTAGAACCTCATCAATCTACAAGTCTTTAATCAATGTAATCTGCTGATCACTTGTGTACCTGACCAGGGGGTAGTACATGGATCTGGGAAACAACATTTGAAAATTATGAGTTAATTGTAAAATATATTTTAATGTGATAAAAGAACATTCTTAGAAACATGATGGACAATTTCCCTTTTTACACAAACAGCTAGGCTGTTTTTATTCTTGGACTTAGGGAGAGATGGAACAAGGAAAAAAACCAAAGGTTCTTATTGGCCCTGTTGACAAAAGCCACAGTTCTTGGAGACTCAAAAGGGTTCCCATATTAGATGAAATTTTTGTGAAAACCAACAAGAGAGAGGGCCAACAGGACTTTTACTGCCTGTTAGACAAAAGTGTCCTAAATGAATCAGAGAAGTCAATGAAATAAACAAAAGGGGAAAGAGAATAGAGAATGGGTGGACCATCCCACCATAGCCACAAGGGGGTTGAGCAGGGGGCTATTGGGAGGGTCTTGTTTGAGCACCCACGAGCCACGTGGGAGCTGACAGCTCATTCAAGCCTTCACTGCACTAAGCATCTCTATGCTCTAGGTCCAAGTCAGCTGGCTCAGCAGAGGACTGACTTTGTATCTAGGGTGTTTCTGGTAAGCATCGAGCAGAAATGACAACAAACCATACCTTGAAGAAATCACTCTCTGGTTGGCCAGATGCCCTCCATAGTCCCCCAAAACAACACAGATTACTTTCATTGATCTTGGTTGCCCACCAGAACTAAGTGGTAAGACTCTATTGGTGGAGATACCGCACACACTTTGAGAAATGAAGCTGAAACAGATCTAGAAGCTTCTTCTGGGCTGTTAGAACTCATATTGCCAGAAAATACTGTGCAGGCTGCTGAGAGAAAGAAGTCACTAGCTGTTTTACCCAGCAATGAACCTAGAGTGCTACAATAATGACCTACTAGGTAAGATATGTCCACTGCACAACAGTGGTGCAGCTGTTTGGAGGGTAACCAAATATTTCTCAATGAATATGAAGCCTGATCCATGGATAATACATGCCTTGTACTAAAAAAATGCCAAAAATAAACTATGGCTAGAGAAATTGCAGGCCCCGGGAGAGAATCTACTACTGATGTTTTGCTAAATGGACAGGTAGTCCTAATTGCCTCCTAAGGGGTTTTGTGTTTAAACCCATAGACTAGTGCTGCCCTCAGCCTTGGTCAGAGAAGTTTTTTTGGCAATGGATTATCTTTAGTTCAGAGACACACAATTGGTTAAATACTGAGAATAAGTGGCTGTGTGTACTCAGCTCTACATGAGACATCTGTATCATCCCCTCCAAGGCATTGGGAACAGCAAAGAAGAGTGGAAGAGATGGAGAGCAGGGGAGAGTACTATGTTGTAGAATATTATTTTAAGATGTGTTGCATTCGTTTGTGCTGTGGAGCATTTGTTTAATGATGCAAAGATGGGCTGCATTTGTTTATGTTGCATTTGTTTAACTATGTGAAGCTGTGTCTATGCCTGTCTAAAACACCTGATTGGTCTAATAGAGCTGAATGGCCAATAGCAAGGCAGGAGAAAGGATAGGCAGGGCTGGCAGGCAAAGAGAATAAACAGAAGGAGAAATCTGGGAGGTGCAAAAATAAAGAGTGAGAGAGAAAGAGAGGAGGATGCAAGGGTCCAGCCACCCAGCTACACAGCCACACAGCCAGCCACAGAGTAAGGGTGAAAGTAAGATATACAGAAGTAAGAAAAAGCCCAAAGACCAAAGGTAGACAGGATAATTTGAAGTTAAGAAAAGCTAGCTAGAAACAAGCAGAGCTAAGGCTGGGAATTTATAAGAAAAAAAATAATCCTTTGTGTGTGATTTATTTGGGAGCTGGATAGTGGGTCTCCCAAAAGAGCAAAAACAACCAACAACAGTACTATGGAAGTTGTTTTCTCATATGGCCTGGCCATCATCATCATGGACTTCCAGAAGCTGTCATTACCTGTATAATAAAAAGGAATGGAAATTACAAGGACAAACTGGAAAGAGAAGGCATGTCAGTCAAAGTGGGGAGAGGAACACAAGTGGGTAAGGAGATCATACTGTGTTGACAATACACTGCACATACCAGTCATGTTCCTGCTTCTGTGACCTTGGGTAGGGGCCTTATGAATCTCCTTAGTGGGTTATTTACTTCCTGAGTCTCTAAAGCTCTCTCCTTCCTGGATAGAATGTTTCAATTCAGAGGAAACTGCTGCACAACAAATGATCAGAAACTTGGGGACCAAAAATAATAGGACTACATTTCTCACAGAAATCCAAAATTGATATGTAGGTGGAGTCATACTCCCTCTCGGGGCTCTAAGGAAAAAATCTTCCCAGGATTCTTGCAAACCTTCATGCTTCCTCGAGATTCTGGTCATCCTGTACCCTGTAGTCTTGCCAAACCTCTTTTCACATCTACCGTTGCCAAGCTGCCCTGCTTGTGTGTCCCTTCATGCCCTCCTCTACCTGGAGAGGAGAAGATTAAGCTAGATTGTTCGGGTGAGCTGAGTACAATTGCAGCCTCCCTGGACCCTGCTGTGCTCTCTGCTTCCTGATTGGCAGTGGTAGACACAGCTTCTAGCGCATGCTCCTGCCATCACTGTGTTAAACTGATCTGTCCCACCTCACCTTCCCCACTATGATGGAGCCAAAGACCTTGAAACCACTAGACTGAAGTGTGATCCTAATTATTCTTATCAATAAAAACAGAAGTCAAATACTAACCCGAAAGATCAGAGAAGCAAAGGAGCAGCCACTAGTGATTTCTTACCTCTCTGGATCCTCTGACTGAAAGGGTTGAGATTCTGTCTCTGTCTGCTTTATATTCCTGTCTCCATCTTCTGAGTACTGGGATTAGAGGCATGAGCCTCCCAAGTGCTGGAATCAAAGGCATGAGCCTCCCAAATGCTGGGATTAAGGTTATGAGCCACCACTGCCTGGCCTCTATGGTTCACTAGTGGCTAGCTCCACCCTCTGATCTCTAGGCAAGCTTTAGTTGTCAGAACACAAACAAAATATCACACAACACTAGGCAAATCAGCTCTTTCCTCCCTTGAATTGCTTCTGTTTAGGAGACTTTGTCACAGCAGAATAAAAATAATTTATACAGAAATTGGTGCCAGGGAAGTATGTTTGACTAAACTTACCCATGTTCTCAGACCTTTGGAACTGGTTTGGAAATGTGAGCCATAGAAGCCTTTGACTGTTGTAAGAAGCAGTCAGTGGGGCAATTCTGGTGGGAGCTTTAGAAACCGCCATGCCAGCAGACTTTACAAATGGCAGAGACTGCAACCCGTGAGGCTTCAGAGCAAGGAGGAACCGTTCCTGAGGTCAGACTAAGGGCATTCATGCTACATGAAGGTGTTGGAGGACTTTTCTCCATCTTGCACATTTCGTCACATGTTGACGAACTTGTCTGCACTTAGTGTATGTCCTAAAAGGTTTGACGACACTGAATTCAAAAGCAACGGACTAATTTGGCAGAGGGAATTTCAGGACAGAGGAGCAGTTAGTGTTTGGTTTGGTCATTGGTGGCAGCTTTTAGTCAAGTTTACTGTGAGAAAAGAGCAGAAAGGTGTGAAAAATGTTCAGTTTGGCCATAAAAGGAAAAAAAAGTGAACTTAAACCCACGAATAAAGAATCCATAGATGTTAAACAAAAAGAATCCAAATAATTGTCACTGGTTCATTCAGATGGGTGATTTTAGGGCATTTCAGGAGTTGATATGACACCCATATGTGAAAGGCTCTGGGATATAATAACACAAACTCCAAGACTTCCCTTTGAAAATCTAGTGCTGTCTGGATCTTGTACTGGAAAGAAGCCATCTCGGGAAATGTTTTCCTTGGTTCAGCCACTCAGGTACTCAGAGGCGCCTATAGCTCTGGTCCAAAACAGCCCAGCTACTGCTTAAGCTGGTGTCATCTACATGCTGCTGCTGTGCCAGCATATAGAGTGCAAGGACTCATGTGGCTTCCATCAGGATTTTTGAGAAATGCCTGAGTCATCAGACAATGTGCACAGAATCAGAATCTGTAAGAAGTCCCTATGGGGGCTATGCACAAAGACCAGAGGATGAAGCCTAAGTTGAAATACAGACCTAGGATGATGAAACTGTCAGGAATCTAATACACCCACTAAGAAAAGCTACAGGCATGAGGTGGAGCTATCCCACGCAGGCCATGTGGGCTACAAATAGCAAGGCAATTGGTCATGCAAGCCTTTTTGGAGTTCACATTATACCATCATATACCCTGAATATCAAGCATACAGCTGTAGGGTTTAATATCTGCCTTGCTTTGTTTCAGCTTTGCTTTATTCCAGCCTTTCTTTTCTACCTGCATGTTCTTTCAGAATGGTAATGCTTACTGTGTGCCATCATATACTGGAAACCAGTAGTTGTCTCTTTTATTTTATAGGAGCTCATGGTTAAAGAGATCCCCCAAGTCTCAACTCAGACTCTGGACTTAGACTTTTAAACAGTGTTGACACTTAAGATGTTGGGGTCTTTTAAACTTGGACTAAATGAATTTTTGCATTGTGAAGTAGGCATAAGCTATTAGAGACAGGAGAAGATTGTTGCCTGCCATTTGAATCTGAAAAACAAACGAACAAACAAAAAAACTCCTGCCACCAGGACCCCAGCCACAGGTGCTATTTCGGGGGCCTATAAGACATGTAGGAGGTAGGGCCTAGGCAGTAGAAGTAGGAAGTCAACAAGTGTGAGCCTTTGAGGGTGACACTGAGTCTATTTCCTGTCTCTCTCTGCTTCCTGGTCTATCATGATGTGAACAGCCTCTGCCAAACGGTCCTGCCATCACACAGTGGATGGAGCTGTTCTAACAACGCTTCTCCCTCTACAGTGAAACCATAAAAAACCATGACCCAGAATGAACTGTTCTTCCTGAAGTTGTTTGTGTCAAGAGTTTCGATCACAGAAATGTGAAAGTAACTAATACAAAAGACATGTCCTTGATGGTGACAAACCACCTCAGAGGACACAGATGCTAGGTAAGCATCACAGAATAACTTTAAAGATAACTGGAGAAATCTCAAAGCAGTATCATAAAAGCATTTTGTAAGGACATAAGTCCATTTCTTTAATGCACATGCTGAGCACCAGAGAGGCTAAACAACTGATTCAAGTGTATTGGCAGCTGATGAACGACAGCTTAGATTCCAATAACATCCCCTCTGACCCTAAAGTCTGTAGACCCAACAGCTTGGCTTTACTCAATGTAAAAACATGATCCTAAGCTTCAAGCTTACAGCCATTAGACCCTCATATGTAGATATGCACCTCAAGAAAATCATACATTTTCCATATTATGTGCACAGTATTATAACTCAGGAAATGTGTATGTTTTTGGAGAAAAGAAGTCTTAGATGAGGGCTTGACTTCTGGCCCTCATTTTGAGCTTTGCCATCTTTATCTATAAGACGTTAAACAATTAATTCTTTATGTTTCAATTTATTGTATATTCAGGAGAATGGAATCCATGATGATAAAATTTCATCAACTATATTCTTCATATTTTTTACATAGTACATCTGAGGATTCTGAGCATGAGGCTGAAGTATTAACATTTTACAGAGTAGGTAGCAGGGATCAGCTCCTTAAGAGAAGTGTGATAAATATCTGAGAAGAATTATCCAGCAACTGAATATAAACTTGAACTGGTAGGTGCCAGAAGCAGACAGCTGAAAGAAAATGTTACTTAATTCCCCTACTATCCTCTTAACAAACCATAATTCATTGAGATAACAGCGTGGGACAAAGAAAGCTTCTTACTGTAGCACTTTTGTGTGCTCGGAGGCTCCTCTCCTCCAAGTAACTCAGACTACAGAAGCTTTGAAGTGGGCTGAGGTGGTGTGAGCCTCTGGGAAAGGTTTGGTGTTGAAGTTCTGGCCTTTGGCCACCTGAGAGAGAAAGATGAAGCTGGTGTTGACACTGCCTACTGGCAGCCAAGAGCAGATCTCAGGGAGAAAAAGCACTCAGGGGACAGCCAGAGGGTGCAGAGTAGATCCCTGGGAGCTCTAGACACAGGCACAGAGGGAGCCCAGTGTTCCCTCCTCCCTGGAAGGGAAGGGTGGGGACACAGCAACAGGGCACGGTGGGTTTTCTTCCAGCTCCAGCTCCTGAGCCACATTCTTCCTGTCTTTCACAGATGAGACCATAAAGAGCCTTGGAAGCAGGCAGCGAAATCAAAAGGCTGGACAATGGAGGAGGTGTGGCGGTCCTCATTACTTGGCCACTGTCTTCACTGTAACCAGTTTTTCATGGTTTCTTCATGTCTCCAACAAGTGGATTTCCATTCAAACACACAACACCAAGAATTCACTTCAACACATCTGAGAGGCTGCTTGTCACCACACCATGGAAATCTTCGGTTAATTTATGTGAGGAAACTATTAACCATGAAAAATAATGAATAAACAAGGAAGGAAGCTTGAAGTTCCTGTTCAAGTCACTCAGTACATACAGTAAGATAAAGAAAAACAAAGCTCAACTTCAATCATTAAGAAAGTATAGGAAACAGTGAGTGGATATTTGGAGTAAAATTACCACGTTGGGTCAATTTTCCTGTATGGTCAATCAAGAACCTCCAAGAAGACCTACTGGGTATCTGCTGTATGAGGTCCTTTGTACATTCATGAGGTTAAGGTAAACTAGCCAATTCTCAAGGTCAGAGAGGTCTCTGAGAAAAATGGTAATATATATAGATATAGATACAGATACAGATATAGGTAGATAGATAGATAGATAGATAAATAGATAGATAGATAGATAGATAGATAGATAGATAGATAGATAGATAGATAGGTAGATAGAGCCTGTGTTGGGAGAAAAGGTCAGTTGGTTCTAGAGCTCACCAGAGGTAAAATTCTTAGAGATGACTCTGTTTTTCCCTAAGGAATTCACATGTTTTTCTTCTTATGTAGGAATCAGGGAAGGAATTACTTGTTTTCTCTGACCAGTAGACATATTTGCATTCACTTTTTATAGATGTTATCTCTGTGGCCTGAAAATTTTGTTATGATTTCTTCATCTTACCCCCTATGCCTTAATTCCTTAGCCTGTGCAGTTTTTCAGAAACTACTTTCATGTGTAGCTGTAAGAATATAAATATTATTATGAATGAGAAGTTCAGGGACATGCCCTTAAAGCCAAAAGAGGCAAGCATGCTCAGATGTTCATGTCAGGGGAGAGGTAGCTTTTAGATGAGTGAGCTATAAATTTTACCCAGTTAGAACTAGGGATTTGTTACAAAAGAGACAACCTTTAGAATGAGGCTTGAAAGACACCTACAGGGGCCTAATAAGCAAAGTAAATAAAGTAAGTGGGTGGGGCACAGAGTAGGGTGGACAACACGGTCAGTGATGTTCTCTAGACCACAGTCATATTGCAGCTCCAACTTTTAAAGAACTATTAACCTACAGGGAGACTTACACTTGCAAAACATCCTTTAAATCACATCATGCACGAATTACAGATCCAGGAATTGAATCTCTCATCACTGATGCTCATGTGTTCTACTATGCCAAGTTAAGTGATATTTTCAAGTTATATTTTAGATGGTGGAATTGGGAGATGAGAAGAAATGCCATAATGCTATCGTCATTTCTTTTGCAAAACAAGGAAACTGAATCCCCCTTGAAACTCAAGGGCATTTAGTGTTAGTCCGTCATGTCACCAAAGTTCAACTTGGGTAGGGAATCTCTTGTAGAAAATAACAAAGATCACCTTGAGTCATGTTGGTACTGGCAGATGACCAGAAAGTTTCAGTGTCAACATTGACATGCCAGTGAGTTAGAAACATACAAGGTCACTATCAAGCAATTGTGTGTGTGCGTGTATGTGTGTGTGTGAGTGAGTGAGTGTGTGTGTGTGTGTGTGTGTGTGTGTGTGTGTGTGTGTGTGGTGTGGGGATATGTGTGTGTGGTGTGAGCAAATGTGTATACACATGTGTGCACACCTATGTGGATCACCCTTAGGCGTCATTTCTCAGGAGCCATCCACCTTGTTGTAGCAACAGTTTTCCTCACTGGTAGATCAGTTAGGTTGGCTGGTCAGTGAGCCCTCACAGTCTTCTTGTCTTCAACTCTCCGTGCTTGGATTGCAAGTGTGTGGGACCACAGCTGGCTTGGTTGGTTGGTTGGTTGGTTGGTTGGTTGGTTGGTTTTGTTTAAAAACTGGCTCTGGGGATGCGATTCGGCTCCTCATGCTCGCATGCCAACTGCTTTACTAATCGAACTTGCTCCCCAATATCGTCAGTGGGTGATTTTTAATTAAAATTATAGAAAATCAGGATTGTGAAGAAAGTAAGAAAGGTAAAGGGGTCCCCAAAGGATATCGCTGACTTGCAGCAGTGCCCTGGGGTAAGCTGAACAGACAGTTGGGACGCAGGCAGAAAATTCCAGAAAATTTGGCAGCTTGATCAGAGTCTAATGTTGTTTCTAAATATCAAGTGAGCAGCAAACCTTGGGCTCCATTTTCTTCTGAACTCCACTCTCGGAAGGCTTCAGGGAGACTGTTCATTCCACCAAGGCATCTGAGAAACAGAATCTTCTTGGTGGCATTTCAAATCTAGCATTTTACTCCAATGGACACTGTACCGTTCAATCAACTGTTAACAAAAACCAGGTAATGGGCTAGCAAAACTGGCTGTGCTGACGAGGTTACTCAAAGAGTCCAAGTTTATAGACTTTAAAATAAAAAATAATAATAAAAAAAAAAACTAAAAATCAACTGTGATTGGATTTCAGGGGTGTAAATGAGTTCTACCATGAAGCATTCTGATAAAAGCACCTTGAGAAAGACAAGTAACAGGGGCATCAGGGTGCTCTAGTGATAGCTGAAGGCATTTGTGCCTGGAACAATGACCCAGTGAGACTGGAAGAATCTAATCAGATGGACATTTGCATGTTAAAGGACTCAGAACCGCCATCCCCTTCTGCAAATTCAACAGTTTCTGTCTTTTAGTGTATTGGGTCACCAGTGGAATAAAAATGCAAAAATTGTTCTTTCTTCTGTGACTTACCATGACTCCACATTGGTTTTTTGTTTTTGTTTTTGTTTTTGTTTTAGGGAGGAGAGCAGTGAGAATATAAAGTGGAAAACTGTGAGGTCATGGCAATGTTTTGTCTTTTCTTCATCCACTGCAACTCTGGGTCTGTTCTTAGAAAATGGTGAAGCCAAAAAGACCAGCTAAAGGTGGACTCTAGTGTCTGGGTGCTGAGTCAGATTTCTACAGACACAAGAAGACCACGTGTTGTCATCTATGAATCATGATAAGTCTCCTGTGAATAAGGTCCCACCCAACCCTAAAGAGAACTGCCTCATAGCCAAAAAAAATGAATGCATGGGGCTGGTGGAGGAGAGGTAGGTACTCTACACACGTCCCAGGCTATGCCTGTGGCCTGTGCAGACCGCTGGAGAAGACCAGCCAGTAGTGGATCCCCTTTCAAACAGAGTGCTCTCCCAGCAGTAGACGCATAAACAAGAAGAGATGTTTACAAAAGGCTCAGACTGTGGCCACTTTACAAGCCCTGGCTGTAAGGCTAGCAGGTACAAGTAGAAGAGACACAAATAGAACGACCTACATAACTTCAAACGGGAGGGCCAGGCAGGCTCCGGAAGAACAAAGTGAGGTGGTTTGGATTCCATTCCTCCTTTCCCACTTCCGTTCTTAGGAAAGCCACTTAAGAGGGAAGTGAAATTCCTCAGTGACAAAGGAGTGTGAGGGATAAATAGAAACATGTCCCAAAGGTCGATGGACGAGATGTGGTGAATGAAACGATGCCTGCCGGGCGTTGATCCTGCAGTCCTCGGCCTTCCTCCCTCCTGTTGCCCTTGAACGAGGTCAGCACCTCTTTGCCACCACCAGAAGGAAAGCAGGAAGAGCCATGTAAGAGCCAAAGTGTGGTCCTGTGGAGCTATCCTGGTCTGGGTCCCGGGGGCCCTCAAGTGTTACAAGACCTTCTCTGTTAATATGAGAACAACTGTTACTAATTGAATTCAAATATAATATATAGTTTCAAATTTTTGAGCCAAAATCCATTTATAGACATCCTTAGCCAATCAAGAAAAGGACAATCTGCTACAAGTGAAATCCATAAGTAAAAGTCACAAAATTCTGGGGGAAATTATGTTTGATGGTTTTTAGAAATGATAGGGCTGCATTCTGACTCCTACACTTTTTTATTCAGAAAATATGAGAAACGGTGATATATTGGAAGCACTCTGAGATACTACTCATAAAGTTGCCTTTTAAAAATAACTTTTGGTCAAGTTGACCGCTCTAAATTGAGTTTCTTCTTATCAGTCTCATAAAACATTTCTAGAAGTGGTCCAACTTCATATAATTCTGTGGTATTTACTCAGCAGTTACTATATGCCAGTTATTGTTCTCAGCCCTGGGGAAATAGCAATAAATAAATAAAAGACTTCTGCTCTTGTGAAGTTTCCATTCAGTGTGTGGAACAGAGAGACATAACTAAAAACACCGACATAAGTAACTGAATTCAAAGAGAAATGGGTGTTACAAAATATCAAACAAGGTGATGTAAGAAAGAATAAATGGAATGATCTACTTTAGGTGATCAAGGAAAACCTCCCTCACAAAGATACACTGAACTGAGGTTTCAGCTGGGGTAGAAATGTTGCTTTAAAAGCTGTTAACGGTAAGGACAGGTGGATATAGTCCCACCAATCTGTAACTCCAGCACTTGGAAAACTGAGGCAAGAGAATGGTGAGTTTTAGATCAGCCTGGGCTGCATAGTAAGATTAGTTCTAAAACACAGAACTATCAGATATACAAATAATAAAAACCTAAAATACAGAGAGGAACTAGTTCTTATAGAAAACAGTAAAATTCATGATATTTTATGATGAAGAACAGAGATTGGCAATGTATAATCTGCTCACCACCTGCTATGACAAATAAAGCCTTGTTATAACTGTCCCACCCATCATTAACATATTTCCATGACCACTCTATGTACAAAGACAGCAAACAGCTGATACAGAGTGTGTATCGTCCTCAAAGCCCAAAATATTTAGTTTCTTTAAGAAAATGTTTGTTTATTCCTGGATTAGAACACTGTGCTTCTGCTCAAAAGAGACAAAAAGAAGCCCAGGGAAAGGCCTCGATTTCCACCATGCTACAAAGACCTCACAAGAGCTGCCAATTCCCAAGGCTGGCGTTACTGGCCAAGTAACAGAGTAGGGTGAAGAGACTGGTCACGGAGAGAGATGTGTAAATGTTCTGTTTCTTTGACAGTTCCTCAGCAATCACACGATTGCTAAATGGAAAGTATTGGTGTATTTTAAGAAGTCCCGGGATTTTTTTTTCTTTGTAAAGATTTTTGGAATCTCAAGTCTATGATCCTGTGACTACACTGGCCAAGACAACTCAACTCAACTCAACACATTCCAATGAAAATGAACCATTCCATATTAATTGCTGTATATTCATTTTATGCATCCCTTCACATCACTATCTTATCTGCCAATCCACCGTAGCAGAGAATAAATTGTCATCAAGCACCTATTTACACCTGCTTTTCATTTAGTATCTTCTACAGAATTCATGATTTCTAAAGAGTTGGACTGGTCAGAAAGATCCTGGCCACATGAAAGCTAAGTTGTTACAAAACATTCATAGCAGAATCTCCCACTCAAAAGGATAATAATTTTCACCACTCAGTTGAGTTGAGACATTCAGCTCTTGTACTTCCAAGCCAGCTGGTCATTTAACACACATTCCATGCACAGGAAATGTCCGTGTATCACAAACCTCACTAAATAACTATGACAATAAGCTCAAGAATGTTATGGCCAAGGACACAAACAGCAAAAGGATTTGGGGAGTTGTCCAGAGAGAACCACAATTTGATTCTTGGTATTTCATGGTTCAGAATAATAACGAGCTAACAAAGTAGCCATGGGTGGTAATGCAGTGGGAGAATATCTGACCAAAGGCTAGCTCCTGTAACCAAGTTGTTGAAAAAGCAGATGATAATGAGCCTCTTACCCATAGAGCTCAAGTATCATTTAGGACCATTAGGGATCAAGTAGCAATGCATTTGATCCAGCAGGTAAAGAAAAATTATACAGTATCAGTTTAAATAGAGCTAGATGAGACATTATATGCTCTTGAATATTTTACATGAGAAAACATGTCTACCATTGCACATTACATAGAAAATTCCTATAGAAGAAAATTACTCCTGGTTTGGGCTACATTACAAGCTGGAGTGAAACTTTTAACTTGAAGCAACTAACTTGTATGAACTTGGACATTCATCAGACCTTACAAATGGTCAATTACATGCTTTGTTGAATGAATGAATTTGTATCTCAGCAAAAATAGAAATTTATGCCAAAAGCAGGATGTAGCAGTGGAACAGTGAGATGGCTCTTTCTCCTGGTTTCCTCTGTGTGTCCTGTTTAGTCTTGCCTGTGCATCATGGCTCTCTTTCCTGCCTATAGTAGTCACGAGAAAGGAGGTGGCACCATACCATAATCACCTATCAAATCACAGAATTCTTAGGTCTCAAGCAGAATTAAAAATTTCCTAGCCATATAGTTTTTAAAAAGTCAGGAACTGAGAAATCCTGCCCAAAATTAAATTCTAATAAGCCTTTGACAAAAAAAAAAGAACATTAAGACAGATGTTAGTGTGTGAGCACCTATGTGGTATGTCTCCAACTCTCAATTCTTAAAAATTAAGTATATTTGATTAAGTATATTAAATTTATTTAATCTGACTAGGTATAGTAAAATTACCTTTTTCTTCCTTTTCTTCTGTGGTGCTAATTGTAGCAGACATTAAGTGTGGGTGTGTGCTTGTGTGTGTGAGTGTGTGTGCATGTGTGCTGTTGCTGGGAATTGAGCTGAGGGTCTTACACATGTTTTAATATCTTCACTTGTCAATTTAAACCATGGCAATGCTGTCTGGCCCACTGACTACAGGTTTTGAAATTGCACTTCTAAAGCACATGTAATCTGAAAATCCTGCTCCTTGTGGCCTCCAATATTACACTGTTTAACTGAAAGCCTGCTTTGCTACTGAAGTAATCTACACAGACTGGGCATGAGCCTCCTCTGGAAGTCCGTAGGAAACAGAGTGCTGCACTTTGCTCAGTCCTGTTCTCCCTGGATGCAGTCACTTCCTAGGCCTTGAGTTTTATCTTTTGGAGAGGCTTGGAGCATGGCAGTGCCTCCTGCACATTCCTGGAATCAGCTGAAGGTTTTGTGGGTGAGTAAAAAGTCTGTGGTCTTTCCTGATAAGTCACCAGAGGAACAATTGGTAAGTTATACACAGTTAAATTACACTCCTAGGAGGAAGAAAAGCATAACATAGCCAGAGCTATTTAAGGAACCAGGCTTAGTCTGAGCTAACTATGGTTTGCATTTGAAATGTCCCTCAAGACTCATGTGCTAATGATTAATCTTCTATAGTGGTCCTATTTCAGGCTATGGAAGAGCCCAATCTCTAAGAGGTAGGTTTAGTGTTGATCACTAAGTCACATCCTCTAAAGCGGTTAAGAAGATAGTAAGTAAATCTACAGAATATAATGAAGGAGACCTATTGGACAATCACTATGTAACTAACCATAGAAGAATCTGGAAATGTAAGTTTTCCATGATTAATTAATTCCATTTAAAAGAATACATATTCCAGGGCTGGGGAGAGAGCTCAGTGGGTAAAGGGATTGCCTCCCAAACAGGAGAATCTGAGTTTGATCCCAGAATCCATTAAGAAACCCACGTATGATGGCATACTGCTGCAATCCCAGCTCTGAGGTGGCAGAGACAGGAGGATTGCTGGGGCGCCCCAACCAGCTAGTCTAGCCTAATTGGAGCGCACCAGGCCAGTGAAAGATCCTATACAAGGGAGCCGACCAGGATTCCAGAGATGACACCGTCGGTTGTCCTCCGGTCTTTACCTATCCACACACACAGGGGTGTGTGCCCTCTTCCTCATGCACTCAGAGGCACATGTGTATGCACACACACACACACACACACACACACACACACACAAACACAAACACACACACATAAATACACATATACACATAAACACACACACACCACAATTAAAAAAAAATACAAACTCCCTAACGTCGTATTTTTCTTAAAGAAAATCTTGTAAGTTTCTCATGAAACATCAATCTTCACATTTTCTTATTAAATATAAGCCAATATGAGGGCTTATCAATAGGAAAATTGTTGCAGTTTACAAACTTGTTTCTTTCTGTTGTGTTATGTTCTAATTATCAGTACCTAGAATCCTAGAATGGTGCTCAGTGAGCCAGAATAATTCAGTAAACAATTATTGAGTAAATGAATAAACTAATGTGAGCATTTATAGTGGCATTTATTATAACCTTCTATAACCTAGGGAACAAGGTGGAGAGCCAATATCAACAAGAAAAACCATATGTGAGGAAAAAACAAAGACCTAACCCTTACCATAATTTATGCCCTTCCAGAGTCAATCCGCTGAGAACGAGGATACAATTCCTCTAGTAAAACTAGAGGAACTAAACACTTCTCACCATGTCCTCCTGTTTTGGTTTTCACAGACATAGATCTATTATCCAATCTCTGTGCCTGGTTTTTAGAGGTCTTCTGGTGCCGTTCTGTCCCCACCCCCTGGTCTCTGTCCAGTTTTGATCTCTACTCTGGCATGCTCTTCCATCCTGTTAACCAGCTCCATCTAAACCTCTCTGATGGTTGTTATTAGGTTTGCAGTTGTGGCTGGGTGGGGTTGAATACTTTCCTTTCTTACAATGTACAAATTGTTGTACATTAAAGTTGGGTTTCCAAAAATTTACGCTGTGTCAGACCTAGGTCCAGACCCATGTGCATTAGGGAACCATTAAACATTCTCTACAGGACTACAATGTGCTGGTCCCATTCTGTTGCCTGATACTTGTAGCTTTGAGACCTTCATCACTCAGATGGGAAATGAACTACATTCAGAGATTTGTTCAGATTAGCAGCATAATGTCAAAGCTACCCAAATTATATGACTTTTAGGTAGAGACAGAAGATCAACAGTTTCCATGGGTCAAAAGAGAGGGGAATAGAGACTGGATGCTGAAAGGACATGGCCCCCTTTGAAGGTGATAACAGACATTTGGGAGCATGCTAAAGTATATGATGGTTTCAAAACACTATCAATGTACTAAACGCTATTGAGGTTTATACTTTACAATGGTTAGTTTTATATTACATGAATTTCACTTTAACTAAAAAAAAATGTGACCTAAGGAAATTTGCAGCTAAAACTCTGATCATAAGCTAGTACATAAAGAGGAGACTGCCCCCAAAGCAGTAGGTATACTACTATGCACCTAAGAGCCCATGGGATTCACTTTGCCCCACTTCAGTTCCAAGATGGAAAACTGTCTTTGTTAAGACGAATAGAGATGTGGGGTCACTAGGTATTTGTCATCATGACTTTCTTTAACTCGTGTGATATAATCTATTCAAAGGAGTTTCTGTATCTAAGATAAAACCACAGAATGAAGACATTGCTATGACTCTGAAGTACCCTATATACAAGAATCAGTGTTTAAATCTTTTAGATTTATTTCATGTATATGAATGCTTTGCCTTCATGTATGCATGTGTACCTTTGTGACCTTTGTGTGTGCCTGGTGCCCATTGAAGTCAATGGAGGAAGTCAAATCACTTGGAACTGGAGTTACAGATGTTTGTGAGCTAATATGTGGGTACTGGGGACTGAACCTGGAGCCTCTGCAAGAGCAACAAATGCTCTTTACCACTGAGCAATCTCTCCAGCCCAAGATCCAGTATTCAAAACAAAACAAAAGGTTTCTGCAGGTCTAGAACTAAAATAAGTGTGGACAACAGAGACAAAGGATTGCTAAGGTGAGAAAAACAGAGGTGCAAGGAAGAAAAGTCAGGGGAGAAACTCGGTTTCTTTGAACGTGTGTATTAATCACAACTCAGTTGCAATTTAAGGCAAGAAGCTGCAGCTGTGAAGGGGAGGCTAGAGGGAGGACATGATTATGATTTTAAATGTATTTATATTAAATCATTACTGAAAGGGGAGGGACAGGACTAGGAATTTGCAGCTGGGAGCAGGACAGTGGGAACTTAATTCTCTCCTTAGAAATAGATGTGCTAACTGGGTCTCCAAGTAGGTCAAGGGGGGAAACTGCATCTGGCGGTGGGAGGACCAGTGGAGACAGCTAGTGTGTCTGCCTGTCACTTTAAAATATGCGCCTTCCCTCTCAGTGCAGACACCTTTACATGATGCAGAACACGGACAGTGGAGGGAAGGGACTGTCTGCTTCCCAGTTCAGTGACTTCCCAGCTCAGCTTTCAGGAATGCTATAGATTTTGTTACATGATATTATTCTTTTTTATTTAGGGGGTGGTGGGTACCAACGTTCACAGCTTTATTTGGATGTAAGGGAATTTCTTTAGGACAGAAGCCATTAACCTTCCATGTAAATTTCTTTTTCCCCCCTAGGTGACATGAAATAATTTTATTTAGTATGTATACAGATAGCAGTATCTAATATTTATTGAGTGTTAGATGAAGTGTAGGTTCTTAGAATAGTGTTAAGCAAAGCAAAATGCATGCCTATTCTCCTGCAGCACGTGATCCCTAGACAATAAGTAGAGAGAAATAGGCAAATGAATTTCACTTCATGAGACAGTGAAAGAGCAACAGGAAAATAAGATCCCAAAGGGTGAGGGAGTGATGGAGATTTCCCAAAGGCCTCAGATTAACTGAAAGTCTTGCCACTCAGTAAGAGGAAGCATTGTTTTCAGTTGCAAAGTAATACATTTGGTAAAGCAAGTGGCACGCAAGGATGAGGATGAAGTCCAGTCACCACCCGTCAGCATGTGGAACATGTGGAGGATCAGCATGTGGAGCAAGCTTTTAATCTCAGCTCTGGAAAGTCAGAGACTGTGCGATCCTTGGTGTGCACTGGCCAGTCAGGCTAACCCAACTGGTGAGCTTCAAGCCAAGGAAAGACACTATGTCGATGGTGTTCCTGAGGATGATACCTAAGGTTGTCCTCTGGCTTCCACACATATGCAGTTATTCCCCCAACATGGCCCTAGATGTACCCCCCACACACACAAACACACAGGCATACATATACACACACACATACACATATGCACATGGACAAACATACAAGCACACACATTCTCTCTCTCTCTCTCTCTCTCTCTCTCTCTGTCTCTCTCTCTCTCTCTGTCTCTCTCTGTCTCTCTCTCTCAGAAATTATTGTAGCCTATCTTTTGTTACAGGTCTCATAGAAAGCATGTGTGCTCACCACCAGCAGACATTTGTGATTGCCTGACACCAAGAAATCATTCTTAGTTCAATAAATGCTCAAGTAGTAGATGGCTTCCAACTAAGCCCAGCAAAACGTAAGAGCTGAGGCCTTTCTCCCTTTGCAGACACTGTGTTGACACAGAGTGGAAGGAGCTCCTCACATGCTGTTCCCTCCTTAGAGAAGGGACACAAAGGTGATAGGTCCGTCAGAATTTCGGAGATGAAGAAGGCAGACAAACCGGGTCTCGGTAGAATGCTTTAACGCTCCTGTAGCACACATAGGTTGGCATGTATCTGAAGTTAAAGTGTGTGTGTGTGTGTGTGTGTGTGTGTGTGTCTGTGTCTGCGTCTGTGTTTATTGTGTATGTTTGTGCATATGTATATACTAGTTTTGTGTGTGTTTATGTATCTGTGTGTGTATTTGTGTGTATGTGTAGGCGTGTGCTTGTATGTGTATATTTGTATTTATGTGTATGTGCATGTGTCTGTGTGTGAATGCATGAACTCATGCCTATGTCTGTGTATATATGTGTGTGTGTGCGTGTGTGTGTTTTTTAATTAAACTTTCTTTTCATTTATTCTTTGTATATTTTAACATCATGCATCTTGATCCCATTCATTTCTCATTCCTTCATATCTGTTCTCTGCCTTTGAAATCCCCCCCCCGCAAAAAAAACCCAATAAAATAAAATTTAAGAGAAAAACAGGAAAAATCTCATTCTAGAAGCTTTAGTGTGACATAGTGAGTCACAGAATAAACCCTTTTATCCACACATCTTTACATGCAAGTGTTCATTGTAAAGAGTCATTGGTCAGGATCAAGGCCTTTGTTCTCTGTTACACTATCTACGCTGGGCCCTCACTGGGACTCCTCTTCTTATCCTGTTGTTATCCTGTGTTGTGGAGATCCTGCAGCTTTGGGTCTGCAAGACCGACCCCTTCATGTGCTCCTGCAGGTCATAGATGGGGTTGATGTTGAGGTGGGTCAACACATAACCCTGGTTCTGGGCCTGGGTAGTTGCAGGGTTGGTCAGCCTGCCAGTTCTCCTCCTGGTTTCACCAGGGTGAGCTCTCCTGCATTGCTCTGGCTAGTTCACCCCTTGCATCAATGAGCAAGGCGTGGGGCCAGTTCTCCTATTTTCATGCCCTCAGAATTGGTTCTCCCACACCTACACCATCAGGGCCACCTCTGCTGTGCTGCCAAAGGTGAGGTGCTGCAGTTGGTGAAAGGCAGGGACAGCTCTCCCGCTCTTACGACCTCAAGGCCAGCTCCACCATCGGCCACAGGCAGCAAGAGGCAGGGGGAATCCTTCCCCCACGCAGACCACCACATGGCAGATGAGGGGCAGGGCCAGATTTGCCATGTTCGGGTTCTCAGGGTGCTTCACCCCTACCCCCCATCAATAGGGTCAGCTCTGCTGTGCTGCCCAGATGAGGTACAGGGCCCACTTTCCCGAGTGCCGCAGCTGGTACAGGGGTTCAGCTCCCTTGCCCCCTACAGGTGGCAAGGGCAAGGGGGAGAGCATCGTTCCCTCGCCCTCACCACCACAAGCCAAATGAGTGGGATGCATTCAGCTGTCTCACACCCTCAGGGCCAGCTCACCCACGACTCTACCAACAGGGTCAGCTCTGCTGTGCGGCCCAGGCAAGGAACGGCCCGATTTCCTGAGTGCTGCAGCGGGTAAACGGGAGGGTCGGCTCCCTCATCTGTCACAGGGGTAAGGGGTAAGGAGGGACATCTCTCTCACACACACACACTGCCGCATGACAGACAGTCGTGAGGACACCTCTCCTACGCTCACCCACACCTCCACCATCAGGGTTGGTTCTACTGTGCAGGTCCTGCTCTCCGAAGTGCTGCAGCTGGGCTCCTGCCCTTATGACCTCAGGTCAGCTCTCCCACCTGCCTCAGGTGTAGAGGGGTCAGGAGAGAGTATCTTTAACATGACTTTTTTAAAAAAAAAAAAATTCATCATCTGAATAACGGCTTGGCTTAGAAGCTGTCTCCTCTCCTCCAATCTGATTTCTTTTTTTCCTTTTATTGAAAATAGATTCTTCTCTCACACAATACATCCTGATTATAGTTTTCCTTCCATTTTCTCTCCTCCAGATCCATTCCCTCTCTTAGGCTTAGAAAAGCACAGGCTTCTAAGAGATAACAACCAAACATGACAAAATAAATTATGAGACAATGCAAAAAAAAATCATATCAAATTTGAACAAGGCGATCCAACAAGAGGAAAGAGTCCCAAGAGTAAGCACAAGAGTCAGAGACCCACTTGTTCTCATACTCAGGAGTGCCGTAAAAATACTAGGGTATAATATACACACAGAGGACCTGTGCAGCCCTGTGTCAGCCCTGTGCTTGCTGCTTTGGTCTCTGTGATTCACATGAACCTTACTTAGTTGGTTAAAAGGGCCTTGTTTTCCTGGTGTCCTCCATCCCCTCTAGCTCTTACACTCTTTCTGCTTCCTCTTCCGTGGGGATCCCTGAGCTCTGAGGGGAAGGAGTTGATGGGGACATCCCATTTAGAGCTGTGTGTTCCAAGGACTCCTTTCTGCCTAATGTCTGACTGTGGGTCTCTGCATTTGTTCCCATTTGCTTCTGGGGGAATCCTCTCTGATGACTGGATAAGGCCCTGATCTATGAGTACAGCAGAATATCATTAGAAGTCATTTTATTGGTAGTTTTTGTTGTTTCGTTTTGGTTTTGACCAGGGAAGTGTTTGGTTTTACCCTAGGTCTCTGGGTTTCTAGTCCCTGGTTCTTGGTCATTCAAGTAGTGTTGGGTACAGGTTCCATCTTGTAGGGTGGACCTTAAGTCAAATCAGATGTTGGTTGGCTACTCCCACACGTTCCATTGCCCTAGCATATCTTGCAAGTAGGATAGATTGTAGGTCAAAGGTTTTGTGGCTAAGTTAGTATTTATATTTCTTTTTTGGTAGCCTGAAGAATATATTCCCACTCTAAGTACACTAGAACATAGGAATGAAGGTTCCATGTAGCACCAGCTGGACTTCTCCATATCAATGAGTTGTATGGGTGTTGTCCTCAGCAATGGGGCACCCACTGCCAGTTTGCAGAAAGCAACTCATTGTCTTAGCAACAGTCTGGGTTGTTTAGGGATTTCCATTGAACCTTCTTGACCAATTACATTCAATTGAATGTAAATCAGTTCCTCTACTGGAAGCCTTGTTTAATAAGAGGTGGCCAGTTGAAACTCTGTATCCCCCATTATTAGGAGACCTCATTAGGGTGACCTTTATATATTTTAGGAAGTTTCTGCTGCACTGGGTTTCCAGTAAATTTTCTTTTCTCACAGACTCTTGAACATGTCTGGCATAATTATGGACAAATGGATGAATAGGTGAGTGGATGGATGGATAGATAGATGGGTGGATGGGTGGGTGGGTGGATGAATGAATGGATAAGTAGATGAGCAGATGGACAGATGCCCTCAAGAAACTAAGCCAGATACACATTTTTTAAAAATAGACATAGGATGTACCTAGGAACAGTATGGCCCTATCCCCAGGAGTATAGACACAACACAAATTGGGGTCAATGGGTCATTTAAAAAATAGTCTAGACACATAAAATGAAGCATAGAATAGGAGAATCCCTTCACAGTATGTTGGAGACTAAAATAAATGTTCTCATTCACATTTTTGTAACAGTTTTCAAGGTACATGGCATTTGAAACTTTAATTTGGGTGAAGGTGGCTCTGGACATTTGTTTCTTTATGCACCTAGGAGAAGAGAAAAAAAATCCCTTTGTCTCAGGCTTCAAGTTACTCTCCTATAAATGAACTCTTCAAATAGAGTGGATTTATAATTAAATGCAAGCAGGCATTTAAGGAAAAAAGTACCAAGCAGGTAAAGAAGAGAACAATAAGCTACAGAAATCAGATCCTCAAAACCCAAAAGGAACAGCTTGATCAGATGAAATATCCTGTTATGAAACAACCATACTTAAAAGATAAGATTGAAAATACATTCAGAGAAAAAGAAAAACAGAAACACAATATATTTGTTTTCTAAGCACACAAAAATTTTAAACCTGAAATAATCAAAATTAAATAATTTTTAGTAATGTAAGTTTCACAGCCAAATCTAGCCTGAGCTCACATAGGGTTTTCTGTTTGATCTATAGCATTTTTAAAAAATGAATCAATATTTAAACATTAGAAGATTGCAGGTCAAACTTAAAAAAGGAAGGCTTTTAAACTGAGATTTCAGATTCTTCAGTCAATCCTCAGGCAATCATCTGGTCATACCAGTTAGGAGCTGCCCTGTAGCACATGCTGACTCTCTCAAGTTGGCTCCAAACCCACTACCCTGTCCCCTCATCACTAAGGCTGAGTTGCCACTTATTGGAGGTTGACAGAGGATATAACACCTCCTTTGTAAAATATGTACACTAAGTTTCTCAGGTTATATTGTGTCTGCCACAGGTAATTAACCCCATCAGTATAGCATAAAAACAGCTGCATAAAATAAAAACAAATTTGTTATTATGCTGTTGTAAAAGATACTATGCAGACCATGGTTTTGCATATGTCTTAGTTGGGGTTTTTATTGCTGTGCATAGACACCATGACCACAGTAACTCTTAAAAGGAAAACATTGTCTCTTTCCTTTCCACTCCTTCCTTCTGTCTGTCCTCCCCCCACCCCCCAATAAAGCTCTAAAAAGTTTAAAAAGAAAAAAGGAAAACATTTAATTAAGGGATCCCACTTACAGTTTTAGCTGTTCAGTCCATTACCAGTTATCATCACAGCAGGGAGTATGGGGATATGAAGGCAGACATGATGCTGGAGGATTAGCTGAGCATCCTACATATACCATAATAATATGTACACTGGTTAAACTTTTTACTAAAACATTAAAATTAAGCAATAAAAAATTATTGGCTCATGAGAGTTATCAGTGGAGCGACAGTCAGAACTCTCGGGCACTTTCCCCTCCTCTTGTCTCTTACTAAATTGGGACTGAAATCGATAAAATAGAAACAAACAAAAAAAGAAACAATACAAAGAACCAATGAAAAAAGAGTTGGTTCTCTGAGAAAATCAACAAGATAAACAAGCCCTTATCCAAACTAACTAAAAGACACAGAGAGAATATCCAAATTAACAAAATCAGAAACAAAAAGAGGGACATAACAGCAGGCACTGAGTAAATCCAATGAATCATCAGGTCATACTTTAAAAAACCTATACTCCACCATACTGGAAAATCTAAAAGAAATAGGCAACTTTTTCAATAGATACCACTTACCAACATTCAATCTAGATCAGACAAGGCTGCCCATTCTCTCCATATTTATTCAAGATAGCACTTGAAGTTCTAGCCAGAACAATAAGACAACTGAAGGAGATCAAGGGGATACAAATTAAAAAGGTACCAAGTGAGCTCCAGGAAAAAGGTGCAAAGCTACACAGAGAAACCCTGTCTCGAAAAAACCAAAAAAAAAAAAAAAAAAAATTAAAAAGGAAGAAGTCAAAGTATCATTATTTACAGCTGATATGATAGTATACATAGGCAATCCAAAAAATTACATCAAGGAACTCCTACAGTTTCAAAACACCTCCAGCAAAGAGCTGGATACAAGATTAACTCAAAAAATATCAGTAGCCCTCCTATATACAAATGACACAAAAGTTGAGAAAGAAACCAGGGAAATAACACCCTTCACAATAGTCACAAATAATATAAAATATCTTGGTGTAATTCTAACCAAGCAAGTGAAAACCTGTATGGCAAGAACTTCAAGTCTTTGAAGAAACAAATTGAAGAAGATATCAGGAGATGGAAAGTTCTCCCATGCTCCTGGATAGGTAGGATTAACACAGTAAAAATGGCCATCTTACCAAAAGCAATCTACAGATTCAACTTAATCCCCATCAAAATCCCAACACAATTCTTTATAGACCTTGAAAGAATAATACTCAACTTCATACAGAAAAACAAAAATCCCAGGATAGCTAAAGCAATCCTGTTCAATAAAAGAATTTCTGGAGGCATTACCATCCCTGATTTCAAGTGCTACTACAGGGCTACAGTGATTAAAATCTTCATGGTATTGGCATAAAAACAGACAAGTTGATCACTGGAATCTAATCAGAGACACAGATGTAAATCCACACACCTATTCACACCTGAATTTTGATTTTTTTAAAAAAAGCCAGAAATATACAATGGAAAAAAGAAACCATCTTCAAAAAATGGTGCTGGCCTAACTGGATGTGCATATGTAGAAGAATGTAAATAGATCTTTATCTATCACCCTACACAAAACTCACATTCAAGTGGATCAAAGACCTCAACATAAATCCAAATAAACTAAACCTGATAGAAGAGAAAGTGGGGAAGAACCTTGAATACACTGGCATAGAAGACAGCTTCCTGAACAGAACACAGATAAGCACAGACACTAAGATCAATAATAATTGGGACCTCATGAAACCAAAAAACTTTTGTAAGTCAAAGCACACTGTCAATAGGACAAAATGGTGCCTACAGAATGGAATAGATTTTCATGGACTCCACATCTGACAGAGGGCTAATATATATATAAATAACTCAATAAATTAGACATCAACTAAATAATTCAATTAAAAAGTGGGGTACAGATCTAAACAGAATTTTCAACAGAGAATCTCAAATGGTTGAGAAACACTTAAAGAGATGTTCAGCGTCCTTAGCCATCAACGAAATGCAAATCAAAACAACTTTGAGATCCCATCCTACACTTGTCAGACTAGCTAACATCAAGAACACAAGTGACAGTTCATGCTGGAGAGGATGTGGAGCAAGGGGAACGCTCCTCATTTGCAGGTGGGAGTGTAAACTTATACAGCCACTTTGGAAATCAATATGGTGTTTCCTCAAAAAATTAGGACTCAATCTTCCTCAAGACCTAGCTATACCTCTGAGCACATACCCAAAGGACAATCAATCCTATCACAAGAATACTGGCTCAACTATTTCATAGCAAGTTTATTCATAGTAGACAAAACCAGGAAACAACCCAGATGTCTCTCAACTGAAGAATGGATAAAGAAAATGTGGTACATTTGCACAATGGAGTATCACTCAGCTGTTAGAAACAATGACATCATAAAATTTGGAGGCAGATGGATGGAACTAGAAAACAATCATACCAATTAAAGTAACCCAGACCCAGAAAGACAAACATGGTATGTACTCAGTTGTAAGTAGATATTAGGTATAGAATAAAAGATAACCATGCTACAATCCACAGACCCAGAGAGGCTAAGTAACAAGGAGGGCTCAAGGGAGGGCACATGGATCTTCCTGGGAAGGGGAAATAAAATAGACTTTGCAGGTGGACTGCGGTTGGGTAGGGATGGGAACAGGTAGGATCAGGCAGGGGTGGTGGTAGAGAATACTGGGAGAGACAACTGGAATTGGGGGAGGCATTTCAGGGATCATATGGAACCCTAGTGAAGTGGAAAATCCTTGGAATCCACAAGGGTGAGCCTAGTAAAGAACCTAATAATTCTGGATATAGAAACTGAACTGGCCATCTTCTGGAACCAGGCAAGGCTTCCAGCAGTGAGACTTGGAGAGCAACTCAACCACAAAACCTTCTGCCTACATTTGGCCTGCCTGCTAGACAGCCAGAGAACTTGATAACTGCTTAATCCAAGAACCTAGGGGCCTCAGGACACTAGCGATGCAGTCCCACTCCAAGGCTGAAAATCTGGAAGCTCTCCCTGGCAGTTGTTGGTGTGAGTCTGTAGTAAACAATTAAAGAAGCTGAGGTCATCAGACTTCCATGGGTGATGACAGCAGCAACTGACATACTCACTAAGGAAAGTGGCGCTCACAGATAGATTGAGTTCCACCTTCTTTCAACTGTGTTCCATCAGCCTACAGGAGGGTACCACCCACATTCATGGTTGGCCTTTCAAATGCCAATAGTCTCTGGAAATTCCCTCAAAAACACTCACAAGTATGCTTGCCTAATCTCCTAAGCATGTCACAATCAAATCAAATTGACAGTCAAGACTAACCATCATATCTGAGTGACCTGCACTGCCACTAGTTCCATGGTGACATCTGGGCCTGAGCTGTAGCCAAGGGCCATTTCTGGGTTCATGGCCCTACTTCAGCCAAGGTCTGTGTTGATGTCCATGGTTCCTGTTTCCATGAAAGGCCATGCAGATGCCCAGGCTCTGAGCCATTACCTAGGGCCATTTTGGAATCGAAACTACAATGCTGCTGATCCTATGCATATATAAGAGGCTTGCACTGTGACCCAGGGCCACGGTGATATCTGGGCCCAAGCTGCTGCTGCTGGCCATGTCTCGGTCCATGGTCCTGATGTAGCTGAGGTTTTTGTTGATGTCCATTTCCCATGTTACCACAGGAGTCCATGCAAATCAAGTGTTGAACCATTTGTTCAGGGACCTGCTAAGCTGGCCCCACCCCTTACTGGCCCTGGGAAAGCCACTCCCCACCCCCACCAGAGAGCTAAGCCCACCACTTGACAGCCCTGGGAGATCTTGTCCCACTCCTCAGAGAAGAGCTATTCCCCATGCATTTGAGAAATCTCACCCTACCCCTTACCACAGGCATGGAAGAGCTGGCTCTGTACTTTGCATGAGGCAGGGTGGTCCCAGTGGCCTGGACTGACCAACTCAGCCACCACCCATGCACACATCCAGGGCTTGAGTTGGCACACCCCAACATCTGTCCCATCTATGACCTTCTAGAGTGCTTGAAAGGACTGGTCCTGCAGAACCATAGCTGCAAGATTTCCATGATTCAGAGGAACAGCAGGACATCAGAGAGGAGTTTCAGTAAGGGTCCAGTATTGATAGAGTACCAAAAGTCAGAGGCCTTGAACCTGACCAACAGCACATTATAGCATAAACATTTGCAAGCAAAGCTGTTTGGACAAAAGGGCCTCGGACACGATACACAGCAGCTTCCAATGCCACTACAAGGAATGGAGAAGTGTTGGAGTGTCAGCAAAGACAGGAGCAAAGAGGCTTTTTTGTTTGTTTTTTTGCTTTTCTTGTTTTGTTTTGGTTTTGTGTTTGTTTGTTTTGCAGTTTATCTTAGATAGGGTTTTTATTGCTGTGAAGAGACATCATGACTACAGCAACTCTTATAAGGTAAAACATTTAGTTGGAGTGGCTCACTTACAGTTTCAAAGGTTTAGTCCATTATCATTGTAACAGGGAGCATGGCAACAGTGGGCAGAGGAGGTGCTGGAGCTGAGAGTGCTACATCTTGCAGGCAACAAAAAGTCAACTGAGACACTGGGCAGTATCTTGAGCACAGGAAACTTCAAAACCCACCCCGACAGTGACGTACTTCCTCCAACAAGGCCAAAGCCACACACCCTAAGAGTGCCATTCCCTATGAGATTATGGGAGCCAATTACATTCAAACCACTACAGGAGGGTTTTTTTTGTTGTTATTTGTTTTCCTTTTTGTATTGTATTGTTTTTGTTTGTCTAACTTTATTGATTCTTTGTGAATTTCATGCCGTGTATTCTGATCCCACCTATCTCCCCTTCTCCTTATATGTGACCTCTGCCCTTGTCAACCTCTCCCCAAAAATAAAACCAAATTTAAAAGAAAAGCTAAACAAAACAAAAGAGAGGGGAGGGGAGGAGAGAGAAGAATCACAGAGGAGAGAGAAGAATCACGGAAGCTGTAGTGTGGCCTGTTGACCTGTTGAGTCACACAGTTTACCCTTCAGTCCATTCATATTTATTTACAAGTGTTCACTGCCACAAGTCATTGGTCCTACTGGAGGCCTCTGGCTTCTGCTACACCACCAATTAAGGGCTCTCACTGGGGCTCCTGTTAGATGTCCTGTTGTTGTCCCGTGTCATTGATATCCTGTTGTCTTGGATCTGTAGGCTCATTCCCTTCACCTGCTCTAACTGTTCATAGATGAGGGGGATGTTGAGGTGGGTCAACTCATAGCCCTGGTTCAGGTCCTGCATGGTAGCTGGCTTGGTCAGCCCACGAGTTTTCCCTCATCATCACTGCCCCAGCAAGCTCCCCAGCACTGCCTGGTCTAGTTCACCCAATGCATCCTGTAGCAAGGGGTGGGGCCACTTCTTCTCTCAGGTCCTCAGATCCATTTCACCCACATTCATATCACCAGGGCCAGCTCTAATGTTTTGCCCAGAAGAGGTGGAGGGCCTTCTCTCCCAATTGCTGTGGGGGGCATACTGGGAGGGGCAGGGAATCAGCTCTCTCCTGCCCTCAGGGCTGGCTCACCTGTACATCCAACAAGGTCAACTCTAGTGTGCTGTCCAGGTGGGTTGCAGGGCCTACTCTCCTGTGTGCTGCAGCCAATGAAGGACAGGACTAGTTCTCTCACTTTTGTGACTTCAGAGCCAGCTCTCTTGCCTGCCACAGTTAGCAAGGGGCAGAGGGGGAAGGACATCTTTCTCACCCATGCCACCACATGGCAGATGAGGGGAGTGGGACAAGCTCTCCTGCATCCCTGACCACAGGGTCAGTACTAGTGTGCTTGCCAGGTGAGGTGCACATATGTTATGAGGCATGGGGCCATCTTTCCTGAGTACAAAGGTCAGCTCCCCCCTGAGGTATAGGGCCATCTCTCCTGCTGCAATATCTAGTGAGGGGCAGGTCCAATTATCCCAGGGCCAGTGAAGGGCAGGCCTGACTAAGCACAGCCTGGTTCCAATGACCCCCTGTGCTAACATGGGCCATGGACATCATCAACACCGAGCCCAGCTGTAATAGAACCATGGACCCAGACATGGCCTTTAGCACCAGGTCTCAGTGGTAACCCGGGACCACCCAGATCAGTATGGCCCCAGTGGCAGCACAGCCCTTGAAGTCCAACATGGTCTCAGGTGGCTGACCAGACCCCTGTCATCTGCACAGCCCTTGGTGGTGGTTAGAACCACAGACATCAACTCAGACTCTGGTTGCCACAGGGCCATGGACTCAGACATGGCCAGCAGCAGCAGCCTGGCCTTGAGAACACCATGGCCTGAGGACATCCTCATGGTCACAGGCTGTGTCTCATAACCTGGGCATCTGTGTGGTCTTTAGTGACAATATGGGCCATGGACATCAATACAGACCCTAGCTGTGATAGGATCATGAACACAGGCATGGTCCTAGGCATCAGCTGGGGCTCAGATGTCACCATTGTCCCAGGTGGCAGCACAGGCCACTTGGATTGACATGGGCCCCATGGCAGTGTGGACCTCAGACACCAACATGGCTGGAGGTGGCAGCCCAAACCACAGGCCTCTGCATGGCCCTCAGTGGCAACAGGAGCCACATACAAGCCCCCTCAACTGCTTCAAGGCCTCTGATGGAGGCCTGGCCCTTGGCAATAGCCCAGGCCAGGACCTCACCTTACTACCTAACAGGCTATTCACATCAGACTGTTCCTTACCTCTTCAGATCAGCCCCTCTCCCTAGACCATGAAAGCTTCTGCCTCTTTCTTCCACATCCTCACCCTGTACTCTCTCTCATCATAATGGCACCCAACTGCCTGGCACCACAGCTCTAGGTTGGGTCACAGGTGGCTCTTGGCTGAGTCATGCCCACCAACCCCAGACACAAAGGATGGTGCAGAGCTGTTGCTTTTCCACTTTTGTGTGCCCAAGCCTAGAAACCTGGGGCAGCACTTAGTATGATGGTGCCAGAGGTGTCGGGTGGGCTGCTGATTGATGTGCCCACCAGACCAAGAAGTCTAGGGGTAGCCATCTGTGTCTTCTGATAGCTCAGGCCTGAAAGGGCCCAGCCACTTTTTGTTTGTATTTTAATTAATGTTTTTATTTTAGTTTAATTGTATTTCTTTTTAAATTTTCCTTTGGTGGGTGATGCTACAAGGGTAAAGGGTAGATATGGAAGGACTGAGAAATGAGTAGAATTGGGGTGCATGATATGAAATTCCCAAAGAATCAATAAAAAATTATGTTTAAAAACAAAAGATTAACCATCACAGTTGGTTACAGTTATCCAAGAAATGTGATAGAAAGTAGAATATGAAGCATAACTAAAAATTGCTTATATTTATTCAATTTTTTAACATAAACAAAGATTAACTGTCAGAGAGTGTATGCCTTCTGAGCTCAGCTTCTTGAGCGAAGCCACTGCCCTATAATCACCTGACCAATAAGCTACACACATGCAGGAGTAACTCGTGTGTGTGTGTGTGTGTGTGTGTGTGTGTGTGTGTGTGTGTGTGTGTGTGTGTGTATAGTGTGTGTGTGTGTGTGTGTGTGTATAGTGTGTGTGTGTGTGTATAGTGTGTGTGTAGTGTGCCTGTGTTAGCATAGGCCACACATGTGTAGGTGTCTGTGGAGGCCAAAAGAGGGCATAGGATCCTCTGGAGCTGGAGTGACAGGCAGAGGGGAGCCAGCTGAGATGAGTGCCGGGAACTGAACACAAGTCCTCTACCTGTAAGTGCTCTTAAACTCCGAGCCCCATACCTCTCTAACCCCAGAAATACAATTTTAAAGCAACAGAAGTATCTGTGAGTATATATTGTGAAAGAGATCCTGCAATTAAGCCCAGGGAAGTTTCTCAAAAACACTAATAATTAATATTAAGAATAGAAAGTAGGAATCCATAGTCTCTGGACTCCAAAACACAAAATGTCAAATTTTCATCAACAGGAGAGGGAGAGAGAGAGAGGATGGGGGAACCAAGAAAATATGACCCATACTAAAAGGGAAAAAAAAGTCAGTCAGTAGAAACAGACTCTGATTGGGCCCAGATGTTAGATTTAACAAAGACTTCAAAGTAGCTATTAAAAATATGTTCAGAAAAATTAAAGGAAAACTATGTCTAAAGAAAGAAAGAAAAATATGACGATAATTACTCTACAAATAAGTCATCACAATAGGAAAACAGAAACTATTTTAAAACCAAGTGAAAAGTCTATAATTGAAAAGCACAAGAACTTTTAAAAAAAGGAAGAAAGAAAACTTTCGTTAGATGAGCTCAACAGCAGATATGAGGCAGCAGGAGAAGTCCCTGCTGACACATCTGAAGATGGGGAGAAATGAGATCAAAGAAAATAAACAGACCTTAGAGACCTGTGGACGGGATCCAGTCTACAAATCCATGCACAATGGGATTGCCAGAAGAGGGGGGCATTAAAATATTTGGAGAAATAATGGCCCTACAACCTCACAATCTTGAGGAGGAACAAGCTCAGTGAACAAAAGACAGGTAAACTCAAAAAGCTCCACATCTATATATAAAACAACCTAACCACTATACAAAAGGAAGACAAAGAAAACAATCTTGAAAACATCAAGAGAGAAATGACTCATCCAGTGTCGGGAAACAATGTGATTAGTGAGTAGTTTGTAATCCGAAACAACGTCAGTCAGGAGGCAGCAGAGTGACGGAGCCAAATACATGAAACAAAATTGTCAAAGTTCTATGTCCACCTAAATTTATAAAACTCAGATAAAACAAAGATTTCTCACATAAAATAAAACCTAGAGAAATATTTTTGGAGGCCCATCTCAAGGAATACGAGTAGAAATCTTCCTGTCTGAAGGGAAGCACTGTGAGGGACCTCTCAAACACCTGAAGGATTGGACCTGTGTAGGTGTGGAAAATGTAAAGACTATGCTTCTTTCTTCTCTTACATTTTAGGTGAGATTGCATGAAAGTAATAACCATATTACAAATTTTCTGGGTTTATAACATCTATAGTTACGATATCATGATATGAGCTAAAAGGTAAGGTTAGCAGCAGCAACTGGAAAGAAGTCACTGGAATTTAGGAAAATTAAGTCAGTATTAATCAGAAGTAGGATATGATGAATTAAGATCAGAACGGTGACCCATCCAAACAACCACAAAAAGAATATTTCAAATATGACTAAAAGTCAATGTAATATATTGAAAATATTTAGTAAGTAGAAAGGCAACAAGAAATTTGTTTTGATGTGTAAATCAAACAGCAAAATTGTCAGATAAAATTTACCATCACCAATTATATTAAATATGAATGAACTAAATGATACTAGATACAGATAATGTCAGACTGAATAAAAAGGTTAAAAAAATCATGTATTACATAAAAGAATAACGATTTTATTGAAAGGTACAGATAGATTGAAAAATATATACCATGAAAACAGCAATGTAAGAAAGCTGGTCCATGTTATAAAAATGTTTCTAAAAACAGAGAGACATGTCAAAATAAAAAAAAAGTTCCATGCACTATGAAGAAATATTAAAAATGTATATTCAGGTATAATTTTGAAGTAATTTTAAAAAAGAAAAAAAGAAAAATTCAAAAATTCTGATTAGCAATTTTGATATTGCTTTCTTAGTAAAAAAGATAGAAATTACTATTTGATTTTATATATACATATATACATGTAAGCATATATATTATAGAATTTTCACTCAATCTGAAAATAGGAACCTACATGTATTTGTAAAAGTGTGGTCCAATCATAGTCTCGATATCTCTTGCTCATAGAATCCCTCCTCTCTCTCATCAATTGGACTCCTAGAGCTCTGCCTGGGACCCAGCTGTGGATCTCTGCATCTGCTTCCATCAGTCACTGGATGAGGGTTCTATGATGACAGTTAGGGTGTTCAGCCATCTAATCACCAGAGTAGGCCAGCTCTGGCACCCTCTTGACTATTGCCAGTAGTCTATGGTGGAGTCATCCTTGTGGTTTCCTGGGAACCTCCCTAGCACTCTGCTTCTCCCTATTCCCATGGGGTCTTTATTTATCATGGTATCTCTTTCCTTGCTCTCCCACTCTGTTCCCATTCTAGCTTGAACCTCCCACTCCCCTAAGCTCTCATCTCCTGTCCCTTGCCCTCCATTACTCCCCTCACCCCTGGTTTGCTCATGTAGATCTCATCCATTTCTCCTTCGCTGGGAGATCCATGCATCCTTCTTAGGGTCCTCCTTACTATCTAGCCTCCCTGGAGCTGTGGGTTGCAGTCTGGTTATCCTTTGCTTTACATCTAGTATCCACTTATGAGTGAGTACATACCATGTTTGTCCTTCTGAGTCTGGGTTACCTCATTCAGAATGATATTTTCCTAGTTCCATCCATTTGCCTGCAAACCTATGAGCCAGAGATATCAAGACCATGATTGGAAAAAGTACAGAGAGAACTAGTCAAACTAGTGGAAATGCATGAACTGTGGACCAATAGCTCAGGAGCCCCCATGGGACTGGACTAGTCCTTCTGGATAAGTAAAACAGTTGCTTAGCTTGAACTGTTTAGGGGGGCCCCAGGCAGTGGGATTGGGACCTGTCCCTAGTGCATGAGCTGGCTTTTTGGAGCCTAGTGCCTATGGTGAGACACTTTGCGCAGCCTTGGTGCAGGGAGGAGAGGCTTTGACCTGCCTCAACTGAATGTACCAGGCTCTGCTGACTCCCCATTGGTGACCTTGCCTTGGAGGAGGTGGGAATAGGGGGTGGGTTGGGGAGGAAGGCTTGGGGGAGGGAGGAGGGAGGACAGGGGAATCTGTGTTTGGTATGTAAAATGAATAGAAAATCTCTTAATTAAAAAAAAAGTGTGATCCATATGCTAAGACATAAATCCAGTCTTAATAAACTTAAATGTTTGAAATCATTCAAAACATGCTTTTCCATAACAACTGAACTAAATTATGAGTAACCTACAAAAATAAATTTGAAAATCCCCAAGTTAATGAAAATTAAATAATACCATTCTTAATAACTCTTGGATCAAAGAAAAAAATCAAGTATACTTAGAAAATATTTTGAACTGAATAAAAGTAAAAATACAACTCTATCTTGCTTTACAACTTACTAGAAGGTAATATGTTATTGCTACTCATATACATACACGAATTGATGGAGGTCCCTTTATTCTCAGCACCATCTACTTCCTTATTCAGTGATCACTCTTGCTATGTGTCCAGGAGTTCCATTGCCCAGATCATTGTGGAAGCTCTGAATAAGCATGGATGGCTGCCCTCCATGTACCTGCTTCAGCCTGCTGCTGAGCACAATGCCCACAATAAGTTCCTGAGAGCCCCAAAGCTTTCCCTCCACAGACAGCAGCCACTACATTGTCAATTCAGCTGCTTACTCCTCACAGTTGAACAGAACACCCTAGGGGGTGGGCCAACTTAACACAAAACACCATCTTCAATCTCCTTATTCCTCACTATTCCAGGGAGACCTTGAGATTTTTCTAAGTAATAAGAATTCCAACTTTATATGCACAAGATGATAGGAAGCTAGCAGGATAGTTTGCTTTGTTTTTTACAAAGGAAATGAAGTTCACTACAAGCACAATTTTTCCTATGTGCCTTCTAAACTAGGAATGTGTTAATAGACAAAAACAGCTAGATTTTTTTTTTTTTTTTTTTTTTTGCCTTTAAGCTGTATTTGTATGGTCTGGGCATAAACAATAAGAAAAGAATAAATTGTTCTGGCTTCAAGAAAGAAAAAAAATAGAGCCCTCTGGTGGTAGAATTACTATACTCACAATTAAATCCCACATCAGCCTCTTGCTGATGCAGTGACAAAAGCCTACAGATTATATCCAGAAGCTTGGCAACTCTTAAACTTCAAATGGGCCTTCCCTTAAAATGAGTATAAGTTTTTACTTTATGTAGCTTTAGAATGTGAGGGGAGCAAGATTTCCTGGCAAAAGTTTTGAAGCTAATAAATATTTATTCAAGCCATAGCATGTCCTGCGTTACTTGAGGTTAGAATCACTCTGATAGAAGTTGACCACCTCAAACAGAAAATGGTTTTCAGAGCCAAAATACTTTTCAAGCATTGTAGCTTATTTGGGAAAATGGCTACACCCTACACCCAGCATCTAAACTTCCTCATTATAAGGTGATCTGTTTTCTTGCAACTCTCAATTTAACCACACATCATATGGGGTGCAATGGGCTTGTTGAGATGCATGGCAAACCTCTTCCATTTCCTAGAAATCTGACTTTTGGACTATATAAGTCAAATTAGCTTCTGTCATTGATGAATCAAGAAAAAATCACCTATTGATGCCCACATTTATCCAGCCTATCACTATGGTAACACTAGAAAACACATATTCCTTAATGGCCAAAGACGAGCCTCCTGCAGAATGGAGGCGGTGAAGAAGTCCACAATCACCTGGCTGTACCTGGGGTCTCTCCTACTTTTCAATCAGATTGCATTTGAAGAATGTGAGTTCCCCAGTCCCAGCTGAGAGGCACCACTTTCTGAAAGAGTGAATTTGCTTCATACACATTGTGGGAAAACATTACTTGGTGACAGGCAAGGTCAGCAGTGGGTTAGACATGTACAATCTATATAGCTCCCAACAAAAGCCAACTTTAGCTAACCATGACTGGGGTTATTTCCTTACAACTCACACTGGATAGTTCTGCCCCTGAAGCCATCTCTCCTCTTCAGATTTGATCACACAACTGCACCAACTCTTAAAGAAAGTCATACCTCCATACCTCACAAGGTATCTATTACCAGAAGTGTTAAGAAAATGTTCTTTTAATTAGATACATTTGTCTTTAATCCCTGCTTTGACAGAAATGTTAACATAAACATACATAACCAATACCTAAAATCCAGCTCAAAGTATGGTTCATTTTTATACTTGACAGAGCCACTTAGGAAAAATCACTTTGACCTTTCTCCATCTTTGTGTGATCTCACAATGACCCAATGTCAAAGCCTAACACTGAAACAGTGGCATCTGCACCTAAAGTACAATAATGATCCTCACACTGCTCCTTAAGAGTAGCAATAAAAGGCCTAAGGAGACCCCTGGGCCTCGTGTTGAAGCAGCTGCAATATCAAGTTAAATAATTTCTGCAAGGACTACAGTAATTATAAAACTGATTAAAGTTTACCTACACTTCATTCCTAGAGGGGTTTCACCAAGGACTTAGAAACCAGATGGTTCAAGACCAGGCCTGATGGATAGATTCCATGAAGCATGTCCGTAGTCAAGGGAACAACAGAAATAACATGATCCTTACCATCTATTCCTTCTCTTAAATACTGCACTTAAAAATCCACAACAATGTAAGCAAAATTCAAATGAACACTTGGATGCCAGGTCAAAAGCCAGCCTCTCTCTGTAGTTTATGCTAAAGCCCAACTACTGAATTCGCTTGCATGTTTTTCATGAATGCATTCACTTCCTACAGAGATATTCAGAGATGACTTGCATAATTTGGAGGCATGTAAATTCTGTAGAAAACGAACTGATGATGCTGTTGCTGAAGGTGGGCTTTGGTGATGGGCACTCTGCAGAGAGAGTCTAGGGAGAGAAGTGCCCTCCAGTTACACCTCAGACGTGTCCCTACCCACCAACTTAAGAGCTATTTTGCCAAATTGCATACATGCCTCTCTGAAGTACTGTTATATTGAGACAAGAGTCAGATTCTTAGAAATGTGAAGGTAATATAAGTAGCTCGGATCAATTACTGTTAACAACAACTCGAGGGGAAGATAAAACAAAGGCAGTAGGGAAAATGGAGGATACTAATCAAGGGAAAATGGTAGCTCAAGGTGACCATCACACAGCAGAGTCTTGATTCTCAATGCTCAGAGATAGGGAATGGCAAGCTCCCGATATAGTGTGGGGATCTAAGGAGAGAAATACAACTGATAAGGAAAGGCTGGGGCTAGAAACACTTTCAAGGAATCAGGGGAAGGGACCCTTTCCCCGAAGAAGAGGAAGTCATTGCCTTTGTACCTAGAACTGACCATGTGGATTTAGAGTTTGCACCTTATAAAATTTCAACCATGGATGAAATATTCTGGGCTGGGCTGGGCATACAAGCCATGTAAATATCTACCTCATGGGTTTATCTTTAGGGAGTTCCAGAAACAACCCTATCTGTGTCTTTGTCCTTACAGAGAGCTCTTCCACAGATTACCTACCTTAAAACTTTCCTACAATTCAGGAGAACTCTGGAGCTAGGCAAATAAGATCAAATCCCAGCTCTATAACTCATAGGATGCAATATCCTAGGTTGGGTACTCAATCATTCTTACACTGACCTCACCATTATCATCTCCAAGGACAGTAACATTTTACATTCCAAGGATGTTGTGAGTGAGCATTAAATGGGTTAGCATTTTTTAATGTCTAGGATCACCTGAACTGAGCTCCAGTGTCAGAGAGACAGAAGTCTAGATACGGGGTCTGTTTCCTCACATTGTCCAACTGTCTGCGCTTCCCCCTCATGGCCACTACTTCAAAGGGCTCCCTTCCTCTGCCATTGCAATTCTTCCTAACGCCATACTCCCACCCCCACAAGAACCTTTATGATCATGTTGGGCATTTCTAGAAAATCAGGCTACTATGTTCATCTCTAAATACTTAATCATACTTGTTGTGTCTCCTTTGCCCGGTAAGGTAGTATAGTCCTCCAGTGTGTATTTTTGCCATCTTTGTCAACCATCAGATGTAATAAGACTGTTATATTACTCATGTTTCAGTCTTGTAGCTTGCCCCATTAATCTATGTGTCTGTTTTTTGACAAGTATCACGCTGCTTTTATTACTGTAACTCTGCAATGGAACTTGAAATGTGGTACAGCGACCCTTCCAGCATTGTTCTTCTGCTCAGGACTGCTTTGTCTTGCCAGGGTCTTTCGTGCTTCCATTTGAATTTCAGGGTTTCATTTTTCTATTTCTGTGAAGAATGTCACGGGATTTTTATTGGGGCTGTGATGAATCTGTAAATTGCTTTTGATATGATGGTCATTTTCACAGTATCAATTCTACTAACTCATAACAGGCTGTGAGGATATAAAGAGCCATTGTCCCAAAGATCTCCAGATGATAGACTGGGAGCTAAGGAGACAAGAAGGGAGAAGGAGGAGGAGGGGGAGGAGGAGGAGGAGGAAAATAAAAACAAAGAGTCACAGCAACAAAAATGGACTTGCAGAACTTCTGCAAGGCAAGGCAGTGAAGCAAGAATACTCAGCCACAAAGGACACAGGTGAGGTGTGCTTCCCGATGACTTAGTCCACACATGTATTCCTGGAGTCTCCCACCTCCCTTGCTTCTTTCCTTTGCCCAAACCTTCTCTCTAGGCTCCCTGGCATTTCTAGGAACCTGTCGTCCTTCCTCTCAATACATATCTTTTCTCCTTAGATGATGTGCTATGGAGTCTGTTGCTTGGAGTTGAGAATGCCTGTACAGCTTTCATTTCCTACATACTCAAAAACAAAATTAGGAATACACATCTGGGAATTATCTTACAGCTGTGCTTTTTCTTGACCACATATTCTCTTTCACTAATAAGTTTTTTTATTATGTTCTTCTTAGATAGCATTTATTTGAACATCACTAAAAAGATGTTGTCCACAGTATTACAAAATGGGAAATAAAACTTCAGCAAGTTTCAGTAAGTTACCCAGGGTTACACGGCTATACCTAGATCCAAGATTTATGTATTTATCTAATGACAAGATGTTCCATCAACATCTTTTCCATTAAAATCCCTGTATTATAATAATTAAAATAATGAGTGAAATGATATGCTTTCAAATATTTTAGATGCATATAATTATCATAACTTTATTTCAAAGGCTAAATGTAATTGATTAGTAT
Source organism: Peromyscus leucopus (assembly GCF_004664715.2). Taxonomy (NCBI): domain Eukaryota; kingdom Metazoa; phylum Chordata; class Mammalia; order Rodentia; family Cricetidae; genus Peromyscus; species Peromyscus leucopus. The sequence goes on along the minus strand of NC_051064.1, from coordinate 20,275,707 downwards.
TCTGATGTATTTACAAATCACAAGCTTTTGTGATAGGATAACCACCACAGAGAATGAAAAATAGGAGGAAATGAGAAAGGAAGGAAAGAAGGAAGAGAGAGCAGAGATGAAGGAAAGGAAGGGTGAAGAGAAAGGGAGAGAGAGAGACCTTATTAGGTGATTTTCACATGCTTTCTGTAAAGGAAGACAAATTTATGGAGGTAACATCCACATGTCAAATTGAGTAGCTCTACTGTCTATTTCTACCAAATCCTAAATTCAGGCAGAAGTAAAGTCTTTTGATGTGTAGTTCCTTAAAGATTGGGACGTTAGAAGGAAAGGGCTTTGAAGTTCTGAAACATAATGTTGTACACAGAGAACAGAGTAGGTTTACAGCTTCTTCTGTTGTAAAAGTCAGGCAACGTAAAGGAAGAAGGATTTTCTAAAAATTCAAGAGGTTGGTTTTGGCATCACAGTCAAAACCCTGGGGGACCAAGAACACATCATTTACACCATGAAGTAGGGATGGGTGCCAGGTGATGTAATGCCGTCGACCCACCCGAAAGGAGAAGAGGGCCCTGCCATCTTGGTATAGAAAGAAGTGGCACCCATTCCCTCCTGGATGATACTCACCCCTAACCTGGATGAACCCAGAAGACCTTGATAACAGGAAGCTCTGGGCAGTCTGAGGAAGGCCTCAGCACAGGAGGTGACTTCTGGATTGCCTCCCAGACCACAAGCTGGAAGGCTGCAAGCCAATAAGGAAGATTCTCTCAAACTCCCAGCTCAACTGATCACCATCCCCTACTAGTTATTAAATAAGTATTACAGTACAAGTTAGTAACTTTGTGATGCTGGCAATATTAAGTTTTCTATCACAGCCATAATGGTCCTTAAAGCAGTAATCAAGCAGAGACTAAAGAATGTTTCAGGGAAGACAGGCCTTTAAAAAGCTTCATGGAGTACTGAACATGCCCATGTTCTATTGAGGAAGCACAGCCAGACACACTTCTTACATCCTATCTTATAGGCAGAAGTTTCTGTCCCACCAACAACTCCCAAATAAACACATTGAGGCCTGATATTACCTATAAATACCCAATCAATATCTTAGGCTTATTACTAGCCAATTCTTACACTTAAATGAGCCCATGTTTCTTATCTATGCTTTGTCATATGGCTCTTCTGTGGATGATTGATTGATATATAAAACACTGATTGGCCAGTAGCCAGGCAGGAAGTATAGGTAGGACTAACAGAGAGGAAAATTGAGAAAACAGGAAGGCAGGGAGAGACACTGCCAGCCGCTGCCATGACAAGCGAGATATAAGGTACCAGTAAGCCATGAGCCATGTGGCAAAGTATAGACTAATAGAAATAGGTTAATTTAAGATAGAAGAACTAGATAACAAGAATCCTCCCACAACCATACAGTTTATAAGCAATACAAGTCTCTATGTGTTTACTTGGTTGGGTCTGAGCAGCTGCGAGACTGGCAGGTGAGAGAGAATTGTCCTGACTGTGGGCCAGGCAGCCATGTCTAGCTACATGGCTCATGGCTTATTACCTCATTTTCTGCACACCCTGCTTCCTCAGTGGCTGGCTGGCATCTTCTCTGACTCCATCCTTCTTCTTCCCATCATCCTTAGTTTGGTGGCCCTGCCTATACCTGCCTGGCTACCAGCCAATCAGCATTATATTAAATCATTGGAGTGACAAATCTTTACAGTGTACAAGAGGATTATTCCCCAGCACTACCCAATAATGAACATAGGTATCTGGAAAAGCTGGTCCATCCATGATAGACCAGAAGGGCCTCTGGATTGGTAGGAGGGCAGAGTGCCAGGACAGAATAGGAGTCAGGAAGGCCCATGCTTGAGGGGATGAACTATAGCTAGGTATAAATATCAAAAGAGACCAAAGAAGGGCACACACCAAACTCCCTATACCAGCATGTCTGTGTTATATGTGATAGACTCCCCTTAAGGAAGAAAGACAAGGGAGAGTCTAGAGAGAATGTGGACTTGGATAAATTTCTATTCTCTCCTTAATAAGAGACTGAGATTATAGGTTAGTGAAACTCTTGCCTGGAACTAAAATTAGTGTCTACTATCAAGCCAAGATGGGTTTTTTAATCTAGCAAATATAGGCTGAATCTAGTTGTAGATCAATGCAACCACTTTTCCCTCTGTATACCTAAACTCGTGACTATAAAGTCCACACTTGGTTCATTAGTCTTAAGGAAATGTGGAATTCCCATTGGTGCAGTGTGCCTCCTTAGTAAGGCATTCTTTATGGTCACATGTCCATGGTGCTCCCACTTACATGAGTCAGGAAATTGAAAGAAGATGTATTTCCAGGACAGATTGAGAAACTTTGAAACAAGAGGGTGTTGGTTCTATCAGTTGCTAAGAAGCCTGGGAATGCCCCGTTGGTGACCCGTGTGATGGTACCAGCAGTGAGCTAACAGGCAGCTTATGGGCCACCTGAAGTAGATTTGTCAGCCACTCATGGTTCATGATAGAACAGGTAGGGAGTCATGAGGAGGGAGAGGAAGCAATAAAATGTGCACGTGTCGTGGAGAGCTGGAGCAGCAAGAAGTCAAAATACACTTGCTGTGGGATGTTCTGTATGTCCTGTGGGAGCCCTTTTTTGGGTTCTTTGTGGCATTACCCAGCAGGTCCGCATAGAGGATGATTAGGACCATGGGCCTGAGTGCAGGTGTCTGAGATGGTCTGCACTTGGCTGTGCTGGGGGATGGTCTGTATGTCAAGTTGCTCTGATTGGTCAATAAATAAAACCTGATTGGTCGTGGCTAGGCAGGATGTATAGGCGGGACTAACAGAGAGGAGAAATAAAAGAACAGGAAGGCAAGAGACACTGCAGCCGCCGCCATGACCAGCAGCATGTGAAGATGCCGGTATGCCACCAGCCACGTGGCAAGGTATAGATTTATGGAAATGGACTAATTTAAGCTATAAGCACAGTTAGCAAGAAACTTGCCACGGCCATACAGTTTGTAAGCAATATAAGTCTCTGTGTTTACTTGGTTGGGTCTGAGCAGCTGTGGGACTGGCGGGTGACAAAGATTTGTCCTGACTGTGGGCAAGGCAGGAAAACTAAAGCTACATACACTCCAGTGTCAATAGAAAAGGAAAAATTGAAGCATTAAGAATCAGATCCTTTGGATTCAGAGGGAATTCTTCAAAGATGGGGAGGGAAAGATATACCTTCCCCTTTTCCATTAAGTAGAGAAAGGAAAGGAAGCCAACAGAGAAAACAGTCAAACACCAAATGAAATGGGGCTTTCAGGGCACAGTGCAAAAGATAGGTCTGTACATATGGATGCTGTTCAAATTATTAAGAGAAATCTGGACCTTCAGAAATCAAACAGAAGTAAAAGACTTAAGGCAAATAGGAAAATAAGGAAAGCAAAACTTCTCATGAGAACTTTTATTAACTATTTTATGAGTTGTTCTTTTTAAACATTAATTATTTTGTTCAAGAGAATTCTGTCACCAGTGTATCAGAAGGAGATTAAGAAGTGGTTCCTGCAGACATACTTCAGCTAAATCCTAAACACTACCCTAACAAAGAGTATTTCAAGCAGTGAGAACAGCAAAGGAGACACTGTAGGTGGGGAAAGATCTGGCCTCATTCCAGGAACAAAAAGGCAAGGCTAGTCCTCAAGTTGGCTAAGGGGCAAAGCTGGAGGACCAAAGTTTATAGGTGTTTGGTGTGCTGATTCATCTCAACCATCAAGCTGAGGAGACAGACTTTAGCCATGCCTGTGGAGAATTATCTCCGTTTAGTGAATTGAGATAGGAAGATCTGCCCGTGGTGGATGGTATCATTTCCTGGCCAGGATTTTGTATGCTGTTTAAGAACCAGAAAGCGAGATAAGCACAAGCCTGTCACTCTCTGCTTTCTGGTGGTCAATGCGATGTGACCAGCTGCTTCAAGCTCCTGCCTTGACTCACTGCCAGGAAGGATGAAACCTTTGAATTGTGAGCTGAAATAAATCTTTTCGCCCTTGAGTTTTGTTTTTGTTTTTGTTTTAAATCAGGGTATCAGAAAAGAAGCTAAGTGGGACTTTCCGAAGACGTGACCCTTGCAACTACAGGGAGGGAAAGGAGCTCTGCATCTGGAGCTTCCCCTCCCCCACTGCAATAACTGTAGTATTTCCCAGAAATCGTCAGCAGAAAAGCAAATGAGAGCAGAAAGATTTCTCCAGCGTGTCATCTTTTTGCCTTCTTTGTTGTAAGAAAAGACCTGACTCTATAACTTCGTGTGTTAATATAGCTTGCTCATGTTGACCCAAAGAATGGGGGCTTTAAAGCAAATAGCCACAGCACACTTAGACTGCCCACTCTGTCTTTTCATACGTAATACATCATCGTTCCACACAGACATTTGAAAGGGCAGATACGTACCTGATTCTTTAAAAAGAATTTCTGCATTTTCTAGGGCAGAAGCACACAGATGGTCCACATGCCACTTCAGGGTCTTGCCATTGTAATTTTGAAGCAGGAAAAGTTTCTTTTCCTCACTTTAAAAAAAAAAATCCAATTATAAATATAGATCAGGCTTTGTAGACCTGGCTGGCCTCATAGTTCAAACTCACAAATTCTATGAAATTTTCTAGGCTTTTTGAAAGTCATTAAAGATGGAGAAAACTTTTATTCTCTACAGAATGTAGGTCTTACAATTGTTTTTAAACCTCATAGGTGAGTTAAAAGAGAAGCAAAGGGATTTACACTTCTATAGTAGCGTGGCCTGCCTTCTCCACCATCTAATCACTTCACCTTGTCATTCATATGTGTGAGGAACTCAAGAGCTGTTAGTGAACTGCTTCCTTAATTAGTTGGTTAACAAAGCAAGTTGGATTTTTCCCCCTTCTTTGGGCCACTAAAGTTTGATGGAAATTAGGTAAAGATACAGAATGTTAGGCAACTTGGATAGTAGAGGGAAGAGTCAAATCTATATGTGATGTGTGTGTGTGTGTGTGTGTATATATATATATGTGTGTGTGTGTGTGTGTAATTTTTATAAAATTTATTTGCAGAGACATAGTTTGAAGAACCATTTCAAGAATTCTAGATGTTCAAAATGATTAAATAAAATAATGAACCATGATTCATCCAGGATTTATATAAAATATAAAAATCTATAAGTGGATACATTCAGAAATTGATGTGAGTCAATTACACTATTAAATAGCACAACATAGAGAGAGGAAGCATATAGGCAATCAGGAAGGTACTTACACATTATGAAACAATGCTTAATAAAATCTACTTCATGAACATTATTTTTCATTCATAAAGATGAGACACTGAATAAGAGAGACATAAGTACAAAGAAGAACACCAAGTAGAGATTAGAGGCCATTATATTACCTTAGGTTCAACTTATTTTGTTTCCAATGACATTTCTCTTTCATAAACAAATAAAAAGTTAAAGTTGGGGATTCTAAGTTTATTATCCAAGGAAATAAAATTGTGTATTTGGCTCTGAAGAACTTAATCATATTATCAAAATGGAAACTAGGATTTCATCACTCCTCCTGCAGTATGATCTTTTGACTTCTTATATTCGCTATTGCTGAAAGAGGAAGCAGAAGGTAGAAAGATAGACAGTTGTTGTTATTAGTTGGTTAATCTTGTCAAAGACAAAGTGAACTATGCTGATGGTGTGAAAAACCTTTTGAGCACCTAAATATACTAAAGATACTTCCCTCATCCCAACTCGATATTTGTTGGGTTCTATTATAAATGCAATGTAATCACTCTTCTCTCATTACACATGATTTGCAAACTAAACATAGATATCATACAATCCCATCCAAATCTTTAGAGCCAGCCTTATTTTCACTTCATTCCCTTTAGTCCTTTTACACATATTACCTCCTTAGAAAAAACCTGGTCATATCAACTATTGAATGTACTTATATTACAAAAATAGTATGTTTCTTAGATTGTTCCAGAACCAAAGTATGAGCATACTATTGATGTAACAAAAATAAATCCACAGTGAAAATCAACCATAATAACTCATCATAACAAATTTATGAGTAATTTCTACAGCGAAGATAGGTAATAGAGAGGTAAATACCTAGACTGACATGTTTTTTTTTTTTATTTCAAACAAAGCTATTCTTTGTGAAACTCAACGGCCATTGAAAGGTTAAGGTTTTTTTAATTCTCTGAGTCTAATTTTATTTTTTTTAAAAATCTTGCCCCCTGGATTCTCTTCTGTAATGTCCTTCCATTTCTTCCTTGGGTCCACACAGCTCATGCAGGCAAGGGTGGGTTTCACCTATTAAATGTTAAACAGAGAGTGAGCAAAATTGGAGACATGCAGTACAGTCACAGATTTAGAGCAAGTGTTACCCTTCCCTCTCAAAGGCAGTGCAATGGGAGCCTCCCCAAGACAATAAACTTACAGGCAAGGCTTTGGGGTTAAAGAGAAGATGGCCATCAAGAAGTCAACTTTTGCAAAGAACATGGAACTTCTAAGAAGAATAATTCTCAAGTACTTACCCTTTTCTGTAATTCTTCCTTATTCCATTTTAAATGTTAATAAAATATACAAACAATTAAAGAGAAAGACAGAGTAGTCCTTCTTTAGGAGAAACCTCAGAGTTTTTCAGAACTCTTTCTTCCTTCTTACCTAGCCCATCACTTGACCATGGCAAATAGTCAAAAGAAGTAATGCTAGGTGTGGGGACCTGATCTCTGGCCATCACCCTCGTGTGTCAAGCATCTTACTGACCGAGCCCCCTTTCCAATGCGAGACTTCTCTCCTCTTCTCTTTCATTTCAAATTTGTCTGCATATTCTGCCCAATTTTAATTCTTCTTTCCAATCTTGTTTCTTAAGCTCCCCTTCTCATTCTCTCAAGTCCCTGAGTCAGACTTTACATATACCTATTACCGGTTCGTTTTTGTCATAGTTTCTCAGCATACCATACATTTTTGCAATTTGAAGGAATTTCTATGGAACCAGTACAGTCTTGCCCAGAAGTAGTAGAAGTAGGTGGGTCCTTAAAACAACAGAATTCACTCAACTATTCCAGATAAGACCTTTTTCAGTGTTATCCCCCCACACCAACTACATCTACCTTCAAGTAAGAAGAGAGAATATTTAGTTATAATTGCTCAGCCTAATGAGAGATAAATTTGTGATTATATATATATCCACTTTTCCTTCAAGTCCCTTGACCTTGACATGAAGAAAATTTCAAACTATGTTGTTTTGGGCAAAGGTTTCTCTTATCCAAATATACCTCTTGAAGCCTGTAGGAAGGACTTGCTGATAAGTGTTTCAACACCACGCTTTATTAAAACAAGTTATTTCTGTTGTTTACTGTGTGGTTAGCCCCTGATGGAAAGCAGATCTTCACTGGTGCATTTTTGTGCAAATTCCTTACCTTTCTGTTTATAAAAGAAAGTGAAGACCTTTCAGGACTATTTGTCACCATGTCCAGTAGCCAACAATGAACATTGTCAACTGCTTAAATTTTCACTTCCTAATGAACTCTCGTAGAAGCAGGAGCTGCCCTCAAACACAAAGCTCTCCCATTTAACCCCCTCATTCCATCTGACTCAGTCCCACTTGGATGATGAACATCTTGAAGCTCTAGTGAGATCTGGAACTATCTTTCACACAAAGAGAGTAAGTCAAGAAGGCTTTATACAAGACAAATGAATTATTTACTTCAGTTGGAGCCTTTTTAGAGTATTACAAAATGAAGGCAGTCTTGCCCAAACCCATGTATAAATGTTGAATCTTTTCCCAAACACACTTATTTCTTTCATTCCCAAGGTGAAATTCATTTTCATTTAATACCTAATGATATTTCCCAGCCCTTGGCTGAGAGATTCCAGATCATACATACATATAATATCTCCATGTATTAGTAACGGTGAACTTTACAAAGAATCATTATTATTAGAAAACGTGGGATTTTATGTTTTATACTTGTATAATACAGGCATTTGTAACACAATTCATTCCATGACAAACTAAATAGCTACTCAGGTATCCTATAGCTATTATGCTGTTGTCCACTTTAATTGAGAGAAATTCTACTAGTAAGATTTGGGATATACTTGTAATATTGCAATACCGAAATTTTACTCTCTCATGTGTGCAGGATTTCTGTGTGCATTTCATAGGGAAAAAAGTAAAGAATGGGAAAGTTAAGTCACAAGCCCCAAGTTTCATTCTCTGTCAACCATGAAACTCAGAACACTCTTGACTTGAAATAAGAAATCTCTTGACCTAATGAGTTTAGGATAGTCTATTCATAATAGAGAAGAACCCTGGATGTTTTCTCAGGCAAGTTCTTTCAGAATACTTCTAGGTCTGTGCAATGATCTATAGGGGCTATTATGGGAAAAAGGATGAAGAAGCATGGTGTACCTAGCTCTCCTCAACACATGGTTCTGACCTTGTTCTTACAAGGCCATTTTCTGAATCTCGCTTTAACAGAAAACGTACCATTTCCCTAGGTTATATTTAGGCACCATCATTGGGCAGATATCTCGGGATGCAATTCCAACTCCATAATACTGCCAACTCAACATGGATATTCAAACCACTGTCCACAGCGCAATCATCTGATTTTTATCACCCAAATTCACTTTCATGGAAGATTTTTTAAAAATCCAGTTATCCACCAGTTCTTTCTAATTGCCTATAATACCTACCCCAAAGTCCAGCTGTGAGGAACACTGAATTTGTTGGGCCAGTCAACTGAAGGGCTAACCACAGTGCAATACAGACTCCAGTAGAAATGAGTGTTACTAGTCCTGCCACCACTTGGTCATGAGACAAGCCCAAGGAAAGCCCGGAGAACTAATCTACCTTCTGTGATTCAGATGCAGGGAAAGAAAGCCTGGGCATATACTCAAGAAATGCCCAATTTTACCACAAGGACACATGCTCAACTATGTTCATAGCAGCATTATTCATAATAGCCAGAACCTGGAAACAGCCTAGATGCCCCTCAACCGAAGAATGGATAAAGAAAAGGTGGCACATATACATAATAGAGTACTACTCAGCATAGAAAAACAATGGCATCGTGAAATTTGCAGGCAAATGGATGGATGGAACTAGAAAATATCATCCTGAGTGAGGTAACCCAGACTCAGAAGGACAAATATGGTATGTACTCACTTATAAGTGGATACTAGATGTAAAGCAAAAGATAACCAGACTACAACCTATAGCTCCAGAGAAGCTAGCTAACAAGGAGGACCCTAAGAGGGACACATAGCCCAGAAAAGGAGAAATAGATGAGATCTACATGAGCGAACTGGGAGTGAGGCGTATAATGGACTGCAAGGAATGGGGGATGAGAACATAAGGAAATGGGAGGTTCGAGCTGGAACAGGGACAGAGTGGAAGAGCAAGGAAAGAGATACCATGATAAATGAAGACATTATGGGAATAGGAAGAAACAGGGTGCTAGGGAAGTTCCCAGGAGTCTACAAGGATGACTCCACTTTAGACTACTAGCAGTAGTAGAGAGGGTCTACTCTAGTAAGCAGATTAGTGAATATGCTGTCATCATAGAGCCTTCATCCAGTTACTGATGGAAGCAGTTGCAGAAATCCATGGCCAGGTTCCAGGCTGAGCTCCAGAAATCCAACTGATGAGAAAGAGGAAGGATTCTATAAGCAAGGGACATCGAGATCATGATGGGAAAATGTACAGAGACAACCAGCTATACTAGTGGAAACCCATGAACTGTGGACCAATAGCTATGGAGTCCCAATGGAACTGGATTAGACCCTCTGGAGATGCAAGACAGTTGTTCAGCTTGAACTGTTTGGGGGGGGGGGCAGGCAGGAGGATCGGGATCCATCCCTGGTGCATGAGCAGGCTTTTTGGAGCCCAGTGCCTAAGGTGTGACACCTTGCACAGCCTTGGGGCAAGGGGGAGGGGCTTGGACCTGCCTCAACTGAATGTACCAGGTTCTGTTGAATCCTCATGGGAGAACTTGACATGGAAGAGGTGGGAATGGGGGGGGGGTTGGGAGGGAAGGCTGGAATGTGGGAAGAGGGAGGAGAGGGGATCTGTGGTTGGTATGTAAAATGAATAGAAAATGTCTTAATAATTTAAAAAAAATAGAAAGCCTCTCTTTCTTTATAGAACTCTGAAGGACCAGTGGCTAGGATTAGTAAATAGAGTCTTTTCTAAGTCAGGTCATCTTTGGCAGGAACTTATTGTTAGTTTGCTCAGTAAACCAAGGGACAAGATTATGACCTTGAAGTTGAATGTGCAGAAAGATTAGCTGGACCTAAGCACTGCTTGATGGCTGTTCTAAACTGCAGGAGGCAATGGCACTGGTCAGTCCTAAGTCCTGTACAATTGGAAATTGTGACTCATCGGCATTCAAATTTGCTGAGACACATAGAAGGAAATATTTTCCAGGACTATCAAGCAGGAACTGAATATAAGAATCAGAACACTTACTTATCTAATGTTCTCACGCAGAAGAATGGTACTGACTTTTTTCCTTGAAGCCTGGCCTGGCTAAATCTTTATTCTAGCCTACACACATTGCCAAATTATAAAGTGGTAGCTATGTATAAAGTCTTTTAGTGAGCCTTGAACTAGCCAAAGAGTAAAGAAAATAGACAATGAAAGAACTCAGAATCATAAGACTGTCTAAATAATGACCAAAATTGAGTTTGCTTTCCAGTACCTACTCAGTGCAAACTCCACCTTCCCGGTCAAAGTACAGCCTGGAGTGGATGTTATTGAGACTCTTAATTAGGTAAAGGAGGCAATTAAGAGAAGGTGAAGCTCACCAATGATTGAATGTAGCAGGAGGGGAAAGGAAGAAAAAGGAGGTGCCTTTCTACAGTTATGGTGAGAATAATGGAACTTGGTATCAAACACCAGGGGTAGGCAAGGCTGGCTAATGGGACTTGTGCCAAGGTACAGATGAGCTGAGGCTTGTTAGCCCTGCAGAGGACATGCATGTGAGGAGTCCTTGAGAATATTCATAGGAAGGCAGGCATCCCAAGTGCAAAGATAAGGACAAATTCGAAGCCAATTGCAGGTGACCTGATATCAGAACACTAAGATGACTTTAACTGAGAGGTTTTTTTTTTTTTTTTTTTTTTTTTTGCTTTGTTGATGACTTTCTGTGACTCCAGTTCAGAATCCTCTGCTCTTGTAAAGAAACATAAATTAACAACTAAAAAACCATTCACCTATAGAAATCATGTTTTCAGGTACCAAGCAGGAACCAGAAAAAACATGGAATGCAAAAAGTGTTTATGGAGGTCAAGTAAAATGCTCACTTGCTGGTATATGTGGGTAAAGCTTGTAACACCTTTTTGCCTCTAGAAAAAGAGATATAGATTAGCTCACATAAATAGTAACATGACAGAGTACAAAAGCTAAATTGTTAGTATATATGCTTTTATTCACTTTTGGGATTCAAATATCCTCCCTTAACTAAATTTATAACTACTTTCTATATATATTTTTAAAAACAGCAAAACCCCCCAGCAACCCCCGATGTGAGGAAATGCCGGTAAGCAGCCCGAGACACTGAAGAGACCCGGAAGTGAATTCAGGGAGGCTAAATGGCAGCATGGGAGAGTGCTGAAGAGGGGAGGGGGGCGGGGGGGGGGGCCGGGGGGGTGTCAGAGGGACCAGACAGACTGTAGGAAAGGTGTCAAAACAGGAGGAGAAACGCAGACTGTCGTCCCCTGAAAAGTTAACTGTTAGTGTCCCCCACTTAAAACATTGACCCCTTTACTACATTTGTGTACTTGACAGCTTCCGTCACTGGCGGCTGCTCCGCTCTATTAGGTCGGGTTCCTTGTTTGTGCTCACCATGACCTCTGGAACTTTGCCTGGTCTGTAAATGCTAAATAAATATCCTAGGAAAGGAGGTGAGAGGAAGGAAGGGAGAAAGGGAGGGAAGGGGGAGGAGGAGAACAGATAGCATGTAATTTTGAATAGTAATCCAGATCCCTAACTTCCAAATAGCATAATTTTGTGTAAATAGTTATTTGTAAATATTTTTGAGAGAACATTAATATCACTGATGCACCGAGAATTACAGTCATTCACAAAAGAATAACTCATCCATTTATAACATTTGGAAAATATGAGCTCACACAGAATGCCAATTTAACATGAAAGACTAAACTTTTGGTAATACTTAGACAAATAAACTAACTGAATAATGAAATGAAATAATGCAAATCAGTGGATGTAATACAAAGTATTTTGATGTGAACCAACTTTTGTTGGCTGTTACTGTTTTGCATCTCCGTGCTTTGTACTTCATTAGATTTCTTGTAGAAAAAGCAAACTGAAACTAACGTTATAGTAGCCCTGAAAGAGTAATAAAGCACCAGACCCAAGAGTAGCATGACATTAAGGCACAGTCGTTAATTCAAGAGATTTGGGCTTTTAATCCTAGTAATAGCATAAAGCAAATAGGTTTGAATTTCTTCAACTATGAAAGAAAAGTAATGAATCCTATTTTTCATTCATTCAAATTATAAATATTTTCTATTATAAAAATAAATATAAAATCAAGCTTATAGTTGATTATAAATAGGAACAGCAGGAAATGAGCAACAACAGTATGTCTTCTCATTATACAGAGATCTTTTCTCTTTTTAAATTTTTTTAAACAATGCATTTTTATCATATTATTTCCTTTACCCCAGTTCTACCTAGATCTTCCCCTTATTCACCCAGCTTCATGTTCTTTTTTTAAGATGCAAGAACCAAAACAAAAACAACAACAAAAAAGGCAAAGATAAATATCAACCATGGAGTCCATTTTGTATTGGCCAACTATACGAGTATGAGGACTGCCCTGAGGCATGTTGGTATACCCAGTGTCACTCCATTATAGAAAGCTAATTTTTCCCTCTCCTAGAAGCTATCAATTGTGAATAGCTTATTGGTTAGGAGAGGGCTTTGTGTCTACCTCTCCCTTGCAGTGCTGGTATTTTTTTCTGGTTCAAACCTGTACAGATCTTCTGCATGCTGTCTCAATCTCTATGAGCTCATATGCAAATCATCCCTGTTTGGTCTGGAAGACAATTTTCTTGGAGTCACCCACCACCCCTGGCTCTTAGAATCTTTCTACCTCCTCTTGCATGTAGATCTCAGAGCCTTGAGAGAAAGGTTGTGATGAAGACATCTCATTTAGAGCAGAACACTCCAAAGTCTCTTACTCTCTGCACATTGTCCCACTGAGGGTCTCCATGTACTTTAAGAAACTGCTTCTTCAATGAGCATTGAGGGATGCACCGATCTATGGGTATAGCAATATATCATTAGGAGCTATTTGGTTTCTATGCTCATTCAGCATAATAACTGTAGTGAGCTTTCCCCTAGGACCCTGGTTCTCTGTGGCTTGTGTACGAAACACAACAAAGAACTTACACAAAGACTATAGCAATTTTTTCAGCTCTGGTTTTATAAAAATGTTATCAGTCTGGTTTTTCTTTCCATGTAACTTAAGAAATTAAATTTTGCTACTTGAAACTTTTATTTAACTGACCCTAAAATTTTAGACTTGAACAAAAAAAATGGCCCCAAGGATTAATGGTGATCACAGAAACATTAGTTATCTGGCAGTGTGGCTGCATGGCTACACCTATCTCAAGTGACCCTCTCCACAACCCTGTAAAGTCTAAGTTTTTATCTAACTTTCAACAGCAAAACTGAGGTTTAGAAAATTTCAGCAAGTTGGTCATGAATATCCAGCTAATAAAAGATGACACTAGACATTGTCCACAGATATACAAACCTTGTTAACTATTATAATGACCTGCCTGGCAATACATCCCCATTGGTGTTTGTATAAGGATGCACAAGCACATAAATATAATCTGCTGAGTATGTTTTCGTTGATGGTATGTATATGGTTTCAAGGCAGACCACTTTGTATTGGATAACTAATTAGGGACTTTGATCCCTGGAGAGGCTAATTCTCCCTCTCTCAGTAGTCAACTGTCACCCATAGTTCTTTGCCTGGGTATGAAACCTCATGAAGTTTCCTTGCTTCCATCCTACCATGTCTAGTGACATTACCATTGTTCTGGTCATGTACATGTAGCCATCTCTAGGAGAAACTTTCACAGGAGACTTTCTGGTATTCTGGTTCTTACAATTTTCAAAAAGGCAGAGGCAGACAGATCTCTGAGTTCAAGACCAGCCTTATCTACAGAGTGAGCTCCAGGACAGCCAGGGGCTACACAGAGAAACCCTGTCTCGAGTAATAGTGATAATAATAAAATAATAACAATAATAGTAACTCCTATTCTTATACTCACAGATAAGTATAGCTACCACCCCTCATCAGAGAAATAAAGACCATCACAGAAAACCACAACTGGACACAATGTAGACATCAACAGATCGTAGGGAGCCCTACCCCAATGAATACATCTATTTGAAATTCCTGACTGAAATAAATAAAAATCTGTAAGTGCATTAGTTATTTGTTTCTTTGACAAAATTCCAGACAGAAGCAATTTAAGAAAGAACTGATTGCTGCATATACACATCAGGCGACACATTCCATAACAGGTGGAAGGCACCGCATCAGGGGAAGGTCACATTGCTTTGGCTGTCAGAAAATGGGAAGCAGACAGGAAATGTGCCCTAAACGTCTACTTCCCGTGAACTGTCTCCTCCAGCAAGGCTTCACCTCCTAAGAGCTTCACAACGTTTCCAAACAGTGCCACCAGCTAGGGATGTAGACCTGTTGAGAGGGATTTCAAACCATCCGGTAGTGATAGAATCAGATCCACGGTTGCTAAATCAAGGAGTGGAGATTGGAAGGGGCACAAAGAGCCACTGGAGATGATGAAAGTTTTTCATATTCTGTTTATGTGGTGGTGGTTTGTGTGTATGCATAATTTTCAAAACTCATTTAGCTAAAAACTCATTCCCTACCAGTAGTCCACCAAATGTGGGGAAGTAGGAGCATCCCTTCCAAGATGCACACAGTGAAGGCCCAGAGGCAGAAAATAACTATAAGAAACAGTGTTTTCTGGACAGAACAGGGAAGTCGAAGATATGAACCCACACTGTTGTGACAAAATGCACAAGACCTGTGTAAGCTCAATCCATTTTTTAAAAAAAAGTTCAGCATACCAAGTTTGGTATCATAAAGCCCCACCCACAGCAGAGGAGATGTTTGTAATTAACAGGTGATGGTAGAGGGAGAGTTAGCTTCCTTTCTTAGAGGAGATGGTATCTGGCAGGTATAACATGCTCCAGCGCATGGCCACATACCTAAGAGTATATAAGCAGCACTAATAGGACTCAGTAAGTTTCAAAAAATTGAAGATACCAAGTTGGTGATTATGGAATAGTGGGCGGTGAGTTTGGGAGGACATGAGGAAGGACATGATCAAAATGCAATGTATAAAATTCTCAAAGAACTAATAAATTACAAAAGAAAGACATATTGGCAGATGCTTATAATCCCAGTCAGTGCTGGGGAGGTGGAGACAAGTACATTACTGAGGTGGGATAATACTGGACAGTTCAGACTGCCTGGTAAGTTCCAGGCCAATGAAAGACCTTGTGTCTTAAATGGAACTTAAATAAAAACATCTAGGGTTGGCCTCTACCCTTTCTGTGTATATTACAAATGCACCTGCATACATATGTACACAATATACACACATACATATTTGCAAAGCATTTAAATAAATGTGAAGTTTTAATGGCTTAGCAAAATGTAAGTACAATTTTCTAAGAATAAGAGAACTAAAGTTATTTCCCAATGGCATCCATTTACTCGTCCTTTAGTTTCCAGAAAACGGGGAATTGGAGAGTTCTCTTTTTCAAAACATTACCTAGAAAGGAGTTCTGTCTCACCTCCAACTTTCTAACAGCTTTTTCAATATGAAGTCATTTTCTTTGCCATCAAACATTACAAGAAAAGTATACTGTTTTTCTTTATAGTATGGATGAACTTGTCGGCCTTGCTTGTCTCCATCAGGAAGTAACATACAGTAGTGCAAATAGAATAATGCCTCACAACATCCCACTTCAACAAAACAGATACCAGAAGAATTTGTTTGGGAGAATTTCCCATGAATTTGTATTTTCTAGGCTGCCCAGTTTTCAAAGTTTTGGATCAAATGGCTAATCTTGAATTAAAATATCTTCTCATGCTTCCTACCTGACCCACAGTCCAGGTCTCTTCACGACTTGGCTCGAATGTGCTGGAAAGCCAGCTGAAATCCAATCTCCACTTGTAAGCCTTGGCAAAGCATGCACTCTTCCCTCTCCAGAGGACCCCAGGGGCCCAGGTTTTCTGTGTTTGTGTTGTAGGCTTTCCCAAGTACAGGTTGACGTCACCTTTCCCAAGGTTCTGTGTCTATCATCCTTGATATTGGTCACTACACTCCAGAGAAAAATTAAAAATTCAGGGACAGTGATAAGTATGAAATTTTCTATAACATTTTCCAAAATGGTCAGTGTTTGACTCCCTCCCTTGCCAGCCCCAGCCCTCACCCCAACAGCATTCTTATGTAATCCCGCAGCCTGTGATGTGCTGAAGGATTCACCACATCAGCTGCTCTTCCTTCATCCAGAGCCCCACAGCCCTGTGTGGAAGTCTGTCAGGGACATAAAGACTGGGGGGAAGTCTGCAAAGGGTGTCACTCTGACAAGTAAAGTAGGATGGTTTTTAGTATAGTACTTCCCTGTACTATGAGAGACCAGTCAAGGAAATCTCAAAACTTAAACCTACTTTTTTTTTTCAAAAATGCCTGCTGTCTCTTCAAGTCAATTGAACTTCAAGTAAATTGGAAATTCCAGGACTATTGGAATTTTAATTTGCGGTTGCATTACACTCCAAAGTGGCTTTCTAAATGAAATGACTCTAAAATCCATGACAAAAAATCAAAAAAAAAAAAAAAAAAAAAAAAAAGGAGAGAGGAGTGCAGGGTCATACAAATATCAGAAAGCTTTAACAAGGCTTCTGACTACCATGCAACTCAGTAGACAGACCATAAAAATTTTCAACAATCAAGAATAAATAAGAATCTAATCAGTATTAAAGTAAAGTAAAAACTTCAGGCTAGAACTTCTATTTATCCAAGGAAAACTAAATTCTTATCTCCAGCACATAAATAAAATGCCTCATGGATTTTAAAAAGGTTTTAACTCAGATTTTTTGTGTCTTGAAGCATTAATCCAAAATCTAACATTTCAAGAGATAAAATTTTAAGGAAAATTCAGTTTTCCTAGTGAATTCATAAATATTAAAGGAGAACACAAGGTTAATGGTGGTATATCATACTTCTCATCCATGACTAGTAAAGGTTCAACCTGTTAAGATTTTAAATGCAACTCAAAAATATGAGAAATGTGTGTCAAGGGCTGGGAAGATTGTTCAATGGGTAAGAGCATTTAACTGTGCGTGCATAAAGACCTGAGCTCATATTCCAAGCATCCATATAAAAGCCCGCCATGGCTGCAGGCACTTATAACCCTAACCCCAGCACTGGGGGATGGAGACACACAGATCCCAAGAGTTCACTGACCTATGATGCCACTGTCAAGCTTCTGGTGTAGTGAGAGACTCCCCCAAGTAACTAAGACAGAAAGTGATAGAAGTCCCCTGTTCTGATCTCTACACAAAGATCTCTGATCTTACCCAAACATACACACAACAGGCACACATTCATATAACACACGTACATACAACACACACACACACACACACACACACACACACACACACACACACGAAAAAAAAAACGTTAATGTTCCTCAGAATGACCCTGACTGAGGTTGGATCATATGAAAGGACAATAAAAGGTAAATGTTTGGAACTGATGAAGAAAGAACATTTGAAATTAAGATCACATTGGTTCCAGAGACTTTTTATATGCCTGATAGGCTCCACAGAAACCTTGACCAACTGGAAAAATACCATAACCAGGAAAGCATTCAGGCCTTGGGACACAAAGAGAACTGTGTGACTCCAAATGTGTGGAAACCAGGGTGGGACTTCATCCACCTCTGACTTAGGTAGGCATGGCACACTAACTGTGACTTGCTATCAAAAGTACCCTGGTGTTTGAATGATAAATTATATGCTCATCCTAATGACCCAGTTACTTCAGTAAACGATGCACTGAATTAAATGGTATTTTGCTACAGTGAAGTATGTTGGAGAGCATTAAATGAAACCATGCAACATATGCCATTACCATGCTTGCTGAGGGTACAGTCCATTGTATCACGCTATTATAGTTCAGCCTTGGCATAGGGGCCTGTCTCAGGTCTTGCCTGTGGCATGGCTGCCAATCTCCTGAGTGTCTGTATACCTTTGTCTTCTGGATTCAAAACTGCAGATTTTGTCCTGTTTCCCACTTTCCACTCTGCAATTGTCAGATTCTGGGAACCAAATATGTGGTTTGCCTTCAGCCTGATTATGACCTTATAATAAGAGAAAACAAATTATCAAATCCTTGACTTACCATTTGTCCTCCCTGCCAGACTACCAGTGCCCAGTTTCATTATACAGGCTGAGAAATATGGCAGAAGCATCATTCGAACACTCCTACTAAATAGAAGCAGTTTTTGTTTTCTGAAGGAGAGAGAAAAGCACTCAGGGGAGATCCTTGCCTGTCATTCCCCAGTTGACCACACCTCTTGGTTTTGTTTTTTGAGACAAAGTGTCTCATTGGCCTGGCACTCACCAGTGGGCTAGATTGGTTGGCCTTTCAGCCCCAGGTGTCTCCGGTCCACACCTCCGCAGGGTTAGGTTTCCAAGTGTGGACCACCATGGCCAGCTTTTTCTCTATGGTCCCTGGAATCAAACCCAGCTTCTTATGATTGCAAGCAGGTACTGACTGAGCCATCCTTCCAGCCCCACAAAGACACATTTTTATAGTAAAAGTGTGATAAGTGCCAGCTAGTGTAAATCATGCTCGTCAGGTCACTCTCCAAAATACAAACCTAAGTCTGCCCTGTGCTGCATGAGGAACAAGCCGTCAGGGGTCACCCTGGTTGCCGCTAGCCTTCTGATCTGATTGGGAATTGCTGTAGCAGCTCTCTCCCATCTGCTTCTGTAGTTAAGCCAGTTTTATGGATTCTGTAGCCACCAAAGCTGTCCCTCCAAAGGGCCCAGTTTACTTAGTCTCTGACCAGTATAAGACTGTTATATAATTTTTCTTCCCGTTTTTTTTTCAGGATGGGATAAGCAGGTAATGGCAGAGCTTCAGATTATCAAGGAGAGTTGAGGATTGACTTCTGCTATTTCAAACAATGCTTGGCAGGAAGCAACAGCATGAAACTACTGAAAACAAATACAGGGTTTAGACAAGATATTCTCTTTTTTCCTTTCCCAATTTCTCCTTGGACTGGTTATCATTTCCTCAATTATAAGTGCATATTTAAAAACATTATATTTTAATTTAATATAAGCTATAATTACACATTTTATATCAATCTAAATAGCTCTGAAGTACCTACTGTATTTTTCCCACACTCTGGGTGTTGCCTGCTCGTGTTTCTAAACCAAAGTTATGGTTCTCCATGCTCTAAGCACATGACAAGATGGAACTTCCTGGCCCTCCATCAGGGTCATGGTGGCTGTTCCAGCATGGTGGAGTTTGGGTCATAGTGAACAAAGGATTGTCTCTGGTGACTTCACGGTGCATACATAAACATGAGATTGGAATGTATTCAACTTTCTAATATACATTCTGTCCATAAACCTCAAAGAAAATCTCCATCCTCTCTTTCTCCTCTATTGCTGGGAGTCCTAGCTGGGGTCATCCTCGTAGATTCCTGGGAGATTCCCTTGCACCAGGTTTTCACCTGACCCTGAAATCCTTTTCCCTATTCCTTTAGAAAGCTCCATTTAGCTGCAACTTTTTAATCTCCCCACTTAGGGACAAACTGATGCAGTTTTGTGTATACAATTCATTTTCAATTATTTGATTTCAAGCTAGTTTTTTTGAAGAATTTCTATTGTCAAATATTGTAGACACAAATAATGACATGGAGACTTATTATTAATTATAAAAACTCAATCTCAGCTTAGGCCTGTCCCACTAGTTCTTATAACTTAAATCAACCCATTTATATTAATCTATATCTCGCCTCATGGCTTTTTAGCTTTCTTCCATTCTGCATGTTGGACTCCCTCCATGTCTCATTGGCGTCTTTCTCAAAAGCCTAAAATCATTCCTCTCTTCTCCCCAGAAGTCCTGCCTATCTCTCCTACCTATTGGCCATTCAGCTTTTCATTGCACCAATCACAGGAACACATCCTCACAATGTACAAATATTCTGCAACAAAATATGTTTAAAGGACAGTGTTCATTTTAACCCTGTTAGCTGTTTTTCCGTTACCACAGTCATTCTTCAGCTGGCAGCCCACTCCGGTGAGTGATAAGCCCTGGACTAACTGGATAGGAGTTGAGTTTCTGTCAGTCAGAGCCAATAGTTGCAAACAACAGAGGTAAATTCTGGCTAAGAAGTAAAAAGAAATTAATTGAGATATTTTCAAGAACTTCACAATCGATGGAAGACCAAACAGCTATGCAAATTTCCTCATCTAGAATCCAATCTGTTGAAGAAATGGGTTCAAATGATTAGCGCTCCAGCTACAAAAAGGAAGTTATTATTCTTTATTTCTTCAGCACTGGCTCCTAGATCAAATTCGGATGTAGGTACTCGTGACTGATATGTTGTGTGACTGTAAAGAAAGTTGGAAAAGCAAAACATTGGTATTTTCAGCTTCTACAGTAAAGACAGCCTTTGTTCTCCTCACCACATGAAGGATGGAGAACTAAATATTCCCTGGACCTTTTACTAAGGGTTTAAATGCTGAACCAGAGAAAATGAAGAGCCAAAACAAATGAGAAGTATCTATTTTCAGCATAGCAATTCAATACTTAAGTGCAGGAGACATGTGGCTTCAATCGACTATGGCAACAAATATCCATGGTCCTGTTCATCCCTACATACTTAAACCATAGCCACTGTTTGAAAAGTGAGATGCATTTGTGAACTGTACACCAATTTTCACATTCTTCCCTTACTATTGACTGTGTAACGAATACACCCTCTTTCACCACACACACACACACACACACACACACACACACACACACACACTCATACATTCACATATGCACACTTTTGCAAATGTCAGGAGTAACATTTCCATCCATACATTCAGGAGGAGTAATTAATTGTCATGAGCAGAGGTGACCTCAGAGTACCAAGTCCATTTGTCCACTCACCTGGTAGTTTCCACTGTGGCTCCATTTGCCCAAAGTAGAGTCTATGTGTCAATGTTAAATCAAAGTATTTTAGTCAAGGCTGAGAGGATGGCTCAGCATGTAGAGCACTTGCTGGACAAGCAGGAAGCCCTGAGCTTGAATCCCCAGAAACCATATTAAAAAGCCAGACATGGCCCATGTGTCTGCACCCTCCTGCTAGAACGGAGGTAGGCGGGAGTTCTCTGTGGCTTACTGGCCACTAATGTGGGGGGAAATGGTATTTTTTGGTTCAGTGACAGACTTTGTCTTAACAAAGTAAGGTAGAAAGCAATGGAGGAAGACACCCAAGGCCACTCTGTCCTACGCGCACTACAGGCATGTGTACCCGCATACACAAATGTAACACTGTGTATATGTGTGTATATGTACACATAGGAAAGTGAAATAAAATACGAAGTCGGACAGCAACTTTGCTGCACTATCACAATGTACCGTTAAGTATCCATCTGTATGATTTAACAAGCTGTGAAATGAGGTATTTGGTAGCAGTAAAACCCAAAAGTGCTTCTAGATGCTAAATTCTATAATTCAGTTAGTCCCAGTCTGAAAGTATTGGGCAGGATTGTATTAGGTACAGCCTCCTGACCTAATGATTTGTCTTAGGACATGATAGGTTCTTAACAAATACTAGATATCAGTTGAGAGATAAATAAATATTAAAAGAATGAATGAATGAACATTTCTGTTTTTTTGTTAAAGTGTGACCAGGCCAATCCATGGACATCTCCCTGACTGTCCTTTCAACTAATGCGTCTTTTCCTTTCCCCAGACTAACACTGTTTCACTAAGAATTTCTCAGTTAATGGGCTAGAGAGATGGCTCAGCTGTTAAAAGCTAGGCTAGCCACCAAAATTACAAGATAATTTAAAATAAAGATTTTTATTTAATTTTTAAAACTTTAATATGGACCTACATACTATTCCATCCACCCATTTAAAGTGTACAACTCAATAGTTTTTAATACAGCCACAAAGTGAAACCATTATTGCAATTTTCTAGCATTTCTATCAACCCTACCTGAAGAACATCATGTGCACGATGTTTTTTTCCACTCTAGGTGATAGAGCACTGGCCACAGCAGTTGGTGAGGACTCAGTCTGTCACATCAGAGAAAGCACAGAGCAGGAGTGGGGCAGCTGGGTGCATTACATCCACAGGAAACAGAGAGCAAGGAATGCTGGGACTCTACCTGCTTCCCCTTTGTTCAGTCAGGAATAGAAGCCCATGGGATGGTGTTGTCTCCACACAGGGTGAGTCCTCCGAACATCCTCATAGATACACCGAGAGGGGTGTTTCCATGATGATTCTAAGTCTGGTCAGGCGGACAATGAAGATTAACCATGCAACTAAATTAATCTCTATCCTTCCTCTCAAACCTCAGCTCTAAGATATCACTAATCTACTTTCAGTCTCAATAAATTTGCAGACCTTGGACGTTTCATGAGTTTAATAATAAAAATGTATGTGCTTCATAACTGGCTTCTTTAACTCATCAAAATTTTTAAAGGATCATCTGTATTGTAACATTTATAAATGTGTGATTTGGTTTATAGCTAAATAATATTTCATTGTACAAATGCACATTTACCTGCTCATGAGTTGGTGAATATTTTAATTAATTTCTATTGAATCAGTTTGTGAGTATTTTAGTTATTATTATGAATAACACTGTTATGAACATTACCATACCAATTTTGTGTTCATCGATGATTCACGTCTCTTCGGCATATACCTAATTGGTACTGCTGGATCTAAATGAATGTGAATGTGTATGCAATTGTTGGATCTGATAGTAACTCTGTATTTGGGCTTTTGAGGAACTAAAAGTGGATTTCACTTGATAGAGCATTTACATTGGAATATAAAATATGAAATACATAGAAAATGGAAAATATTCATTTTCTAAAGTGGATAGAGCATTTAAACTCCCACATGCAATGTCTGAATGTCCCAGAATTCCGTATTCTCGTCAGTACTTGCTGTTATCTTCTCGTCATCATTGATTGCCATCTGAGGTATCTCACTACAGGTTTGGGTTGTTTCTCAGATGGCTGATAGTATTGAGCATTTTATCATGTGCTTATTGGTCATTTGTATCTGCTCTTTCAAAAGCATCTCTCAAGGATCCTTTGATCATTTTAACTGGATTATTTGGGGTTATTTTATTGTTGAGTTTTAGAGTGCCTCAAATATTCTATATCTATATTGCTATACATAGAATATTTGAAAAGATTTTCACTTATCCTAATAATTATTCTTTTACCACCATTATTGGAACCTTGAAAACTGAAAAAAAAACTTTAAAGAAGTTTAGTTTATCTGACTTCTCTTGTTTGTGATTTTAATTATAAGACTTTTGGGGTTTTAATAATTTTTAAAAATTGGCCTACAATTGTTTATACAGTTCTTTATAATACTTCTTTTTTAAGATTTTTTTATTCTTATTTTGAGTGTTTGAGAGTTTTGTCTGCATATATGTATTGCACCACACACACACACACACACACACACCTGAATATATATATATATATGTATGTATGTATATGTATACATAATCTGCTCAGTCTGTATGATGAACTTGTATGTATGTGTTATTCAGAGAAGACCATTTTGTGTTGGGTAACCATTTGCATGCCCTTCCCTGGGGAATGCTATTTTTCCCACTCTCAGCATTTTTAGTAGCCTGTAGTTCTTTGGAAATGGCTAAGACCTTGTGAGCTTTCCCTGTTTCATATTAGCATGTCTATTGGTGTCCTCCTTGTTCAGGTCATGTTTAGGCAGCCATGTTGGTGAGGCTTCATGGGTGTAGCTTCTGACATTTCTAAAAGACATCATCTCATAGCAAACTTCTGGCTCTTATAAGTTTTCTATACTTCTTCCACAGTAATCCCTGAGCCTTAGCTGCTGGAGCTATATTGTGGATTGATCAGTTGGAACTTGGCTCCACAACTCCGCACTTTGGTCAGCTGTAGTTTTCTATAATGCTCTCTGTAGGTTACAAAGAGAAATTTCCCTGATGAGGTGTGAGAACTATACTTACTTATGGGCATAAAGATAAATATTATAAACATGGTCTTCAATCTCTGGGTCAAGACCCCTTTGAGGTCAAACAACAGTTTCACAGGTGTTGCATATCAGATATTATGCTGCATGTTAAATATTTACATCATGATTCACAACAGTAGCAAAGTTAGTTATAAAGTAGCAACAAAATAACTTTATGGTTGGGAGTTACCACAACATGAGGAACTATATTAAATGGTCACAGCATTAGGAAGGTTGAAAACCATGGATTTAGAATGCTGGATTATGCTGGTTTAGTAAAGTTGTGGTCATCATCCAGCAACTGATGGAAACAGATGCAGAGACCCACAGCCAAACATTAGGGGAGCTTAAGGAAGCCTGTGGAAGAGGGAGAGGAAAGACTGTAGAAGCCAGAGGGGTCAAGGACACTATAAGAACATGGCCCACAGAATCTACTTACCTGAGCTCACATGGGTTCACAGAGACTGAACCAACAATCAGGGAGCCTGCATGAGTCTGACCTAGGTCCTTGGCATATATGTTATGGTTGTGTAGCTTGATCTTCTTGTGGGACTCCTAACAGTAGGTGCAGCCATGTCTCTGACTCTGTTGCCTAGCTTGGGGACCCTTTTTCTTCTACCGGGTTGCCTCATCCAGCCTTAATATGAGGGGAGGTGCCTAGTCATATTACAACTTGATACGCCATGCCATGTTTGATTGATATCTGTAGTGGTATTTGCTTTGTCCATGACCTTGGGCAGTGCTTCCTTTGGGCCATATAGCCCAAGGTCATGGGCAGAGCAAATACCACTACAGATATCCCTGAGAGGCCTGCTCTTTTCTGAAGGGAAACAGAGGAATGAATGGAGTTGGGTAGGAGGGAGCCTGGGAAGTATTATGGGGGGGACTTTGGTCAGGATGTAATATATAAGAGAAGAACATATTTTAAAAAAAGTATATGCCAACTTAAGATTTCCTTCTTGATTCATGATAGGACCATATTGATCAATATATTATATATAATAATTTTTAATTCTACAATTTTCTTCCTATTTTTAAGTTCTAATATCATCCCACATGGTCTTAGAATATATGTTGTAAGATACCAGTACTTGCAGATTTAGTGAGTCTTGCTTTGTAATCTTGTGTAGGTCTCTCCTGAAGAATCTTCCATGTCTACATGTAGAGACTACATCTTTTATTGTTGTATGGGTTGTTCTATCATTGCTTTACAGTTTCAGCCAGTTTTGGTTCTATATCGTGTTAACAGTGGCATAGTAGAGTATTCAAATACTATGGCTGAATTGTCTATTTCTTTCTTTCGTTCTGCCAGATTTTGCCCCATATATTTTTTCTGTGGGAGAGATATCTTCCTGATGTGTTAAGTTATTATCATCATTGTGAAACATTCTTACTTATCTCTAGTAATTGTGTCTGTCTTGTTTGTTTTAAAGTCTATTTTGTCTGATAGTAATATAGATAGTCTATGTTCTAATGGTTATGGTTTGAATGACTTATCTTTTTACATCCTTTTGTTATTAAAACATTTTATATATTTAAATTTATTGTATATCTCATGTATATATAATGTTGTTATGTCTTGTTTTTAACAGAATCCGACAACCTCAGCTTTTTCACTCCATTTAGTCTATTCACATTTAATGTCATTGTGGATAAGTTTCTATCTTCCATGTTTTAATTTTGTTTGTCATATATTATATCATTGTTTTATTCTCTCTTCAATTTTTTCTGTTTTTTTTTCATAGCAAGTAAGCCAACATTTTACATTCATTGATTTTAACACTAACTTTTATAGTATTTGTTTTTACTATTTATTGTTATTTTCTTAATATTTCCTCTAGGACTATATACTCAAACTTATGGGAATGCACTTCATATGATACTCAGTAAATCCTGGTACATAAAGAGTTTCTGGCACAATACTATTCCTAGTCCTCTTTCATACCATTATTGTTATACATTTTAAATCTACCCATTGCTTTCCCCACACTCTGTTTCAAGTAAAGTCAGGTCCTGTAGTGAGCTCAGAGCTCTCGTTCCCATGGTTTTCTCTCACTAAGCAGTAGTGAGTACTACTGTTGCTAATGAGTGATCTGGACAGATATTGCTTATTCCCAGTTATACCCCTGACTTTGGAGCAGGAAAAGCCGCCACTGCTCTTTTCAGCTACCTCTCCCAATAAATACCCTTTTCTCTATAAACAAGATTAGAAAATGGCAGTCAGAGCCCCAATATTTGTGAACTCCTGGGCCTGAGATACAACTTTACCCTATGCATAAGGTTAGGGTTGAATGGATGTAGAGCCTCTTCAATATGGATCTGAGAGAGGAGCTGAGAACTCCTAATGGTACCCTATATCTCCTAGGGATATTTGGGCCTCAGTTGAGGAATAGAGACAGAGGGAGCCTTGGCTTCACATCTTTCCTGAGCACAGAAAAGGAGGGCAGGGTTGTGTCTCTAGTGCCACAGATACTTGCTGTCCTAACTGAGACAGAGTGAAGAGTTTATTCTTCAAGTACATTTCCAAAGATTCTAATATTTGTTTTTAGTAGTTCTCTGCAGATAAATTGTCTGGTTGAAGAAAGGATCAACAACACTCACCTAGCCACCATTTCAGGAATCACCTCCCATTTATCTTAAAGCGTTGCTTAAACTGCAAACAGTTTGGATTAGCAAGCTACACAGTCTACACCATAAAACTTTCCTGAAGTTTGTTCATGCTGTCTTTGTTTTGTTTTTCACCCTCACTCTGCTCTCTCTATCCAAAAATCAAGGTGAAGAAATAGAAAAAAATTCAGTGATGTTGATGTTTATACAATGCTCAGGAACCACTGGACCACTGACCTGAAGCAGCTCATGAACACATTTATTTCTTGTTTCATTCAAGAGCAGATGGAGTTTCCATCCAACTTTTGTCTCAAGTTTAATTCTAAGCATGATTTTAATGGCATGCATGATGAAAGCATCTCTCTTAGAAGTGTAGATGTAGAGCACATATTCTGCACACATGTCCAGAAAGGTGATGTCACTGTAATGATCCAGTGGTGTGATGTCAGTCTTCACACACTGAGCTGAACCGTTTGGAAGAAGCCTTCAGTCCATGGCCAATTACTTGATATTGCCATGTACTTTCTGAGTCATTTGTCAAAACTGTTTTGCTAGCAGTCTCAACACATTTGTAGCAAGCCCTTTGTTTTATTATTCCCTATACTTGGTTTGTACTTGAAACACAACAGTGAACATGTTTGTGTAACTAATACTGTTATATAAGGTTCTAGCCAACTCACTCATCTATACGTTTAATGAATGTATGCTACCTAATCTCATTTATCTATGAATAAACCGTAACAGTGTGAGTGTAGCAGACAAGGACTGAGTGGAATAGAATTACACTTGATTTCCTCTGATTTTTAGCTTTAACCAATTGTGTATTATCTTTACATTTGTTTATCTAAACTCAATTAAAGAAACTCTGAGTGAATTTATCCATATATTCTTAGCCTTAACCAAAAAGGGCAGGGAGTTCTGGCATGTAGCGGATCCAACATAATAGCTTTAAAACATTGAAGATAGACATTTCTCCTGTTTAGAAATTAGGCTAAGGATGTAGGTCAGTGGTAGACCACTTGCCTAGCATGAGCAAGGCCCTAGATTTAATCCTCAGCAACACACACACACACACACACACACACACACACACACACACACACACACACACAATTTAATAATAATTAGAATAAATCATATGATAAAGGATGAACCTACCAGAACAATTAAGACACACTTTCTACCCAATTGACTCAGAGAAATGATTAATAAAATATAAGGAATTCATACACCACAGTAGCAACAGCAATGAAAACATTTTAGAAATAAGAAAAAAATTTTCTCCAGATAGTTTTCCAAAGAAGATTTGCAAATAGCCAGTGAGTTTTTCAGATGGTGCTTAATACTAGTAATCCTCTGGGAAAAATGAAGTCAAAACAAGTTAACAAGTCTTGGCCAGGATACAATGGGGACACTTGGCACGTCATTGGTGGGGTTGGAACTGGATTATGTCAATTACGGAAGGCAGTAGAAGTTTTTCAAGAACTTAAAATTAGAAATACAATGAACCTAGCAATCCCAATTTTTCACAAATAGCCAAAGGAGTTGATTAAAGTTTGTAAGAGATGATTGCACAGTTTATTGGCAGCATAGTTCACATTATCCAAAAGAATGCCAGTAAATGGGTGGAATCAAAGGAAATACGTTATTTAGATGCAATAGAATTTTATTTCATCTTGAAAAGGGAAATTCTGCCACCTGTGACAAAGGATAGACCTAGAATACATTACACTAAGTAAGTCATGGCAGGCACAGAAAGACAATTACCTGTATGACATTGGTATACTTGAAATCTTAAATAATTACATTCACACAAACAGATAACAGAATGGTGGTCTCTGGGTATGGAGGAGAGGACAAATGCGGAGATGTTGGTCAAGGGGTGCAATGGTCAAGTTGAATATGGTGAAGACATACAACATGAAGACTATGGGCCACGGTATTGTAAGATTTATTTGAAATACATTAAGACAGTTTCTCTGGCTCACATCCAGAGAAACAAACAAAAAAAGTAACCATATGTGTTGATATATGTATGTTAACTAGATTGACTATAGTGATTACTCACAGGTATAAACATATTGGATCATTAAATTGTGTACCTTACATATGTATAATCTTTTAAAAAGTTAATTAAATAATAGCTATGGACAATGACCACTCTATGAAGTGGTCAACAGGCAGAATTTTCACTTGTTTAGAAGGCTCTACAAAATAGTGTTAATCTCTAGACTCTTAAGACATACCCAGCTTCCTGACAACCTTTCTACTCCATTTCTGCATCTCCTATAAAAGCACATTTTTACTTTTAGGATTTAGTGCTTCAACAGCAAAGGGGTGTAGAGGCTCAAACACCAGCTTCCTGGTAGCAATTCAGAGGAAAACAGAAAGTCCTCAAAACTTAATTTTCCTTAGTCAGAACAGATTATATGTTTCATTTTGAAGAAATTTCATTTATTGCTGTTGAAATCAGCACTACCATTTGTGGGCTAGAGCTGGCCCATGATTGCTAGTGATGTATGAAAAATACAACTTGGAGAATTAGTGCTTCTTAGCATTACTGCAATCTGATGAAGTAGCCTCACACCTACGGACTCCAATTTCAATCTCATGCTGGTTTGTTTCAATGGACTTTGAAAAAATATCAGTCAGTAATAGATTGAAAATGAGCAGAGCCAATGCTTCTCCACAGAAAGTCCAAGATTATTCCCCCAGTCTAAGCCCTCTTGTGCCCTCCTCCTTATTGTCATGTGAAGAATGCCAAGGAATTAGAACTGCAAGTCTCCCTTTGGTATGTTTCCTATAAAATATAAATGTATGCTTTATGTCAGTCTTGTATTTCTCTGTAACGAATCATCGCATGGTTAGCAGGCTAAAACATTATGTATTTATTAGTTTATCAATGTATTGGCCAGGAGACTGTGTGGTGTAGCTGAGCTCTTTGCTTGGCACTTTATGTGAACAACATCAAGATACTAAATGGACTGAGTTCTTTTTTTTTTTTTCAAGACAGGGTTTCTCTGTATAGCTTTGCTTCTGCCTCCCAAGTGCTGGAATTATGGAATTAAAGGCATGTGCCACCACCATCCAGCCGAACTGAGTTCTTAACTGGAGCTTCTAGGGGAAACTCTAGCCTCATAGTCTTTGGTGTTAATAGAATTTAGTTCCTTGCAGGGAGAAGATCCCCACTTCCTTACAGCCAGAGTCATCTCTCAGCTCCTGGACACTGTTCACAGTTTTCATTTTTTATTAATTGCTGCTTAGTCTTTATGGTGATAAAAAGAGTATAGGGTGTTTCTTCTACTACAACTCCCTAAACTTCTCTGCTATGACTGACCAGGAAGAGCCTTTGGAGGTAGACCCCATGGGCTTCTCTCGCTACCTAGGCATCAGTTTTGCCATAGAGCATAGCCCAGTCTGAGTGAAACCCACCAAGTGCACAGACCCAGCAATGACATAGCCATACACCACGTATCCACAATGAAAATCAGGCAACAGGGAGCACTTGAGGACATGTTGGAATTCTACCTACCACATGCTCTATGGAACTCTGCATATGAATTCAGCAATTGTTTCCTTTGAATTCTGACTGATAAAGACTCTTGACTATTAAGTAACTATCTTTACATCAATCTACCCTTTGTTTGGAAAGAGTCTGTCTTTGTATACAATAGGTTGAGATTGTTTAATTTCATGACTAAACTAATATTCACTAAATACCTCCTGTTTAAAAGCAAGGAGTAATAGCACCTGTGTGGTATATTACAGATGTTTAATTTCAGTGCCTCCAATTTCACAGGGAGTGTGTAAACTAAAATCGCTTTCTTTGAAAATTCAGTTTCATAAATTTTAAATACTCTTGAGGTTTCCCATTAAGAGATATTTCAAAGGAATGCTATGGTTCCTGCTAACTTATTACAGAGCCATCCCCTTATAACATAAACTGAAGACTGTGTGATAATTCATTCCAGTTAGAGATATAAACAGATTATTACAGATAACTTAAGTAATGCTTTTCACTCCTGTGAATAAAATTTGTGTCATTTAAAATCTAGAATCAAAAGAAGCTTATTTTTAGAGATCTTTAGGATTGGTAGAGAGAGCAAGCAACAGCATCACTACCTAATTAAATCATATACTGTGCATGATCTCTGTTAGCATTTGAGGATTCAGGATGAAACAAGATGGGGAAAGTGTATGTGCCCTTGATAAGGATTATTTGCAACAAGTTGGCAAACTGGCAGACACTAAAAGCCAAAAATAGCAGTCTTGCCATGGAATTATTTTTCAATGACTTCATGGCTCCACAATCCAAATTGCATTTCTATTATTTCAAGATAAAATAATCTCTCTCTCTCTCTCTCTCTCTCTCTCTCTCTCTCTCTCTCTCTCTCTCTCTCTCTCTCTCCTCTCTCTCTCACTCACTCATAGATTACTCTAGAAAATTTGTCACTTTAAAAAATATACCATGATGATGTTCTTGAAGCTGTTGATGACAAAGAGAAAGCCAAGCATTCTTTGACACTGAGCACAGCGAAGTCAAACCTTCCCCTCTGCTTGGTGACACAGATGTCTTAATTGCACTGAAAACACTCCAGCTAATGCCTTGTTTCTGAATTCATTTAACTTTGCTAACATTTTCAGTCCTTTTCCAGGCTTATGTTCCTATGTCAAATTCATCTTAAGCATTACAGCCAAGAGACCAGGCATGTTTTATAAAATAGGCAGCTGGCTAGAGACTACCATACATTTAAGAGTGTATTTTGCTGTGGTGTGAGACAGAGTCATATGGAGCAAGCTTTTTGTTGGATAAAGTTGACTCTGCCTGGGTCTGGGTCATGAAGTGTGCTCCTAACACGAGGAGAAAAGGGTCAGTTTTGTGTCTTTTGATGCCTTATTTCATGTACTGGCTCTCTGCCTATGCCTACGGAGTGTTTGGCCACTAGGGGAGCCAAGCCCTGACCAGTGCCCACCCTCCCATATCAGTACACTCACATTGCCATAAGCTCTTACTCATCCTGTTTGTGGAGAAGAGATCACCATTCTCAAAATTACCAGATGGTAGAGCACGGACCCCACAGGGGACAGGCGAGAGTGGCAGCAATTTGTCAGTCTCGTATGCTCCTGGTGGGAGAGAAGGACAAACTACATGTCATGCATGACCACACAGGAACTGCCCTTGACAACAAACTGAACAGCTGGGACTGTGAAAGGCAGGCTTTGCAGGATTACAAGGGTGAGGTAGCCTCAGCTCCATGGGTAGATGTCCTTGGCTTACTTGAATTTCAAAAATTCACAGGGAAATGGAGCCAGTGGTTTGGGGACTGGGCTGTCTGGGGACAGCTGTCTGAGCTCACATGAACGTCGCTGAGTGGGCACATTTCCACTGAGTGAGGGGCACAGTTTTGAGTATAGTGGACTCTCAGTTAGGTCTCTAGTGTCTTGTTAGATTTAAACAGGTCAAAATAGCCCTTGAAAGTTTCGTTCTAATACTGCTCAGATGACAAAACAAAAACAAGCCCTAACCACGGCAACCTTTCTCTGCAGACAACAGTAATGACAAGTAAAATAGCAGCAGTAATGCCAGAACCCCTTCCTAAAGTTCAAAGAGGAAGGAACTCCTAAAACGTCCTTGCCCTAGGAGCACTAGAGCTCTTTCTAACAAACCCTGATCATGGTTCTCAGTTGCCTACATACTAGTTTTTCTTACTTTTCTGGCCTGCATAATCTCTTATTTTCCACCCTGGGCAAGATTAGATGACTCCCGGAGGTGACCAGGTGTTCAACCCCCTGCTCACTTCCTTCTTGGCATGGAGACTGTCATTTCTGTGATGTGCTATTTCTGTTTTTTCCAGAAAAGTACTATTGAAGTTGTATTTACTAGAAGTGATTCATTTCCACCTTTTTGTCCCCCTCCCTGGTAGCTTAGAAAATGCCAAAAAACTCAAAAGTGCCTCATGCTGATGCTGAATCATCTTTAGATATTCTTGGAATACAAGTCAGAGTTCATCAATATGCCTGTCACCAGAGGTGCTTCCCCTGGCCCGAGGCTCAGACCTTAATAGAGCTGCTCTCTTCATACCTGTGTGCCATCTCCAGGGAGAGAAGGGGTGGATGCGAGGGAGGGAAGAGAAGACAGGGGCAAGCTTCAACTTGATTCCAAGAAGCAGCGCCATCAATAACATGTGTCACTCCTGAGGACATTAGGCACCAAATTCTGGACTTGGTGGCCAGCCACCAGGGGACGTTTTTTGCTGGTACAGTCACTATATAAACTCCCATTTGGTCTTTTTGGTACCCCCTGCTCTGCAAGCATCCTGTAAATTTTCTTGACTTAATTTCACTAGATTTCTGAACCTGCACGTCCTTCCTGTGTACCAAGTGCCAGCAGGACTGAGGTCACAGCCACAGGCCCCGCTGGGGTTTGGAGGAAAGTGACAGGAAGCAGCTGCTCTACTCTCTGCTCTCCATTACTGAAATCACCTGCTGCTTCAGTGCAGCCAAATGCCAAGCACTCCAGAATAATCCAACCTTCGTGCCTGTGCGCTCGCCTTCATCCACCCTCAGAGCACCGACATGAGCCAGGCATTCCTCATCACTGTTTCCTTCCTACCTGGAGCCCCTCAGGGAAGAAGAACAGAGGAATTATGGAAACCCACCCACAGAGACAATACCAACCAAATCCCTTTGCATACAATCCAAGTACTAGATAAATCAGATCCTGAATTTTAAGATGTCCAAGTTTTTAATGTTGGAATAATTTTTGGAATGAATAATTTTCTTCAGGGTTTCTAACTGGGAATGCTAACCTGGAAATATGGATGTTTACTCTCTTGTCCCACTTTGGCTGGATTAGAGTACTATCAGGCTGGAGAGATGCTCAGTGGTGAGTAGCACTTGCTGCTCTTGCAGATGATCTGAGTGTAGTTCTAACCACTTGGGCCAAGGAGCCCACAACCTCCTGCACTTCAGCTTCAGAGTATCCGGTGCCTTCTTCTGGTATCTCTGGGGACCTGTACTCACGTGCTCATGTCCGAACACTGACACACACATAAGTAAAATAAAATCTTTTTTAAAAAGAATATTATTAAGTGAAATGTTCAAAAACCTTTGGTGGTTTGAAAGAAAAATGCCCCCCCAAAGGGAGTGGCACTATTAGGAGGTGTGGCCTTGTTGGAGGAAGTGCGTCACTGTCGGGGAGGGTTTTGAGGTCTCTTTCTGCTCAAGTTTCCCTCAAAGTGTCAGTCTATTCCCTGTTGCCTGCAAGATGTAGCACTCTCAGCTCCAGCACCACATCTGCCTGCACACTGCCATGCTCCCCTTCATGATCATAATGGACTGAACCTCTAAAACTGTAAGCCAGCCACCCTCAATTAAATGTTTTCTTTATAAAAGTTGCTGTGGTCATGGTGTCTGTTCACAGTAATAAAACTAACTAAGACAAAGTCTACTGATGTGAACTGCACTCTTACATGAGGCCCAACAAGCCAAAACTAAGTGGAGCTGTCCACACTGAAATTCTATACAACCAACTCCAAACTAAACTGTGTATCTGACTAAGAAATGAGATGGGTTGGATTTGGCCAGCAGAAAAGTGGATTCCCCTTGTTTTAACATTTACAAGGAAAAGTAACTGTTGCAAACCGACAATTCTGCCCTCTGACTCTACTTCTTACTCCTTTTCTGACTACACAGTCAGCTTCATCTATTCAGCTCATTGAATCTCTAATTCCATAGTCACAAATAAAAATAAACATTTAAATCATATTTGTTTATGTGAATGTTTCCTTTAAATACCCACAAAGGTCCTATTAAAGGGCTAGGAATAGCAGTGCATACCTTTAATCCCATCATCTGCAAGCTGAGGCAGGAGGATTATTGAGTCTGGGACTAGTCTGGGCTGTATAGTAAAACTGTGTCTCAAAAAAAAATCCCATAAAGCTGCTTTAATTTTCTAAGACCTTTATTTATTTATGATTGGCACTGATTTTCAAAGTAGATGGATTAGATTTTAGTTCCTAGTATATGTATTGTTTTTTAAAATAGCATTTATATTAGCTAACCTCTAGATTCCCTAAATGAAGCTGAGGGTAAATTTGTACTGAAAATTTAAGAAAGAAATCAATACTGATTGCAGCCCTATATTAAGAAAATAAGGCAATGTCGTCACTAGTTTGAAAGAAAATTGCAGGTTATTTTCTTCTGAGCAGTATGCTTTGGATATTTGATCACATTTCTAGTCTAATCGCTTGGCTTGTTAAGCCTTCAGTCATCTTCAAATAGCAGCCTCAGAAGTCAAGCCTCCAATTAGCAAAATCATGAATATTTTTAGGAAACAGGGGAGAGGAAGAGAGATTAATATGTATCACAACTAAAAAGTAAGATATACTTTCAATAATTTTGGTAAAGTACATAAGCAAAACTTTCTGAAAATCATCTAGAAGGCTAATGATTGAAGGCTAATGTGTTAAGTACATTAAATATTCCAGATGGCCCTGAGGTCAATGAGAAAAGGCAACAGGCTTTAGAATCTTAATTTTTAATAGGGTGAGGTCATGAAATCACAAGATTTTAAATAAAAACATACACACAAAGCATTAACCTTTTCAAATCTATGAAAGACTCTATGTATGTTTATTATTTTAATGAGCAAAGTACATGAGCAGTTATGTTAAGTAAGGGGACAATAACCTTATGAAATGGATGGTAAGATCATGCTTTTTGTTCATGTGGAGTCACAGTGGAGCAAACCACAGAGGAAGTAGAAGCCACCCCCACAATTTGAGACAGTCTTTTTCTCTATTTGGTGACCTAAAGAAGAAGTAAGAAGGATGGCTGGTTTCGGCATCCTCTAATTATGAGCTCTAGTTACAAAGATTCACTATTAGCTTTGGAGAACCTGAATGGAGAAACTTCCCAAGCTGCCCGGATTTTCTGACCTGTAGGATTTGAAGAAATAAATGGATTTTTTTGAAAGTGATACATTTGTTACCCTTTGTTACACAGCTAGGAAACTATTAAGTAAAGTTGATGACCAAACAGTGATTGGTAATCAACTGGTATTCTACATGGGTCAACTGCTGCCATTCCTTACTCAGTTCTATGTTCCTCTGCATCCCTAGTCCCACCCTTCCTTCCTTGACCCACTTCCTACTTGCCACACCCAACACACAGCATGACATTTTCTACTCATGCCTTGGGTTCAGTCTGCTATATTCACGCTTCATCTTTGGAGTCACCTCATGGGAGGAAGCCTTTACTGATAAACTCCTGGATCCTGAACCCTCAGCACTGCTAATATCACCTCTCAATTTGCACCAGATAAAGCCTAGCCCATATGAATTTTAACATGAGGTATTTGTGCTTCATTCCAGAAGGCTGCCTTCCTGGAGAAAAACAGATGGATATGGAAAATATTTCAGGAGAAAATTAGCCAGATTTGGAATTGATGGGATACATAAGATGAAGAAAAATAATCAAAAGTTTGGAACTCTGGAGAGATGAAGACTGGTGATATCACCATCCAATATGAGTAGGACATTAAGAGGACCTAGAAGCAAGACAATGAAACTGATTTCACTGTGCTGAATGTGCAGTGTTATAGGAACACCCATGACTGCCATGAGCTCCTTGGAACAGTCAGATCCCTAAGTCCAAGAGAAATGTGTGTCTCCTTCATCGTCTCTAATGCTAGCTGTATTTTAAGTTCTTGTTAACTATAATGCAGTGTCTTCATGGGTATATAAATTATTCATTTAACATCTGGGCTTCGGATGGGAGTGTATCGGAGATAGCATCTCTAGCAGAGTAGGAAAGTACAAATCCAAAGCCACAAATCCACATTTAAAAAAAAAAAAAAAACCTTACAGGAGGCTTGAAAGATAGAAAAACCAAACCAGATTAAGTATTGTTCTGGACTGAAAATGTGTAAGGAGTGAAAATTTTTTCATACATATAGATACTTGTTAAAGTACTCTTCTAGTTATGATATAGACTAAAATAATCATGGGCATAATTATACAATGTCTAGATTTTATTTAAATTCCCACACCAGACCATCTGAGAGGAAGAAATAGACCAGTAGGCAAGAAGGATGAATAAGAGAAGATGTAATATAGTTAAAGTGCAGTATAGACATGAATGGAAATGTCACAATGAAACCTATTTTTGTATACAATTAATATACAGTAGTAAAAAAAATGAAGTAAAAATGCCTTCAAGTATGTAAGGAAGTGAGAGTCAAGAATGATGTAGTAAGAAAGTGGATGGTTACTGAAGGTAGGTAATAGATGCATGGGTGTTCACAGGAAGTTTCCATCCTCTTTTGTGTTTGCTTAAAAACTACAAAAACAAGAGATGGAAAGAAGAGAGGGGGCAGAGTGGGGGTTTTCAAGAGTTGGAATAGTTGTCTTTGTCTGAAGTCTTCACTGCATCCTTAGAGTCCACTGTAAATCCATCTGGTCAGATTTGCATCTATTTCTGTCTTCAGAGTTTTCACTCCTTCCATTATCAAGTGTTCACCTCATGGTCACCCCATGTGGGGCTCTATATTAGAGCTGGACCAACACAAGTAAGAAAGAAACATGTTATGTGTAAAATAAATGCTTGGTGCTTTATTTTTTACTATACGATGTATTTGGTGTGTAATTCAGCACGGGACAGACCTCCATGAACATCTGCAAAACGCATGGGCACAACACTCCTTACTTTCTGATGTTCTGAGAACAAGGACTCTCCATTAGTTCCCCATTGTGTCTCCATTGAAAGCATCTGGCTGATCTGACTCCATCAGGGAAAGACAGATTTGCAAGGAGAGACCACCTGCTTCAAGAGAGGAGCTGGGAGGGGTGATGCCCACCCAGTCAGAAATGAGCCAGCCAGCCACAAGCAGCCCCTTGACCTCTTTCTATAACAGCAACCCCAACAGAGAAGTTAATCTACTTAATGGAAAACAGATATGTTTCTTACTTACATCTACTACAGTTCTGTTCTTAAACATTTCCTGCCTCCTACATGCTCTGCTCAGCAAAGGAGAAGAAGGCTCATGATGTTGCAGAGTAAAGTCAGGGGGAACCCAGCAGACAAGACTGCCTAGGAAAAGCCTTTCTCTACTCATCCTTACCATGACTCCCAGGAAATTCATAGAGAAAGACAGAGCTTGGGTAGTTAGTATAATAAAATGTGGCAGTTAAGCAAAGAGCACCTTATTCTTTATTTCTGGCTCATTCTTTGGTGGGCTATGTCCCAAGATGAGTTCTTCTGGGTTTATGAAATGCATTTGGAAAAGGGGTGCAGCACTCCAGACCTGTCCACTGGCCTCTCTTCTCATGGGAGGAGGGAGAAATAGCACCAACTTAAGAGTTGATTCTCAACTCAGACCCAGAAGCCTGATTTCTCAGCCGTCTGGCCCTAGTACCTTGAGAATAAATCACAATGTAATGGTGTTCAGAATTTGGGACAAAAGCTTCATAGTTTAATCCTTGCCAGATAGCTGTGTAATAGTTACATATTCCTCAGTTGTGAGCTTCCTAGCTTGGAGATGGGCTCCCTACCTGTTTCCAAATAGCAAAAGTAGACACATGCTACAGTGCTGGCCAAGAAGACTTACCCAGAAGACCCGGTCTGTCATGAGTGGGAAGCAAGGAACCCTGAGAATTTATTCTGGCAGCAGCAGTAGCTGTAGCATCCAAAGCACTATTCTGGGAGTGGTGGAAGTTGACTGCCTTGGTGTCCTCTGTCCACTTCTGACTGTAGTGTTGCCAATGGCAGTGTCTCTGGCACCTAACCAGATGCTTCCTGTGCTGTGGTTTTGGCTGAAGGGAGTCCCACCCTTTCTCTAAGCTCATTGATTCTGCTCTCTTTCTCTGCTTGTGTTAGAGTAGATTTTCTTTTTCATAACCAAAGTCCTGACAAGTTCTTGTATTTTCTCCTGAAATCCCTCTAAGAGGGTAGTGGAAAGACGCAATCAGATCTGTGGAGTGCCACAGAACAGTACCCAGTGAATGGCAGTTTCTAACCTAGGTGATGACTTGTTCCATACGTATCAGCTGAGATGCATGCTGTTTTATCATTATCGGTCATTACCCCCTCCCTAGGAGTCAGACTTTTCCTCATCTGGCCCCTGGTCTTCTACATCACCTAGGAGTTACTATAGCATCTCCATCATTCAAGCCTTCTACCATCTTTGGACAAGGTTAATCACATGGAATGTGTGTAATTTTACCTCGGGTATGTCTTCTTTGGCACTAAATATTGGTGCTACCATTTCCATGAGTCTAACTTACAATGACATAATGAACTCTTGTTATTTGCTACTTCCCAAGTTCTCTACCAAGAAGTAGGGTATAGGACTCCTCCATATTTGGATCTCCAAATTGTCTGGGCCACACACTGGGGTTTAACCAGGGTAGGGGATATCCAGATTCTAACTCTTCTCTTGCTTCTTATCAGCTACCCAACAACTCCGTCTCGGAGGATCTTATTGACAGGCAAGGAAAAGTGGCTCACATATAGCTTATGTTTTTCTATGTTTATTCCATATTCATTTTTATACCACAACTTTTGTATGACTGTGTATCACTTTTGTTTTAAATATATATTCACAGAACTAGTTTACTACTTTTATTATTAATTTTTAGTTATCATGCAAAGTAATTGGTTTCATAGGTATATACATATATATATATATATATATATATATATATATATATATATATTCATACAATGACACTTTGTTATTATGTGCCGCTGTGACAGTTAATATTGAAAATTTAACAGGACCTAGAATCACCAAGAATGAGATATTAGACATATCTGTGAGGGATTTTCTACACAGGATTAATTGATACAGACAAATCTACTTAAGTGATTTGGAACAGAATTGCCCCTAGAGGCTCATAAATTTAAATGCTTGGTCACCAGGGAGTAGCACTATTTGAAAAGATTAGGAGGTATGACCTTGTTGGAGGAAGTGTGTCACTGGATGTGGGCTTTGAAGTTTTCAAAAGCCCAAGCCAGGCCCAGTGGCTCTTTCCTCCTGACACCTGCAGATCTGGATATAGAGCTCTCAGCTACTTCTCCAGCCCCATGTCTGCCTGTGTGCTGCCGTACTCCCTATCATGACAATAATGGAATAAACCTCCAAGCAAGCTCCAATTAAATGCTTTATTTTTAGAAGAATTGGTCATGGTGTCTCTTCACAGCAATAGAACACTGACTAAGACAACCCCTCTGACTGTGGGTGGCATAATTACATAATCTGAGATCCCAGAATGAATAAGAAGGAGAGCTGAACCTGTAAGTGCAATGTGACCAGCTAGCTGCCTAGAGCTGCCGCCACACGGCATCCTTGACATTAGGACTGCACCCTCCATCCTCTGAGAACTAAGTAAGTCCTAACTTCCTTCCTTCCTCCTTCCTTCCCTTCTTAAGTTTCTTTTACTGGGTATTTTTGTTGTAACAGCATGATAAGTAACTAATATTGGCATTCACCACCCTCCCCAATCCCTGCCTCCCCTGTTACTGTTCTTCCTCATCCCCCAAATCGTATCTTCTTCTGCTTTCACAATGCATATATTCTGTTATGCTCTCTTGATTCCCCCACCCTCTGAGCCTTTTCCTCTCATAGTCATCTCCACACATTTATGTTTTTCATAGATAGATGATAGAAAGGAGAGAGGGAGAAGGAAGAAAGGAAGAAAATGAAAGACATAACATTTGTCCCTTGGTCTGGCGTACTTTCTTGCTTAGGACTTTCAGTTATCTTTGTTTCCCTGCAAATGTCACAGCTGCATTCTTCACTGTAGATGAGGAAAAGTCCATTGTGTATATGAGCTATATTTCCTTTACCCATTTGTACACTGATGAACCTCTGGGCTGCATGACAAATGCTAACAGTGCAGCATTAAACATGATGTGCAAGTATCTCTGCAGTGTGCTGACTGAGAACCCTTGAAGCAAGAGGTGAGTCAATGGCAGCAGACTGGCTTTTCATTCTATTGTTTTGCGGCTATGTAGAAGCTTTCAAACTTTATGCAATAACATTTATCAACATTTGTGTTCATTTCTTATGCTGATAAAATCCTTTTTAAAGAGTCATTGTCTATGCCTCTGTGTTCTCCTCTAGTATTTTCAGCTCCAGGTCTCATATTAAAATCACTGATCCATTTTGAGTTGATTTTTGTACCAACTGAGAAACGTGTATCTAGTTTTAATCTTCTAAATTTGTGTACACAATTTTCCCTGCTCTAGTTTTTGAAAAAAAATTATTTATATATATGTTTTTGATACCTTCATTAAAAAGTTAGGTAGGGAGTTGGGGATTTCGCTCAGTGGTAGAACGCTTTCCTAGCAAGTGCAAAGCCCTGGGTTTGGTCTTCAGCTCCAAAGGGGGAAAAAGTTAGATGGGAAACACTAAGATGGCTCATCAGACAAAGGGCTTGTCTCCAAATCTAGCAGCCTGAGTTCAATCCTTAGAACTCATATGGTAGAGGGAGAGAATCAACTCTTGCAAGTTGTCCTCTTATCTTCACATCCACACCCCCCCCTCTCTCTCTCTCTCTCTCTCTCTCTCACACACACACACACACACACACACACACACACACACACTGTGTTGGATAGTTTTATGGCAATTTGACACAAGTTAAAGTTATTTGAAAGGAGGGAACTGCAATTAGAGATACCATGATAGAGGGAGACATCATGGGGATAGGGAGAAAGTGGGTGCAAGAGAAATTCCCAGGAATCCACAAGGATGACCCCACCTTAGACTACTAGCAATAGTGGAGAGGGTACCTGAACTGGCTTAACACAGTAATCAAATTGGGGAATACCCTAACTGTCATAATAGAGCCTTCATCCAGTAACTGATAGAAGCAGATGCAGAAATCAATAGCCAAGCACCTGGCCGAGCTCCAGGAGTCCAGTTGAAGAGAGAGAAGAGAGAAGAAGGATTCTGTGAACAAGGGACATCAAGATCTATGAGCAAGGAACATCAAACTAGTGGGAACTCATGAACTTTAGACCAGCAGCTGTGGAGCTTCCATGGAACTGGACTAGGCCCTCTGCATAAATGAGACAGTTGTGTAGCTTGATCTGAGTAAGGGAACCCCCTGGCAGTAGGATCAGGATCCATCCCTGGCACATGAACTGGCTTTTTGGAGCCAACTACCTATGGTGGGACACCTTGCACAGCCTTGAGGCAGGGGGAGGTGCTTGGACTTGCCGCTACTGAATGTACCAGGCTCTGATGACTCCCCATGGGAGGTCATACCTTGTCGGAGGAGGGAATGGGGGAGTGGGGTGGGGTGGGGGAAGGCTGGAGGGTTGGGAGGAGGGAAGAGGAGGATCTGTAGTTAATATGTAAAATGAATAAAAAATTTCTTAATAAATAAATAAATAAAAGATTTTCACATAAGAACAAGTTATATGCAAGCTTGTGGGAAATTTTCTTAACTAGTGATCAGTAGGGGAGGGCCCAGCCCAATGTGGGCACAGTAATAGAGCTGATGGTCCTGGCTTCAATAAGAAAGCAAGATGAGCAAGTCATGATGAGCAGGCCAATAGGTAGTGCCTCTCATGTCTTCAGTATCAGCTCTTTCCTCCAGGTTCCCATGTTGTTTGAGTTCCTGTCCTGACTTCCTTTGATGATGGACAGTGATATGGAAGTGTAAACCAAATAAACCTTTTCCACTCCAAGTTGCTTTGGTCATGGTG
The DNA here is from genome assembly GCF_004664715.2 of Peromyscus leucopus. Classification (NCBI taxonomy): domain Eukaryota; kingdom Metazoa; phylum Chordata; class Mammalia; order Rodentia; family Cricetidae; genus Peromyscus; species Peromyscus leucopus. The sequence goes on along the minus strand of NC_051064.1, from coordinate 20,233,035 downwards.
TTTCAACCCCTAAGACACACGCATATACATGCACACACACACACACACACATGCACACGCACACGCACACGCACACGCACACGCACATGCACATGCACACACAGAAACACACAAATAAATGCAGCAAGTAAATAAATATAAATTAGGTAGTTTTAGTTGTACAGAATTATTCTGGATCTTCTGTTATATTGATCTGCACACCTGGTTTTATGACAGTGTCATGCTGGTTTGTTATTATGACTCTGTAATATAATTTGATGGCAATTATTGTTATCCAGCATTACTCTCTGGCTAGAATATATTTGGCTATGGTGGTCTTTTATGTTTCCATATGAATTTAAGGACTAGATTTTCTTTAAGGACTAGATTTTCTATTTCTGCAAGGAAATTCATTGGACTTGTCATAGGGATTGCATTGAATCTGCAGATCACTTTTTGTACTGTCGAAATTTTCACAAGATTAATTCTGCCAACCTAAGAACATACAGGTCTTCCCATCTTCTAGTGTCAAGTCATTTTTTCGGTGCCTTGAAGTTCCCATTGTAGAGTTCTCTCACCTTTCTAATTGGGTTTATTCTTAAGTATTTTATTTGTTTACTTGTTTATTTGTTTGTTTGTTTGTCTATTGAAATTAGAGAGTTTTCACTGATTTATTTCCCAGCATATTCCATATTAGTATGTTGGGAAACTATTCATTTTTTGTATGTATACAGTGTATCCTGATATTTTGATGCAAATATTTATTAGGTTTAATGTTAGGACACAAGTCCAAGGATGGAGTCCTGTGACAAGAATTCTGAGTGCTTGTGAGAAAACTCCAAGAAACTAAGACAAAAGTCTTGTGACTTCAGTTTCTTCAAAAATACTGAACTGTTCTTGGAATGTTTCCATGCTCCTCCCAGGTAGAGTAGATGGGAGTAAATTTACTATAGATTACTCATTACAACTGGCTATTGTTATTTGTTTATATTCTCCTGTGAAAAACATGTTTTTGCCACTGTGGCTTACCTGCCATGTGCTGCTTGTCCTTGTGATTGGACACTCTTCATTTGACTGCTCAGAGTATAAATTGTCTGATGTTCTGAATAAAGTTGGCTATTACACGAGACTTTAGTCTACCTCAATTATCAGCTCCATTCTCCCATGTCTCACGAACTCTAGAGCCATAAACATGTGGCTCTATGAATCAGGGACCTGAAGTTGGCTATGAGGTAAGAGAGTGGGGACCCTCACAGAAGGAGGTGAGAGAAAGCAATGGGGCTCAAAATCCCAACTCTCAGACGGATGGCCAGTTGTTTGTGGTGATAATCCCTGGTTTCCTAAAGAAGGAACTTCAGATGAGGAAGTACGGGACAAAGTCGAAGGAATACTGAAAAGGCATATAAGCATGGGAAGAAGATCTTGTTCAATTTTCAGTCACTTGGACATTAATTTGGACTGTTATTAAAATGCTTAAGGAAGATAAGGAGGATATTAATCATGAAGAAGAGAAGACAAATTTTTGAATGAATATAAACTAGTTGATCAAACCTTAAAACTGATAGAGGCAAAAAAGTAGATTTTCCCAGTCAGTTAAAATCAAAAGTAAAAATGGCACCACCAACAATTATGTGGACGACAACTCGAGTCCTCAGCTCCTTTACTAAGAACTACTATTTGAATCCAAACTGAAAGAAGTCTTCGTGTATCATTTAGTACCTTCACTGCCTTTAAACTTACTTATTTTCCCCACTAAATTGTCTCCCATGAGTATTATAGTACAAGAGGATAAACATTTGAATGGACTTATTTACACCATAAGGGCCATAAAATACTAACTGCTTACCACAGTCTTCTTGCTCAATTAGTAAATCAGGCAAGGACCCAATGTCAGCAACTGTATGGTTACACTTAACTCACAATCAGTTTTTAAGAACATTACAGAACTCTACGGATTTTCAATTTTCATTTGCAGATTACTATGGAAGAATAGGAAATCATTATCCAGACGACAAGTTATGGGATTTCCTCATATGAACTAAATTTATGATTACAAAAATTGCCCAATTTTTTCCCATTCCATAGGGAGATACATTTTTTATGGATGGCTCATCTAATGGTATACGAGGGACTCATGATACCAGTATTCATCTATCTAATAATACTTCTTTTTCTTCAGCTCAGTAGGTGGAACTGGATTCATCTATTATAGTTAATTTATAAACCCTTAAATATCACTTCAGATTCTGTTTCTGTTGTAGGATTATTTCCAGCAATAGACTCACACTTGTGCTTTCTTTATCCTCCCTGGTTTTATTGCAGAAGGAAACAAGCAAGCTGATGAATTAACCTGCTGTATTTTTACTTCTCTGGAAGAAAATTTGGAAGGGGTATCCATCTGTCATTGCAGATGGATCCACTGAAACACGAATTCCTCTTCAGCTCCTCCAGCCCCAGGCCATCAAAGACAATGTCAGAGGGAGAAGAGACAGTGGAATTTGCCAGCAAGATAGCAATCCTCCAGCTAAGGGGCAAAAGGAGATGTCGATCACATCACTAGAAGTCAAGTCTGCCTACCTGTGACCAAGTTAAGACCCTATACACCAAGGGAGAGCTCATTCTCCGAAACACACGGAGCCCTATGTCACCTGAGAATCTCTTTCTGGCAATGCTTGCTGCTTTGACATGCGCATCTGCAGTGAGTGCCTCTGAGCATGTGCATTGGCCTTACATTCCTCATCCTCCTTTGACCTGTGCATATGCAATGAGGGCCTCTGAGCATATGTTTAGTCTTAAGTTTCTTATCCTCCTTGGCTTCAACTTGTAGATCAGATGGATCCAACTCCTGTTATCTTTACTAATGACTCTGTGTTTATAACTGGACCTTGGTATCATAATAGGCTCATTCGTTCATGGAAGAGGGGCTGCATTAATTTACCTTGGTAATAATTAATAAATCACTCCCTATTAGGACATCATCACATTTGTATTCCTATTAAAGGCAAATATAAACTTACATTCTACAATATACCAGAACTGCTAACCATAAGGGTCTCTTTCCAAGAGAGTCTCTAGATTTTTCTACTCAATATAATAATGTAACCAATAATACTGGGCATGGTTTGGATCCCTGTTATCATATTGTGCTGGTTGTCATAAATATCCTTTATTATGCTGAGGTATTTTCCTTCTATTCTGGGGTTTATATAATAAATTGATGTTAAATTTTGTTAATGCTGTGTTCTGTATCTACTGAGATGAGCATATAATATCTATTTTAAGTTCATGCATGATGCTACATTGATTGGCTTGAAAATATTGGACCTTCCTTGTATTCCTGGACTGAAACAAACTTGGCCATGGTTTCTGGTTTTCTTAACATGTTCTTTAGCCAAAAATTCAGGATTTTTACTGAGAATTTCTGCCTCTACATTCATCAATGAAATTATGAGGCTTTGTTGTTGTTTTTTACATCCTTCCCCTGGTTTTGATGTTGGAGTGATTTGGGCTTCACAGAGTGAATTTGGTAGTGTTCCCTTTCTGGTTTGTGGAACAGTTAATGGATTACTAGTAATGACTCTCATTTAAAGGGATAGTAGAACTGGACAATGAATTCATCTGGTCCTGGGATCATTCATACTGGTTTGATTTCATTGCTTGTGGTGGACTTACTTAGACTATTTATATTCTCTGGATTTAATTTTAGTAGGTCATATGTGCATAAAAATTATCCATTTATTCTGGATTTTTCAGGTTTTTTAATATATATACTTTTCAGAGTATTCCCTAACGATTCTCTAGAATTCATTGAAATCAGCTGTAACCTTCCATTTTTCATCTCTAATTTTACTAATTTGTCATTTTTCTGTTTCATTTGGTTATCTGACTAGGTGGTTATCAATTGTGCTTATTGTTCCAAAAAACTAATTCTTTGAGTCTGAGACTTGTTCTAATCTCCATTTAGGTAATTCTTACCCGGATCTTTTTTAGTCTTTGTCACTTTCTGTTTTGGAGTTTGGCTTATTCTTGTTTTTCTAAGACTTTGATGCTTGCCATTAGGTTAATAATTTGATATCTCTCTGATATTTTAGCTTAAGTATACACAGCTATATATTTACTCTTAAACTCTCTTACCTTAATCCCAGGGCTCCTGGTAGCTTGTGTTTTCATTTTCACTTGATTCTAAGACCTTTAAATTTTCTTTTCCAGGCTCTTCAATGACTAACTGGTTGTTCAAAATATATTGTCCAGTCTCCACACATTTGTGTAGTTTCTCTTGCTACTGATTTCTACTTTCATTCTACTATGCCTTAACAAGATTTAAAAAAAAATTATTTTAAATTATTTTGTATTTTTTAATCCCCATCAAACTCGCAATTCTTCACAGACCTGGAAAGAACAATACTCAACTTCATATGGAAAAACAAAAAACCCAGGATAGCTAAAAGAATCCTATATAATAAAACAACCTCTGGAGGCATCACAATCTTTGACTTCAAGCTCTACTATAGAGCCACAGTAATAAAAACAGCTTGGTTCTGGCATAAAAACCAACATGTAGACCATGTTGAAGACCATGAAATGAAGACCCTGACATTAATCCACATATGTATGAACACCTAATTTTTGACAAAGAAGCCAAAATTGTACAGTGGAAAAAAGAAAACATCTTCAACAAATGGTGCTGGCATAACTGGATGTTAACATGTAGAAGATTGCAAATAGACCCATATCTGTCACTGTGCACAAAACTTAAGTCCAAGTGGATCAAAGATCTCAACATAAATCCAGTTACTCTGAACCTGATAGAAGAGAAAGTAGGAAGTAGTCTTGAAGGCATTGGCACTGGAGGTCACTTCTTAAACAAAAAACCAGTAGCACAGACACTGAGAGCAACAATTAATAAATGGGACCTCTTGAAACTGAGAAGCTTTTGCAGGGCAAAGGACATGGTCAATAAGACAAAATGACAGCCTACAGAACCCCACATCTGACAGAGGACTGATATCCAGAATATATAAAGAACTCAAGAAACTAGACATCAAAATACCTAACAGTCCAATTTAAAAAATGGGCTATAGAGCTAAACAGAAAATTCTCAACAGAAAAATTTCAAATGGCTGAAAGATATTTAAGAAAGTGCTCAACATCCTTAGTCATCAGGGAAATGCAAATAAAAATGACTCTGAGATACAATCTTACACCTGTCAGAATGGCTAAGATCAAAAACACTGAAGACAGTTTATGTTGGAGAGGATGTAGAGCATGGGGAACACTCCTACACTGTTGGTGGGAATGCAAACTGGTACAGCCACTTTGGAAATCAGTATGGTGCTTTCTCAGAAAATTGGGAATCAGTCTCCCTCAAGACCCAGCTATCCCACTCTTGGGTATATACCCAAGGAATGCCCAATCATATCACAGAGACACATGCTCAACTATGTTCATAGCAGCATTATTTGTAGTAGCTAGAACCTGGAAACAACTTAGATGCTCTTCATCTGAAGAATGGATAAAGAAAATGTGGTACATATACACAATGGAGTACTACTCAGCATAGAAAAACAATGACATCATGAGTTTTGCAGGCAAATGAGTGGAACTAGAAAATATCATGCTGAGTGAAGTAACCCAGACTCAGAAGGACAAACATGGTATGTACTCACTCATAAGTGGATACTAGATGTAAAGCAAAAGATAACCGTGGCAACTCACAGTTCCAGGGAGACTAGCTAGTAAAGAGGACCCTAGGAAAGACACAGGGATCTCCCACCGCTGAAGAAATTGATGAGATCTACATGAGCAAACTGGGGGTGAGATGGGGTAATGGAGGGCAAGGGTTGGGGGAAAGAGAGCTTAGGGGAGTGGGAGGTCCTACCTGGATCAGGAACAGAGTGGGAGAACAAGGAAAGAGATACCACAATAAATGAAGACACCATGGGAATAGGAAGAATCAGAGTGCTAGAGAGGTCCCCAGGAATCCACAAAGATGACTCCACTATAGGTCAAGAGGGTGCCTGAGCTGACCTACTCTGGTGATCGGATGGCCAAATACCCTAACTGTCATGATAGAACCCTCATCCAGTGACTGATGGAAGCAGATGCAGAGATCCACAGCTGGGTCCCAGGCGGAGCTCCAGGGGTCCAACCGACGAGAGAGGAGGGATCATATGAGCATGTGATATCCAGACCATGATTGGAAAAAGTACAGAAACAACTAGCCAAATTAGTGGAAACACATGAACTGTGGACCAATAGCTGAGGAGTCCCCATGGTACTGGACTAGGCCCTCTGGATAAGTGAGACAATTGTTTAGCTTGAATTGTTTAGAAGGCCCCCAGGCAGTGAGACCAGGACCTGTCCTTAGTGCTTTTTGGAACCTAGTACTTACATGGAGACACTTTACTCAGCCTTGGTGCAGGGAGGAGGGAATTGGACCTGCCTCAACTGAAACCAGGCTCTGCTGACTCCCCAGGGGAGACCTTGCCTTGGAGGAGGTGAGAATGGGGAAGGGGTTGGGAGGAAGCCTGCATGTGGGAGGAGGGAGGACAGGGGAATCTGTGGTTGATATATAAAATGAATAGAAAAATCTCTTAATAAAAAGAAAGAAAAAAAAGACTCACATTGTGACCTAGAATGTGATATTGTTTGGAGAAGATTACATACACAGCTGATAAAATGTGTGTATCATGTCTGTTAGATAGAATATTTTCGTAGAAATATTTTACAAGTTAAATCAATTATTTAAGAATATTTAGCTGTATTTAAATATATGTAATGAAAACAGTAGTTTCTGTCTCATCTTCACCACCCCTAACAATTAGTTTTAAATACTGTACCTATTTTTCTAAAATAACACAATATTGCTATTTATTACAGATCTGTTTGCTCCCTCTTATTAAGAAGTATATGTTTAGATCTACTGGGTTTCCTTCCTTTCAGCTACTCTTCCACTAAAGCTCCAGTAAGTAGCTAGAGATGTCACACTAGAAAAAAAAGGGGGGCAGCTATTTACCTGCCAAGGAATATATTGAAAAAATATAGAGATAAGTGCATTATATTTGTGGAGCTAAACAGAATTATTTTTGATAAAAGCTGAATACAAGTGTCCAAAAATGTTACTAAGAGGAACATACAGAAAATGTATGTATCGATAAAATTATACAAATTTAAGATAATCTAGGGCATTTATAGGATAAAAAACATGCTAAAACATTGTGATAGTTAGATTAGGGTTTGGTTGTGGTTGTTGTTTTGCGCGCGTGCGTGCGTGCGTGCGTGCGTGTGTGTGTGTGTGTGTGTGTGTGTGTGTGTGTGTGTTTTGTTTTGCTTGTCAATGTGATGCAAGCTAAGGTCACCCTGGAAGAGGAAGCTCAGTTGAGAAAATGTCCCCATCAGATTGGCCTGTAGACAAGTAAATTGTGTTGCACATAATAAATTATAGGGAACCAGTGAAGTCCTGAGAGTCTGCTTTCCTACAGAGACTGCTCCTACTGAGAGTAGATACCTGTCTCCTTGTTCATAAATGTATAATAACCCTGCCTCCTTGTTTATCTGTAATAGCCCCGCCTCCCCATTCAGCTGTATACAATAGCCCCGCCTCCCCGTTCAGCTGTGTTCAATAGCCCTGCCTCCCCATTCAGCTGTGTACAATAGCCCCATCTCCCTGTTCAAACGTATATAGCAAATGTCCTGAGTTTCCAGGATAAGGCTCAGACCACAGGCATGCAATTTAGCTTTTCTCTGTATGTGCCTGTCATTTCTTCATTTTCTTACTACTTTGGTTAGTTCAATTCCTGGAGCTTTGCAGAGTAGGGCAAAGTGGTGCCTGAAGAGAACTCACCTTGGTCAGACAAGGGAACACTCCTGTAAGCAGTGTGCTAATAAAGGTAATGGGAGAAATGCAGAGGAAAGAATAAAAAAGCATAAAGAAAGAAATATGCATAAAGGAAAATGAAGGAACAGAGGGGAGCATTTCCAGATGTGCCTCTGTGTCTGCCCTTCCTTCATTCCCTCCTTGTCCCAGGCAGGTCAATTGCCTGGAGTCCTGCAGGACACGGCAATAAATACTTAACACCTTCCACAAATAAAAATATGGATTTGATCCTTAAACGCTTCATTTCTTTACATAATCTTCCCAACACTACCAAATTAGCAATCTGAAAATGGACAGTATTTCACTGGAGGAGGCCTGCTGTCCCAATACAAATTCATGGCTAGGTTAAAATGTAAACACATAATGTAAATAGTCATCTCCTGGTGTCTGTACTCTGTACTTAGCTTTTTTTTTGGGGGGGGGATTGTTGATTTTTTTTTCATTTTCTTAAAGCAAGGCACACCTGCACTCTTACTGTCCCCAAGGGCCCCAGCGTGAAACTAGATCCCACCAAAGACCCCCGTGGTTGTTCCTAACTTTCTAAAGTAAGTTTTTTTCTCCTGACATTTTAGAAGTGTTATTAAAACTCACTGGATTCTTCAAATTTGGAGAGTGAAGAAAAGAAAGAAGGGAAACCATGATTTTCCTCCCCGGATATCATGTTTGTTTTGACATGTGGGTGTGGTGTGCTTTTCTGGCAATGACTGTGCAAATTCAGCCTTGGGTGTCTACAGGACACAGCACAGCCATGTCTAGGTTGCTTAGACAAGGGATATTGCTTTCCTCTCTGCAAGTCATTCACATACAGATGTTAGATTCAGGTGCCATGGCACCAAGTTGTTTTACTCTTTAAGATCTCAAGTTACATATGCATGGGTTTGATAACAAAAAGCAGAGAACGGACTAGTTAAAATTTTAATGTACTGAGCATGGATTTTGGTAGGCATGACTTTGGCAGGCCTGGGCCTGTAGAAAAGATACAAACTAGAAGTGTGAAATTTTAAACATCTTTGAAAGTGTGATGCTTGCTTCTGTTTCACATAATTTGCAACATGGTATAGACAAATGGCATGTCCATGCTGTTACAGACTTTATTTATTAAAATACGTTCTAATATTTTTCTCTCCCATTATTCCTATAAGACTTTTTCTGGTGCAGTCATAAACAATGCACTACTTGGAATGTGTGCATTCCTGATGTCATTTCATACCACCAGAGCCTCGGCTTGCAGTAATTCAAACCACCTACATTTAGAAGTTAGTGCTGATACCCAAAGCAACCGAGAAATAAATTGTTTATACAAATTACACCCATGAGAAAAAGGAGCACCCATAGAGGAGTGATGTAGAGACACAACTCAGCCATTTGGGCTCTAAACTCCCTATTTGAGTCTTTCCTGTTGCTTTAGCAAACTACCTGGACTGAGACATGTATAAAGAATATAGATTTAATTGGTTATGGAACCAGAGCAGTAGTTCTCAACCTGTGGGTCATGACTGCTATGAGAGTCAAACGGCTCTTTCACAGAGGGTTGTTTAAACCATTAGAAAACACAGATATTTACATTATGATTCATAACCATAGTAAAATTACAGTTATGAAATAGCAATAAAATTAATCTTATGATTTGGGGTCACCACAATATGAAGAACTGTATTAAAGGGTTGCAGCACTAGAAAGGTTGAGAATCACTGTTCCAGGGGCTGGGAAGACATGGTAATAATCATTGCATCATTAAATGGCAATACTTGACCAACATGCCAGAAAAAGCTCACTTTTATCTATGTTTTTTAGAAGGCGTTCACTTGAGAATCAAGGAGATGGTTGTAACACAAATTGCTAAATGGTCTTATTAAGAGAAAAACCCGGAGCCAGATATTGGGGTGGAAGCTGAAGGAAGGATCAGAGGAATAGAACCAGCCACAAGTTTTTACCACTAGGAAATCCTCAGCGCAAGAGAGAGCTACTTCCTGTATACTCACGCCTCATATCCTTTTCGGTGCCCTGCCATCTCATTTCCTCTCTCCACCAAGCTACATCACTTCCTCTTTCTGCCCAGCTCTATCACTTCCTGTCTGTCTGTACAGACCTCCAGACCTCTATGGTTAACTAGTACTGGGATTAAAGGTGTGTGCCACCATGCTTGGCTCTGTTCCCAGTATGGCCTTGAACTCACAGAGATCCGGCTGCACCTCTGCCTCCAGAATGCTAGGATTAAAGGCATGTGCTACCACTGCCTGACCTCTATGTTTAATACAGTGGCTAGCTTTATCTTCTTATCCCCAGGCAAGCTTTATTTGTTAGAGCACAAGTAAAATATCACCACAATGATTGACAAGCTGAGTTCAATCCATGGTGTAAGGTAAAAGGGGCCAAGGAAAAACACCCTGACCCTGACTTGACCCCAAGACCAGGGCTTGAAATCTCACCAATCCTTGAGCTTGCCCCAGAGTCAGGCTACAAAAATCCACCAATCCCAAGCCACCCTCGAAATCTCTGCGCTCCCCCCAAGAAACCCCTATATAAGATCTGTACCCCGTTCAGTTTGCTGCTGCTTCTCACCCTAGAGGCAGCCACCCTCCTGGATTCTTCCTTCCCAATAAATCTTTTGAGTGAAATTTGTTGTGTGGTGTGACATTTTCGCCAGAGCAGAGCCGAGCTGTAACAATTTTTGCCGGAGCAGAGCAGAGCTGTAACAATTTTTGCTGGAGCAGAGCAGAGCTGTAACAATTTTCGCTGGAGCAGAGCAGAGCTGTAATGCTTTCACTGGGGAAACTTTCCCTCAGCGGAGCAGAGCTATAACAGCTTCACTGGGGAAACCCTCCCCTGCCGGAGAAGAGTTGTTTCACTTGCATTGGGGAATCTTTCCCTGGAGCAGAGCTGTAAGATACTACACTTACAATGACTTTGTGGTATTCCTTGGCTCTTGACTGCCAAGATACCTTTGCATCCAAGCTACAACCCTTACATGTGGACCCTAATGGTGGGAGAAGAGAACCAATTGCTGTAAATTGTCTTCTGACCCCCACATATGCCCCATAGTAATCCATACACACACACACACACACACACACACACACACACACACACACACACACGTAAAAATGTGGTCTTTATAAAGAGCCATGCATTTGCTAACCTGTTAGTCCATTAGTTCACAAATGGCTTAATCCATTCATAATGGAAGAGCATTTATGTTTTGACTATCTCTAATGGTCCCATGTGATCCCTATCATATCTTATATGGGAATTAAATTTCAATATGATTTCAGTGAAGACATATCATAGCACTTAAAGGATGTGTCAAGCAGTTAATAAGTACAGTTATGTGACATCTTGAAGCAAAAAGCATATATGGTATCCATATTCATAAAGAAGCTATAGAAACATATCACACAGATTAAAATATGACAAAAGAAAGATTTTGGATAAGATAACCAGAAGAGAACAGATTAATAATATTTGTAATAATACAAAAAAGAAAATACAACATAAAAATAAAATTATCCAAAAAATTGTGGGAAAAATAATTATAGAAAATAGCACTTGCCCTCTAGACCAGTGGTTGGTTCTTCATGTTGACTGCAGAATAGATCCATGGGGCAGCTTCTGTAACTACACCAATATGTTCTATCCCACATACTCTGCATTAATTTGTCTGGGATGAGTCCCAGAATCAGTAATTCTCAGAAACCTTCACAAGAGAAACAAGTATGGTACTAGAACTCAAGCCTTTGCTATATAAGCTGGAAAACATGAAAAGTTACTATCTATAATTTAAAAGATAGGCTGCATGCATACAAAAATTCAATAAAATCCTTCAAACCAACTTCAAGAACACATTAAGAAGATCACAAACCATGCCCAAGTGATTTTATATTCCAGGAATGAAAGTTTGGCTAAAATCTACAAATCAATAAGAGTAATTCATCACTTAAATAGACTTAAGGACATAATTCACATGACCATCTCAATTAATGTAGTAAAAAAATAGACTTTGACAAAGTTCAAACCCATGATAAAAGCCCTCGAGAAACTGGATAGAAGAAACCTATTTCAACATAGGAAAAGCTATATACGGCAAACTTATCCACATTCTTCTAAGCAGGGGAAACTGAGAGCATTCCTTCTAAAGTCTGTCTCCCTCTCTACTCCTATTTGATGAAGTGCTCCAAGTTTTAGCTACAACAATAAGACCAAAGATTGGGGACTCAAATCAGAAGGGAAGACATCAAATTATCCCTATTTTCAAATGGCCTGACTCTATGCTTTAAAGACTACAACTCCATGGGAAACTTCTTGGATCTAGTAAACATTTTCAACAAAGTAGTAGAATACAAAAACTAGTAGTTTTTCTATAGACCAATAATAAACTTGACCAAAAAAGTAATAAGGGGGAACTATGTACAGTAGCTCCCAAAAATAATTAAATATCTAAGAATGAACCTAACCAGGAGGTAGATTTCTATAATGAGAACTTGAGGAAAGCACTAGAACATGAAAAGCTTTCCCACTCTCACAGATAGGAAGAACAAATACTGGAAACTGCCTACATTATCAAAATGATCTTCAGATAAGTGCACTCTCCATGAAAACTCCAATAGCATTCTTCATGTAGTGAGAAAAAATCCTAAAATTCATACAGAAGACACTGAAAAGTCAAAGCAATCCAAAACAGGAGGGCAGTGCTAGAGGCACCTGGTCTCAACTTATGTTACAGAGGTAAAGGAGCAAACCATCATTGGTCTGGCCCCAAAACAGACAAAGAAACCAAGGGAATATAATAGAGGGCCTAGAAATAAACCTTTTTAAACAAAGATGTCAAATGCATACATTGGAGAAAAGTCAGCCTCATTAACTAAATACTCAGAAAAGTGGATTTCCACATGTATAAAATAGAACTAGATCCCTATCTCTCATCCCACAAAAGCACAAATTCAAAACAGATCAAAGACCTTAATATAACACCTGAGATTTTAAAACTGCTAGAAGAAAACATAAGTAAAAATACTTCAAGAAATAAACATAGGCAAAGACTGTCTGAAAAGAAGTCATTAGCATAAGAAATAACTCAAAGAATTGACAAATGGAATTATATAGAATTTTAAAACTTCTGAAAAGCAAAGGAAACAGACTGAGAAGACAAAATACAGAATGAGAAAAAAGCTTTGCAAACTACATATCAGACAGAAGAATAATATCTAGAATATATAAAGAACTATAAAAAAACTAAACCCCAAATAATCAATTACTCTATAAAGGAGCTAATGAGTTGAATAAATAATTCTCAAAAGTACAAGTGGCCAATAAACTTAGTCATCAGAAAAATACAAATAAAAACTGCATTGAGATGCTATCTCATTCCAGTCAAGAAAACAAACAGCAATGAATATTGAGAACGTGGTTGGGGAAGAGAAATCCTTAATCACTGCTGGTAGAAAGATATAAAGATGTGATCGCTAAGGAAATCAGTATAAAGAGAATTACCACACTGAAGTAGAGGGCATGGAGGAGTTCTGCTTACTGGCTTGCTCCCCATGGCTTGCTCAATCTGCTTTCTTTTATACCCAAGACCACTAACCCAGGGATGGCACTGCCCACAGTGAGCTGAGCCCTCCCCATTTATCACTAATCAATGAAATGCATCACAGGCCAGTCTGGTGGAGGAATTTTCTCAATTGAGGTTCCTTCTTCCAAAATGACTCCAGTTTGTGTCAAGTTGACCTGAAATACCAACAAAGGGAGAAAGAGCCCTTAAGAGGAAGAATGAGGGTGAGGAAAGAATATATGAAAATCTACTTTGGGAGAGGACTAGAACTACTTAGGGGGCAGAAGTAACATAGGAGAGAGGAAAATGAGGGAGAGAAACAAATTAGAACAAAATATAATGCTATGCATGAAATGCTTAATGAAACCCAATATTTTGTATGCTAACTTTAACTCTATCTGTAAAGATAATCTAATTGAATAGTACTTGACTATATAAAACCATTTACCATATAAGAAAAAGCTATAAACTTTGAGATGCTTTTATACTTTAAATTTCATCTATTTTTATTGATACAAACCCCACATTTAATACACAGGTCATTTTAAGTCTATTCTATATGGTAAATTGGTGTTTGCCTTCCATTTCTTGACCTTCATGTTGTTAGCAGAGATCAGTAAGCACTCAGACAGAGCAAAGAAAAAGCCAAAACTTCCAACAGCAAAATGGAATGTACTAAATGCCTGGTCTAGTGGGAGAGACAAGTCCATGTCTAAACAGGAAGATAAAAGAGAGGAAACTGACATTTGTGAAGTGCTTGCTGGAAACTAGATTCTGCATCGTGTACATTTTCTACTTCGCTTTCTATAACCACAGAGTCTCTCTTACATTGAAGAAAACTAAACTCCAGAATGGGTATTTACTCAGCCCAAGTCTCAGTCCTGAGCACAACAGAGCACAAAGGATACTCAGATTTGCCCTCTTTGAAAGTCTACACTCCTGGCCTCTACCATGCATTTCCAAGCAGTTAAGCTATCAGTGAGTGGTCAGCGCCATTCCAGGAGCGTAACAAAGGGCTCTGGGAGCTGGAAGAGCTCAGTGAAACTAGCAGGAGTGGCAAGAGGTCAGGGAAGGCATCACCAAGGAGGTGACATTTCAGTTAGACCATGTCAGCCTGCTGGAGTCAGGCCTGCTGGATTACTAATGTGTTGATTTTTTGACTACACCTCTTGGGCACTTACCAGAGCCACAAAGTGAAGGAAGCAATAATTCTTCTCTGGCCACCAAAACTGCTGAAATGGAGTCACCTGCAATGTCTCCACCCATTGGCTCCACACACAAGGTTGCTCAAATAAGGCCGCAGTGTAGAGGATGTTAGCTTAGGGAGTAGCAGGTGTGTAGAGTAGAGAGGGGAAGGGATATGCTGGGTACCAGAGGATCCCACACTAGACAAATGGAAGTAAGCATCCCCAAAGAAGCTCTGCACAAGTACATGGGGCAACTCTTGTCTGAGAGTTGTTTCAAAAAGAAAGATGTTATGCATGGCCTCTCAAAGTCCCTGCTTACCTGTCAAAGATAAATCAGTGGTGCTGCGTGGCAGCCCAAGGGGGCCTTGAAGGTGCTGTTTCATTTTTTTCTCACGGAGTCCAAGAACAGTCCCAAAAATGGGGGAGGGGGGAGATTTAAACTTCAGTGAAGCCAAAATCTGAGATAATGTGTGTGATCCACTGAATAGGATACCAAGCTAAACAGTAACAGAAAGTGACCTTGTGTGAACCGTGAAAAGTCCAGCGACTAGGAACTCTGAAAATGAAGGTAAATAGTGGAGTGCCGCCAAAATGTGCAGATTGTCACCAAGAGAGAGGGAACGGGCACAGCAAAAGACTTCATATGCTACTTCTCTACAGGCCACAGTTAAAGGGCACCAGAGCAGCTACGGATCAACTGGAAGTCAAGGAACAAGAGGGGTAACTGAGCAGACGCCTCACGGACTCCCTGCCATCTGATACCAATTGTCAGTTGCTGATGAGTGCTTACTTAGTATTTGCTGGTATAGGAGAAAAGTTTCTCATATGAATTTTCTGTTGTGTGATTGATACACCTTTGATACATGGTTTCACACTGTAGCCTAGGCGGTTACCCTGGAATTCATTATGTAGCCCAGGCTAGCCTTGAGCTTACCAGTGTCTTCCTGTCTCGGCCTCCTGAGTATTGTAATTACAAGCAGAAACACACTGTCCTAACTCTCATTTTGGTTTTATTTGTATTTTATTCATTACTGGGATTCACTATATGATAACTAATTTATTGGCCACTTGTATTTTATAAATATAAGGCTTTTATTCAATTTTCTACTTAATTCTAGGAATTCTTTATTATTATAACTACTAAATCTCTGTGACTTTGTTTTGTTGCAAATACTTTCCCAAACTGTGAATGTTTTCTCTCTTTAATGAACAGAAAACTTCCATTTAAATGTGGTTAAATTTAGCAATGATTTTCTGTTTTTCATTTTTTAGTGATAAAATGTCTTACTTCAAGCTAGACCTGAGCTGACTAGTTTCCCAAGTGCCAGAAAATACAATGTAAGCTCTGAGAGAAAGAGTCATCAATGGTCCAACAGAACTGCGCACCTCACAAACCATGCCTAGCAAGATATCCTCACTGGTGCCGTAGTGGCATGACCATTAAGGCAGCCGTTCTCAACCTGTGAGTCACAACCCTCTCACAGAGGTCACATATCCTGCATTCAGAGATTCACATTACAATTCATAACTGTAGCAAAATTACAGTTATGAAGTATCAACAAAAGAATTTTATGGTTGGGGTCACCATAAACATGAGGAGCTGTATTAAAGGGTCACATCATTAGGAAGGTTGAGAGCCACTGATTATGGGGCTAACCAGTACCTGCTGTGGATATCGCTCTGTATAAATAAAATGCTGTTTGACCAGTAGCCAGGCAGGAAGTATAGGTGGGACAAGGAGAGAAGAGAATTCTGGGAAGTGGAAGGCTGAGGCAGAGAGACGCTGCCAGATGCTGCCATGAGAAGATGTTAAGATACCGGTAAGCCATGAGCTACATGGCAACTTATAGATTAATAGAAATCGGTTGATTTAAGATATAAAAACAGTTAGCAAGAAGCCTGCCATGGCCATACAGTTTATAAGTAATATAAGTCTCTGTGTGTTTACTTGGTTGGGTCTGAGCAGCTGCAGGACTGGCGGGTGATAGAGATTTATCCTGACCGTGGGCCAGGCAGGACCAGGAAAACTCCAGCTACAAGTACCTTCTGATTGGATTTGAGACCTGCTCCACAAGAGGGAAATCATGCCTGGTCCTATAATCCTGGCTAAGAACCCATGGCTGAGGAGATCATAATTCCAGGGGAAAGCCTGCTACAGCTCTCTTACTAAATGGATATGGCGTTAAATCACCTTCTAAACATGTATGTTTATGCACCTAGATTAGTACTCTCTCAGCCTTCATTAAAGAATCTTCCTATTGCAGGAGATAGTAGTTAACAGACACTCATAACTGGAAAAAGTGCAGATATTAAGTTACTCTGGACCATTCAGCACTAAATGGGATGACTATAAGAATCCTCTCCCCACAAGGCTCGGGGAACAGCATGTGAGGAGAATGAAAAGAATGTATAAGAGCCAGAGGCTGATGAGAACTGCTGTTAGACAGTGTCTGCTAGCATAGCCTGGCTGTTATACTCGTGAGCTCACTGCCCATGTGGTTACCTGGAGACTTGCACAACACTGGCTCCTGTCACCATTCCATCACTCATGAGAGAAGGAATCGTGATGGCCCACCTGTCACTTAGGGTATAGAGATCAAAAAGCTCACATTGAAATAGGAGGAGGAAGATTGTTGGGAAGAGGAGGGGCTCAGGAGAGAGGGAAGGAAGAAATGATATTTGAGAGTGGGGGTTTGATGTCCAAAATCATATATGCAATATATGAAATTGTCAAAGAATTTAAAGAAAGAAAATGTCCTCTTCTGAAGTGCTAAACATGATATCTAGACTATACTTTCTCCTTGAATGCTTTTAATTTCACCTTCCCTCTTCCAGCTAACTCTGAGTTGTACATAGAATGTGAGGTAGGAATCCAATACTATTCCCCACAGAGAGCCAGTTACTGCAGTAACAGCAATCTGCCATGCCAATCCAGTAAGGTTTAAGATTCTCGACAGGACAGAACCTGTCTTCCTGCTGACAAAATTCTCTATAATTTTGTCAAAGACTCACTGTTGAGATGAACTGTCAGACATGTGATAATCCCTGAGATCAGTTAGGCCAAATGGTACTTAATCCTTCAGGACCACCTCAGCTGTCCAGGGCCCTTTGCTCTTCTGTTGGTATCATTAGATTTCATTTGTCAAGTTTTAGGAAAAAATCATGATGAGATCTGCTTTGGAACTGACTAGATTTGGAGACAAATGTGAGGAGAACTGATATAACTGAAAAACTGAGTATTTTATCATGTAAGAAGAAAAGGTATATGGGTCTTACTAATGTATTTCCATAGGTTGTCCCTATTTCCTTGCTAAAGGTTGTCCACATTTCTTATGACATTATTGCTAAAATCTTATTTTTGTGGCCAATGTAAATAGTAACTTTCAAATAGACACATTCTCCACTTATTGCAGCTGTGTTGTATGCTGAGTTATATCCACCATGTGTTCTGAACTCTCTCACTAAGTCAAAGACACTTTGGTTTATTTTCTAGGTACGTGGTTCTATCTCATATGCACTTTCCATCTACCTCCGTATTCTACTAGATTATAATGAGCTGCGGTGCAGGAACAGCACTCATTTGGTAGCTGTTGCTCATGCCGGCAGGATATGCTCAAGAGTTGGAGGCAAGAGGGTCACAAGTTCAAGGTCAGTCAGCAATGGTACACACATTGTTGTTTTGATTCTGTTTTTTAGGAATATACTGAAATTTCATAATTTTAAATAAATAACTTCTAAACTTCTTCAGTTGACACCATTTATCAAACCAAAATTGTTGTTTTAATTACTAGTTTCCTAAGATTTTTTTTTTAATATAGGTGGAATTGGGTCTTAAATGTTCATTTTATATTGTATTTGTTAAGATGACTATTTCCCAAATTAATCTGCTAGTATGATGATTTCCTAATATCATCCTGAGCAAATGCCATAACTAGGAATCAGAATAGAAGTAATGTGTATATTTGGGGTTTTACTGTCATCTACTTTAGAACTTTTTGTATCAGCATCAGCAACTGAGTCTGGTCTATAATTGCTCTTGTTCATAGCATTAATGCCAGGCTTTGAAAGTATGGGTTAACAGCCTCCTAAGATAAGTTAGAGAGTACTGTCTCCTTCTCAGTGTACTAGAAATTTCTGAGGAGTTATCTGTTACATAACTTTAAAATGTTTGCTAAAACTTCCATATGAAATAATTTAAGCCTACCATTGTCTTTATAAGATTTTTCCAACACTTTGTGATGATAAAAGCTTCCCACTTTTTTTTTGCTCTGTACATTTGTTTCTATTCATGACCTTACTTCAGGGGTTTGTGCATTTCATCCAAGTATTTGTCTCATGTTCCATGTATGGATTCCTGTAACCCAGACTGGCCTGGAACCCACTTTGTAGTTAAGGTTGACCCTGACCACAGTTCTTCCTGCCCACCTCCCCATTGCTGGAACTGAGGCATGACCACCAGAGTCAGCTGAAGCTTTCAATCTGTTGTCATAAATTGTGTGTAGACTTTTCTTATCTTTTCAGTTTACTTTGTGCAACGCCTCAAAAAGTTGCCCACTAACTTACTTTAAGGTCTAGTGGGTATTTTTGTTTTTTAATTTCAGTTTTTCAAAGTCTCTAATTTCTTTCTCAAATTTGGCTTGCCATCACCAAGAGTTTCTTAGCCACACTGACATTTTCTATAGTCTTGTTTACTTCTGATTTTAATTTAATATTTAATTTAATTTGTGTGTGCTATATGAATGCATGTATCTTTGTATGTGTATATGTATATGCCTGCATGTGTGTGCATGTGCATATTTAGGCCAGAGGTTAATGTTGATTGTGTTCCCCTACAACTCTCCATCTTATTTATTGAGACAGGGTCTCTCTCTGCACCTGGAACTCAAAGTCTCAGAAAGACTGGTTAGCCGGTGCGTTCTAGGCATCCTCTCATCTCTGCCTTCCTAGCATTAGATCTCACAGGTGCGTGGTGCCACACCCTACTTTTTATCCGAGTGCTGGGGATCCCAGTGCATCTCTTCCTGCCTTTTCAGCAAGCGCTTTACCAGCTGAGCCAGTTACTTGGCCTTCATTTTGTTTTTGAAAACAAGATCTTCCTGTGTAGCCCACAATGACATTGAAACAATGGGTACTCTCCTGCCTCCAACTCCTGGGTACTGGAACGGCAGGCATGCATCTGCATAGTCCTCAGTTTTCCTTTAAGCTTTAAAAACAGTGTTCAGCTCCTATTTTGTATTTCTTAATCAGACTATCTAAGCCTCTGGATGTTTTATTCAGCTTTGGCATATCTATGTTAATTCTCAGCCACAATTCTTGTTCTTACACTTTTTCTATGGTGTTTCAATATTTAGTCTACCATTGGTACAATTCTGTCTGAAGAAGTTTGGGGGAGTTCTAGAGTTAAAGGTTCTTTAAAACAGAAGATTTATACTTCCCCATTTGCCAACAACATTAACACTATTTTTCCCCCAACTAGTTTCTTTTGCCCTCTACCTGGAGCTGAAGTAAAAATGGTTGCATTTTCTTTGTGAAGCAGAATTTCTCTCTTCTTTGCAGTTCAGTGCAACTGGGACTTTCTGGTTGGGTAAGGCCTTGGCTTCAAAGGGAGGTCTTTGATCTGACTCCCTACATTACATCCACACTAAGATCTGTTCTCTATTCCTGTGAGACCATTAAAATCTAATCCCTGGATCCCCACAAATTTGCAATTGACCTGAGAGCCATCAAAGGCTTTTCTCCCAGGCTTTGGGCTTTTCCTTTTGTTTGACTCCTGAGGATTCTCTTGCCTGACTGCCAGCTAGGTCAGACATTGAAAAGTTTTCTGGAGCTGGGGAGGTGGTTCAGTGAATAAGAGGGCTTGCTGTGCAAGCATAAAGACCTGAGCTCACATCTCCAGCACTAATATAAACAATCCTAAATAGACAGAGAAACAAACTGCTTATCTCTGTACCCATAAATCAGAGCAGCTCTCAGGCCTCATCAGAGAAGTTTCTTTGTTTAGTAGATGGTGGTTAACACAGAAACCCACAGCTGATCAAAATGCAGAGAACAAGTGACATTGGAGTGCTCAGCCACAAATGGTTCATCTATGTCGTGTACACACACACACACACACACACACACACACACACACACACACACATGCTATGGGGTGGTCTGTATGTCAAATTGCTCTGATTGGTCAATAAATAAAACACTGATTGGCCAGTGGCTAGGCAGGAAGTATAGGCGGGACTAACAGAGAGGAGAAAAGAAAGAACAGGAAGGCAGAAGGAGTCACTGCCAGCCGCCGCCATGACAAGTACCATGTGAAGATGCCGGTAAGCCACGAGCCACATGGCAAGGTATAGATTTATGGAAATGGATTAATTTAAGTTATAAGAACAGTTAGCAAGAAGCCTGCCACGGCCATAGAGTTTGTAAGCAATATAAGTCTCTGTGTTTACTTGGTTGGGTCTGAGTGGCTGTGGGACTGGCGGTTGACAAAGATTTGTCCTGATTGTGGGCAAGGCAGGAAAACTCTAGCTACACACACAAACACACACACACACACACACACACACACACACACACACACACACACATGCACACGCACACACACACACACACACCAAAGGATCAAGGACTATAAGAAAGGAAGGTACAAAGTTTGGGGAGGTCTTCTGGACATGACAGGATCACACACTCTGATGGCCAGCACAAGACCTGCACAAGATCAAGCCAGTTAGCATTCTATCATGGAGAGGGAAGGGTCCACAAACCTCCACCCCTAACCAAGGGGCTATGAGCCCCAAGGCAGTTGATGGCTTTTATGGGGTGGTTGGGCTTCTTAGGGTGTGTCTCCTGGTAGGTTGACCATACTCCAGTAGATGGCCCCATACCCAGGAGTATATGAGCACCCCAAATTGGATTCAATGGGTTATTTAAAAAGAAGAAAAATAAAAAAGAGAACCCATTGGTGATGGAATTGGGTGGGGAGTGGAGGTAGATCCAGAAGGAGTTAAGAGGAGTGAGTAGTTGAGGAGTAAATGTGATCAAAATAAAGTGTATGACGTTCTCAAAGAATTAACTGTAAAATATATTTTAATATAAAATCTAGGCATAGCCACATTGGTCTTCAACACCAGTGCTAGACTGGGGAGTAGTAGAGACAGGAGGATTGCTGGAACTTAAGTTAATAAAAACATCACCATAAAAACAAGCCTTAAGTATTGTGAGCTATCCTCTCTCAACAGAATAAGGTTGAAAGTGATAGAACACAGCATGTATACACACACATGGACATGAATACCTGCACAAGCACGCACACACTTTACATAGTATCTTGGATTATTTTTCAGAATAAGTTTTTTAAGTGTCAAATTTGTAATACTGCTCAGAATCAAAAATTGTATTTTTTTTCAAAATTATAGCAGTTCTTTTTCAAACAACTGGCTTATTTTCCATTAAAATTATTTTTATAATTATGAAATTTTGATAGGTATCTAGAAAAAAATGAAAATTATAAAATTCCACAGAATTTCACTAAGAATGTTATCTTTTCCTATAGATATACATGTGTATTAGACTAAACAACGAGAAATCAAGAACTTCAGAACACAACTATACATTTCCTTATTACCTGTTACCAGTAACAATTAGACTCAGTTGAAGTGGTAATTTGCCTATATGTTGTCATATGTAATTTTCTCTTTACAGAAATGTCACTCCATTTGGATCTTAAAAAATAATATACTTACCATAAGTTTTATTTGACTAACTTTATATGTTTTAATTTTTTCCTGTTGTGAGTAACACTACTATAAATGTCTTTATGCACAGAGAATTTCATATTTTCTGTCAGAATGGTAAACAGAAGAGAACTGATGGTTCAAATGGAGAATGTTTTCAGAATCCTGTTACCTGTCAACCAATCCAGCCTTCAGCCCCGGTCATCAAAAACCAGAAAATAAGTATTTGGGGCCCTTCTCAGTTTCCTGGCTGGGGATTTGAATACTTCACTAGGAAGCATGTGTGATGCTTCAGCTGTACCCTACATCATGTCTTCTATGATTTGTCCCCCTTATTATATCATAACTGTTCCTGGTTAAAACTGTTTCCAAAGACTTGCCCTACTTCATGAATGCATGAAAAAAATCCCACAACTCTCCTTTCAAACAGTATTCAAATGTCCTATGAAGCCAAATTACAAAGTCCTGTCAAAATTGCTCCCTCAAAGAGGCATGCTAATTCCTATAAATGCCTAAAATTTGGTTTCAAGCAAGTGTACATTGTATTTCATTTCCATTAGAGGAGAAATCAATTTGTTTCTGTCTTGTTCTTCATTATCTGACCAGAAATGGCAGTAACATCTACATTTTCCCTAATTAAAATGATAATTGATATTAATAGAAAGTAAAGATATTCTTCACTGCTTGTCTTCCCTGCCAAGACTCATGACAGGTCTTCATGTGTTTGTTACTCCTACAATAAACATGTAAGATATCACCATGAAAATATTACAGTTGAGGAAAACTGAAGCCCAAAGGGATTTAAGATGGACAAAAATAAATGAGATGATCAAATCTGATTTGAATTTGGCATAAGACACTGACTTTACAGAAATATATATATATGCAGCCCCTTAAAGATACAGCTCAAAACACAAAAAGCAAAATGGAAAGTACATCATTTTTGGTGTCTTGAAATAGTCATAGGGCAATATAAGTCATAGCATATTGATAAGGGCATGTGTTTTTAAAATACGATTATTATTGTTGTTGTTGTTGTTATTAAAAGTCTAATATGGTAAAGTAAAAGAGAGATTCTTTGCTATTTTTGGTGACTATCTAAAGCCCCATAGCACACTGGTCCACCCTTTGTGTTATGCATGGAGTTTAAAAGGTGGATGCTCTGGGGACCGTTAGCTACCCAACTCAAGAAATCATGGCGGAGAAACAAGGAACCAAAGCTAAGAAGATGAATACATGACCCTGACATGATTTTCCCTGTGGCTCTAGTTTAATCAGCGAGTAACACCTGAGAGCAGCAGAGCTTAGCTGGTCCTTTCACTCAATGCCATCATCACCCGATGTTGTCTCACAACTTTAACAGACCTGTCCACAGCCATCAGGAAATCGGGGCCCCATCCAGAATCCTGCCATAAAACACACTGACTATTTTAATGAGTGCTGTGCTGCTGTCAGCAAACCCAGGCTCTTCTATGTTGGATGATGTGCCTCACTCTCACCTTCCTCTCACAAGATTCAGATGGATCCAAGGGAAGCAGAAAGTGTGGGCCAACTGAACAAACATGTTTGGGTAGGTTTCACAGTAAACACTGGATTGTTGATGCCATCGCCTCTTTAAAAAATAAATCAATTATGGTAGGAAAATCTAACTCTCATGAACTTGAGTTATAGGTGCCCTGTACACAGGACACAAATTCTCTGAAGCAGAGGAAAGGAGGGATAAGGTCAAGATTCTAGAAACACCAAAGTCAACATGTACATATATATCCACATTAAGAATTGGTACACAGACAGGAAATTGGGAGGCAATTTTAATAAGCTAGTTTTGTTATTTCTTCATAAATTATACTGTTTACAAAGAGATTTACATTTGCACTGTATTTTCAAAAATATGATAAGTTTTCTATAATTATCCCTGTTGGTTTCTGGATGAATCTGTGTACTCACTAAAAACATAAAGATGGAGGTCTTAAACAATATCAGAAATTCATCACCAAATGCACACTTATTGTTTTTCCTGGGTACCTGAGCAGCCTAGAGAGTTGACTGCTGAGACCACGTCTCAACAGGGTCACTTTTCGTTCACTTTTCCATTGTCCATGAATTAAATGCAAAAAGTTTATTCTTTTTTTGTAATCTTGACCAAAATATAGTTTTTCATTTAAAAATAAATACTGTGGGGTTTGAAGGTATAAATCAATGGTAGAGTACATGATTGCATGTAAGGCATGCTAATTAACATGATTAGCACCAATACATAAATAAATAGCTCTTAATTTTGGGAGGGATGGTACTGAGTCAGGGTCTCACACTCTAGCCTGAAACTCTTAGCAATCGTCTACACTCAGCCTCCTGAGTGCTGAGGGAAAGACATGAACCATCTACACCACTGTTTCCTCAGCACATCTTGCAGGCAGGACATATTGTAGGTCAAAGGTTATGTGGCTGGATTGGTGTCCCAGTCCCACCACTGGAAGCCTTGCCTGGTTACAAAAGATGGCTGGTTCAGGTTCCATATCCCCAAAATATTAGGAGTCTGCTAGGGTCTTCCTCATAGTTTCTATGGAGTTTCCACTGCTCTAGATTTCCACATTGCTCACAAATGGACTCCAATTCCAGTCATCTTTCCCAATACTCTCTCCCTCCATCCCCCATGCCGCCACCCCTTCTGATCCCTCATATTTCCATCCCCACCTGCCCCAAGTCCACCTGTAAAGTTTATTCTATTTCACATTCCCAGGGAAATCTATGTGTCCACACCTTGGACCCTCCTTGTTACTTATCCTCTCTGGAACTGTGGATTATATCATGATTATCCTTTACTTAACAGCTAATATCCAGTTATAAGTATGTGCATATAATGTTTTTCTCTCTGGGTCTGGTTACTTCACTCAGGATTTTTTTTTCTAGTTCCATCCATTTGCCTGCAAATTTCGTGATGTCATTTAACAGCTGAGTAATACTCCATTGTGTAAATGTTCCACATTTTCTTTATCCATTCTTTGGTTGAGGGGTATTTAGGTTCTTTCCAGATTCTGACTATTACAGATAATGCAGCTATGAACATAGTTGAGCAAGTGTCCTTGTGGTAGGATAAAGCATCCTTTTGATATATGCCCAAGAGTGATACAGCTGGATCTTAAGGTAGATGGATTCCCAGTTTTCTGAGGAACTGTCATACTGATTTCCATAGTGGCTGTACAAGTATGTGCTCCCATAAGCAAAGGAAGAGGGTTCCCCTTGCTCAATATCCTCTCCAGCGTGAGCTGTTATTTGTGGGTTTGATCTTAGACATTCTGTCAGGTGTAAGATGGAATCTCAAAGTAGTTTTGATTTGCATTTCCCTGTGACTGGTCCAACTTGAGACCTACACCTCGAGAGGGAGCCCATGCCTGACACTGACTGGATGACCAGGATGCAGAGGCTGGA
This sequence comes from Peromyscus leucopus, assembly GCF_004664715.2. NCBI lineage: Eukaryota > Metazoa > Chordata > Mammalia > Rodentia > Cricetidae > Peromyscus > Peromyscus leucopus. The sequence goes on along the minus strand of NC_051064.1, from coordinate 20,207,286 downwards.
CATCCCAGAGATCTAGGATAGAACCAAATATGACTGGCAAAAAAGTCAATGAAATGCTTCCTAATGATATTCTGCTATACTCATAGATTGGAGCCTAGCCCAATCGTCATCAGAGAGGCTTCACCCAGCAACTGATGGAAACAGGTGCAGAGACCCACAGTCAAACATTAGACAGAGCTCAGGAAACTCCACAGAAGAGGGTGAAGGAGGGCTTGTAGGAGTCAGGGAGTTGAGGACAACATGAAAACACAGTAAATAAAATCAACTAAGCAGGGCTTGAAGGGCCTCACAGAGACTGAAGCAGCAATTATGGAACCTGCATGGGTCTGAGCTAGGTCCTCTGCACATATGTGATGGTTGCTGTTTTTGTGCAGCTTGATTTTCTTGAGTGACTCTTAGTAGTGGGATGTGGGGTGTCTCTGACTCTTATGTCTGTTCTTGGGACCCTTTTCTTCCTACTGAGTTGCCTCATCCAGACTTGATATGAGGGTTCATGCCTAGTCTTATTGCATCTTGTTATGCTGTGTTTGGTTGATATCCCTGGGAGGCCTGCTCTTTTCTGAAGGTAAATATAGGAGGAGTTGATCTGAGGGAGAGGGAAGGTGGGGGAACTGGAAGGAGTGGAGGGAGGGGAGGCTGCAGTTGGGATGTATTGTATGAGAGAAGAGTAAAAATGACATGAACCATCACACTCAATCTAAGTAACTCCTATTCAGTGGCAAAGAGGAAGGTGTACATTTTGAAACTCCACCTACTAATGACCATTTTGCCATGGCCACTGAGTTTTCTGAGGTAAAAGAATACAAGGTGAGACAGCATAGTCTTTTAAAAACTTAGTATCTTTATCATGAATCAGTTATATTAAATTTTATCTATTTAAATTTCTTTAAAATAAATACATTTCAAAAATGTATAGATATAAATAATCTCTTTCACTCTACCAGAATATGCATTTGTGACAATCACAAAATTAAAATGTTTTCCTTTAAATTTTCATAATATTGATTCCCTAATATGTATGCACAAGCTATGACAACTCATTTGTTTGTCTTTATTAAGTTTCTAGTATAAGTTAGGAAATTCAACCTTCTGGGAAAATGCATTTCTAAAAATCAGTTTACTCAAAATCAGTAAGTCCTTCACTTTACAAAACTTATTCACAAGAATGCTAGTTTTTCTTGCTAACAAGAGCTCCGGTAAGACACTCATTAGACATGTGAAACAACTCACTCCCTGTCTCATCCCAAATAGCAAGATACAAATACATCCAAAGATCCAGAATGAGTGAGCCAGAAAGAGAAAGATAAACATGGGTCATATTTTCACTCACAGTGATAATCTGAGAGTACTTTTACGTTTTGACAAATTAGGTTTGAGGCCAGAGTGGAATAAAACAGGTAAGGAAATTAAACTTGTTAAATTTCTTGTAATCGTTGTAATGGGAAGTGATGTCTCATAAACTTGCCCAAGAAGAAAATCCTGCCATCCTGTCATAAAATCAGTCTGTGCAGAGGAATAGTGCGAGACCAAACTAGGGCCTTCGTGTCTTCCCTAGAACACATACCAGGGCACCTTTGCTCATTCGAGGGAGACACCCAAGCGCCATGTCTTGAAGATGCTAGTAAATCCCTCCCCAATTCCTCCTTAAGGTCTATGACTGACACCTGAAACTCCCCTGCTCGTGGTCCATTCTCCTGCCATGTGTTGCCCCATGCTATAAAGTACAAAGAGCAGACAACAAAACAATATGTGAAGGTGTTGGCATTTCTGTCATATGGGGAAGATTTTATTTTAGTTGATATCCAATAACTGCATGTTCATGGGGTGCAGTTCGATATTTGGCAAAAGTGCACAATGTGACTCAATCAAATTAGCATAACTATCATATTCACCAGCTCAACTGTTCATCATTTGTTGTAGTGGGAACATGTGAACCCATCTTTCTAAGGTTGCAGGTATAAGTCAGTCAATGGTCCAGTACTTACCTAGACATATAAGATCCTGGGTCAATTCCCAGCACTGACTGGGGGGGGAGGACTTTCTAGTTATTTTAAAATATCTAATAAATAATTTTCCATAGTTCTCAAGTAGTGATAGAGAACACATCTTCCTATCTAACTGTATACTTACACCTTTTACTGAACCCTCCTCTTTCCGTCCTCTCCCTACCCTTTCCTAACTCAGGTAACTACTATTCTACCTAACTGTGGTAAGCATAATTCTACATCTCTACAAGATGGACTGCTTTTGTTTCCATGTGTAAATGAGATCATTCATATACAGGAGGAAGAACAGGTGTTCACAAAAATGGTGCTGGGAAGTTGGGTGCCCATGTGCAGAAGAATGAAACTAGACATACATTTCTCACCAAATATTAAAAACATGGTCAATATTAATTGAAGACAAATCTAGACACAAAATTGTGAAACAATTAAAAAAAAGAGAGGAGAAATACTTCAGGAAGTTGGTAGGAGTCAAGATTTGGAAGGCAAGACTCCAAAATCTCAAGGGACAAAAGAAAAATTAGCCAAATTGAACTACAGTGATCCACCAGATTTCCTGCAGAGAGAAACAGTCAACAGGGAAACAATAACCTCAAGTGGGACAAAAATGATTTTTACTATTCTTCTGACAAGGGATTAAAATCTTCATGAGATTTTTCATTGGTTAAAATTTGTTCATAGACAGTTTCACACATGTGCACAATGCATGCCGACCACTTTCATTCCTATCACCCTTGTCCATCCCCCTTCCTCCCCAGAAATTGCTCTCACTCTCCTGTCTATTCATGTTGTTCAGTGACCCACTGACTTGAACCAGGGCCATCTGTGTGACTATGGATTTGACTGTTGATATGAGATATCCATTGAAGCAGAGTTGCGGTTTACATCCACACATCACAGGAGACCATGCTTACCAAACAAAGCTCTGGAACACCTCGCCGCATTCTTTTGTTTTAACCAGGGTCAATATCACTCATACATCTGCACAAATTCAGGTTTTAGGAAAACACCATATGCTTATTGTAGTCTTGATTATGTGGACTTCATAGGCCAAGAGAGATCATGTCAAATACAGTACACAAGTCAGGGTCATTGGTTGTATTTGTGAGTGAGTAAAATTCTTATCCACACACTAGGAAGAAGTTTAAGTGCTTTGAGGAGGGAAATTGGAGACCAACTATTGAATAACAAACTATAATAACAGTTACAATTTATACAAGATTTTCATATACTAGGAACTATGCTAAGTGTTTAAATATATTAACTCATTTAATTATCAAAAAAACCCCTTTGAAATGGATACTCTTACTAATATTTCCTAACTGGGGAAACTAAGTCATAGGTAGGCATATAACTTACTCAAAATCATAAAGTATGTTCACATATGAATATATGTATATAGATATGCAGACATTGAACATGTATAACATTTATATCCATATCACATAACACATTCTCATAATGGGTGAGAAGTCCAATTCTTCAGACATTATGATCATAACAAAGGTGCCATCTGGCGTTGGAACCCTCTAATTGCAAAAAAAGCACCAAGTAGAACTGAAGATTCTCAATCAATACATATTATATTGCACAGTCATCTATACAGCTGGCAACATGAACATCAGAGCAGGGACTGGCCAGCCTCACTCTCTGAGACACACTACTCACGCCTGAAAACTCACATCAGTGATCTCACAATGCTGCTTCTGGCTCTCTCTACACTGCCTACAAGTCCACTCCATGGTGGAAATAATTTCCTCCTCATGTCAAGGGACTGAGAGCAACAGATTTTCTTTTCTCTTGGGACAATGCATTGTTGTACAAAAATCAAACACACACACTCACCCTCCCATTTTTAGCACAAGGTGTAGCCCTATCTCGAGTGGCAAAGCTTACAGACAACACAATACTTTTTTCATCTTTTTGTAGTCAGCAAGTAAAATGTGATAATTACAGTCCATGTACAGGAAGTGAACACATGGGGACCATCTCTGTGTTTAATTCTTTTAGCAGCTTTGTTAAGCATTGACCTTCAAGTTCATGTTCCACAACAGAAGAGCTCACCCAAGAGATACTTTGGCCAGAAGCCCAACCCCAATTTACTTTTCCATCTCAGAATATTCAACTTGTATCCCACGAGTTACTTTGACAACAGAGATGCAGCAGCATCTGTGAAGATTAGAAATGTTCCAAGGTTGTCAGTCAGAAACAGTGAAACTAAAGGAACCTAGTTTTCAAAAGCGACCTGTACATCATTGTTTTATTGGTCCACTTACAGTCACTAAGAATTTGCTCAGAACTTGAGCCCAATTTACATACTAAACCAGGAACAGATGGGATCTTTTCACCCTGCCTCTTTACATAATCTGGAAACTTCAAAGCTTAAGCTACCTATTTTGGCAAGAGCCCATGAAGATAGAGAGTATAAGAGAACACTACGCCTAATGATGCTTTAATGTTTCTAGTCTACCTGAGTTTTCCTGTAAAGTTAAAAACTTCCCCTTGACTCCATCAATCACATGTGACTCCCTTTGTTGGGGTCCTTGGCATCCTTCTGCAGGCCCAGCTCCCCCCATTTGCCCAGCCCTGGGGCTGCCATTCTTCCTCTGTGTTTTCATGGAAGCCAAGGTCTGAAGACCAGACTTCAAATTATAAAACTGGATACTAATAACTAATACTTGACAGAACTCTACCATGGCAGAAATGTTACTAATTTCACTTTGAGGGGTAGATAAGAGTTCAGGATTTTCAAGGCTCATAAACACTAATACCTACCTTTTTATTTGCGTGAAACTGAGAGCTCAACCTTTCGAAGTGAGGAAAGGTCCTCTATTCTCATTCAGAAATTCTCTTTGGTGATTATAATTTTATTTCCTCCATTGTGAGGCCCATCTACCAGGCAAACCTGAGGACAGAAGAAGTTGTTTTCACACCAGGCTCTGTGACTCTATGCTGGTAATAGGAGTTTCTGAAGAGGGACCTTAGTGACCAGGTCCCAGCTCCAAAGAGGAACCTCCACCAGGATGTGGATGTCCAGGGTGCAGGAGTACAATGTCTACCTCCAAATCGCTGCCTACTCACAAACAAAATTTTACATTTCTTTAGGCACAGCAGAAAAAGTAACCTTTGCTAAAAGCTCAGTCTTGGACACTCACTAGTGTAAGGGAAGGGAACCAAAATCCTTAGCGATCGGTATACAGCAAAACTCCAGCATTGAATGGAGGCTGTAGACAGCTCAGATAGATCATGTACAAGGCCATCAGCCATATAGATAGAAACATAAGAAAATAGGTATCCCCTGAGGGTTGGAAATCAAATTTTGAAGAAGCTAGAAGACACAACAATTTCAGTCTTAAAATTTCAAAGTTAATGAAAAAGTAGCATCTGAATTCTCTGATTATTTTACCCAGCCTTGGTGTATATTTTCAAGCCAGGCATGAAGAAAATACTAGGCTTTTCTCCCATATCACTATCTCTATAAGGTCTGATAGACCTGAAGCTTTGGAAACTCTAGAATAAAGACTGTTATTTGTCTTCTGAAAGAACTTTCAGTAAATATATTTGGCTGGAATTGTTTCTACTGAGAGAGCTCTGAAATGTGCCTTAGAGACAAAATAAATAAACAGTAATGAGATTCCTGGACTAGAGATTTTCAATGGTCTCTATCAAACTTGGCTTACATGTGAGGCTTCTCAGTGTTTGAGTATCTGTTACTTTACATCAAGAAGTTGAAATTTGCCAGGCAGTGGTAGCACACGCCTTTAATCCCAGAACTCGGGAGGCAGAGTCAGATGGATCTCTGTAAGTTCAAGGCCAGCCTGGTCTACAGAGCAAGATCCAGGACAGGCACCAAAACCACACAAAGAAACCCTAGCAAGAAAAATAAAATTTCAATAAACAAAATTTCACTGTTTCATCTCTGACCATTAAGATTCTTCAGCTTATCAGTAGAGTCAGTATATAGAGGAAATATTTTTAGGCAATCTCTATTGGTATTAAATATATTACAGATATCACCAGATCCAAGAATAAAAAGTAGTTGAGAAAAGAGGAGGTGGTCAGTGGTTATGTCTTTGTCTTATGTCAGATATATTATTATAATGATTTCTCTTCACTCCTTATTCATCCTTCATATTTTCTCACAAGGCTATAACAAAATGCCTAAGATTGGATCCTTTATTTTAAAAAAGAAATGCATTTTTATCACAGCTCTGGAAGTTTAAGAGCATGATGTAAGAATCTAATACATTCTGGTGATGGGCTCATTACAGATGGCTCCACAATGGTAGGACATGCAAGGGTAGCAAACAATCCATGCTAGGGAGGTATTCAAAAGAGGTTGTAGTTGGAAGTTTTCCTGTGTCCCACCTGGCCTGTGGTCAGGACAAATCTCTCACCCATAGTCCTGCAGCCTTTTATAAAATAATCACACAGAGGCTTAATATTATTTATAACTGCCCAGCCACTAGCTCAGGCTTAATACTGACTAGCTCTTACACTTAAACGCAGCCCATTTCTGCTAATCTATATATTACCATGTTTTCCCTGGCTTTACCTGTGTGCCATTACGTGCTTCACCCTGGATGTCAGGTTGGCATCTCCTGATTCAGCCTTCCTCTTCCCAGAATTCTCCTTGTCTGCTTATCCTGCCTATACTTCCTGCCTGGCTACTGGCCAATCAGCATTTTATTTATCAACACATATTCACAGCATACAGAATGACATTCCACAACAAGAGGTACTGAAGTCCTCTATAACAACCCTTTCTAACATAAACTAATCTAGCCCCATGGAACCTATATTAATCCCCTCTAAGGATGGTACCTCCAGACCTAATTTTTATTCATTAGGCCCAACCTCTTCATAACTGAAACACCTAAATATAATCATGTTGGGGAACCAAGCTACCAGTACATAAACCTATGGAGGACATATTTAATCTATATCCAAGCCACACCAACATTGCTTCTAGATTCTTCCATGATTCTAGATTCTTATTGCTCATGGTTAAAAACAGCAATAATTCTAATTCATGTAAAGGGGAATCAGAAGTGGTCATCTTCTTAGAGGAGTGGTCAGATCCCTAGTCTAATGCTCAATTTGCTTAGTAGGAGTAGGAGCCCACTTGTATGTTTATATGGAGAAATTGGGTATTGGCAAGGACAGAAATAAAATTGATAGTATCAATAGCAACTCCATCTCATAAGCCACTCTTCTTCACTGCCACTTGATAGCAATAAAATATGCACTAATTCAACCGGACTAAGACTCTTAGAAACCCAGAGTACACTTAAGTCATTATAGAAACAAATATGGAGGTTTCTCAAAAAGTTAGATACTGGACAGCATAGCTATGACAATCTTAGATGTCTATCACCTGATGAATGGATAATGGAAATGGCAAACATACACAATGTAATTTTACTCAGCTATAAAGAAGAATAAAATTTACAAAAAAAAAATGAATCTGGAGGGTTATATATCAAGTGAGGTTATCCTTACTCAGAAAGATAAAAGTCTCAAGTCCTCTCCCCTGTGTGTATCATGGCTTTTATTGTGTACATTCATGTGTGTAGGTGTATAAGTATAAAATGGGGCTAAGATTATAGGTTATGAAACTAGATGGTAAACCCAAGAAGGGACTAAAAGGTGTCAGGAAATAGGGAAATGATATAGTATGTGTGTAGCTAGAGTTTTCCTGCCTTGCCCACAATCAGGACAAATCTCTCACCTGCCAGTCCCACAGCCACTCAGACCCAACCAAGTAAACACAGAGACTTATATTGCTTACAAACTGTATGGCCGTGGCAAGCTTCTTGCTAACTGTTCTTATAACTTAAATTAATCCATTTCCATAAATTTATACCTTGCCACGTGGCTCGTGGCTCACTAGCATCTTCACATGCTGCTTGTTCTGGCCGCGGCTGGCAGTGACTCCTGCCTTCCTGTTCTTTCTTTTCTCCTCTCTGTTAGTCCTGCCTATACTTCCTGCCTAGCCACTGGACAATCAGTGTTCTATTTATTGATCAATCAGAGCAACACATTTGCCATGCAGAACATCCCACAGCATGTGTGTGACAGGAGAATATAAAAACAGGAGAAGATGAACAGGAGAAGATAAAAAGGTGGGGAAGTGAGGTCAAAGAGAGAGGAAGTGAAACAAAAACAGTTATGCCAGTTAGTCCTATGACTGTGGACATGGTTTTATTCTCAATTTTCTCATCTAGAAAGTGAGAGGAGGGGCTAGATAGTCTCCAAGCTCCTCCCAAGCATAGCGTTCGACGGTTGTGACTCATTGACCATGGCAGCTTAAACTATGGATGGCCCCAGAATTGTGCCAAGTTTACATCGCATCAGAGTAAAGAGACAAACAGCTCCTGAGCCAAACCCTGTGAGTTAATCACCAAGGCACATTTGGATAAATGAGAAAGTATCAGGTTCCTGTTTAAGGGACCAGGTGTTTTACATAGTGTGCCTTGTTCTCCCATAAATGTTGGGGTCTTAGATCATGTCTACGGTCACAATTCCTTCTTTAAAACTGTGGCAGTATCCACTGGGACAAACTCCGGTGTTCTCTCTTTTTGCTACCTGGAACATCTTTCACCCCATTGGCCAAACAACTGAGAAGTAATTTTTAAAACTGCTGCATATCAATCTAGTTTATACAACAAACATTTCCATATGGTCAAGAGCCAGTTTTCTGGTATTTGGAAAACAGGCCAGATCTTGGAGTGGTCTTTAAAATTGAAAACCAAATGTGGGTGAGCTCATTCGCTGGAACTTCATGAAGGAGAATCCATTTCACTGCCTTGGCATAAATTAGCTGGGTGAATTAGTGTGAAAGTCTGTCACCTTTCACTGAGATGCTGCCCTACAACAGAGGGTAGAAAGAGGCCTGAGTCCCATGGAAAATGGGGTAGAAGAGGAAAGCAAACTGGGATGAGGGGTATGTTGGTTTCCTGGCTGGAATCTTGGAGCAGGAAGCAAAGGGGTAGACACAGTGAACCTGTAGGCCTGCAGTGTCAAGTGAGAGAAGTGGAGGTCCCTAGATCCAGCCAAGGCTCCAGTGAAAGGAAGGAGATAAGAGAGAAAATTGTCTGCAGGAGTGAAGGTATGTTTGTCTATAGATAAGGATATCTATCATATTCCTTTCCTCAGACTGGCCACCCCAACCCAAGTCAAGGAAGAGCCAGCTGAAGGGCCCTCTGCCCCTAAAGAGCAATAACACTGGACCCTCATGCCAAGAAAGAGCCTATGGGAAGGAAAGGTTATAAGATCAGGGAGTGTGCTTCGAGACTGTGTCTCCTAATAATGTCAGAAACTACACTAATAAAGTCTCACTAACAAGACTGTATAAATATGAGCTAAACAAGGAGGACACCAATAAATGTGCCAAAGCAGATGGGGAGACCACAAGATCTCAATCCCTCACAAAGAGCTAAGGCAACTAAGCAATGCTGAGAATGGAAGAACTAGTCTTCTATAAGAAAGAACATGCCAACTGAGTGTCCTATACCAAATGAATCCCTGAAAATATCCACACAAGTAACATACAGACTGAGCAGGTTATATTTAGGAGTGTGTGTGTGTGTGTGTGTGTGTGTGTGTGTGTGTGTGTGTGTGTACATAATAACAATGAAAAAAGAGATCATGAATTTGAAAGAGAGCAAAGAGGGTATGTGGTAGGATTTGCAGGAAAGAAGAGAAAGAAATAATGTAATTATAATCTCAAAAAAAAAGAAAAAAGGAGCCTATTCTAGGTGGACCCTTAAATGTAGGTACCCATGGGCTGCCTCCTCAGGCCTCTACACTCCTCAGAAAAGTTTTGTTAACTGCATGTTTGACATTGGTCACTATCTGTGTGCTACAAAATCCATTCATCTGCACCTCAGCACAGACAGTCCTTTGGTATGATAGGCCCAAGACACACTGTCTCAGAAAGTGCCACCAACACCTTCTGTTTACCTGACTTGATAACCTCAAAGTCAATGTCAAGACCCCTTGTGACACCATTCAGTCAGAACATTACTCAAATTTTGTTTCCCCAGACTCTAAGATCTGTTTTTTTCATCTCCTTTCACTGATATAAACTTAATACAATCCCTTACATTCCTTACCTGGCAGAATAATCGCTAATAGACTTCCAGTAGCTGCCCAGATACCAGTCTTGTTTCTTTCAATTGGTCTACCATATGATTGCAGAATAAATTTTCAAAGATATTAACATAACCTGGTTATAATACAATCTGTTTCGCTCAAAATCACTTAGTGACATCAAGAGCAAGTCAAAAGGCAACATGAGAGGGAAGCCATTCAACATGTATTATAGAAAGTTAATGTGCTTAATATGTACAGAGTGACTATAAACTGATCCAATGATGAATGCATGATGCAACAGAAAGTTGGACAAAATCATTTTTTCTTTAGGAAATGAAAAATCAATAAAGCCATGGAAAGCTTCTTAAGCTCTAGCAGTTAGGTAACTATAAATTGCCAAGTAAATGTAAATTAAAAGAATGAGATTCTAGTACTACACATGTAAGTCTAGCAAAAATGAAGAAAATTGAGAACATCTAAGACTAAGGGGGTGTAGAGACTTAGGCAATCTAGTCTACTGCCATAAAACAGAAGTTTAAAGGTCACGCAACTCTCATTAGACTTTCTTCTTGCAGTAGATGGTAATTAACACAGAGACTCACAACTTAACAATGTGCAGAGTGAAGGATGTCAGCATGGTCAACACTAGTAGGGAGGCTTCATCAAAACCCTGCTATGGGATGTCTTTCTGCATGCTGTGAATATGTGTTGCTCTAATTGGTTGATAAATAAAATGCTGATTGGCCAGTAACCAGACAGGAAGTATAGGTGGGGCAAGCAGATGAGGAGAATTCTGGGAAGAGGAAGAGCTGAGTCAGGAGTCACCAGCCAGACACAGAGAAAGCAAGATGTCAAGATAGAACTGAGAAAAAGTACCAAGCCACGTGGCTCACCATAGATAAGAATTATGGGTTAATTTAATTATAAGAGCTAGTCAGTAATAAGCCTGAGCTAATAGCCAAGCAGTTATAATTAATATAAGCTTCTGAGTGATAATTTTATAAGTAGGCCATAGGACTGTGGGGACCTGGTAGGACAGGAAAAACTTTCTAACTATATTTGGCACCCAACATTGGGCTTTGATCCACATAGACCTAAGAAAGTTTAAAGATTCTGAATGCACAGAAACAGAAAAAGACTTCCTAGTCTTACAGTCTCATGCCAGTAGCAGCACAAACTTGCTGCTGAGGGCCATGTCTGTGTCCATGTCCCTACTGTAGCGAGAGTCTGTGTTGATGTCTGTTGCTCCTGTTACCACTAAAGGCTGTACATATGCTCAGGGTCTGGCCTGCCACCTGATGCCTTGTTGGTGTCTGAGAGCCATGCTGCAGCTGTGCCATACAGATCTGAGTGGGCTATGCTGCCACCTGGGATCATGGTGATATCCAGGACCAAGCTGCTGCCAAAGGCCATGTCTGGGTCCTTTGGCCCTACCACAGCCAAGGTCTGTGTTGATGTCCATGGCTCCTGTTACCACCTGGGACCATGTTGGTGTCTGGGAGCCATGCTGCCACTGGGATCATGCCTATTTGTGTGGCCTATGCTGCCACCTAGGGCCATGCTGACATCCAGGCCCAGGGTACTGCTGAGGGACCATGTCTGGGTCTGTGGTCCTACTGAAGCTGGAGTCTGTGTAGATCTCCGTGGCCCATGTTAACCACAAGTATGGAATCACAAGTATGTGAATCACAACCATGTGAATCACAAGTATGGAAATCTGAGGGCCATGCTGAGCCAACACCATCCTCTTCTGTCCCTGGGAGAACTGTCCCTGCCCCTAGTAGGCCACTTCAACAGAAGAGCTGGACCAAATGGCATGGGCCTAGAAAAGCTGGCTCCACCCCTTGCCTGAGGGGGGCAGTCCCAGCAGCCCAGACTGACAAAATTAGCTACCACCCAGACCTTTAACCAGCACTTTGAGTTGGCCCACCCCAGTATCTACCCCATCTATGACCTGCCAAAGTTAGTGAAGGGACTGGTCCTGCAGATCCACAGCTGCAGGATTTCCTTGACTCAGGGCAACAGCAGGATATCCAAGGGAAGTTTTGGTGAGGGTCCAATAATGATGATGTAACAGAAGCCAGAGGCCTTGAACCTGACCAACAACTAATGTTAATGAACATTTGCAAGTAAAGCTAATGAACAAAAGGGTCTACTTCATGATACCCTGAAGCTCCCAATGCCACTAAGATGAATGAAGAGGTGTTGGAGAGGCAAGAAAGATAGAGGATGGAAATGGAGTGTTTTTTGTTTTGTTTTTAATTAATACTTTTAAAAGATTTTTTTTAATTTTTTGTTTTTGGGGAGAACACTACAGGAGTGATGGGCAGATATGGAGGGACTGGAAATGAGTGGGATTGGGGTGTATGATGTGAAATTCCCAAAGAATCAACAAAAATTATGTTTAAAATAATGCATAATATATTAACTTCTTAAAAGTAGATTATAGAGTAATGTATATCACAAAATCCTTTATTTTTTATTTATTCTTCTCACATACATTACATCCTGAATGCAATTTCCTCTCTCTCCACTCCTCCCACTCCCCCCCTCACCTCTCCTCTTGCCCAGATCCACTGCTCCCTGTCCCTTCAGAAAATAAAAGCATGCCTCCCAAGGATATCAACCAAACACAGCATAACATATTACAATAAGACTAGTCACAAACTCTCATATCAAGGCCGGATAGGGAAATCCAGTAGGAGGAAAAGGGTCCCAAGAGCAGACAAAAGAGTCAGAGACACCCTGCACTCCCACTGTTAGGAGTCCCACAAGAACACCAAGCTGCACAACAACCATCACATACATGCAGAGGACCTAGCTCAGACCCATGCAGGCTCTGTGATTGTCACTTCAGTCTCTGTGAGTCCCTCTGAGCCCTGCTTAGTTGATTCTGTGGGTGTGTTCTCTTGGTGTCCTTGAATCCTCTGGCTCCTACTATCTTCCTCCCCATTTTCCTCAAAGTTCCCTGAGCTCTGCCTAATGTTTGGATGTGGGTCTCTGAATCTGCTCCGATCAGTTGCTGAATGCAACTCTCTGATGACAATTGGGCTAGATACTGATCTATGAGTATAACAGAATATCATTAGGAATCATTTAATGGATTTTTTTTTTTCCAATCATGTTTGGTTCTATACTAGGTCTCTGGAATATCTATCCGCTGGTCCCTGGCCATCCAGGCAGTGTCAGGCATGGGCTCCCTCTAGTGGTGTGGGCCTTAAGTTGGACCAGTCAATGGTTGGACATTCCCACAATTTCTGCATCACTATTACTCCAGCACATATTGCAGGCAGGACAAATTGTAGGTAAAAGGTTATGTGGCTGGGTTGATGTCCCAGTCCCACCACTGGAAGCCTTGCTTGATTACAGAAGATGGACAGTTCAGGCTCCATATCCCCTTTACTAGGATTCTTTGCTAGGGTCACCTTCATAGATTCCATTGAGTTTCCACTGCACTAGGTTTCTATATTGCCCACCAAATGGCCCCAATTCCAGTTATCTCCTCCAGTACTCTCTCCCTCCATCCTTCTAACTCCTGCCTGATCCCTCCTATTATTATCCCCACTAGCCCCCAGTCTACCTGCAAAAAATCTATTCTATTTCCCTTCCCAGGGAGATCCATGAATTCCCCCTTGGGCCCTCCTTGTTACCTAGCCCCTCTGGCTCTGTGGAGTGTGGCATGAGGATCCTTTACTTAACAACTAATATCCAAATATCCAATTATAAGTGAGTGCCTGCTATGTTTGTCTTTCTGGGTCTGTGTTACCTCACTCAGGATGATTTTTTTCTAGTTCTATCAATTTTTGTTTGCTTGTTTTTTGAGACAGGGTTTCTCAGTGTACTTTGAGTACCTTTCCTGGATCTCACTCTGTAGACCAGGCTGGCCTCAAAATCACAGGGATTAAAGGCATGCACTGCCACCACCTGGCTGGAGTTCAGGTTTTTAAAGTATGACCTAATGATTTTTTGGATTTCCTTGGTGTCTGTTGTTTTGTCTCCCTTCTCACTTCTGATTTTGTTAATTTAGATAGTCTCTCTCTCCATCTTTTAGTTTGGACAAAAGTTTGTCTATCTTGTTGATTTTTCTCAAAGAACCAATTCTTCATTTTATTGATTCTTTGTATTGTTCTCTTTGTTTCGATTTTATTAATTTCAGCTCTCCCTTTATTTCCTGCCTCTTGGGTGAGCTTGCTTCTTTTTGTTCTAGAGCTTTCAGGTATGATGTTATATTGCTAGTATGAGGTCTCTCCAATTTCTTTATGTAGGCAATTAGTGCTATGAACTTTCCTCTCAGGACTACTTTCATTGTGTCCCATAAGTTTGGATATGTTTGTTACACAACTCATTTTTATGGCATTCTAGGCAGTCTTTCATTTCTTTATTTCTGCCTTGACCCAGTGGCAATTTATTAGAGAGTTGATCAGTTTCCATGAGTCTACTGACTTTTTGTTGTTACTGTTGTTGAAATTCAGCTTTAATCCATGGTGGTCTGATAGGATGCAGGAAGTTATTTCAATTTCTCTATTAATACTTGCTTTGTGAGTATGTGCTCAGTTTTGGAGAATGTTCCAAAAGGTTCTGAGAAGAAGGTATATTCTTTTGTGTTTGAGTTAAACGTTCTGTAGATACCTGTTTGGTTCATTTGTTCATAATGTCTGTTATCTCCAGTATTTCTCTGTTTAGTTTTTGTTTGAATGACCTGTCCATTCATGAGAGTAGGTTATTGAAGTCTCCCACTGTCAATATGTGACTTAAACTTTAGTAACATTTCTTTTACAAGCATGAGTACCCTTGAATTTGGGGCATATATGTTAAGAATTGAAATGTTATCCTATGGAATTTTCCTTTGATGAGTATGAAGTGTCCTTCCTTGTCTCTTTTCATTAATTTTGGTTTGAAGTTTATTTCATTAGGATATTAGAATGACTACACCAGCTTGATTATTGGATATAGCTTTTGCTAGTACATATAAAAAAAAAACAAAGAAATAAAAGGTTTTGGGGCTACACTCTACTGGATGAAAGCATAGACCCACTGCTTTCCAGAGTTGGAAGTGAGCATGGTTCTCAGAGTTGGTGGAAACATAGTTCCACCATGTTGGGAAGCTGAGGAGGCAGAGCCAGCAGCCAAAGCTGCCATTTCAGTCCTAGTCATTCTACAGTTTAAAGCAACAGGTTCACAATAAGACAGGTTCAGATGGATCAAGACTTTAAATGGTTTACAGTGTGTGTAAAAATGTACGTAGGCTCGGAAGAGAGGGAAAAATGAATATAGAAAGTTATATAAAGAAATAGTTTTAAAAGTAAAGTCTTTAAAGAGACATTAAAAGTAATATAAAAAATAAGCCACATAAAGATGGATATTACACAGAGAATTTGGATTGTGTTGTCTTTGGGATTTTTAACTACAGAAAGACATTTGATTGAAAAGGCTACTCAGTTAAACCAATATGTATATTTTAAACATATATTGACTTCAAAACTTGGATCTAAGGTTATGTTGCTTTGAAAAGGAGGTTCTGCTTTTGTTTCAACAGAAGATGAGAACCTATGGCTTGCTTCTAGGCTAATATGGTTTGATCAAGGAAGACCCCTGAGAGATGTTCATTAAGTAATTAATGGCTTTGTTATTTATTTAAGGAAATTCAAAAGTAGGAATCCCAAGGCCACATAGATGGCTCAGCAGGTAAGAACACTAACTTACAAGCCTAATGATCTATTGTATGATCCCCACAACCCACGTAAAAAGCCAGATGTGTTGATGTGCCCTTCTACAATGAGATGATAGACTGAAGCAGGAGTGCTGTGGGATGGTCTATATGTCAAATTGCTCTGATCGGTCAATAAATAAAACACTGATTGGTCAGTGGACAGGCAGGAAGTATAGGCGGGACTAACAGAGAGGAGAATTGAGAGAAGTGGAAAGCAGAGGGAGACACTGCCAGCTGCCGCCATGACAAGCAGCATGTGAAGATGCCGGTAAGCCACGAGTCACATGGCAAGGTATAGATTTATAGAAATAAATTAATTTAAGATGTAAGAACTAGACAGCTAGAAGCCTGAGCCATTAGACCAAACAGTTTAAACAATGTAAGTCTCTGTGTTAACTTGGTTGGGTCTGAGCAGCTGTGGGATTGGCAGATGACAGAGATTTGTCCTGACTATGGGCCAGGCAGGAAAACTCTAGCTACACAGGAGAGTTTCCCAGAAGCTTGTGGCCATGAGTGCAGAGAGTGACAACAATAAGAAAGACCCTCCTCCAACTCCAAAGTTGTCCTCTACCCTCCAGCTGCACATTGTGGCAAATACACTCACACACACACACACACACACACACACACACACACAATAAATGAATAAATAAATAGAATTCCTATCACAGCCATTTAGACTCTTTAGAAATGAATATTTATAGGGCTTTCATTCAGTCTGCACCCTGCCTTTCTCATGACCCTCATTACCCAGAGTCCTCCTGTAACATGGCCTCCTGTAGTACCAGAGTCTTTCTCTTCAGAGCTAAGACTCCTTGAGGTCAGAGACCATACCTTACTGTAAGTTGTGTTCTGTGCCACATGCTCTATTCAACACTCAGGGAGTGTTTGCTAACTCAGGGTCTCAAACTTAAATGAGGGGGAAAAAAGAATCGTGACACAGATCAAAACAAGGGATCCTTGAAAATCTAACAAGAGTTGTCTTGCTGATTAAATGCACTAGGACTTTAGGAAGATCACATAGAAAATGGCCTTAATCCTTTACAGGATTATTAGAAAGAGTTGGGAAGATGGGAACATGGCTTCCTACCTTGTGAAGGGCCTTCACAAGGCTGAAATCAGAATCCTGATGCCCAGAACCTACACAAAAACCAGGCACAGTAAGAAAAATGTCTATAATCTCAGTGTGTCCCTGTGGGGACAGGAAAATTCCTAGACATTCACCAGCCAGCTAGTGTGGCTTACACAGCAGTAAAGAAACTCTCTCTGAAACAAAGAGGAAAGGCCAAGATCAACACATGAAGGCTCTCCTCTGATCTCTACACATGTGCAGTGGCATGCTGCACACACACACACACACACACACACACACACACACACACACGTTTTGAATATGTGCCCTAGTTGGAAGCACTGTTTAGGGAAGTTATAGGACCTGTAGGAGATGGGTCCCAGCTGGCAGGTTCTGGGAGGTTCTAGCACTGGTCTGAGTACTTCTGCCTCTTGACCCACCACATTGTGAACAGCTTACACACACCACTAACTCCTGCTGCCATGAACTACCTTGCCTTCCCCTCCATGATCAACCAAAATTTCTCTCATATCCAGAACCAAAATAAACCTTTCTTGCTCCCAAAGTGCTTTAGTAAGGTATATTGATCACATTGACACAAGAGCAACTAACAGAAAATGTATGCCAAAAAGCCAGTCATTGCGATGATAAACCTGACCACATGGCGCTAAGTAGGTCTTCAGAAAAGTTGGTAGGAAGGATAAGGAGTTCTGAGACAGGGCAAGAGAAGTTCCACAGTGCTGTGAGCAAAGTGTAAGTAATGATTCTGTTGGGAGATCAAAGACCATACTGTGGATGGGTATGCTGGGATTTCAGGTGGGAAAAGAGACTGCTGGAAGTTAGAGAAGCCATTTATGTCACATGCTGACAATGACTTTATGTAGGCTCTGCTCACGTCCTGAAATCTGAATGAGGCTAAAATCAAAAACAGCACATTAATTAATCTGGCAGTGGACATTTCATTTACATTTACTTTGTGGTGTGTTCCTGCTGGCTGCTTTCAGTCAGATTTACAGTGAGGATCAGAAACAAAAAGAAGAACAGAAGGATTTGGAAACATGTAATTCAGCCAGAAAAGGAACATGTTTACAGTTACAGACAGAGCCACTGTGGACAATGCAGCCATGTCTGTGCAATGATTAAGCACAGCTTTGGAAAGTATCCATCCACACACAGCACAGGAGACAGACTAGTACATGGATGGCATTTCAGAAGGTGGCAAGCCTTGAAAGGCTCTCTAGGACAAAACTGAAAATCCATTACAAAGACTTCCCTTTACCAAGAGAGTGCTGCTCAGGCATGTTTGGCTTTATTTTCATTTAATTTTTAGGGGACTTTAAAAAAATCTGTGTGCTCCTAGGTTAAAACAAAATAATAATTCTTCCTTGAGGAACACATTTGGATTTCAAAATTAAGCCATACATAGAAAAACAAGTATGACTTGATCTCTCTTAAATATAAAGTTTAAATTTTAATATATGTTCTATAGTTTAATTATGGGAGGTGTGAGTGTGTATTAGAAGGAGAACTATTTAAGAAGAAAGGAACCAGATAGCTGGAAGGACATAGATGGTGCTAATTGGGGATAAATATGAGCAAAGTATATGATAATGTATGAAGAGTTCATAATGAAACATCATTTTATACAATGAAGGCAGTATGTGCAAAAATATCATAAATATAAATAGTAGTAATCATCACATGTATCATAAAGTTATTTAACTAGAATCAAACATAATGAACTCACAAACATTTTGAAAAGTATCGAATTAGCTCCAGGTATGACAAACTCCAGGTATGACAGCACACACACACTTAGGAATCTGATACAGGATGCTACAGGTGTTCAGCCTTCACACACACACTTAGGAATGTGATACAGGATGCTACAGGTGTGCAGCCCTCACGAGCTACACAGCAAGACCCTGTCTAAAAACCAAACCAAAACAAAAAAAATAGAACATTTTAGGGCCCACATGTGAGATACAATTTTAGAAAGAAAGAAAAAACTAAAACTAGCTATAATCCTTTCCAAGTGAATATAATTGAGTTTCATTTCCCTAATTGTCTCGGTCTGAAGACTTACTCTGAATTAGCAAGCAAACAACTAGGAAGATTTGCCAGTACCATGACCTTGCAGTCTTGGTCAAGCTGGGAATGGAAGAAATGGGATGAACTGTCGTCTTCTGACCTTGGACTAAGGATGGACGAATTGTAAGATTTTTATCTGGTAAGGAAATACTCATAATCTCCATCTTTTTATATCAGCGTGTATACTCCATCATAATTACTTCCTCTAGTCTGAAAATTGGGTGAAAAATCAGGTGGTATTCAAATCTGGACTATGTTAAATAACTTCGGGTTTGATTGAGTCAGATTTGTAAACAAATGATTTCCCTAAAAACACAGTCATATAAAATCTTTTACCATTAATGCCTTGTTCTCTTCTGACACCATAAATAAACCTCATTTCCCCTGAGGAGTTGTAAGAAAGGCCCACTTTGCAAAGCCTCTCTTTCTGCAAAGATATTAGGTCATTGCTTTCCTGCTTGTACTTGCTTCTCTTAAGCTCCTAATGACAAAAGTAAACAATGTTTCAAGTGGAGCATTTCTTGGAGCTTGGCTTTAACTTCTACCATCTTGGCCTTCCTACAAAGTCTGATACGTGATTTTCAGTGGGGCTGGCTGTGCTAAGCATCATCAACCCTGACAATGCCAGGCAACATCACTGGCCAGACTTTATCCTCGCTCCTGCTGCTTCCGCCCACTCTTATATGACCTCTCTAACTCATTGTCTGTCTCAGTACCCAAGAGCATCCCTGTCAACATCCTGGACATTCTGATGCCTTCTTTTCTGTTTCCAGGAATGTGTATGAGTTTCTGCTTTGGCATCACTCCATACCAGTGTCAATGAGAAGGCCTGGGACACAGACCAAAATCCCTCAAGTGGCTTACAATAGTAAGGTCAGAGTCCCCAGAAAGTGCTCCTACAAAAATGTAAAATTCTGTGGAATAATGCTTTTGTACCCTGGTTTAATAAAATGCTGACTGGCCAGTAGCCAAGCAGGAAGTATAGGTGGGATAAGCAGACAAAGAGAATTCTGGGAACAGGAAGGCTGAGTCAGGAGACGCCAGCCTGCTGTTCAGAGAGCAGCATGTAATTGGCACACAGGTAAAGCCGGAACATATAGCAACATATAGATCAACAGAAGTGGGCTGAGTTTAAGTGTAAGAGGTAGTCAGTGGTAGGCCTGAGCCAATGGCTGAGCAGTTAATTAATATAAGCCTCTGTATGTTTATTTGGGTCTGAGTGGCTGTGGGACCAGTAGGTGAGAGAGATTTGTCCTGACCACAAGCCGAGCAGACCAGGAAAACTTTCAGTTATAGTAAATAGCAGAAGTATTAACTGTAACATATATGTCCAAAGGAAATGAATTTGTCAAAGACAGATGCAGTTACATATTCATCACTGAACTGGTCACACAGCCCAGAAATGGAAACAAGCCAAGTGACCCTCCATGGATGAAAGATACAGCAAGTATGGTACATAGACATAACTGAATATTATACAGCAAGAAAAAGAATGAAAGTATGTCATTTCTGACAAGAGGGATGGAATTTGAAACCTTTATGCTATGTGAAATAAGTCAAAAATAGAAAGACAAAGACCCATCTCATAATGAGTGATCAGTTTAGGGGGGAAAGAGGGAAAGTACTGAAAGAAACTACCGGAAGCGGGGGCATTTCAGGGTCAGGTAGAAACCTGGTGCAAGGGACACTCCCAGGAATCTACAAGGATGACTCCAGCTAAGACTCCTAGTAATAGCAGATATGTAGCCTGAACTGGCCATCTCCTGTGACCAAGTAAGACTTCAAGTGGAGGGATTGGGACATCAATACAGCCAATACCTTTGACCTACAGTCCATCCTGCCTATGGGATGTACTGGGGTAAGAGTGGCCTAGAGATTGAGGGAACCAATTGAGAGGACAATCATTGACAAGTCTGGCTTAAAACACATGTAAGTCTACCCCCAACACTGCCTGGAGCATCAGGACCCACAGGCTAGATGAGCCAAAGATATAGGATAGAACCAAATAAGACTGGAGGAAAAAATGTCAATGTAATGATGCCTCATGATATTCTTCCATATTCATAGATTGGTACCTAGCCCAACTGTTATCAGAGAGGCTCACCCAGCAACTGATGGAAACAGATGCAGAGACCCACAGCCAATCATTAGGCAGACCTCAAGAAATCCTACAGAAGAAAGGGAGAAATGGTTGTAGGAGCCAGACTGGTCAAGGACACCACAAGAAAACCCACAGAATAAACTAACCTAGGCTCATAGGGGCTCATATAGACTGAACCGACAGCTAGGGATCCTGCATGGGACTTAGGCACTCTGCATATATGTGTCAGTTGTGTAGTTTGGTCCTCTTGTGGGACTCCTAACAGTGGGAACTTACGAGACAAGGAACTGCCAAAGATGCTACTGCATTCATTTTCTGTTGGCCATCTACTGCTGGGCATGGAGCCTACCCTTAAGAGTACTTTGTTTCCCCAGTGAGACTTCTGTCTTAGTTAAGGTTTTTATTTCTGTAAAGAGACACCATGACTGTTTCATCTCTTATAAAGGAAACATTTAATTGGGGTGGTTTACAGTTCAGAGGTTTAGTCCATTATCATCATGGTATGAAGCAGGGTGGCATGAAGGCAGAACGGTGCTGGAGAAGGAGCTGAGAGTTCTACATCTGGATCTGCAGGCAGGAGGAAGAAAACTGCCCCACTGGGCAGTATGTATGTGTATATGTGTGTGTGTATGAATATATATATGTGTGTATATATACACACATATATATATATTCATCCATTGTATCCTATGAATGTGTACAATTTTTATTTTTTAATGGATCAATTTAAACAAATTTAAACAAAATAAATTTAATTAGTATCTATAGCATTGAAGGCTTCTTGGAAGGGATATTCTTTAGTGTCAATAGTGAAAAATGAATGGCATTGTGATGGAAGAGGGAACCCCAAACAAAGCTGTGAATTGAAAAGCCTCCCCAGAATTTCTGCAGCCTACAGCATGTCAGGCCACTAAGAGCCTTAGCTCCTGGCAGGGAGTCACTGAGATTAAGGCTGGAAAGACAGCCACCAGTCAGGAATGTCTATGGTTGATACAGTGACCATTTTGTGGTTCCATTCAATATAAGAGTTTGTTCTCTCCCTATCAGAGGCTGGATTTAGCCTCTATGTTAGGTGGATGAAAGAACAGAGGGCAGGGGGAATATATGGAATAAACAAGCCATGGTTCCTCCTTTCAAAATGTGCAATAGAGAAAGGATACTCAGGACAATTCCAAGTCAATGTGCCTCACACACACAGCCATGTCCCTTTCTGGGTCTCTGAACTACTATAAGAACATGATGTCTTCAAACTCTCAGACTTTGCTTTCTTTAAAAAGTGTGTCTTCTCTACTAGAAGGAATAAATGGTTCTGTGGTGATTTCTGTTAGCAAAGGCCCGTTCTCTTTTCCTTCCTCTCTTTTTCATTGCTCCCATGTCTCTATCTCTCTTTCTATCCCTCCCTACTTTTCCTCTTCCTCCCTCCCTCCCTCTCACCTTCCCAAGCCCATGGGTATCAGATATAATGCACTACATATTGCAAACTACTAGCTCTAAAACAATCAGAAACAGTGAACATCCTGATAAACTGGAAACCCAATGTAGTGCTCATTTTAATGAGTTTTTTTCTTTTAAGACAAGCATACATTTTTATACAGTTGTAAGAAAATGACACAAGGTTCTGTGCATCCTTTGCCCAGTTTCCCACAAAATCAGCATCATGAAAAACTGTAGTCTAAGATCATAACCAGGATACTGGCTTGGCTGGTCATTGTAATCATATTAATCAAATTTTATAAGGAAGGTCATTTGAATTATTCTCCATTTTCATTACTCTGTGACTGTACAGATGTGTAAATAATGAATGTATGAAAATGTATGTAAATGAAATGTCTGAAAACTGTGCAGCTATTTCTGTTCAGCACCCTTCTCTGGAGATATGTCCATGTTGTTGCATTCATTGTTTTGCTCACTTTTGCCCTGAGTAATGTCCCCTGTTATGGATGTACCACAATCTGTTTCATCATTTACTCACTTAATGTTGCTATAAACTGCAAGCAGACATTTATGTCCACCAGCAACTCCCAAATATCAAGCAGCTGCTCCCCAAATAGCCACACAGAGATTTATATTAATTATAAATGCTAGGCCAGTAGCTCAGGCTTATTGCTAACTAGCCCTTACACTTAAATTAACCCATAATTATTTTTATTTATTTATTTTTATTTAAATTTTTTTCATGTTGGGTGGTGGTGGCACACACCTTTAATCCCAGCACTCAGGAGGCGGAGCCAGGTAGATCTCTGTGAGTTGGAGGCCAGCCTGGTCTACACAGAGAGATCCAGGACAGGCACCAAAACTACACAAAGAAACCCTGTCTCCATTAGTTTGGCTATTTGTCCCTGTGCTTTTTCCAATCTTGGTCTCAACAGTTCTCGCTCATACAATCCCTCCTCTTTCTCACCAATTGGATTCCTGGAGCTAAATCTGGCGCCTGGCCGTGGATCTCTGCATCCGCTTCCATCAGTAATTGGATGAGATTTCTAGCATGACAGTTAGGGTGTTTGGCCATCCTATCACCAGAGTGGGTCAATAGCTGAGGAGCCCCCAACTGGATCAGGCCCTCTGGATAAGTGAGACAGTTGATTAGCTTGAACTGTTTGGAAGGCATCCAGGCAGTGGTACCAGGACCTGTCCTCAGTGCATGAGCTGGCTGTTTTGGAACCTAGGGCCTATGCAGGAACACTTTGCTCAGCCTGGGAGGAGGGGACTGGACCTGACTAGACTGAATCTACCAGGTTGAGCTGAATCCCCAGGGGAGTCCTTGCCCTGGAGGAGATGGGAATGGGGGGTGTGCTGGGGAGAGGGCAGGGGGGGCTGCGGGAGGAGGGAAGACAGGAGAATCCATGGCTGATAAGTAAAATTAAATCAAATTATAAAATAAACAAAAAGAAACCCTGTCTCAAAAAAATTTTTTCATTTTACATTCCAACCCCTGTTCCCCCTCCCTCCCCTTCTCCTACTCCCCCCATCCTCCCATTCTACCCCCATCCCCTCCTTATAGGGGGTATGGCCTCCTTTGGGTAGTGAACTGCAGGCTGGCATACCAAGTTGAGGCAGAGCCAAGCCCCTCCCTCCCCCACATCAAGGCTGAGTAAGGCATCACACCATAGGGAATGGGCTCTAAAGAGCCAGTTCATGTGCCTGGGATAAGTCCAGGTCCCATTGCCAGGGGACCCACAAACACATCAAGCCACACAACTGTCACCCACATTCAGAGAGCCTAGTATGGTCCCATGTAAGCTCCCCAGCTGTCAGTCCAGAGTCCATGAGCTCCCACTAGCTAGGGTCAGCTATCTCTGGGGTTTTCCCATCATGATCCTGACCCTCCTTGCTCCTATAATCCCTCCTCACTTTCAACTGAACTCCAGGATCTTGGCCCAGTGCTTGGCTGTGGGTCTATGCATCTGCTTCAATCAGTCACTGAACATAGATTCTATGATGACATTTAGGGTAAACACCAATCTGAGTACAGAGAAAGGCTTGTTCAAGCACCTGCTCTACCATTGCTATGAATCTTAGCTCGGGACATCCTTATGAGTTCCTGGGGATTTCCCTAGCTCCAGATTTCTCCCTAATACCTTAATGGTTCACTCTGTCAAGATATCTCTTTCATTGCTCTCCCTCTCTGTCCATCCCCCAACTTGGCCATCTTGAACCTTCATGTTCCCACCCCTTATCCCTTCCCCTCTACTCCCCCCTCCCAGTTTACTCAGGAGGTCTTAACCCTTTCCCCTTCCTGGGGCAATCCATGCATGTCCCTCTTAGGGTCCTCCTCTTTACCTAGCTTCTCTGGAGTTGTGGATTGTAGAGTGGATATCCTTTGCTTTGCATCTAATTTCACTTATGAGTGAGTACATGCTGTGTTTGTCTTTCTGTGTTGGGGTTACCTCATTTAGGATGATGTTTTTCTAGTTCCATCCATTTGCCTACAAATTTCATGATGACATTGTTTTTTACTGTTGTGTAACATTCCATTGCGTAAATGTTCCACATTTTCTTTATCCATTTTTGGTGGAGGAGCATCTAGGTTGTTTCCAGGTTCTACTTATTATGAATAATGCTGCTATGAACATAGTTGAGCAAATGTCCTTGTGGTGTGGTTGAGCATCTTTTGGGTATATGCCCAAGAGTATGATAGCTGGGTCTTGAGGTAGGTTGATTCTCAATTTTCTGAGATACCTCCATACTGATTTCCAGAGTGGCTGTACAAGTTTGCACTCCCACCAATAGTGGAGGAGTGTTCCCCTTTCTCCATATCCTCTGCAACAAGTGTCTTCAGTGTTTTTGATCTTAGCCATTCTGACAGGTGTAAGATGGTATCTCAGAGTCATTTTGATTTGCATTTCCCTGATGGCTAAGGATGTTGAGAACTTTCTTAAATGTCTTTTGGCCATTTGAGATTCTTCTGTTTAGATCTGCACCACATTTTTAAATGGATTATTTGATTTTTTATGCCTATTTTCTTGAGTTCTTTATATATTTTGGAGATCAGCCCTCTGTCAGATGTGGGGCTGGTAAAGATACTTTTCCATTCTGTAGACTGTCATTTTGTCTTATTGACAGTGTCCTTCTCCTTACAGAAGCTTCTCAGTTTCAGGAGGTCCCATTTATTAATTGTTGTTCTTAGTGTCTGTGCTACTGGTGTTATATTTAGGAAGTGGTCTCCTATGCCAATGCATTCAAGGCTACTTCCCACTTTCTCTTCTATCAGGTTCAATGTAACTGGATTTATGTTGAGGTCTTTGATCCACTTGGACTTGAGTTTTGTGCATGGTGATAGATGTAGATCTATTTGCATTCTTCTACATGTAGACATCAAGTTACGCCAGAATCATTTGTTGAAAATTCTTTTTTCCACTGTAAAATTTTGGTTTCTTTGTCAAAAATCAGGTGTTTGTAGGTGTGTGGATTAATATCAGGGTCTTCTATTTGATTCCATTGATCAATGTGTCTATTTTTATAACTATAGCTCTATAGTAGTGCTTGAAGTCATGGATGGTGATGCCTCTGGAAGTTCCTCTATTGTATAAGATTGTTTTGTTTATCCTAGGTTTTTTGTTTTTCCATATGAAGTTCAGCCATGTGGCTTTGTACCTTTCCTCAGTACAGCATCTTCATCTTGCTTCCTCTGCATCTGGCTGGTGACTCCTTACTTGGCTCTTCCTCTTCCCAGCATTCTTAGCTTGGTTGCCCCATCTATATTTCCTTCTGGATACTGGCCAATCAGCATTTTATTAAACCAATTCAAGTGGCAAGTCTTTACAGTATTCGAGAGAATTATCCCACAGCAACAAACATTGGTATACAGGGTTTTGTTTGATAAGTAAGTTTTCATTTCTCTGGGATAAATGTCCAGAAATACAATCTCTGGATTGTATGTTAGTTGTATGGTAAGCTTTTATATTTTTTTAATTTTGTGTATTTGTTTTGCAAGAGAGAGACATGCTACAGCACACACATAGAAGTAGGGAGGCATCTTATACAAGTCAGTTGTCTTCATCTATCATGCCTGTTCCAGGGATTGAACTCAGGTCATTAGTCTTTGCAGCAGGCACCTTAACCCACTGATCCATCTCACTGGCCCATGGATGGAAAGATTCTAAAGAGCTGCCATCTATTTCCCAGGATTGCTGTAAAATGAACCACTTACTTAGATCTTTCATTTATTTCACAATAAATTTATACTTTCTGTCTATAAGTCCTATTCACATTCTGGTAGATTTATACCTAAATATTCTTTCTAGCAATTGGAAAAGGTATTGTGCTATTAATTTCATTTCCACGTAGCAATTGTTACTATGTTTAAAATACAATTAACTTGTATATGTCTACCTTATATCTAGTGACACTGTTAACTTAGTTCTAGGAGCTTCTAGCAGATTCCTTTGGGTTCTACATAAACAATCATGTCACCTCTAAATGAGGATTATGGTTGTGTTGGTTAATGTTGTCAACTTGATGAACTCTAGAATTACCTAAGAAACAAACCACTGGGCATGGCTCTAAGGGCTCTTCTAAATTGATTTATCTTTGGGTACATCCAGGATAAACTATCTACATTAGCTTAATTGAGCTGGGACTCTCTGACCACTGCGGGTGGGTAATCAATGCTTTCTGATTGGACTAAAAACCCTCTTTACAGGAGGGAACTCATACCTTGTACTGTAAACCCAGCAAGAGTTGGTGCCTAGGGAGGTCGTGAGCCCTGGAGAGAACTACTTCTGTTGCCTTTCTAAGTTGACATGTGGTCAGACTGCCTTCTAAGTACTCATGTTTATATCTATAGGCAAGCATTCCACTCAGCCTTTATCAAAACAAGCTTCTTATTGCAGTGGCTGGCAGTAAATGCAGAGACTTATAACCGATCAACATGTTAAGCATGTGTGACAGTGGCGTTCTCTCGCCTAATTGAGACATATCATCTCTTCAGTGATCAGGGAACGTTATGAAGAGGGGCTGACAAGAATGTAAGAAGTGGCAGATGGGGAGGTAACCTACAGAAATATGTTTTCTCTACACGTCATGGCCAGTACACTTGTGAGCTCACTGTAACTAGTGCAAAACCTGTGCAAGATTAGGCCCATCCATTTCATAAAGGAGGGAGGAGAGGCTCATGAGCCTCTGCTCTTCTTGAGGGACTATTCACAGTCAATGATTGCCGGGGGAGGGCATTCACTTTCTTCAGTGGTATAGCCACTAATAAGCTGCATGCTCCTGTATATAACCTCCCAGCCATGCACATACAAACAACCACAACTGAGCCCAGTGGGTTACACACCTGTCCTTGTCTCTCTATTATCAAACGACTTAAATCTTAGTCAAGAGCTCAGTAATGGCTCCAAGTGTAACTGCCTAAAACCTAAGTTAAAAAAATTAAATGTAAGACATCACAGGCAAAAGCTGAATAACAAAAAAAATGAAAACAGAAGACAAATACCAGATACAGACTGAATGGGATAGAAAAACAGAAGAAAAAATGTTGCTCATGGGATGTTATTTCTTTTCTCATTGTTTTCTAAGTAAAACTGTCTTAAAAATAAAACCACCTTAAAAGACCAAAGGGCTCTGTCAAAATCACAATATGTAAACAGAAGTTATTGGCCAGTTCTTAACTTAGGTCATCTTCATGAGTCTGGTTAAATATTCAGGTTTTCTCTTAAAGTTCTACAGACTCCAATTCCAGAAGAGTACAAGATACCTTAAGGAATTCACCCGCAGTGTTGATAGCCTTCCCAAGACTTCCCTTCAAGGACTGGCACTTTAGTTTAAATTTATACAGGGAAAATGAATGTCCTCGATCAGTCTTCAACACTGGACTCTGCCATCATGCCAGGGAGTCCCACACCTACCACACAACAATTAATCTTTGTCATTATAGAATGCAATTATAATAAAGTCTTTCTGAACCACATCTTGACCACCACATCCTGAGGCAAGCGATCTTTGTCAATCCGTCCTAACTTCTTTCAAAAAAATTCAATCCTAAGTGGCACAGATGGAGTAATTCCTGTGATCTCATAGGGCCAGAGCCTTGGTAATGCCATGTCGACTTCAGTTCGATTAACTCTGAGTGAAGGGAGGGTTCTGCCTTGGATACTTGGCAATATAACCATAAACAGAAGGCTAATCTTTCAATAATACTCGTTTAAGAAAACAAGAGGTGACTGGAACTCTGTTGTAATGAAATTACCCGTGCATGGCAGTTTCAGGAAGTAGTTTTTTTTTTTCTTCTGGAGTATAGAGAGAGCCCCGTTGCCTCTGCCCAGTGAATGTAATTGAGTGAAGGATTTCACTTGTTTCTTCTTTGGACTGAATGAGGTCGTTGCCATCTGTGGAGTGTGCTAAATACCATAGGGAAGTAAGCTGTTTTCTCATGTCATTTATGTAATGACTGTGTTGTCGCTTGCCACCTTCGAGCAAAATCAATATGGAGCAGAATGCTGGCCAGATTTTCCATTGCTGAAATGAAATGGGGATTGGGACGTTTGTTCAGTTCAGTTGAACACATTTCAGAAAGGCAAATCTTTCCTTCAGGTTACATTTCTAACTGCTGTGGCCTAACTTCATTTCAGCCATTGAAGTCCGGCCACCATGCCTTTTGGGGTGGGGTATAACCAACTATAGTGAATAAGGAGTTCTCAGAGGGATACTTCTCTTCAAGTAAGAAATCAAGAATAAGACTAATGACAGCAGCCAGACCCACAAGACACTAGACAGAATGTGCTAAGGGCCAGGATGGAGTTCACATAAAAGAGAACCTCTGATTTTCCCAGTGACCACTCAGCCCTCCTCAGGAAGCCTGAGTTGTCTGTATTTGGAAATGTTTGAGGAAAAGATTGGATCAATGCTTCTCAAACTGGTAGCAGAACTCTAGGAAAGATAAGAAACCTATTCCATGGTTTATAAACACCACTTAAAAAAGTAGAGCAGAATGGCATGAAATACAAGAAAATATAATAGTAGAAAGAACTGCATTAGAAAGAATTGTTTTGTGAAATTCTATTTTAGTTGTCATAAGGTCATAAAGTGAAAACAAAGTCATAATATAAAGATTCCCTTAGTGTGGGCTGCGTTCCACAGAGTTAAACACATACACACACACACATTGCTTTCAGTATCCAGCTGAGGGAACATAATGAATATATGGAGCTGATTGAACTGTGTGACTATTTTTTTCATTTTTATTATTTTTTACGTGAGAGTGTTTTGTCTGCAAGTATGTATGTGTACTACATGGGTGCATTATCTGCAGAGGCCAGAAGAAGGTGTTACATTCCCTGCAACTGGAGTTACAGACAGTTGTGAGCCATGGCATAGGTCCTGTGAACTAAATCCAGATCCTCTGGAAGAGCAGCCAGTGCTCTTAACCAATAAGCCATCTCTCCAGCTTTGAACTATGTGACTATTGGAACCCAGAGAAGAAGGGAAAACACAGTCCCAATGATAAAAGGTCATGCTGTCCCATTGCTAAAAACAAATCAGTTCTCTAAGTAATTGTTTCTGGAAAGTAAGAGTTTAGAGTTGCTTCACTCCTAGAGTTCTATACCTTTCACCAAGGGGAGACGTGTCAAAGGCTAGCATCTGGGGGACTGAGTCGTCAGCACCTTCCTGCTTGTCCTGAGAACGCCTAAGTTCCTTCTGTTTTGTTTTTTTAACCATTGAACATTTACCAAGTTATATCATTGTCAGTTCTTTAGAGAGGTTCTCTCTCTCTCTCTCTCTCTCTCTCTCTCTCTCTCTCTCTCTCTCTCTCTCTCTCTCTCTCTTTCTCTCTCCACAAAAATATGCAAAATTAGCTCTCTGGGAAAACAACAAGTACCTAACTTATTTTACTTTCTCAAGCCAGCACAATCCAAAGAATGTAGTAGTTACTCCATGAATGCTTAAGAAATAAGCTGTTACAATGGCTTGACCACCTGGAGTGAGAGGACAAGGGTTAGAAAGAAACATAAGAAAGGGTTTAGGGGCAGTGGCAGTGCACACCTTTAATCCCAGCACTCAGGAGGCCGGCAGATCTCAGTGAGTTCAAGGCCAGCCTGGGCTGCAGAGTGAGTTCTAGGACAGCCAGAACTGTTACAAAGAGAACCCCTGTCTCAGGGGAAAAAAAAAAAAAAACAGTGCTTAAAAGAAAGAGTTGAATTCAAGAAGGTATGGGCTGAAAAAAATCAAAAGACATCTCTAGAAATTCAGGGAAGACAAGCCAGCCTGGACACAGAAGGGGGAAAAGTGTGTCTGTTTGAAGTTCATCTTCTCTGAGGTGTCAAAGGAGGCGTCACAGAGACATGAGCTCCAGAGAGTCTCCCACTATAGAGTCTATCACTTAAATACATTGTTTTGTTTGCTTTAGTTTTGTCTTTGAGTCGGGGTTTCCTCTATGCAGTCCTGGCTCTCCTGGAGCTCACTCTGTAGACCAGGCTGGCCTCAAACACAGAGATCCGCCTGCCTCTGCCTCCGATTCCTGGGATTAAAGGTGTGCGCCACCACTACTTGGCACTTTTTTACTGTTGGAAATTACATCTCTCTCAAACAACTATTATCATAGTATACTTTAATCCACAGAACTCAGGAAGCTCTTACCAAGGAAAAGTAGAGAGAGAAATGAGGATAGAAGGTGACTTTATACGTACACTGGGGAGGTTAAAAGAACCAAGACTCAGGGTGTCAGCTGGGAAGGATGTGCCATTACTCAAAAGAAGAGTATTTCTTGGTTTTGTAAGCCAGCTAGCAATCCGTGCCCCTTTAAGACATTAAGAGCAAATATGCTCCAAGGAGGGAGTGGTGTCTAGTCATTAGGAATAGGACGTAGAGCCAGATTTTTGACTTTTTATTCTTGGCTGTGCCACATGATCTCATTGTAGTTCTGGCAAACCTCCCCTCTCAACATCTTGAACTCTCTCTTGACACATCTGTAAAGCGTATATAAGTACTGGAATAGACAAAGGCTGGCTGACATCAAACTACACGCAGAAATCATGATTCCAGTGGAGAAGGGTGAAGGCATCAATAAACCTCACATTCTGATGAAGAGTCCAGGGTGCGTCCCATTGAGAAGTACTCGAAAACCACAAGAGTGAATCAAGGGCCAAGAAGTCCATACTGTCTTACAAAGTAGGAAAGCACTCTGTAAACTGTATGGGAGAGGTCTGGGCAAGATACAAAACCAGGCCTTAGAACAAACTTCAAAGCAGAACTGGAAAGATAGTGCGGTGGGTAAAGTGTTTACTGAACAAGCATGGGGACCTGAATTTGGCTCCCCAGAACCTTTGTGAAAGCCAGATGCAATAGAAAGCATCTGTAACCCTACAACTGGGAGGCAGCGTCAAGGCACATGCAGGGCTTCCCAGTGGGCCAGCCACTCTGGCAGAAGTGGTGAGATGCAGGCTCAGTGGGAGGGTCTGCCTCAGAAACTACGCTGGAGAGCAATAGGGTAGGACAGTGGCCATCAACCTCCAGTCTCCCTGTGCACACATATTGTCATACATATCCTCATTGCATATGACACACACACACACACACACACACACACACACACACACACACACGCATGCACACACGCACACAAGCCACATTTTTTAAAAAAACTACACAACTTGTACAGGATGCATGAAGTTACCAACAGTTAAGCTTCCTAGATATCCACTTGTAGCCACCAAGTTCCTTCTGTCCTGGAGCTACTGGAGAATTTTTAAACATCGGAGTTAGGAAAACCCTTAAAGGTCATAAAATCGGATCTTTCTCCCAAAACAGGAATCTTCTCTTGCAAGCTCCATGCAATAGTCCACCCAATGCCACCAATCTTACTGTCTCATGGGGCAACCTCATTGCTACACTCAAGCAAAGAGAAAATGGTTCCTTATATTACATCCTGCCAACCCCTTCTCTTTATTCCGTCCAGCTGAGTTGTAAAGGACAGAAGTTATTCTGCAAAACTAGAATGGCCAACTGTCTGCTGGTACTGAAGAGTTTCCAAGCGTATACGACTTTTCAGTGCTAAAAGCAGAAGAGTCTCAGCAAATTGAAATGGTGCTCATGGTAAGATGAAAAATGCAGACACCTTTAACAGAGGCACAAAAGGAAGTGTGCTCTCCCAGAAGACGAATTCACTCCTTTGAGCAGAGAGTCCTTTGGGAAGTGTTGCCTCTCAGATCAAAGAACTGCAGGAAAGTGTACCTTTATCTCAATATCATTAGCTTTCCCTGGATCATGATTCCCCTATGATTATTTTATTTGACTTATGTGGCACATGACTGCTTCTGTACTCTGCGGGAGATCCAAACAAGCATTTTGTGGATTAATCAGAAAATTGCATCCAAACTCTACACCTTTCAGACAACAATGTCCCTTCTACAGAATGCATGCCACTCAGATTAACACCAAAGCAGTCCCTTTGAGGAAATTAGAGAAGAAATGGGTAAGAGATCTGTGGCTAGTGTTTGGATACTGCTGTCAGCTCAGCTAATGCAAGTGAGCAATTTAATCTTCAGAAATCTTCCCAAAAGAACAATGTTTGCTAAAACATTCAGGGAAGGAATCCCAGCCCTGTTAGATTTGCTCAGTGGAATGTATTGTACAAGATTCGGAAGCCTTGGAGGAGGAGCCTAAGAATTAGAGGGGAAGTCGGTGGAGCCCGGCACAGGGAGCAGGTCTTCTGAGAAGGGATGGTGAGGATGCAGCAGCACGAAAGGAAGAACACTAGAAAACGGGGAGCTCGCTGATGGAGGGAGATCTTCAGCCCTGCAAGTGCAGAAGCCATCAAACCATCTACATGAGCCAGCTAGCTAGCAATTTGTTAAACAGTTACAGAGTCAAGGTTCCTAAAATGAAAGAATTATCAGCTTTCCCCTTGATCAGGAGAACCCTTTGTTCTAGTGAAGGAAGAAGAGTAGGCAGAGAAGACACGTGGGCACGTAGGTTTCTACACCAAGATGCCCCGCTGGTTTCCCTAACTGGTAAGCAGCTTTGTATAAATCAAGCCCTTCCCCAGGCTATCAGGGTGCAAATTCTCCTTTAACTCATTTTTCTACAGGGCAAGAACAAGAGAGCCATTCAATATGCATTTTTTATCCCAAATTTTATTTGCAAATACAAATTGGCCATGTAGCTGCAACTGGCTTGTATGAACTCCATTTGGAATAATGATGAAGTTCAAAAGGTTAATCAAGTTATTAACATTTTAAAAGAAGGGAAATTTTCTTTCCCAGATGGCTTAACAGGTGACTCCTATAAATTACACAGTACATTACAGCGGGCATCCGCTCACACAGTTCTAGTAAAGAGCCTGTCAACATTTCCATTATACAGCCCTATTTTCAAAGTTTATAACTCAGTCATAAAACTCTGCTCCAAGATGGGTCTTGGCTTTCTAGCAGAATTTTCGACTTAGCGGCAAGGGTTGTTTTGTTTTGTTTTTCCCTCCTTTCTTCTTCACTCCCTTCTCATCTTCCTCATCCTTCTTTCCCTAGTGCTCAGCGGTTTTTAAACTACTGCTCTAGGGCCTGGCGAGGTGGCTGTGGAGTTAAGAGCACTTGCTGGTCTTGCAGAGAACCCATTCGATCCCCATCACCTACCCTGAGTCTAACAAGCACCTGGAGCTCCAGTTCCGGGGGGGTGGGGGGGGTGTCTGCTGCCTTCTTCTGGCCCTCGTGGGCATGAGGCACGCACATGATGCATCTGCATACAGACAGACAGCAGACAAACACTCATAAATGAAAAAAAAAGATGAAAAATTTTAAAATACTGTTCTAAGTTTCAAAGGGACTTCCTTATAGGGAAACCTTTCAACCCCTTTATATTCAAACACCATTTTTTAGTGCTCAGGTATTGAGGATCTTTCTTTTTTTCTTTCTTTTTAAAGAAACTACTTAAGATCAAGGTGTTTGCATCATAGTCTTTCAAACCATAATGAAGATGTGGGCTTCCCAAGAGGAGATTTTTACCAAAGAAATATTTCTTTTTTTTTCTCTCTCATGAATTCCAAAGGCACCTATTTAATCCTAACCTCTAACAGTAAAAACAGTGCCATGGTTCCCTCATTTCATCAACTTGTGCACAGTGCCTTGAAGAACATAGTGCCAGCACAGTAACTTCCAGAAAGAGTTTAGAGGCCACCAGGGTAGAGAGAGACCAACACCAAATACAAAGTGACAAGAAAGGTGGACAGATGACAGAAGCTCTGTGGCTCCAAGTGTACTTGATCACAGCCTGGGGAGGTTTTATGGCCTCTTCAAGACTGGGATGCAGACTAAACAAAGTTCCCTTGACTTTGACCATGACATCCTCAGGGACCAGGCCAGAGGGGGGGAGAGACAAATGCAAACAGCCAATGCTCTAACCAGAGCCTGCCTGCTACCTCACTGCAGCTGACCTCAGAGCTTAAGCCCCCACTCTTCTCATCTCAGACAGAAAGCTAAGCCACATGGGGAATCTCTCTGCCAATGCAGGGGAGGCAGCATTCCAGGAATGAGATTGAAACATTCTCATAGGGACAAGCAAGGACAGAGGAGTTCTTGGTGGCCCTTGGCCAAGTTTCCCCTGACAACCAGGGCAAAAGGTTCATCTGAAAAAGCCTCAGAGAAGTGGTCTTCCTCAAAATGTCAGCACTTGTCATGATGTGAATTTAGTACCTCCTAAAGTGAGGCATTAGCTGTCCCCTGGAGGAGAGATGTCCCCGGGGCACAGAGCAGCCAGTTTCTCAGGGAGAAACCCAGCTGTC
Organism: Peromyscus leucopus; assembly: GCF_004664715.2. NCBI lineage: Eukaryota > Metazoa > Chordata > Mammalia > Rodentia > Cricetidae > Peromyscus > Peromyscus leucopus. The sequence goes on along the minus strand of NC_051064.1, from coordinate 20,172,000 downwards.
TCCACCAACATCAAGGCAGAAGACTGGGGTTCCTTGGATTGCTCCTCCGACAGCATTTTGGATTGAGAAATGTTCCAGTGGACAGTGCTAAGATTTATCTACTGAACTCAGCCCAGGCACATCTGTGCGAGAGCCTTGCTTACTCGGGCCACTCTCCGGCTGAGTGCCTTCTCATAAGCTTTTCCTAGGTTTTGGTTAGCACACTTGCTCATTAGCAAAGGGATTTGGCGTGGAGGAAAACTGTGTCCCATTACAGTTCATCTTTTCCTCCTCTGAGCCCTGGAGTCATGTCATAATATTTGAATTTGTGATATACATCACCATCATTTCCATAGCAATAGAAACAGCAGTAGTGGTGGAAACAGGATTTGTGTTTCAATGAGAGAAAAGAACTGGAAAGAACTTTGAGAGAACATCTGGTCCTGCCCCTGCCTCAGACAGGTACACAGCTAAGCAAGCTGAGAACTGTTTTCAATCAACATGGTCACACAAATACTGTGCCTAAGCTTGTGGTTCTGTCGCTGAATGAAAGATTGTCCTAGTCCTGTTCAAGCCAACCAGAGCTTCAGATGGTAGGGATGTGTCTCTTTGAACTATTTCTCTGTAGTATTTCACCCAATGTCTACAGATGGTAGATATGTAAGTTCATTGAATGATAGAAATGTGGTATATTGAGCCTAAAATCAACTAATTGGCCAAGATTTGACCTTGATTTGTCTAAGTAAAATATCTTCTATTTAAATTATAACATTTCTATTATTCAAAGAACTTACATAAATCCCAGCACTCAGGAGGCAGAGGCAGGTGAATCTCTGTGAGTTCGAGGCCAGCCTGGTCTACAATGCTAGTTCCAGGAAAGGAGCAAAACTACACAGAGAAACCCTGTCTCAAAAAAAAAACAAAGAAAAAGCCGGGCGTTGGTGGCGCATGCCTTTAATCCCAGCACTCGGGAGGCAGAGCCAGGCGGATCTCTGTGAGTTTGAGGCCAGCCTGGGCTACCAAGTGAGCTCCAGGAAAGGCGCAAAGCTACACAGAGAAACCCTGTCTTGAAACACCCCCCCCAAAAAAAATTAAATATATTTAAAACTTGGATTTTTATATATGAAAAAGTAAACTTTTCAAGTATATTCATGAAATAACTTTTCATTCTGACACCTAAGATATTACTGATTCCTTGCCCAACTCTTTAAATATTCTTCTCAAAAGTAACAAGCTCTTCATCTTAATAATTCTCTTTTTGCTACAACATCTGTGATAGACTGTTCTTTTGTTTATGTGTTAAATTCTGTGGGGATTTAAGGCATTAATATAAGGATTCTGGAACCCTCTATCCTAGTTCTGATATTACTAGCTAGGGGAAATCTTGCTATCTTAATTTCTTTTCCTGTTGCTGTGATAAAATGCTCTGATAAATGAACTTAAGGGAGAAACATTTTACTTTGGTTCACAGTTCAAGGACTATTTTATCATGGCTGGGAAGCTAGTCAATGTGACAGAAGCTTGAAGCAGGTGGGCAAACGACATCCACAGTTAGAAAGAGAGGGCAGTGAATGCATCTGTTGCTTAGTTCCTTTCTCAGCACAGTGCATATACCAGGAAATAGCTCCACCCAGAGTGGGCAGGTCTCAACCATTGAGATAATCCCCATAGGCATGCCCATCTTCCAGCAGATTCTAGAGTCTAACTAAATTGAAAATTAATCTAACCATCACATTTATCAAGGCAAGTAACTACTCTAAGCCTTAATTTTCCCATCTATGAGATCCCCATCTATATCGCAAAGGTTGTTGTAAAGATAAAATAGTGCATGGAAGCCTTTGAAGTTCCTAATTATATAAGCAACAAGTAGAATTATATTTCAAACTACTAAGAGAAGGACGTACCTAGTATTTAATATTGGAGATTGTAAATCAACCTAGACAGACATAATCATCAACTCAAAACAGTAGTTTTTAGTCATAGCCTTGTTTGTTAATGAAAAACAGCACAAAAGTGTTTAAACTACAAAATGGTAAAAGCAGAATTTATCTGTTGCAATAGTGGAGGAGGGAAGGACACTGCTATAAAACTGAGCTCAATTCCAAAAACAAACATATGGAAATTGATTTCCAAGAAGCCAAGGAACATATTGGAGTTAGGATTAGGGTACAGTTGAAAAAATAAGGCATCAAGGAGAGGGGAATTTTTTTTTCTGAATTGGCCTAGCAGTATTCTTTCAGGAGACAAACTAGAATCTATATCCAAGATGGCATATATTTAACACAATATCAAGATATCTTGAGTGAGGTTGAGAGAGCCTCAGAAAACTTACTAGGACTCTTGCTAGAACTGAGGTATGCAAGGCAAAAATAAAAGTCAAAATGAAGACCTATTAGAAAGCAGACCCAGGAGACAATATAAGCAATGCAACCAAGATAAATTTTAAACTCAATGTTCCATCTTTTTGTAAATGGGACATTTTCTTAGTTAAGTTTTCTATTGCTGTGATGTAGCTGGAGTTTTCTCTCCAGGTTCCGCCAAGCCCCAGCAGTCTGACAGCCCACTTATAAAATAAACACACAGACACTTATATTATTTACAAACTGTATGGCCATGGCAGGCTTCTTGCTAACTGTTCTTATATCTTAAATTAACCCATTTCTATAAATCTATACATTGCCACATGGCTCATGGCTTACCAGCATCTTCACATGCTGCTTGTCATGGTGGCGACTGGCAGTGTCTCTCTGCCTCAGCCTTCCACTTCCCAGAATTCTCTTCTCTACTTGTCCTGCCTATACTTCCTGCCTAGCCACTGACCAATCAGCATTTTATTTATACAGTGATATCCACAGCACTGTGAAGAGTCACCATGACCACGGCAACTCTTAGAAAAGAAAACATTTAATTGGAACTGGCTTTTGTTCAGAGGTTTAGTCCATTGTCTTTAAGGCAGAAAGCATGGCAGCATGCAGGCAGACATGGTGCTGGAGAAGGAGCTGAGAGCTCTAGATCTGGATCAGCAGGCACCAGGAAGAGATAATGAGCCAATAAGCCTGGGCTTGAACTTCAAAGACCTCAAAGCCCACCCACTAGTGACACACTTCCTCCAACAAAGTCACACCTACTCCAACAAGGCCACACCTCCCACCAGTGACATTCCCTGCAAACCAAGCATTCCAACACATGAATATATGGGGCCATTCCTATTCAAACTTGCACAAACATGTACAATGTCAGTTCTAATAAACAAACAAAGAAAATTTGCTGTGAGCGAAACTTTTCCTTTCCTGCTTTTTTTTTCTGTCATGCCTCCTAACACCATCAGCTGCAGTAAGAATGACAATTGGCAAACTACAAAAAGAAATTTGTCCCAGATAACTCCAATATTTCATTGAAAAATTCCATGTGAAACTATCTTCATAATTTTAATGCAGCCTTTGGATTCCCATTAGACCAGGGTCCAAATATATTTTCAATATGTGTTGGAGACCCTTGAGTTGGTCCTTCAGCATAAAACAATAGATGCATGTATGTCCACATGTCCTTTTAGGTCATATCTGTAGGCACTAACAATTTCAAAACTTTAGACCTGAGACCCCTGTGATAATTATTTTCAACTGTCAACTTGACACCTGCTAGAATGTCATAGGAAGAGCCTCAGTGAAGGATTATCAGATTGGCCTGTGGGTGTGTCTAGGTGGGGAATGTCTTGCTTACATTCATTGATATGGGATGTCTCAGGCTAACAGTCATGGCACCATTCCCTAGGTTTAGAGTCTGGACTATACAAAAGAAGAGAAAATGAATGGCACACATCCTGAGTGCATTCATTCTCTCTGTTCTTGACTGTGGTTGTGTCTAGCTGCTTCATGTCGTGCCTCTTTGACTTCCCTGCAATGAGACTGCAACCTGGACTTGAGAGCCAAATAAAGCCTTTCTTTCTAAGTTGACTCGGAATATTTGATGACAGCAATGGGAATGAAACTAGACAGCCCAGATGACTTTTCCCTCTTTCTGTGCCTTTCTGACACTTTCACCAGAGGGACACCCATTGGTCTTCCCTACATGATCTTAGCCAAAGCCCCAGTGATGCCATGTGTCTTCCCTTTATGTTGTGTATGAGTTAGTTTACAAGGAATCTGTTTTCTCAGTAGTCCTCTTGTACTGTGTGTGTGTGTGTGTGTGTGTGTGTGTGTGTTAATATTTGTGTCTCCTCTAATCAATACTAGTTCAATTTAGCTTTTCTAGCATTTCCTTCCACAGCTAAGCAAACCCAGCCTCATTTTCACTTCACATTTTCTTCTCATGCATCTATCAGTATTTTTTCTATTATTTTTTAAACCTTAATATAGTAGTACTAGTTCAACAAGAGCTTTGTTAGTTGATGAATGAATCCATGAGGAAATAAATGCTATTAAAACCAAGAAGAAATCTTCCTAAATAGGAAACCCATATTATTAACCAACTGTGTGGTCATTATATGTTGATTCTAGATCACCAAGGCACCCTGCCTATCCATGCAATTTTCTAATGATCTGGATCTCATTAAGCACTTGTGAATTAATTTCCAGGAAGTCAAACTACAATTGGGCCCTAGAAAACTAAAATGAAATAAACCCAAACTGTGAACATTTTCAGTATGAGTGATCTTTCAAAACATTTCAAATTTATGTATCACTTTTATATTTCTAATGATGGGAATAAAGTCTGAAACAGCCAAAACAAATACAACATTTGTAAATATAGCCTTGATAAGTAGAACAGTGTGTGTGGTAGGTAGGAAAAAAGGCCAAATTCATGATCCCTGAAATTGCAATGTCTGCCCCACACCTGTGAAAGAAGTTGTAATTCAAATGATGGCATTTTCTAACAGAGACTGTTGTCTGATGTGAACAACAGTTTCTATCCAAATAAAAATATTTTTGAAAACTTCTGAATGTAAGTCTAATATGGAAATGGATTTGAAATAAACATTAAACATGTTGTCATCTGTTGCCGTGCTGAGTCACTGAAGAATAACCTCCCCGTGTTCATATTTTCAGGCTAATTGGTCCATGGCTGCCAGACATGAAGAAGAAAGAAAATGTGAACGTCACTAATTCCACTAGGCTGTAAAAGATGCACTACAGACACATCGCTCTGTGGAGATGAGGTCGTGGATCAACACTGGAGTCAAACCAGGGTAAACATTCCTAGGTTGTCAGAACATTTTATCCAACAATTAATCATAATCAGCACATTCCAATAACCTTGATTAATTTCATGCCTAATTTTTTACATCTCAAAACTTCTATCAAAATATACTTACATATCTAACCTTTAGAAAACAGTGTTTCCTAATGAGTTTGGGACATATGAGGAAGAACTTGGAGCAGAAGAAGAAAAAGACAAAAGGGCGTAGGGGGCACATGAAGTTGGGAGGGAAAGTGTGAAAAACAGGGAAGGAATTGGAAGGGAGAGGACGTGGGTGGACTTGATCCACACATATTAAATGCATATCTGAATACTAGTTTAAAAAGAGAGGAAAAATCAGGAGAATGGAATGGGAGACGACAGCAGCAGATCAACAGAGCCTCGGCAAGGAGGGAGAGGAGAGAACCAAAGAAGGTAGGGTGCCCACACTTGCCTCCTCAGCCTAGCCTGTCTTCTGGGGAAAGATCTAGCCAACAAGCAAGCCCTACTCCTGTCTCCTCAGGACTAAGACACACTGACCCCCCTCCTCCCACCCGAACCCTGACTACTCAAGCTCACTGTCATTGAGTCTACTGTGTCTAAGGCATCCTGAGTTCTGAGGCCCTAATCTCAATCACAGGGTTACCTAGCCACTCTTATAGCTTTAATGTCATTGTGGGTCAGCCTTGGGGTACTCAGGGTGATATAAATGGTAAGCAGAGGTAAACAGGAAATACCTACAGCAAGACTCTTCAGAGGATTGAGGAAATGTCCTTAGGAATTTTAACAATTTTAATTTAAACCTCAGAGGAATTTTTAAAAAAAATCTACAAGTTCATGTTTAAAAATATGAGAAGTTAAAGGACATATTATGACCAAACTTACTCGAAAACAGTGTGATTCCAGCATTTGAGAGGCAGAGACAAGGCTGGAGACCCAGCCAAATTTAAGACTCACTCAGAAGTTACAGAAGCCCAGACATGGTATGGATAAGAATATGGAATGTAGGTCAGTGGAGCAAAGCGGATTCCAGACACTCAGCTACACATATGGCAACAATATCAATGTGGATAACCAAACTCCTCGGCAAATAGAGCAGAGAATTGAAGAAAAAGTACAAAATACACTTTAGCTCATATTTTTCTCAATACTCAAAAAAGAATCATAAGTGTAAAATATAAAACTATAAGACCTTCAGAAAATAACAGTTATGGCTTTGGACTAAGCAAAGACCTTTCAATTAAGATGCACACACACACACACACACACACACACACACACACATACACACACACATTCACTCACTCACTCACTCACTCACACGCACAAAACAACAACAAAAATAAACTGGCCTTCACTAAAATCAAAAGCAGCAGAATCTTTTTTAAAATACAAGGTTAAAGAAATGAAAGAGCAAGACACCAACAAGGGAGAAGATGCAAAAGGATACCTGATACCTGACAAGGACTGTTGCTGAGAGCATGAGGCTGGTCAAAATTCAGAGAACCAACAACCCAGATATGAAAAGGATAAGAAAAATAGGATAAAGGATTTGAACAAGACAATTTATCGAAAGGAACACATGAATCAGATAAGTGTGTTTAAAAGCATGGTATCTTCAGAAGTGCCCATTTGCTGACACACTGCTGTGTGCCCTCTGGGATGGCTCAGCAAAGAGTCCTACCCGGCAATGGCAGCAGTGATTGACAGCCAAGATAAACACAAGAATCTGGACTCAAAGGATTTTCACATAAATTGTCTCATTTACATGATAGTCTAGAAAACACAAACTAGTATAATGTCACCTGATTTCTTGAACTGAAGTAAGAAAGGATTATTTAGATAGCAACCTGAAAAAAACCTTCTGGAACCATAAAAAGTGCTCTGTAACTTGACTGTGGCTATAATTTTAAAACAATGTAAGTTTGTAAGCTGGATACCTAAAATGAAGCATTTCACAATATGTAAATGATATTTCACTCAACCAAAATGAATATTACAACAAACCCAAAATTAATTACATAAATATCATCTTGTGAAATAGAATTTTACTGGCATTTAATTAAATTGAATTAGAATTCAGTATCATATGTATTATTCAAATTTTCTTTTTTGATGGACTTTCAAATGAATAAAATACATTTTCTTAAGTGTTTATCACAAATAGAAGTTGCTTGAAGGTGAGACCTCATTGAATATTGCTGTCATTATTTGGTTTCTATAGCAATTGCCTGCCACAGGGCCTAGAACCATCCCTTGAATATTATTAGACTAGAGATCTATAAAGGATTCCATAGTTGGACCAGGGGGGAGGGCAGACCTTAGAATTTTCCAATAAGTTTTCATAAAGTTGGATCAGATGAGTATAAGTATTAGAAAAATAACTTCAAGCTTAGTTTGTACTGGTCTGCAATGATAAAACTGTCCAGTAGAGAATAATGTCCCAAAGACAGCACCATCACAAGGGCAATAATTACATTTAGAACAGGTGAGACTCGCTGAAAACATTGTAAGCAGTCCAGAAACTGTCAATTCTCAGATTACTGAAAAGCAAACTGTAAAGAAAGAAAAGACAATAAAAAAAATCTAACACAGTTTTACTCATGTTTGGAAGCAAGCTAGATGTGCGGGCTTTCCAACCACCATCTCTGTCCTTAGGATATCATTCCTCAGACTCTGTGGCCTTTGGCCCTAGATGCCACCCCACCTGAGACTGATCTACATCTCCTTATTTCTCCTCTCCACATTTGAATAAGCAGCCGCTGGTTTTAACAGGTGACTTTTGTGCACATGAATTCCCCAGTATTTTAAGAGTGACTTTAGGATTGATTTCATGGGAATGCCATCTGTGTAACCCCATCGGTGCCCACAGGCAGGAGGGCCTGCATTTGGTTTAATATCTTGCTGTCGCCATCTTAAAATTCTTAAACAGTTTTAAAGCAAAGGCTTCACATGTCTTTTGCACTGGATGCTACAAATTATCTAACTGATCTTACCTCCAGAAGTAATACACCTGATCTGAGGCTTCTGAGTTCCACTTCATATGCCGTCAAATGTGTGTTGACCAAAATTAGTCGTCTATCTCAAAACACCTATGGAATTAGAAATTGCAGCCAGGTCTGGCGGTACAAGTCTGAAATCCCAGAGCTAGGATGTTGAGGCAGAAAGACCAAGTTTGTGGCCAGCCTGGGTATACAGTGATTGGAAGTCTACCTGGACTATATGTGACACCTTGCATCAAAAACAAATTTTCCAAGAAAAAATTAAATAATAATTTACCACACAATAAATACAGAAAAGTGGAAGGTTGGGCTGGTCTCCTGTATTTCTGGGAATTTTTAGAAAGCAGAAATATTACAGAGACAATTTTTGAAAGCCTGGGAGTCCACTGCTTCCAGAAGAAATAGAGCACAGAAAATTCCACAGAAAAAACACCTTCCTTTTCTGTGATCAGCTGTCTTTACATAGAGGAGTGTATTTAGATTTGAGGCTGAACTTTCATTTTTATCCTTCTTGCTTGTTAATATTTTATATGGTGCTCTATCAATTCACTCAGTAACTAGAAAAGAGGCCCTGTTCTGTGCCAGATATTGTGCTTAACCAGAGACCTAAAAAAGAAAGATAAAATGAAACAAATACACAACAAAGAAAGCACAAAAGCTCACTTAAATAGTCCTTCCTGGTCTTGCAGTTTTGGTTCTTTCTCACCACTACATTGATTATTTAACCCAGGAACCTGGTATTTTTTAATGCCAGGTTTTATGATACAACAATTGGAGAAAGTCGGACTGTGTGCAAGATGCTCAGTAAATGTTTAGAGTGCTCCAAAGCTAAACCACGCTGCCTTTCTTTCCTGGATGTCAAATACACGGGCTATCATGGTGCCCACAGATCTGGCTTCCAGCCCAGTTAGCCTCTGCAGCCAGCAAGGCCCAAAGCAGCCATGTCTGCTGTAAAGTGGGCTAAAAGCATTTAGCTGGCATTTCAAATGCTGAGTCTTTCTGCAAAATGGCAAATACTAACTCGTGTGCTCTGGAGCGGAGCTGATTTTAAAAGGTTTGGAGTAACTGAACCTTCTCCAACTTGTGGTCCAAATGAAAAGCAGTTGGTCCCCTTCAAGTCTTCCTTCGTCTCCAGCAGCACTGCTGGGGCTCTTGGGTTCTGGAAAAGCATCTCTCGAGCATGTTGGCCAAAACACATAGCAGCAGCTAAGTAATACCTATTTCCATGTCAGCTCCTGGGCTGAGGAAGTGACAACTGGCTGAGTTTACGCTGGACCTGGAAACATCCTGGGTTCATTTATACTTGAGGTTACAAGTGCTGTTTTTCTGGGGTAGGCAAAGGGGGCAGTGTGTATTAAATGGCACTCATATATTTGAAGGGTCGTAGCCCCTGACAGTTTGGCTACAGTGAACTTGGTGAACTTCCAGTAAGGCACGTGGAGGCTTGTGTTCCTCCCTTCATATTCAAACTATTGCTTTTCCCCCTGAAGTTTTAAGGAACATCTATTTCCATGAGAACTATTTTCTTTCTCTAAACCCCACCCCACTGGACACATGACCAGTAGGAGCCAATCAGAACCCTCCTCCAGGTTTCCTCACTGGCTCTAAAGGAAAGGAGCTGTCTTCTCTGGTCCCTAGACTGTGGGAACATAACTTGGATTAGTGGGGTCTCGTGCAGCCCAGTAACTGAGAAAGACGGAGCTAGACTGTTGGGAGGAGCAGTGAGTTTGAGAGGCTCCAGAACTGTTGCTCAAACTGTCCCTTTTGTGTTAGTTACAGCATCTCTCTTTCATGTTTGCATTATTTAGCCTGGCTCCAAATGCCTTTCTGACACTTCCAAGGAGAACAGTCCTGACTGCTTCACTCCCTGTTTTGAAGGCTACGTGTCCACCACCATAGACACGGAGCAAATTCAGAAAGTGTCCAAGAGGATGAGAAGTGACTCTTCTTACCCAAGGAAGCCCACGACAAGCGGTGACTTCCTCGTGTGCAGTCTAATTTACGGAAGCGATCGGGGTGGGACCTGATCGCCATTCCACATCACTGTGGAAGATAGGTCCCAGGCAGGGCTGTAGTCTACAGAATAATTTCACAAATGTGAATTCACCAAACAAGGTGAACGGGATGAAAACTGAGGCCATAAAAACATAGAAGATAAATGGCAGACTCGTTCAGCTAACATCTAAAATCACCTTCCAGGCCTAACAGTGTTGAAGTCCAAGGATAATCACGGTAAATGCACAGGGAGAAGAGGGGAAACAAGAAAACAAGGAAAGGGCAGAATAAAGTCAAACTTCCCGTCTCCCTTATGTGTACAGTCAAGTACGCAGAAGACAGAACCATTCGTGTTACTACAGGAAACTTCCCCCTAAAGAAGAGAAGCCTGGATCAGCGGGTGTAAGAGACTGTATTGTGGAGATACTTGATTTCGTCTCCCTGATATCCTGCACAGCACTTCCTAACAACAGGTCTCCATGTAGACATCCAAACCTTTTCTACATCACTTCTGTGCTATGGGAGTGTTTATCCTAGGCTCAAGGCCAACTGCAAGCTCTGGTTAGCTTAATTCATTGAGAAATCTTCAGTCATTATTCCTCAGAAGAGAATCTGTCGTTTGTGTCTATAACTAAGACCCTACCCTTCTTCAGGTTCTCTTCCTCGGGTACCAGTTTAGCTTATTTAAACTTGACTAAGATCCAGCATTTGACCCAGTTTAGATTAAACTCATGGAAGCTGATAGCTCTCGCCATTTCAGACTGCTCTTTCAGTGAAGTCTCCCTGGTAACCTGAAACCAGCTGTGGTGTTGATACTTCCACCACAGAAATCAGCCCACATTACAAATTAGGCCTACATCTTTATCTCATACAGCTGATTGTTAAACATTTACCAGTGCAACACTGAGTACATGGTCCTTTAAATTAAAAGCTGTAGAGTGGGTGATAGTTTTATATCTTCAAATATTGCCCTTTCTACAATCTCTTTTTATTCTGTCTTCTATGTCTCTCAAACTCTTGTTTAGTTTTTTTATTTAATCTCTTTGTCCAGTGCTTCATTCTAGGTAATTCTCTCAGCTTTGCTATCCAAGTCACTTTTTTCCCTCAGCTGTACATATCTAATACATAACTCATACATGAGGATATCAATGGCATGCCTTTATTTCTAGATGTCTATGCTCTTCAAATTTACCTCCTCATAGTTGTTCTTGGTATGTTTTATCACATTAGATTAAAATAGTTGAAGGATTGGGTAACTTTTTAATAGTTCCATTATCTCAACTGTGTAAGACTTTAGCATTCTAGTCTCCTAACTCTCCATCATGATAGCCACCCCCCTCATGGTGTTTAGAAGTTTGCATTGTCTCCCTTTCTTTTTCTTCCTACCCTTAAAATGCCTGCATACCTTGGTATGCAACCACCTTGCTACAAAATCATTTCGTTTTTGCCTTTTTTTGAAATAAAAATAGAAGATAGTTTCTCAGCTTGGACATTCCAGCACTAAGTTAGTGATGTAAATTCCCACTTCATATCTATTTGTGGCTCAGAGTTTTGAAAGATAACATTTTTTTAGACACACTATCTGAAGCAGTTAGCAGATTTCTACTAGTTTCACTTTCCTGAAAGAACAGCTTTTCCTTTCCAGGATCCTGCTCACTTACAACCACTGCCTTACTTCTCAAGTTTACAGACATTAAACCAGTTTCTAATCCCCTTTCCAGCCTTCGAAACCCTCCCTGTACCTGCTTCTAAGCTTGTTGCCTGAGCTTAAAATCATCTTTATTTCTGACATGCTTAAAGAGATCTTTTCAAAACTTAATTTACATATTTGAATTTTATTTTTCTAACTTGTATCTAGCATGTCTATGGTTTCATGACTGGAGAACTCAAGACTGGATAGAGATTTTGTTTAATCAGTTGACCTGCTGCCAAAACCAGGAAACAACCCTATTTTCTTAAAATGTATATATGCCTTTTCATCTGTTTGTTTATATGCACAGAGAAAATTCTAGAATAGTAACCACTTAATGTTAATGATTGCATTTCCAGAGACGGGGATATGTTTGTTTGTTTGCTTGTTTATTTAGCTTTCTCTATGTGGATGCCAACTGAATATTTTGGCAGTTAACTTCTCTCATAATTTTACTGAAAAAATAAACATTGGTTATAGATAAATGTTAGTGACTTCCCACATCTGTTGGCTAAAGACCAATTTACTTAGCATGCTAACCAAAGATATCTAATAGCTGACTTTTCTCTGCCTGTCGAGATCCATTTCTCAATGGTTTCCCCTTTTTCCCCACTCCCTGGCTCACAAGACAACCCAGCACTTCCTAGGAATGCCTGCCACTGCCACATTCCTGTGACTCTTCAGAGGCTCCTCCTGTGGTTGAAATTGTCCCAGCATGTCCTCACCGTCCCAGAAGATCCTACTATTACTCACCATCCAAGACCACTTCTCTCTTTAAAACCTTCCAACCTTCATTTCCTCCTTCAGTCTTCCCCGTCTTAACCCTGCCTCACTTACCGCATTAGATCACAGTTATTTTTCTGTCTGTTTCCTTTAGGGAAGGGCAAAGACTGTGTCTACTTTCTTTAATGCCTCATTTATCCAATAAATGAGTTCATGAATGAATAAATGAAATGAATGTTCACCTCTTGCTGAGTTAAAAGCAGATTTCTCAAGGATTTCATGCAAGTCTATGGGTGGGACACAGGTTCACTTGAGATGCCAGATTTGCGTCTTTCTCTGGGTAATAGTAATTAGGGATGTCTGGGAAGAAGCCCTGAATGATTGTTGGAATTTTTTAGGAAGAAAAAACCAATCATGTTCTGTAATGCATTATACGTAAATTAACTTTAGTTGTCAAAACACTTCCACAATAAACATTTCCCTCAATCAATTGAGGAGATGAGGTAAACAGCCATGTGCCCAGTGAGAAAGCTGATGTTGAGTATGTGAGACTTGTCCAAAAAGTTAAGGAAACAGCTGTGACCTGTGTCTTCCATGCCTTGCCATGTTATCTGTACCCTACAACTCTGCAAGAATTCTGTCCCCACTGGTATCAGAGTTACAACGACAACCATCATCTGCTACACTGGGGGAGCTGGGCCCAGCCCCATGCAGTACCAGTTTCTCTCTGATTCGATGAGTGTCTTAGTGCCACAACCTCTGGCCTCCATGTGCAGGCATGGTTTCTCCAGATCCCAAATGAAGCTGTAATGTTATCAAAATTCCTTACTCTTGGTTATTCATGAACCTGAGTCCATGAGAATTTTCTGAAGGACCCGTGCCTAGTGCAAGCTATTAACTGCTTTCTTCACCACATGTCTAAACTTCTGCCAAACCTAGAACCCTGTCATTGCGAGACCATGAGCCATAGCCATGTTCTATCTTTCTTATCATGAGTCTTTCTTACTGTAACATGCTCTTTCTGTTTAACACTTAACCAGAACAGCTGTAGAACAAGGAATAGCTAGAGTTGAACAAAATACTTGGCAACAATTGAAGCTAGCCCACAAAAGAGAAAATCACAGCCATCAAGTACAGTGTGTAAACCCAATGGACGTGTCTCATCCACTTTCTATCTCCCCTACTTCCTTGCATACCAATAACTTTTTGGTTAAAGCTTTATTAAATTATTTATCATGTTTTAACTGAAAGCAAAAGTTCTACCCAAATTGTCCAAATAAGAACTGGACATTCTTATTGAGCAGTATTCCTTATTTCATTTAGCTCCTTGGAAGTTATTACAGGAAGGAGAAAGTGAGTGCAGTTTTTTTCTTACAGAATCACTGGCTAATTTTCCACAGTTGTTAGGAATCTATACCAAGAACTAGGTGATGGAACTAATCTATATTACTTAACCATCTTTGCAATGCTTCCATTAAAATAAGATACATGTATTCAATCTAAGCTCTACTAAATATTATTATTATTATTATTATTATTATTATTATTATTACTATTATAATAGGTAGAGGTATTTTGCTCACATATGTGTCTGTGTACCATGTGTGTGCAGTACACAAAGTGGCCAAAAGAGGGTATCAGATTCCTGGAAGTAGAATTACAGGACAGTTGTCTACCACCATAGAGGTGCTGGGAATTGAACCCTGGCCCTCTTAAAGAGCAGCCAGTGTTCTTAACTTCTGAGTCGCCACTCCAAACCCCAAATGCTAGTAAGTCTTAAAGAGTAAAGCAAGGAAGCACAATTGTGTGCATTTCTTTGAGATCTTAATCCAGGAGGGGCTGGAGCTGACTGGCTTCAACTCCCCATGACTGGTTTATAATTTTATCTCATATGGAAATTAATGGAGTACTTTCTGCAGATAAAGAAAATAAACATGTACCTGCTATCAGAGTGGAGAGTGGGCAGTGCTAAGCATTGCTGTAGTGAGAGTTCATAGAGCTGACAAATAAAAACTCACCAGGGCCGACTGGCTGGAGTTGACCTATAAATATGGCACAGAGCCGAAGAATGAAAGTTGAGTAAAACTGCTTGGTTTGTTTTACTTTTCTGGTGAAATGACCATTTGTTTCCAAATAGTCCCAAAGCTCATGTCTTTAATGGCCATTACTCCACTGTACTGGCATGCTTCTGAGGGCTTTGCTTATTCTCTAATTATCAAAAAGGCTGCTGGAATTTATTAAGAAATTATAAATAATATCCCAAGTACCTTCAAAACCAAGCTTGGCACTGACCTTAACATTGACATCAATGGTAGACTCCTCTGGCTCCCTCTGAAAGAGAATTAGACAAATCCTGGAACCACCTGAGTCAAAGATGAGACAGGCAATTATGTGCTAGTAACTGCTGTTCCCAACACTAGCTTTAAAAGCATTTCAAATTGGCACACAAGAGTAAATCAAAACAGTTTAATTAACAAAGTATAATCTTCAAGTTAGGTACAGCTGTTTAATTAGCTTAGACGTTATATAAAAGTCACACTCTATTTTGAATTATGGCAAGCAAAATGTGTACAAAGAAGTCATGGTAGAGACTTAAGATCCGTTCACTGTTAATGTAACTGTTTACTCATCCAAGTCAAATCCTTTTCCAGTAAGGATTATCACAACACATACTTCACTTTTAAAATGGTAAAATAAAAATAGAACTTAGTATGGTCTAAATCCCAGCAAAATCCAATGTCAAATTTCAATTCAACCCTAGTGGAGATGGTCTACAAGTTAATTTTATGGATTTTAGCATTATTGTATCCCATTTTTCTTCCTCAAAAGTCAGTTTTCTTCTAATACAACTTTATATATTCTTCATTGATCTTTAATATGTCTCAGGTTGACTCCAAAGCTTCAAACCTATGCTGGGCTTCTGCACAGCCCCCCCCCCACACCTCTATGCACACACAAACACACACATACAGAGAGAGAGAGAGCTTTCTCTTACCTAGAATCTACAAGTGCTGATATTATAATCTATTCTTTATTTTCATGATGAAATATTTTCCCTATATCATAATCAGCCTCATCAACATGCAAGTAGAAAACATCACAGATACATAAATATACATGTGCAGTATTTATATCTAATATACGCTCTAGCTGCATATATATATATATATATATACATATATAGATGTAGAATTTTAAACACATGCATAGAGGAAGACAAGGAGAAATACTGAGAGACCTGATCTAATACAAGGCATTAAGCAGAGATAAATGCAGGTTCCTACCTCTATGTCAGCATTCTATGAACCTTACATTCCTAGCACCTAGCATAGTGTCCTGCTCATGTAAATACTTAATAAATAGTTGTTGAATGCTAAAGGAGAGAAAATGAGTATTGAAAAAGTGACACTAATCAGCAATTGGGTAGAAGAGACAAGGTTTAACACATTAAAACCACCAGTGGTCCTCACTGACACCAAGGTCAGTATGAAATAGAGCCACGGCAGTCATGGTATGTGTCTATAGAAGCCTCCATCTGAGGAATAGAGGTGTAAGTCCTGATCCTGTGCTACCCAACAGTATGGACATATAAATAGGAGAAGCATAGACAAGGACATGGGTGACAGGTAGAGTGCTGGATAGCCCCACTATGAGACAAAAACTTAAAGAAAGCTCTAAGCACTGCGGAGCTTTCTGGGGAAAGGGATATGGCTGCCTTCCTCTGACCTCAAGTTAATAACTAGTAACAAACAGTAGCTACACACAGAGGCTTTTGGGACTGAGGTTGGAAGAACCTTTCTCCAGTGATAGTGCCGTCCTTCTTCACCACCAAATAAGGAGGAAGCAACTGAACATCTCCCCCCACCCCAACTCAGGACACAATGTAAGCAGGTGACTAGGTGTCTCATGCTTCTCCCAGCACAGCTTAACCACACTTAGCCATCATGATGGATCCTCAAACTGTGAGCCAAGACAAACCTGCCTTCCGTTGCTTTTGTTGAGCATTTTGTCACAGCATTGAGAAAATTCAACAAGGTACCTTCAGACTTTGGGAACAGACAGAAGTAAAGTGAAAATGACAACCTAGTGCAATTGAGTTAGACTCTGAGTATCGGTGATTCATGAATGACAGACATCCAAATAAAACTGTGATTCAGAGAGAACTCAGAAAAGTGGAGCTTCTTGTATTTCCCTGAGATTTTTCCAAAGAAAGTTTGGAAACTAGGTAAAATGTAAATAGAGATACTCTTAGCACAGAAAATAGCCTCTGAAGTCAATGAAGTGTGTTCTATGTAGCTAGAGATAGCTCACCTGCAACATCCTAGACAAGAAATATTTTCTCCCTAAAACCTATGGTCCCTAACACATAATGAGTTGTCAATGAATAGTTATTTATCTAGGTAGAACAGATACAGTAAGGAAGAAGGAATCACCAAATGCTCTGACTTTCATTCTCAGATTAATAAGAACAAGGATGAAAACACCTCATAGAGTCACCTGTCAGAACACTCGGCTCTGGGCTTGGGGTGCTATTCAGGGAAACTTTTGCAGATGAGCATGGCTGGCAGATATAGAGCCATAGAAGCAAAGCCTGAGCGTTCTAGGCTGGTTTTGCTTTCTGGCCAAGCCTTCTGCTCTCTGTTCAGCACTGTATAAAAACAGTTGCTCAAGACTCCCATTGCCATGGTCTCTTCTTTCCCCAACATGATGGACAGATACCCCTGAGATGTACTCCCTGAAGTTGTTTCTGCCAAGTATTCTATCACAAGCAATTATCAAAGCTAAATTACATAAACAATGTGTACCAGGAAGTGGAGGAGCTGCTATAACCCTGACCAGGTGATCTGTAACCAGTTTGTGGAGAGAATGTGGAAGAGTTTAGGGATATGGGCTCTGGAAGCCTTATAGTCAGTAGTGCTTCCCGAGGCGTTCCTGTGGAAGCTTTGAAGATCAGGATGCCACTGAAATGTAGACAGTGGACACCATGTTCACGAGATTTCAGAGCAGAGGAAGGGCCTCATCAGGAACTGGGCTAGAGGACATCTATGCCATAAAATGGTAACAAATCTGGCTATACTCTGATTGTGTCCTGAAACTCTGAGATTGAATCTACAAGTGATGGACTAATTTGTCCGGCAGAGGAAATTTTTGAAAAAAGAATGACATTCTGGCTATGGCATGGTTATAGTTAAATCCTTTTCACTAGATTTGAAGTGAGAGAGGCAATGGCAGGGACGAAGGGAGCAGAACAGGAAAAGTCTTTAAATAGTAGGTGCAATTTGACAAGAAAAGGAAGGTGGGCAAATTTAAGATAGGCAGGGATCAGTAATTGTTGAGGAGCATTAAAGAGACACTACACACCCTATACACTTTGCATTTGGAACAGCAGGACAGACCCCACTCATTCATTAAAGTTTGCTCATGAAATAGCAAATTGATTTGTAGGAAGAGTGGCTGAAGAAAGACTGTGAAGATAAAAATTCCAATATGACTGGTTAGAGAAGCATGTTCCAGGTTCAACTTCCCTGGTACCCTGAGCCAAAGAAACCAAGGTCCAAGGGAGCCAAGTTGTACCTCATTCTGACAGCAGAGTCTACCTTGTCCATGTAGCATTCATTTTTCAAGAATACAGACTACAAGTATTACAGAGCCATAGAGATACATACTAACATTTCAGAAAGCTCTTGGAGACAGTGTAGCAGGGTACACCCTACAGAAAAACCCTGATAGCCTAATATATAAAGCTTTAAAGGTGAAAATGAAGACTCCAGGATATTGGAGATGCCAGATACATAGAATGGACTCTGGAGAAATCTGTAGGCAGTAGGTGGAGCTGGTCCAAGAGGGACACCATGTTTACCACCATTTTATGATCAAGTGAGCCTCAGATCCTAGAAATGGGGCTGTGTTGTTTGATGTGTTTGCCCTGCCTGCTTTTAGTCTTTCTTTGATCCAGTATATTCTTTTTATTCTCTTGTTCCTTCCTTTTGGAATGGGAATGTTTACACTATGCTACTGTATATTTGAAGTATGTGACATGTTTAAGGTTTTTATTATTTTACAGGAATTCAGAGCTAAGAGATTATCTTGAGTATCAGAAGAGACTTTGGACTTTTGCAGGTGAACTAGAATGCACTGAAAGATGAGACAGCCACAAGAGCCTAGAAGGCCAAGTAGTGGAATACTGTGGTTTGAATGGAAAGTGTTCTCCATGCATTCCTGGGTCTGGACATTTAACTGATCTCCAGATGATGGCGCTGTTTCAGGGACCTTGTGGAGCTTTCCAGAAATGGGACCTAACTGACAGGGGCATAAGGTCAGAGGAGGGCTTGAGGGTTCAAGGCAGAATGAGCATCAGGCTTGAACTCTGTACTTAGCCAGCAGCATACAGGGTTGGAAGGCTTTCCTCCGCATGAGTCCATGGCTCTCCTGTGCAGGGCCATGCATGGTGACCAGGCCTCCATCTGGTACTGGCAGTGTCTGTGGTCTACACAGTTGGCACCTAATGGGTGCTGGGCTCAGTGTTTCTCCGAAACGTGGAAACAGAAGGCTTTGGTGATGAAGTAGAGCAAAAGGACGGCTCCAGGAATGAAACACCTGTCTCAACCAGAGAAACCTCTAGCTTCACAAGGAAGTAGCTGAGCCGACTGAAGGGAAACAATTGTACCATCTAAAGAGGACAGAGGCTACCATAAAGTGTTCTGGGAAGTCTAACTTTTAGAGTGCAGCCATGCTCATCCATTACATGATCAAATAAATTAGAAAATCTTAACCAAGGCTGTCTGTGCCCTTTAAATGCCAGAAAAAGTAGATCCTAACCTCACATGCCTATATGGTGAGAATATTTATGTTTTGTAACGACCAACAACAAAAAGAAAATGGCATCATTTTCATTTTTGTATAATTCAGAATTGTGGTGACTGGTAGACACCCCGTGGGATTGCTTCAGCAGAGAGCACTGGTTTAGAAGCTGGCAGATTACATGGCTGCGCGGAGAACCATTCTCCATCAGTATACCTCTGTTGTAAGATGGAAAACATCTAGAGTTCTGCTATACAAGGCAGTTCCTATAGTTCACTATATGGTATTATGCAACTCTAAAATGTGTTAGGAGTGACTGTGTGTTGTATACTCTTATCCCACAAAAATATGGTGACAGTTATGTTTAATATTTTATTTATAGTGTTGATATGACAGTCCGATAGTCAGATATCCAAACCCACCAAGATGTACATATTGAACATGTGCATTTTTAAACCAGTGCCCCCTTTCTTAAGCAAATCTGCTGGTTCCTAACTAACCATCACACCTCAATAAAACTAAAGGTGGAACTGAGCATTGTGATATGCTACTCATTTCATCCAGTAGCCTATGGTTTCATATAACTCCATCCATAATCTATCTTCCCTATAGGTTTGTCCATCTTACTAAACCTCTGTATACCTACAGACTACCCTCTATTTCAGCCTTGTCCAAATCATCCTGGAGTTACTAAATCACATTGCTTCTCTCATCTACCAAGCCACTGACTTTCCTCAGCCCAACCAAGGCACCTATAGCATGGAAGTTTCCCACATCTAACCCAGCCCATCCCACACCAAAACAATTCCTGCTCAGCCATTACGCCTTCATGCCGCAGGAGTTAAGTCATCTGGTTACATTGCAGCTGATGATATGTGTCCGTTTGTCTCCTCTAATGACTTATACAGCCTTGGGGGTCGAGCTCATGTCTAATCTTTGCTGCATACATCTAACACCACTGAATGCATCATTACTGTGCATTACTCCAACCCAGTGGGGACTCAATAAAAACTTGTTGACTGACTGGTTTAGCACAGGGGTGATTATTACGTAAGCCACTTTGGTAAATAAATTTCAAATAATGACCAGCTCACACAAATGTTTTACTAGCTCACCTTCCCTGTGGAATTAACATAAAGAATGAAAATCAACAGTCATTTCTACTTGCCCAACATTAAATGTTAATTCACCCCAAGAGAGTAGCAATTTTCAAGCCTAATTTCAAGTCAAAATGTCTGAAAGGGTTGTCATTCTCGGTGACATGCTGGGAAGAATCAAGAACTAAGGTATCAAATCCAGTTGCTTCCACTAGGTATGAACCTCAATCCTGAGATCATTATTTCCAGCATATTAATTATGATAATGATACTTCTGACATATTATTTTAATTCATATTTATTCAAATAGATATCATTTACTCTTAAGGACTTGTACCAAAAGCAATTTCATAGAAATATCAATTTTTAATTTTATGCCTAGTTGAAATTAAATTGATTAGAACTCTTAATTTTATTTTGTAGAATTCTTTAATAGTTTAGTTAGTTCAGTATAAAGGAATGTGACCATAAAAAACACCACAGACCTACATATATATCTGAAGCAATAAAATTAGAAATCAAATTTCAAAATAAATTTAATAAATTTGTCTTCTGTTTGTGTTATCCCTTTAAATAAGTCTATACTGGGGGTAGAAGGGAGCATGGGATTTTATGCTCACTCTATTTTAGACTTGTAATGTGAGATGGGACAGAGAGGTGGTATGGCTCATAGTTCAAAGCAAGACCTAGAAGATAAGCATGGAATTAATTCTAACTTTATAATAGGCAAAATTTGTTACCTGCCAAATTATTTTGGCCAAATGTCTTCAGTATCAATTAACTTTTGTTTTTCTCTATATACGAGAATTTTTTGTCTCTGTATGTGAGATTTTTTTTAAATCTATATACAGTTTTTTTATCTCTATGTAAACTACCAATTTGTATTATAAACTTTAAATAAGAATTTAAAAGGAAAGAGTTTTAAGATGTTGCAAAGCTTGAGGACTCTCAGTGCTGTACAGTCAATTCTATTAGGCTTATTCCAGGATATTTATAGAAAAATGGATTAGCCTATTCTCTGTGAGCTGTCAAAAGAGAACCTGATTTCACCATTTGAGATTGGCTCAGCAAGTAACAGGTTCAATCGCATCAAACACTTGCAACATTTCAGGTCCCAGAAGGTTCCTTCAAGTCAGGCGTTGCTTGATTTGCCATGACAGTTTCTCTGGGGCTGTGTCCTAAGAAGCAATAATTGTCTTTGAGAACCTTCTGGGTAAAAACACAAAACAGCAGCAAAGGAGCCACAATGCAGCATCACACATCCAGAGAAACACTAGAGGTCTCAAGGGCAACAAAGTGAGTACTCGGAGCATATTTGACTTTAAACCTAGTCTCTCTACATTTTCACCTTTCACGGACAAATAGGAAATACAACAAACTGTCATAAGAATTTGAGACTTGCTGAGGTAACTTCATTTTCAATATGTCTAGCTTCTTGGGACCTCCTTACATTATCAATAGAAATAGTGTTTGCATGAAAGAGATCCCTACAGAACAAAGAAGGACCATGACCTAATATCGAACAAAGTTAACAAATGTCATTAAGTGAGATGACGGGTGATGAGTGATGGTTCCACCCAGTTTACTTCTCACAGTTGACAGATCAAAGTCCCTTCCTATGGGATAAAAACGGAATGCAGTTTCTTAGCCTTGGAAAATTCTTTCATATAATAGGAAGTCTCTCTGGGGTCTGATGTTTCCTTGGGCATGGGAATGAGCAGGAAAAATGTCACACAGACTGGCACAAAACAAGTTAAGACTGCATCACAACATATTGGCCTGTTAAGACACAGGAATAAATAATAGGGAGGTGCAGTCCTACCTTATCTCCAGATATCGTGGCACACTGTACTCAAGAATATCATATTGTATGATACATAAAAATAGATCACCAATGTCATGAACTTTTGAGGCTGGAAGGCACTAAGGAATCATTGTGTCCAGCAACCTGTATCATTCATGAATATTCTTCTGGCCAAAAGGTAATTTATTTCCTGATGGGACTTTGCTCCTGTAATATCCATGACATGGCTCTCTCCGAAATCCTTCTTTTTCTGTGACAATAGGCCTAGATATTACAGTCTGCCCTGTCATGGCATGCCTTACCCTTCAAGACACAACAGAGAAAACTAAATTCCTCTACCACCTAACATCCCTCAACTTCCTGAACCTGGTTTCCTCACCCCTACCATCACCAGTATCACTCTCCAGGTCTTCTCTGTCCCCTCCAGTGCTCTTTGTGGATGTCGGACACAGTCCTCTCAATGTTCTAATGAGGTTCCCTGGGAATGATCCAGTTTTCCTAGGCCCTTCTGATATTGTCTAGGCCTGAGACTAGAACCCGGTGTCGTTCTGTCAGGGAAGACAGTGCAGGTGGCTCTTGCCTCCCCCTTGCTCCGGGTGTGTTCTCTCCTTGATTCTCCCAGATCTCATCAGTATTTTGGTGATTGCGGTCATCTGAGCACCTTCTCACTAATCTGGACTACCAACGTGTTTACTTAGTACTTTATGCCACACAAATTGCTTTCGTCTCTGTATCTCATTTGACCTGGACAGAAACATACAATAAGGGTATTATTCTCACCATTTTCATAAGGAGAAACTAATTTTCTCCAATCAAGTGCACTTTCCTAAACCTCATAAGTCAGGTGCAAAGCTAGGATTCAGACCAGGTCCTGTGACCACAAGTCATGGGCTTTTGTAGCTATAGTACTCAGCTGTAGACTCCTTAATGAGTATGGTGATCCATAACTGCAAAGACAAGGATTCTATGACAAAATCAGGAACTGGGCCATCTGTCACCCACTCAAGATCCCTGCCTTTATCTAACTTAGTGACCTGTTGTTTGTGATCTGATTATTTTTCAAATTGTTTTAATTTTATTTATTATTGTGTGTGTACATATAATGTGTGTGTGTGTGTGTGTGTGTGTGTGTGTGTGTGTGTGTGTGCACAGCATGCAGTGGGGATCAGAGGAAAAGTTCTGGAGTCAGTTATCTCCTTCCATTTTGGGTACCAGGAAGTGAGCTCACATTGTGAAATTTGCTTGCATAGCAAGATCTTTGACACACTGATCCATCTCTAGCCCTTATTGTTTAGTTTTCAGTAAAAGACCACATTTTCAATATTTCACCCTTCTGATATTTCCCTGTGCTCCAAAATTGTCAAAAAGATCATGAACCATACTCAAGTTCTTTGTAAATTCAGATCACATCTTAAGATGGGTTTGCTATTACTAAAACCTCTTAAATACCCATGTGCCATGGCTTTCCCTTCTCTTGATGAATGGCATCGATTTAAATATGTATGTATACATACATATAAATATACACATATGTATATCTATACAACTACATATAGAGACATAGTATGTGTGGTGTGTGTAAATGAGTGGGTCTGAGACCAGGGTCCTGGGACACCTAGATGCCTCTGTGACCTTTCTCTGCTTCAAGAGCAGGACATGCCTCCCTGAGAGGCATAACAGAAACTCCAATGTAGGAAGTTAGAGGACATACAGGGTTCATATGTTATTCAATATCATAATTTAATTTTATATTGAAAAAAATTATTGGTTTCCCATTACAAATTGCAGGAACTGGAGCAGTTTTTAAGTTTACTAGCTAGAGCCAGGGATTTTGGAGTCTGAGAAATATTGCCCAAGTTAATAATATTCCATAAATCAGGATCCCTGGATACAACTGGGCACTTGGCTTGCATTTCCCACCTGGTATACACAGGGTTTCCTGTCAGGGACAAGGACAGAATCTCTAGTTAGTGGAAAAATACAGACCCCCAATAAGACAGGGAACTAGATCAGTTTACAGTCAGGTTGCCTAGCAACAGGACATTGAGTCAGAGCCCTTGACCCTCTCACCCTGTAAACATCCTATACAAACATCCTGTTAGCTTGCCCCACCTTATGCAGATGACAGCTTCTTGCTCCCCCCACCCTGCGGAACTATATAAACCTTTCTGGAAGAAAAATAAAGGGCCACCTTGATCAGAATCCAGACTTGGTGTGTTTTCCTTTGTATCTCCTGTCCCTACATTCCCTCCTTAGGGTGGTCGAGAACCCGTTGAAGCCCTGCAGGCGGGGCAAGTTTCCCACGTGATCTGCTGAAGTTCAAGCACTGCACACATTACTTGCCTGCCTCCCATATCCGGCTCCTCCTGACACATTTAACCTGCTGTCTAGCAGCTCACTTGGATTTTCCCATGTATATTTCTGGGTATTTTGTCAATTCTTCTTTATTCCTCTGACATCAAAAAGCAGAAGTACTCCAGACTAGGTTCTTGGTCTTCCCTTTTCTAACCACACCAAACCCTTACATGGTTGCATTCAGCTGCATCCCCAAAGGAACATCCGTACCCTGATGCTACAGCCCAGCTTAGCCCCAAACACAACCTGAATATCTGTTGTTTAGCACCCCACGGGAATGTTTAAGGAACCCCCAAAGCTAGCATGCTGAACACAGCCTCCCATAACTTCCCTACAGCTGCTGTAAACAATGCTTTCCATCTCAAGAAGGCTGGTGTTTCTCAGCTCACCCAACCCAGGCTAAAGCTTTGGGTTTAGAGCTGAATCATTGACTAATTTTTCACACCTAATTTTTCAACAAGTTCTACAGCTCTGCTATCAAAACATGCTTAGAATTTGGTAAAGGATGGAATTGGAAATAATCATCCTGAGTGAAGTAACCCAGATCCAAAAAGACAAACATTGCATGTTTTCTCGTATATGTGGATGTCAGCTTCGAATCTTTAGATATGTGTGTTACATTTGAAATTGCCATAGAGATCAGAATATAAGTTATGACTAAACAAAAATGAGTTTTAAAAGTCTGCATGTCATTTTTGGCATCTTTACCAAAATCCCAAATTCATAATCTCTGAAAATTAGAGGTTTATATAAGTGCAAAACCCAAAACCTAACCTAGCTAGTAAGATATTCAGTCTGTCTTTGTCCTAGCAAGTGATGATGTCCACGTGTCCAATAAATGCAGGGTTTGTTTCCTCAGATCTTGCTGAAGTGTATTTTATAGCAATGGATACAGGATGGCAATATCTATTACTGGATAATTACAGTTATTACTGTGCCTTCTTATTAAATTCAAATATTCTGAATTCCAAAAGGAACCTCTCTGGCATTTTCAATAGAGAACTATGTGTTATTCCCCTCGCAATGGGAAAAGCAAAAGAACAATAGAAAGAGAAAGGAAGAGAAAGAAGGGAAAAGGGGTGAAGGGAAAGCAGTATGGAAGTAAAGGAAGTGACAGGGAGAGAAGTATGAGACAGGGAGCAAACAGACTGCTCAGATGGCCCCGTGCCTGTTCAAGCCCTCCCTGGCCAGTGTTCGTGACCAAGCCCTTCCTCCTTTGCCTTTAGGCAGACGACACCTGTCCTGCTCTCTGATGGCAGTCCAGCCCTCTCCTCACTGTCTGAACCACTAAAATGTTATCTACCTGATCACATTTCTTTAAAAGACTCCAAGCAATCCCCTATTAGAAACTGGTTCCAAGAAGAGGCTCTGCTGGGACCCTTAATCACTCTTATCTCAGAATTAAGAACCTGGAGGGAAAGAGCAAGGAGGGCAGATGAAAGAAAGGGTTTTGAGAACTTGCCAGGTGGTGAAACTCTTCACACTCTTCTCACGCAGCCTTTCCACAGAGGCTTGCTTTGAATTGAAACTCTGCAGAGCTCTTTTGATATCTATTTTTCCTCTGTCCTTAGACCCTCCACTATACAGACATGGAGCAAAGAGCCACATTTGGTTGTGGGGCCTTGGAATTAATTTAAAGCAAATAGTTTCCCCAAAATGTTTCAATCCACAAACTGAGATTGTTTTTCAAGCTTTTATTTCACTTACTCTGTTTCCAACATGTTCTTGCTCTGGCCCCATGTGTAAATGATTGTGGACGTGTTAAATTAGAAACACATTTTTTGTTGTTATCTTTATCTCTCCAACTTTTAGTCTTCCCTAAAATATCTTATGACCTCCACAGTACCAGAGCTCTGACACATGCATTTTATGTCCCCTCCTTTCTAATCAGATGTGGTGTTAGAACAGCAATTATGCTCAGAAAAAGAAAAGCTCAGTACTTTCTCTCCGAAAATTAAAGATACAAATATTTGAGTCAGATGCCTCAACACCTTTGTAGTAATTGGATTTGAGGCCAAAAATAAATTACCTAATAGGTTAAAATGAAGTAATGTTGATATAATGACTTGAGCAGGAACTGCAATAAGACAAGAACTTCCCCCATGAACACATAGGAGCATCTTTCAAGGGAGGGAGAAAGCCTACATGCTTCTCCAGTTGATGAGGACCCTTTAGGATGTGGCACCTGTGAAAATGATTTTTGGACAACAAGGTTATTGGCCCTTAGTATTTAGAGATAGAGTATGAAAGTTTGCAGTGCAGAAAAAGTGTCCCTGGTCTTCAGGAATCTTCCCTCCTCTTCGGGATTCAGTTCTAAATCTAGAGGCAATCATTTTTCCAGTGAGATGTGTTAGCCAAACTGTCTTCTCCTGTGTGTGACAAATACTTGAGAGAAATAGATATATTTGGGTGTATTCTTTCAGAGATTTCTGTAGATGTAACCAACTGTCTTATTACATAAGAAACACAGAACCAATGCAAAGAAGAAAGCCAAGAGGTCAGAGCTAAGAGCTAAAACCTTACCCTTCCTCCTGCGGTGGTCCTACCTCTCCGAACCAGAGCTACTTCCTATGTTAAAGTCTTTTTATAGTGTTTCTGTTCTGCCTTCTCATTGGTTGTAAACCCAACCACATGACTGCCTCCTCACGGCCTGTCTGTATAGACCTCCAGGTTTTCTATGATTGGTATTGAGATTAAAGGCATGTGTATCCAATACTGGCTGTATATCTGAACACACAGAGACTTACCTAGCTCTGCCTACCAAGTGCTGGGATTACAAGCTTACGCCACCACTGCCCAGCTTTCCTATGGCTCTGACCCCCGGGCAACTTTATTTATTAAAATACAAATAACATTTTAATACAAATAAAATATCACCATATTTCCCCTTTTCTATTTTAATAAAAGGAAAAAGCTTATAACTAACATAAGAAAAACTATATACAAAAGAACAATAACTATATACAATATATACAAGTAATAAATACCTAAACAATGTCTAGTTCATTTGTATTTGACAAATTCAAAGAAAATAATTTCATTATTTATGCTATTATATCTAATTTACTTTCTATCCTAATTAATCTTCAACTATAACTATCTAATCTTCAACTCCCTCAGAGACCCAAGAAGGAAATAATATTAGCTAACAAGAATAAAAACAGGAAGTACATACAAGCAACTTCCAAAAAATTGTGAGTTGACAGAAACAGCCAGCTTCTTGGACAGTCATCTGAGGTTTCTCCACAGTGTTGGGGCATCATCTTCAGCCTATAGGCTTAGCGTATCTGACAAACTCATTTGTGAAGTAGGATGTACACAAGGTCAACAGTTCAACCTCACATTGGGTGAGAGCAGTCTATATACCAGAAATACCTGAATTCCACTAGTGTCCTGTCATGATTCAGGATTTTAAATTCTGGAAATTGTTGATGTTTTTTGAATTCAGTTGTCCATTCTTCTTGGCTATGTGTGTATGTGGCTTCATCTCAGCATCCTGTTTTTCTCCACATCCCTCTATTAAAAGCCATTCTACTATTGAGAGACGTGAGCTTAATTACTCTTCAAGAATAACTGTTTCACCTGCTGTCCCATTACACATCAGAAGCCATCGGCCCACTGCCTATTAAGCTGCCTTTGAAGAAAAGGGCACTGTACCTTTTCCGGATTGCGAAGGCCACTTCAGGGATGGTGCCATATTGTCCTGGCCTCAGAAGATGCCTTTTGATAAAGCCATAACCACACTTGTTTTGACAAGAATCAGTAGTCCTTTGTTTCGTGTCCTGTCTGTCCTGTTTGTCAGCAGTTGATTCGAGGATACTTTGTTGTCCAGTGGCTAACTTTTGCCACAATGAAAGTTAACTCCAATTGCAGTTTTTTCAATGCCCATATTTTCTCTGAAGTAGATTGGTACTGGCAGGAGCCGACATGTCTCATAGTCATGACAAAAAAAGAAAAATTTTCTAAGTTATTAAAACATTTTAAATGCCATATTCTGTAGATCTCTGAAGGGTTTGAAATATAACCTGTCTATCTAAAATATATCTATTCAACCTTGAAAACATACCTATATGACTACAAGTTCTATAATAATGTCTAACTAATAATTTTCATTTTTTTATATCCTAATAGTTGGTAATAACAACATTCAAGGATCAGAAAATTGTATTACATTGTTAAATGAAAGGTATAAGTACAATTAGAAATATACATATAGCATTTTCTAACAATATCAATTTCAATATATATAATTTGTATTCAATATAAAACAATCCAATCCAATATAAAGTATTTACATTTTTCTTTTCTTTTCTTTCTTTTTTTTTAAACAAGAACATTAAATCTAATCTCCTTTGCTTAGCTCTTTTCCTAACCCTTGACAACAACTTGTAACCAACCCCTCTAATCCATGAAAATTATCCCAGACCCAAAACCCATTAAAAGACCGGGAAAAAAAAAAAAAAAACGCCTGCCCCACACCACCTCTTTGGGAATGTGGGCGTTGTATTCTTGAAATTGCTTCCTGCTGGGTATGGGCAAAGTTATATTTATCCTGAAAAGAAAAATTTTAGGTTAATTGTCAAATTCTAGGAAAGGTAACTATATCCTTCATTATTATCCAGTGTGTGTATAATGCCAAAGTTCAGGGTTTATCTCAAATCCTTATTCAAGTAGTCTTTGAGCCTGGATCATCTCAGCTAGCTCTCTCAAAATTGCTCTGAGCACTTTGTAGTTCAAAGTTGATCTGTAGATGATGTTTGTCAGCTTAGTGATGTTATTATTGTCCACGTGGAATTGTTGTTGTTGTGGGGCCCCATCTTCTTCCTGGAGACTTCAGTTGATGTTAGGCCTGGCCATGAATTCCTGCAGAAAACTGATAAGAGACTGGAATACAAAGACATATATATGCAGCTAATTGAAGCCTTTTTTCTTTTTAGAATTAGTTAGTACTCTATATGACCTTTCATTATCTTAACAAAGTTTAAAATTTATATATATCTATATATATATTAATCTTGTGAATTTTGATATAAAATTCATACTTTAAGAAAAGTTTAAAGGAGCCGGGTGTTGGTGGCGCACGCCTTTAATCCCAGCACTCGGGAGGCAGAGCCAGGCGGATCTCTGTGAGTTCGAGGCCAGCCTGGACTACCAAGTGAGCTCCAGGAAAGGCACAAAGCTACACAGAGAAACCCTGTCTCGAAAAACCAAAAAAAAAAAAAAAAAAAAAAAAAGAAAAGTTTAAAGAATCAGAATAGAATCAAAGAGTTGAGATTAGTAATAGAATAGTCCCTTAATTAATTTGGCTTTTCTCCTGTCCCATAACAGAAGATGGCTCTTTTCCTTCTGGCATGATACAGGGAGTTTGCATTTTCCTTTTAACAACAGCCTTGAGTTTAAAGAAGGAGAAAGCCATTCTCCAACTCCAAAGTCAGATTTAAATTTTAATTGAACTGGGACTATTAGAAGACCAATGGTGTTAAATTTTTAAAGAAAAGCAGAAACAAACATTTAGAAAGAAATAAAATTTTTTAGATGATATACCATATGCCATTTTACTCTATTTCTTGGGATAGATGATTTGTCCCTTTTCTTCAGTTGTCTCATTTGTCCAGTGTTTTCAAATTCCTTAACCTTCATTCTCCTAAAAGACAAAAACAAAAACCTTTCCCCAAGGTTTTTTGGGGATGTTTCTTTTTGACAAGTTATTATCTGATTAAATGAAAAGGCATGTGTTACTGGTATAAGTTTGTTTAAATTGGATGTTCATGCTAGTTGATGAACTATCACCTCCTCTAATTAAGAGGTCTCTCTTGTTCAAATCGAACCTTTATCAATTTTGATGGTACCCACAGCTTATCTTCTCCTGTAGAAACAAAAGCAAAACCTCATCCCCAATGTAACACATATCCTGGTTTCCATTCTGAGGTCAGCACATCCTTAAAGTATATAGGCTGATTTAATTCTGTAGTCTTTTCTATTATCCAATGTCTCTCTGCAGCTGTTGTTCCTTTCTCATTTGCATTGAAAAAATTCAAAGTTAATAGAGCATTATGTAGTCTATTTCTGGGGGTTTTTGTTACCCCTTTCTATTTGTTTAGCATATCCTTTAGAGTTCTGTTTGATCTTTCTATAACTGCTTGACCTGTAGGATTATATGGTATGCCTGTAATATGGTTTATATTATAATAAGCAATAAACTGTTTCATTTTAACAGAGACATATGCTGGAGCATTGTCAGTTTTAATTTGTGCAGGTATACCCATGATGGCCATAACTTCTAGCAAATAAGTGATTACAGAATCAGCTTCTTCAGAACTCAAAGCAGTTTTGCATTGAAATCCTGAATAAGTATCAATTGTATGGTGTACATATTTCAATTTTCCAAATTTTGCAAAGTGAAACACGTCCATCTGCCAGATTTCATTCCTCTGAGTACCCTTTGGGTTACATCCTGCTGGTAATGGCGTTTGATTGTAGAAGGAACAAGTAGGACATTTCTTTACTATTTCTTTGGCTTGTTGCTAGGTTATGGAAAAAATCCTTTTTTAAACTTTTACTATTGACATGATGTTTTTTTATGAAATTCTGAGGCCTCCAGCACATTTCCTATCAATAATTTATCAATCTCATCATTGCCTTGTGCTAGAGGGCCTGGCAGACCAGTATGGGATCAGATGTGAGTTATATATAAAGAATGACTCCTTTTCCTGAATGTATCTTGCAATGGAATGAATAGTGAAGTTAGTTCTGAAGCATCAGGGATAAATTCTGCAGTCTCAATATGCAATACTACTCTTTCAGCATACTGAGAGTCAGTTACTACATTGAGAGGTTCTGAAAAATCCATTAATACCAACAGAATAGCATACAATTCTGATTTTTGAACTGAATTATAAGGACTTTGAACCACTTTACTTAAATTTTTGGATTTATAACCTGCCTTTCCTTGTTTGTTGGCATCTGTATAACATGTACAAACTCCAGATATGGGTTTTTCTGCACAATTCGAGCTCTCTTTATAAGATCAATTCTATCGCTTTTGGAATATTTGCTATTAATTTCTCCCAAAAAATTACTGCAAGCTCTTTGCCAAGGATCACTTTCTATCCATAATTTTTCAGTGTCTTCCTTAGTTAAAGGTACGACAATTTCTGCTGGGTCTATGCCTGCTAATTGACGAAGTCTCAATTTTCCTTTCCAAATCAAGTCAGAGATTTTTTTCCACATAAGTTTTTAATTTTTTATTTGGTTTATTTGGTAAAAATATCAATTCTAATATATTATCTTCCCTTTGCATTAATATTCCTGTTGGGGAATGCCTAGAAGGGTAAAATAACCAAAATGCAATCCAGCTTTGGATCAATACGGTCTACTACCCTTCATGTACTTTCTTTTCTACCAAGGCCAATTCTTTCTCAGCTTCAGGTGATAATTCTCTTGGACTATTTAAGTCCTTGTCACCTTCTAAGGTTTTGAACAAATTATTTAGTTCATCATTTTTTACCCCAACAATAGTTCTTAAATGAGAAATGTCTCCAAATAATCTTTGAAAGTCATTAAGAATCTATAGTCGATCTCTCCTAATTTGGACCTTTTGGGGTCTAATTTTTTGTAGCTCTATTTTATATTCTAAATAATTAATAGAATCTCCTCTTTGTATCTTTTCAGGAGCAATTTGTAATCCCCAGCAAGGCAAAATTTTCCTTACTTCTTCAAACATTCTTTCTAAAGTATCTGCATTTGTGTCAGCTAATAAAATATCATCCATATAATGATAAATTATAGATTTAGGAAATTTTTTACATACCACTTCCAATGGCTGTTGTACAAAATATTGGCACAGAGATGGGCTATTCAACATTCCCTGTGGGAGAACCCTCCATTGAAATCTTTTAACCGGTTGAGAATTATAAGTAGGCACTGTGAAAGCAAATCTTTCTCTGTATTTTTCTTGTAAGGGTACTGAAAAGAAACAGTCTTTTAAATCAATAACTATGAGAGGCCATCCTTTTGGTAATAGAGTAGGCAAAGTAATTCCAGACTGTAGAGAGCCCATTTGGCTGAATTACTTTGTTAATTGCTCTAAGGTCTGTTACCATTCTCCATTTACCAGATTTCTTTTTAATAACAAATACTGGAGAATTCCAAGGGCTGGTTGATTCTTCAATATGCTGAGCATTTAACTGTTCTTCTACCAGCTCTTCTAAAGCCTGGAGTTTCTCTGTTGTTAAAGAAGGCCATTGCTGAACCCATATAGGCTTGTCTGTTGACTATTTTAAAGGTAGAGCTGTTGGTGTTTTTGGAAGATTATCAGTTGTTGTGCCCTGTTCTTGTATGACATGGATGGCTGATGAGTACTCATTAGAATACTATCTTCTAATGTTTCTCTCAGAAACATGTACTAGTTTATGATTTTTTTCTGAGATTGAAGGGATATTAATCTAAGTATTCCATTGTTGTAACAAGTCTCGATCCCACAGGTTCATAGCTATGTTAGCCATATATGGTTTTAATTTTCCTTTCTGTCCTTCTGGTCCTATACATTAGAGCCATCTTACACTCTGTTTCACTCGAGATAATGGCCCAATTCCTAACAGTTGAACGTTTACCTCCTGAAGAGGCCAAGTTGGATGCCTCTG
Source organism: Peromyscus leucopus (assembly GCF_004664715.2). Classification (NCBI taxonomy): domain Eukaryota; kingdom Metazoa; phylum Chordata; class Mammalia; order Rodentia; family Cricetidae; genus Peromyscus; species Peromyscus leucopus. Next base: position 20,138,737 of record NC_051064.1, on the reverse strand, counting down.
GTGCAATTATGGTAATGTCCGCACCTGTGTCTACCAGACCAGACAACAAAACACCATTTATTTTTATTGTTAATTTTGGTCTTTGTTTGTTAATAGAAGTTTGCCAAAAAAATTTTCTTTATGTTTTTTCCTGAATTTCCTATTCTCTCTGTTTCATCATCCCGATCAATATGATTTATTCCAATAGGCATTTGGTTATTTAGTTGCTTTGAGTAGGGGTTTCCTCTACAACTGCAGGAAAGGTTTGAACTGGATTTACTGTGGGGGCCTGTCTGAGGCCCCTCTGAGTATTTCCCGAAGCCCGAGGCAAAGGATTAACCTGTCTGTCCCTTGTTGATCTACATTCGTTGGTCCAGTGTTTTCCCTTACCACACCTTCTGCATACTCCAGAAGGAAGGGGCATTCTGTTGCCAGTGTTCCTTGAAGAAACATTATTTCTAGGAATGACCTGTTTACAGTCCCTTTTCAAATGTCCTTGCTTTCCACATCCAAAACATCTAACATTTCTCAAAACTTTTGAAATTGCTTCTCCTACCCACATAGCATCATGGTAATAAGCCTCAACATTAACCGTTTCTCTAATCCAGTCTCCCAAAGGTACAGACCTTGCCTTTAACAGCCTGATTATTCTTTTGCATGCTGCATTTGCATCCTCAAAGGCCAAAGATTCAATTATTATCTGACTGGCCTCTGAATTCGGGACCATTCTCTATACTGCTGAAGTCAATCTTTGTAAGAAATCTGTGAAAGATTCTTTTGGGCCCTGTATAACCTTTGTAAATGACTCAGGTTTTTTCCTGGTTCCTCAACTCTGTCCCATGCATTCAAGGCTGCCGTTCAACACAGAACTAGGGTTTGGACATCATGTAAACATTTTGTTTGTATTGAAGCATATTGGCCTTCTTTAATAAGCTGATCCTGGCAAACTTGTATTCCTTTATCCCTCCATTGTTTTTCTATATTTTCACCCTCATTATTGAACCACAGTTTCCACTGGAGATTTTGTCTGGGTTCAAGAACAGCCTGTGCCAAATCCCACCAGTCCTTTGGTAAAATCCTATTACAAGTTGACCAGGTGTTTAACATTTGCTTTACATATGGGGAATGCATGCCATAAGATGCTACTGCCTCCTTAAATCTTCGTAAGTCTAACATTTCAATTGGAGTCCAAGTATTTTGTTCGTTCTCTTCATCAGGTAGCTGATGTATGGCTACGGAATAAATTAAGGGTGACTGTGTGAAAACTGGCTTTCTTTCTGTAACCTTATGATCCAATTTTGAAACAACTTCACTGTTAATTTCTTCTGTCTGAATTTGAATTTCTCTATAATTAATTTTTACAGGTTTAACAAGTTTTTCTAAGACTGTTATCCTGGCATTTAAATTGACTATCTTTTTAAATAGTAAAATGAGAATAAGAAAAGTAATAAACTGAATAATTCGATCAATATTAATCTTCTCATATAGTTGTTCCATTGTCAGAGTGCCTAAAATTTCAAACAAAGCCCAATTTTCTTCCAATGTACACATAAAGCCCATTTTTTAAATGTAGAAAAAAAATTCTCTTTTAAATAGATATGTTAACTGACTTACCAAGTCTGTGTGGAACAGTAGAAATCCGAGGGAATTTCAAAACAGCCACCTGGTATTTGAGGTGTGAATCCAGAGAGAGAGAAAGAGAGAGAGAGAGAGAGAGAAATCATAGTCACTTGAGCTGAGTCAAGTCTTGGTTTTACAGGCAGGGGCCCTGTTCAGCAGGGCAGGCCTGAGTTGTTTGTAGCAGTTGCAAGTAGCTCCAGCTGCGGGTCAGTTAGACCTGGGCCCGAGCTAGGGAGCCAGGCCGCCCAGGCTGGAAACCAGACCTGCCACCAAGCCAAGCCAAGCGGTTTTTAATGGATTCTTGTCACGTTGGGTGCCAAATGTAGATGTAACCAACCATCTTATTAAATAAGAAACACAGAACCAATGCAAAGAAGAAAGCCAAGAGGTCAGAGCTAAGAGCTAAAACCTTACCCTTCCTCCTGCGGTGGTCCTACCTCTCCGAACCAGAGCTACTTCCTGTGTGTTTGTCTTTTTGTAGTGTTTCTGTTCTGCCTTCTCATTGGTTGTAAACCCAACCACATGACTGCCTCCTCACAGCCTGTCTGTATAGACCTCCAGGTTTTCTATGATTGGTATTGAGATTAAAGGCATGTGTATCCAATACTGGCTGTATATCTGAACACACAGAGACTTACCTAGCTCTGCCTACCAAGTGCTGGAATTACAAGCGTACACCACCACTGCCCTACTTTCCTATGGCTTGCTAATAGCTCTGACCCCTGGGCAACTTTATTTATTAACATACAAATAACATTTCAATACAAATAAAATATCACCATAGATTTCAGTCTGCTGTAGTGAGGAAGGAGTGGTGGTCAGGGAGCAGGGAGAGTGGATCTCTGCACTAGCCGGCTTCTCCCTTATTCCATCCAGACACCCTGCCTATGGGTGGTGCCACCCACATTCAGCATGGGTCTTAACATCTTTACAGACACTCACAGAAGTGTCCTATGCTGATCTCCTATGCATTTCTCAGTCCCGTCAAATGGACTCTCAAGATTAGCCATCATGGATTGCTAAGCAAATAGAAAAGGTGTGTGTGTGTGTGTGTGTGTGTGTGTGTGTGTGTGTGTGTGTGTGTGTGTGTAAGGACAGGGAAGAGATGGATGGAACTCATGGTTAAGATGTATGTTCTCCTCCTCAGAGAATTTATATAACAAACAGCATGTCAAAGGCTCTGAGAAGTCATGTAACCAAAGAAACTTATTTCAACCACACAAAATAAAATTCCCCAAACTTACATAGCCATCAGCCTTTCTGTATATCTACTAATAGCTTGCAGGAATGGCTTTTCTTAGAACAATATTTGAAAACATTGTTAGAAAATTGTTTTGTAGAATGTGGATCTAGGTTACTCTACAATGTTAGCATCATAGGAGACTTATCACTTAGTTCTTGTAGATTGGGAGAGGAGGGTTCTTCCTACAGTAAGGCTGCTCACCCTTTCGGCACTAGAGTCATGTTTGATGTTGATTGATCTTGGCCTCATCTGAGCTCAGTCACCAGCACTGGCCCAAGACAAATGTCTTCTCCAACCGGAAGCACCACAGTTGTTGTGGACTGCACTAGACTGTGCTGCCTGTTCCAACACTCTTCTCCTGTTATTTTTCCTCTGTGTGCATCATCTCCTTATCTGCAACATGAAGGTAAAGAGCCAGTTGTCTGCTTTATCAGACAGCTGTTGAGGATGAAATGATTCATTAATATTGAATCCTTAGAAGGCTGATGTCACATACCTTGATGAGTAAGAAAAAAGAAGAGTCAATCATGCATCTGCATATTTGAAATCCTGGGCATGCACAGAGGTCTCAACATACTGAAAGACCAGTGTTACAGAGGAGAAAAGAACGGTGCTTTTGGACAGAAAAGCCAGCATGGAATACCACAGAGCCTGCTTCTCTGCATGCTGGAGAGCAAGCTTACATTTGAAAACCTGTGTAGAGTCTCCTCCTCTCCTTCTTGCAGATCCATCTGTCCTGTAGGAAAAAAGAGAGTCCCTATAAAGATAAAAGAAATAGCATATGGATACAAAAAATTTACACCACACCTTCATAAAAACTATCATTATCTTACAAATTCCATTGTAGCCAGAAGGTATGGAGGACACCAAGGAAACAAGGCCTTCTAAACACAACAGGACCAATGTATAGATGAACTCATAGAAACTGTAGCAGCATGCACAGGACCAGTAAGTGTTTGGGCCAAATGGAGTCCTAGGACTGAGAGGGGAAGTGGACAGAAGCCCCTATCCCTAATCCAGAAGCTATCTCCAATTGATAACCATTCACAAATGAAAAGTTAGTTTTCTACAATGAAGTCTCACTGGGTATACAAAACACTTTCAAGGCCAGGCCCCAACCCAGAAGCAGATAGCCAACAAAAAACAAATTCAATGGCATTTTCGAAAGTTCTTTGTCTCATAAAGTTTTATCAGTGGTGTTGTTTGTTTTTATAGGTCCTTTGTGTATATATTATGACTTCTAGTCTTGTGTTTCTATGGGATTTCTTTGTGGGTGAATATATGTCTCCATGTCTATATGTGTCTCTTGGGCTTTTTCTTTGTTTCTTTTTCTTCTGTTTTTTTTTTTGTTGTTGTTGTTTTGTCCTTGCTTGTTTTTATTTTATCTATTATTATGATCTATATTATAATTATTATTTTATATGCCCATTTGTATCCTAATAAGAAAGAGAAGAAAAGGTGTGGATCTGGGTGGGTAGGGAAGTAGGTAGGATCTGGGAGGGTTCTGGGGAGGGAAAATTGTAGTTGGTCTTGTCTAATTTTCTTTGAACTGCCAGCCCCCAAATAATGACAGAGACTTATTAATTATGAGTGCTTGGCCTTCGCTTAGGCTTGTGCATAATTAGCTCTTATAACTTAAATAACCAATTTCTTTTCATCTACATTTTGCCACGTGGCTCTTTACCTCGCTTCCATTCTGTATGTTCAACTCCCTCTACGTCTCACCGGTGACTCCCCCACACCTAGATTCTAACCCTGAATTCCTCTCTTTTCTCTTTCCCTGGAAGTCCCACCTATTCTCTCCTGACTAGCTATTGGTCACTCAGCTCTTCATTATACCAACCAGAGACACATCTTTACAGTTAACCAAAATCAAAACACATTGTATTTTTAAAATCTATTTTAAATTTAAAAAAATCAATATATAATCCATCTAGACAATCAATTAAACTAATATATTTATCAAGTAAAAATATAAAACAAAAAAGTAATCTCACTGATTATTTTGGAAAACTAGACATGTTCCTAAGTTCCCTTATCCTCACAGTCTTGGCAGTTCCTAGACAGTAACATTTGGGTCCCCTGCTGGAGTGTATGCCGATGTCCAGCCAGTGTCTCCACCAGGACAAATGCCACTTACTCCCTCACCTGCAGAGAAGATGTCACACCTTTCCTCCTGGGTCTATGTACCCCACCTGCTCAGCTGTTGCAGTCTTACATCTTGTGCAACGTGGCCTTTGGCTGGAGTCCCTACAGTTTACAGAGAGGACACACACACCCCATAAGCTCTTTGTCAGGGTATTTTATCATAGCAACTGGACAGAAAATTAAGATATCCAGCAATAGGAACTTTTTTCCTCTTAGAATATTTTTATCTTTGACAATACCATACATGTATACAATATATAGTTGATAGTATTTAACCCCAATTCATCACTCATACTCCCTGGGCTCTACCTAATACTACCCCCTCTCTCCTTAATGTCCTCTTCTCCTTTTTGTAAAATAGCCTGAGAAGTCCTGTTAGTTTTGTCTGCATTTGAATAGTCTTAGAGTCATTGGAGCACGGGCAACCCAATAATGGTCACATCCCTGGACAAAAAGGCTCTCCCTCCTCCAGAAGCGGTCAATCACCAATAGCTCCTCAGAGGTGAAAGTTAATTAGCCTCTCTCTCATCCAGGCAGGAATATTGATTGCCTTGATCTTGTGTAGCTCTTATGCAGATAACTATAACTGGTATACATTTATGCATGCAACAACTATGCCATGTCAAAAAGAAAACATTACAAAGAATGTCCATTCCAGCTCTTACATTCTCCCCACCCCCTCGTCCATGATATTGTGTAAGCTTGATGCAGGTGTGGGGGTGATGTAAATGTCCTGTTTAGCCCTTCCTTACCACTCAACTGCTATTCATTTTCAGCAATCTGGCCAGTTATAAGACTCTACATTGAGTGCTGCCCAACTGCAAAAAGCTTCTCTGAGCTAGCTAGCACGGAAGGCCCAATGAGGTACACACGGATTGCCCTGGGAAGGGAAAGCAGATGAGATCTCTATGAGTGAACTGGGGGTGAGGGTGGGCAATGAAAGGTAGGGGATAGGGGATGAGAACATAAGGGATGGGATGGTCAAGCTGGAACAGGGATGGAGTGGGAAAACAATGAAAGAGATACCATGATAGAAGGAGATTTCATGGGGATAGAGAGAAACCCGGTGCTAGGGAAGTTGCCAGGAATCACCAAGGATGACCCCAGCTTGGGCTACTAGAAATAATGGAGAGGTGCCTGAACTGAACTGGCTTACCCCAGTGATCAGATCAGTGAATATCCTAACTATCATCACAGAGCTTTTCTCCTATGACTGATGGAAGCAGATGCAGAGATCCACAGCCAAACATCAGGCAGAGCTCCAGGAGTCCAGTCAAAGAGTAAGAATAGAGATTCTATGAGCAAGTGCATCAGGATCATGATGGGGAAAACTGCAGAGATGACCAAACCAAACTAGTGGGAACTCATGAAAGTTGGATCAATTGCAGTGGAGCCTCCATGAGACTGGACTAGGCGCTCTGCATGGTGAAACAATTGTGTAGCTTGATCTGCTTGGGGGGACCCCTGGCAGTAGGATCAGGATCTATCCCTGGTGCAAGAGGGAGCGTTTTGGAGCCCACTACCTATGATGGGACAGCTCATACAGTGTTGAGGTGGGGGGGGCTTGGACTTGCCTCTACTGAATGTGCCTTCCCATGGGAGGTCTTGCCTTCTTGTGGGGGTGGGAGTGGGGGGTGGGTTGGAAGGGGGAGGCTGGAGGGGTGGGAGAAGGAAAGAGGGGGATCTTTGGTGTGTAAAATGAATGAAAAAATTTTCTCAATAAAAAAAAGCTTTTATGGCCAAGGTTAAGAGCAGCACTAATCTATGAGAATAAACATAAATATTTATAAGGAAGGTTGACAGCATGTCCATTTGGCCAAACAACAGTAGTAGCTTCCCTCTCTAAAGCCATGGGTTTTCAATACAAGATGAGTTCTTTCTAATGAGGCAAGTCACAATTTCAACCAGAAAGCTGTTAATTGTCCCCATAAAAGCCATGCCACTATTAACACCAGTAGAGACGTCTTGATTGCAGTTTATAGGACCTACAGCTAAGCTCATATATGACTCTTCTCTCTCAGTGCTAGCATCTTCAGGTACCATGAAAGTTAGTCCAGCCAGGAAGAAATGTTGTGCCTTCAGCAATAGGGTCTTACCATCTAGTTATGGTGGCAAAATAAAAACACTGGCAATAGTCTATCTTGTTTGGTGGCCTCTGTGGCTTCTCTGAACAACACTAGCACTCAGATTTTCATTGAATAACCCATCTTCTGGAGGAAACATTGTCCTCATGCAGGGTACCTCTGTTGAAACTATTATTAAATACACATGAGTTTACAAAGCTGTGTGTTTACATTAGGCTTTTCACACATCCTTAGTTTTAGTTAACCCAGTCCATCTCTGCTTAAGTCTTTAGCCTCCAGAAGACTCCCCCAAATTTCATAACACATGTGTTCTACTACTCTTGGCCCACCTTAAGGACTTTTCTTCTCTCATTCTCATGGGCTCTTTCTGTCTTCTTGACCTCCATAGACATTCTAAATGAAACAGACAAATATAGAAGTTTGATGTGAGAACGGTCACATGAGAAAGAATACGCAGCATTTATCTTTCTGGGTTTGGGCTAACTTCACTCAGTATTATTTTTCCAGTTCCATCCATTTTCCTGAAATTTTCATAATTTTATTTTTCTTTAAAGAGTAAAATTCCATTGTGTATATGTACACATTTTATTGTCCATTCATCCTGACATCTGGGATATTCCATTTCCTAGCTATTGTGAATAGAATAGCAATGGACATGAATTTGCAAAGCATCTCTGTAGCAAGATACAGAGCACTTTGTGTAAATGCCCAAGAGTGACATACCTGGATCATATGATAGATCTATACTCAGCTTTTTGAGACACATCCACATTGATTTCAGAATGACTGCACTAATTTATACACCCACCAGCAGTGGATAGGGTTTCTCCTTTCCCCATATCCTAACCAGAATTGTAGTCATTTATTTTCTTAATGACAGAGATTTTAACTCAAGTGAGATGGAATCTCAAAATCATTTAAATTTCCATTTCCCTAATGGTTACTTAAGTTTATCAGCCATTTGTATTTCTTCTTTTGAGAATTCACCACTCAATTCCATAGCCCACTTCTTGGTTGGGTTGTTTGTTTTCTTAACATTTAATTTATTGAATTCCATATGTATTCTAGATATTAATCCTATATTAGATAATAAGCTAGCAAGGATTTATCTCCAACTCTGTAAGCTGTTCTTCACCCATTAAACAGTTTCTCTTTTGTATAGAAGCATTTTGATTTCCTGAGTTTCCTTTTGTCAATTGTTATCAACTGTCTGTCTTAAGACAGACATAGTCATAAATAATAGACAGAGAGAACTACCAATCAATCTAAGAGATCTCAGCCACCAGAGGGTCTCATGAAATGAAACTGCTGCTTGAAGAAATAGAAATATAAATAAGACACAGTGTTACTATGGAAGAGAAGAAGCTTACAGAGAAACTGGCATCAGCTCAAGGAAGTTCTAGTTGCGTAAAAATAAATGTCCCTATGGGAAAAAATTCAATAAATGCAAAGAGAAGATAACATTAAGATTTTAATTAGTGCTCTGGAGGAGCAGATGTAAGATATACTCCACAGTACTGATCACAGGCTAAAGCTGTCTGTTGAAAAATACAAACTGGCGAAATCAGTGGAAGAATAATATAAGAATGGTATGTGTTCCTATATAAGATAAAGGACCAGACCAAGAAATCATGTAAGACAGAACAAAAAATAAGGAACATTTTCTAAAAGAACATTATGAATTATCAGATCATAAGGACTTATGTGAAGTGTTAACTGGGCTTACAAGCAGTTAAAGTTCTTAAAGAAAAGGCTTTACAAGGAACTACCTGCCATAATAAAAAAAATTGACTGGATGGTTCTGGTGGTACAGTCGTTTGATCTCAGCACCCAAAAGGTGGAGGCAGGTGGATCTCTGTGAGTTGTAGGCCAGCCTGGTCTACATAGTGAGCTCCAGGCCAGTCAACACCACATAGTGAAACCCTGTCTCAAAAAGAAAGAGAGAAACAGAGATATAGAGAGAGAAGCAAGAGAGGAAGAGATATGTATGTCTTATCCTCCACAACCTAGGAAACTAGGAAAAGAGATATTATCTACAGCCAACTGAATGGAAAGACTGTGAACCAAGAGTTTTATATCCAGCCAAGACAATGTTCCCTTGTCAGATGAATGAAAAATACTATAACGCAATCAAAGTTTTAAAATATATATTACTCTACTCTAATGATCCAGCTGAAGAAAATATTTGAAGAACAATAACACACTGATACATTAACAAGAACAGAAATCTCAACATGAGAGAACATAAGAAAAATAAAAATCACTGTCAATAATTTTTAAATATGTGTGCTATATGAGTGCAGGTGAATCTTCATGAAAATGTATAGGCTATTTGTGTAGTATATAATTTGTGATAAGTAAGGACTGTTGGTTGAAATGGAAGAGCTATAAATTAAGAAAAGGCACCAACTAACTACAAAATGCAGCAGACAGACACAGAAAATGTGGAGAAAAAGAAGACAAAATGTGCTGTCAAGAGAATAAAAAAGAGAGAAAATGTAAAATATTTTACAAGGGAAAAACTTAAATGAGCATCCACAGAGATCACATCTTCCTTCAATGAAAGCAACCATGGGCAGTGAGAGAGCCTGTCGGCCTCCAAGTGATGAAAAGAAGTGATTTCTCTAGATACAAATGAAAGACTAACTATTTTAAAACAGATGAAAACACAACTGGAAAAAGAATGGATACAAACTAAAAACATTTAAATCAGGGATCTAACTCTATTCTGGAACAAACAACTAATAGAAAAGTGGGAGAAATATTATAAAACAAACAAAATTATGAATTACTCAAGAACAAGAAATTTTAAAGAACAAGGTGAATAAAACTAGGAATACTAGGCAAGACAATAGATCACAGGTAGGTTATGGGTAACAGAATACTCCTATACATTGCTGACAGGAAGAAGGGATCTTCTAGTATTTTCAGAAAGCAATATTATAGTGTGTATTTCAAATATTAATCATTGATATTTTATTATTAACTATTAATGATTTGATTTGACTTGGTAACTCCAGTCCTGGGACATAAAAGTATCAATACTTAAATATACATGTACAAGGGTAATTGCTATGGCATTGTTTCTACACATTATTATTAAAAGTAGCTGTAAAAAGGAAATGTGGATACTGTGCTGCCATCTTGGATCTCACTGTATTGTCACCTGGCCTTACCAGTTGGCATCCCTAATGCCTCTTCCCATTTTTATAAGGATCCCAGTGAGATTAGATTACAGATTCTACCTACTGCCTCATGTTACTGTAACTACCTTTTCAAAGACCCTATTCCAAATACATTCTAAGATACTTTGGTTTAGATTTACAACTTATACTTGGGAGAGGAAGATATAATTTAGTTTGTAACTGATGGGTTCTTTGGGGAGATCTGGAGAGCAATAAATGAAAGACCAAGTAAAAAAGAGAGAAAGAGGAGAAGAGGGGACATGTGGGGAGAGGAGGGAAGACCATGCTTTTAAAAAATAGGTATGCAATATAAACACACATATATAAATCACATTTATATGTAGGCATTGAATAAGGATATAAGTATAAAAGATTGTCTTAAAATATACAATTTCTCATTGTCCTGGGAACAAGTTCAAATTCTAAGACATCTTAGAGTCCTTCAGCATCAGCTGGCCTTATGCCCTGTCTCCTCTGCCTCCTGTATTTCTAACCTCACACTCTCTGATCTAGAAGCCCAGACTGCATTCACCTTTCCAGAAACTCCAGTTTTCACTGATTTGACTCATTGCCCCTTCTCCCAGGACATTGTCTCCAGCCTGTCCTGTAGTCAGGAGTTTCTGTCCTGCCTGCCAATTCCTAAATAACCAACATAGAAGCTTAATATTAATTATAAATGTTCAGCCTGTAGCTCAGGCTTGTTTACTAGCTAACTCTTACATTTAAATTAGCACATATTTCTTATCTATGCTTTGCCCCATGGCTCATGGCATTTTTAACCTCACTTTTACATGTCCTGCTTCCTCTGCAGCTGGCTGGCATCTCCCCTGACTCTGACCTTCCCATCATTCTCCTAGTTTGATTGTCCTGACTATAATTCCTTCCTGGCTACCAGCCAATTACCATTTTACTAAACCAATCTAAGTGACAAATCATCACAGTGTGCAAAAGGATTATTCCACAGCACTGTCTATTTAGGCATCAAGTCTCAAGGGAGATTGTACTTCCCTGGGGAGGCCTTTTTCTGCCCCAGATGCAGACTCCAAAGTAGTCCAAATTTCAGCACAACTGTCTTTTTTCTTTCAATTAAAAAGTAGATTCTTCTCTCATATAATACATCCTGACCACAGTTTCCCTTCCCTCTACTCCTCTCTGCCCCCGCCCCCCGGATCTGCTCCCCCTCCATTTCCCTTTAAAAAAGAGCAGACTTCAAGGTACAACAACCAAACACAACAAAACAAGATACAATAAGACAAGGGAAAAAGCCTTTATATCAAAGCTGGACAAGGTAACCCAACTGGAGGAAGAGTCCCAAGAGTAAGCAAAAGAGTCAGAGATATAGCCACTCCCACTGTTAGGAGTCCCATAAGAACAGCAAGCCAACAGCAATAACATATGCACAGAGGACCTGGAGCAGCCCCATGCAGGCCCCGTGCTTGCCGCTGTAGTCTCTGTGAGCCTTGCTTAGTTGGTTCATTGGGTGCTGTTCTCCTGGTGTCCTCCATGCCCCCTGACTCCTAAGACTTTACTCTCTCTCTCTTCTGCTGTGTTCCCTGACCTATGAGAGGCTGGATAGAGACCTCAAATTTAGACTCTATCTTTGCATAATGCCTGGCTGTGGTTCTCTGCATCTGCCCCCATCTGATGCCAGAGGAAGCCTCTCTGATGATGACTGGATGAGGTACTGATCTGTGAGTATAGCAGAATACCACTAGGAATCATTGACTTTTTGCCAGTCAGGTTTTGTTCTACCCTAAGTCTCTGGGCTGTCCAGTCTCTGGTTTCTGGTCATCCAAACAGTATAGGGCATGGGCTCCCTCTAATGGTATGAGCCTCAAATTAAATCAGACATTGGTTGGCCACTCCCACAATTTCTGTGCCACCATTGCCCTAGCACATCTTGCAGGCAGGACATATTGTAGGGGAGGGTTTTGTGGCTGTGCTGGTGTCCAGGTTTATCTTTCTGTCACCTTCAGAGTGCCTTTCAATGCCAAAGAGACTGGAATGTAGGGGCTCCATGCAGGCAGCAGCTCAGTCTCTCTATGTTCAATGAGTTGTGTGGATATTGTCCTTGCCAATGGGGCCCATTGTCAGTGTTTTAAGAGAGATCCTCTGTCCTAGCATCAGCCTGAGTTGTTTAGGGATCTCCACAGGACCCCCTTAGCTAACAACTCAGCTGAATGCTACCCAGTCTCACCACTGAAAGCCTTGCCTGTCTACAAAAGATGGCCAGTTCAGACTCCATATCCTCCATTACTAGGAGTCCTCACTAGGGTCACCCTCACAGATTCCAGGAAGTTTTTACTGCTCTAGGTTTCCACACCATCCCTGAAATTCTACCCCCCATTCCAGCTGTCTCTCCCTGCATCCTCTCCCTCCATCCCTACACACACACACACACACACACACACACACACACACACACACACACACACACACACACACCTGACCCCTCTGGCTTCCATCTCCATCCACCCCCAGTCTACCTGTAAAATCTCTTCTGTTTCCCCTTTCCAGGGAGATCATCTTTCCCCTTGTTGCCTCTCTCTTTATCTAACCTCTCTGGGTCTGTGGGTTGTTGCCTGATTATCCTTTACTTAACAGATAATATCCACTTATAAGTGAATACATACCATAGTCATCTTTCTGGGTCTGGATTTCCTCATTTGGATGATTTTTTTTCTAGTTGCTTCCATTTGCCTGCAAATTTCATGTTTCTTTAGACAAACGAAGGGACAATTCACAGGAAGAAAAGGCAAATGACTCAAGAGAAATGCAAATTAAAACGACAGTGAAACATCATTTTCTCACCTATCACGTTGGCAAAAGGCCAAAGCTTTGACATCATGCTCAACAGCCAGACCTTGAGAGATAGACACACTCTTATTTCGATGATGGGAATACAAAAACTGGTTCAACCCTTGTGAAAGGAATTTGGCAGTTTTGAACAAAATGTCATAGGTAACCTTTGACCCCACAATCGCACTTCTAGGAATCTCTTCCACAGAAACACTGGCAAAGAAACAAAAAGGCAATACACCAGGCTGATCACTTCAGCACTGTCTGAAACAGCAAAACACTAGAAACAACCCAAAAGCCTGTCACCAGAGACCTGGTGGAATTGATTAGGCTGTGTCCACCCAAAGGCATACTATGCAGCTGTTAAAAGAAATATGGAGCCCTTCTTTACTCTACACTGACTCCCAAACTTCCTAATGCCCTTAGTGTCCTAATTATTTTCTCATGGTGTTCTGGCCAAAAGAATTACCTAACTGTTCTACTTATTAAAGGAATTTTGAAATTCTATTTGTTGATATATGAATTACTTTGGTCCTGAGTAGATTGAAGAGGACAAGATAGGAATCTTATTTCTTTAAATATTACAATTAAACATATTTTATATACATTTTAAAAAATAAAACTAAAAGATTTAAAGGAAAAATTTTAAAAATCAGAATCAACTAAAGGAATCTAATGTGCCTGACTCAGCATTAACCACAGAGAGAAATTGTTGTATGTGACCTTAAACTAAAATGCTTAACTGTACATTCAGTAGGATATACCCCAACAACTAAAAGTACTACCGTTATCTGCAAATGACCCTTGGAGCAGTGTGCTCTGAGTGGGCGTGGGGAATCCACAGGCCTGTTCAGCACCATTAAAACTAAGTGGCCAGAGATGAACTCACACACCTGCCCAGAGCAGCAAATATACAGTGGGGTATGGGAGGGAGAGAGAGGTCCACGTCCTATAGAGAGAGAAGATCGATCTGAAGAGGTGAAGGCCATGAAGAACAGGCCTGATGTGGGAGGCCTGCTTGTCACATGGGGACATGGTGTCAACCAGTCCTAGACTGCTGCCAAGGGTCACATCTGGGTCTGTGGCCCTACAGCAGCCTTGGTCTGAGTCAATGCCCATGGTCCCTGTTACCAATGAGGCCATGAGGATGCTTGAGGTCGGGGCTGCCACATGTGACCATGTAGGTGCCCAAGGGTCATGCCACCACAGGAGTAGACTGGGCTTGAGCAACAGCCGGGGGCCATATCTGAGTCCATTGCCCTACCACAGCCAGGATCTGTATTGATATCCATGGTATCAGTTACCATCAGGTGTCATGAGGATTCCCTGGGGTCTGGGCCCCCACCTGGGGCTATGTTGGGGCCCTAGGGCCACCTTGCAGCTGTGATGATGCCTATCTGAGTGGCCTGTGCTGCCATCCGGGGCCACAGTGGAATCTGGGCCAGGCTGCTTCCAAAGACCACGTCTGGGTCATGGTCCTACTGCAGCCAGGGTCTGTGTTGATGTCCACGGCTCCTATTACCTCTAAAGGCTGTGCTGATGCCAGGGTTGTATTGTGTTGGGGCCTGAGGACCACCCTGCAGCTAGGGTGATGCTGACCTGGGTGGCTTGCATTGCCAACCAGGACCGTGGTGACATCCAGGCCCGCGTTGCTTCTGCGGACCACGTCTGTAGGTCCGTGGCCCTACTGGGAGCCCCAATTTGAATTCTCTCTCCCTATGTCTTCTGTTATCTATGCTTATAGTTGGTTTCTGGACAGTCAGAGATTTGTCTTTTATATGAGTCTGAATCTGTGTCCCTATGTCTGCATGAATACTGCATTATCTATATCTGTGTCTATGTTTCCCCAAAAAAGGGCTTTTGCTCTGTGTTTGTTGAACAATACAGATGCACAAAATGGGGAAGGAATAAGAGACACTTTACAGAAATCATAAAACAGTGTTTCACAATGGATGAAACTTTAGTAACTCCTACAGACTCAACTGCCCCAGATAACAAACAGCTCTAGTGCATATTTGTGTTATAAGGTTATTTTCAACCTGTTTGCTGTCTTCAGCATGTATTACCAAAATAGACACATACAAGTGTATTACTCTGGATCAGGGGCATGGAAAAGTAACTAATTTAAGATTACAGTTGTGCATTATCTTAGGTAGCAAAAGTTGATTACATGGGAAATTCAGCACAAGTAAAGTTGGCTCTTACATTGTTCTCTTAAAGGCAGGTTAAAGAACAGGTTGAGCAGTGGGCCGTATTTTGGTCCATGGTCCTACCTCAGCAGGGTCTATGTTGATGTCCATGGTGTCTCTTACCATCAGTAGTCCTGTGGATGCCTGGGGTCTGGGCCCATGTTTGGGGTTATGTTGGAGCCCAAGGGCCACCCTGCATCTGGGATGATGCCTATTTGAGTGCCCTGTGCCCAGGCCCATGGTGGTATCAGGGCCAGGGTTGCTTCTGAGGACCATGTCTGGATCCATGGTCCCATAGCATTTGGGGTCTGTGATGATGACCATGGCCTCTGTCACCACCAAGGGCCACACAGATGCCTGGGTTCTGGGTCACCATCTGTGGCCGTATTGGGGACCAAGGGACATGCCACAGCTGGAGCTGTGACAGTCTGGGTAGCCTGCACTGCCAACAGTGACCATGGTATTGACCAGGCCCGAGCTGCTCCCAGGTCCATGCCCTACTGCAACCATGGTCTGTGTTGACGTCAGTGGCTCCTATTACCACGGAAGGCTGTGTAGATCCCTGGGGTATGGGCCACTGCCTGTGGTCATCTTGGAGTCTGATGGACATGTTGCTGCTGGCACCATGCCAATCTCAGTGGCCTGTGCTGTCACCTGTGACCATGGTGTCATCCGGGCCTGAACTGCTGCTGCTGAGGGCCATGTCTGGGGCCCTGGCCCCACTGGAACCAGGGTCTACATCGATGTTTGAGGCTCTGGTTACCACTGAAAGCTGGGCTGACACCTGAGGCAATCTAGGGCCTGCTACTGGGACCTTGCAGATGGGGGTGGCCTGCACCTTGGGCCATATTGATGCTTGGGCCCGAGCTGTGGCTGAGAGACATTTCTGTGGCCATGGCCCTGCTGCAGCCAGAGTCTGTGGTGAGCACCATGGCTCTTGTTGCCCCTGAGGGCAGCATGTTGCCCAGAGTCTGAACCGCCACATGGGGCCAGGTTGGAGGCCAGGGACCACATTGCTCCTGGGTCCATCCCAATCTGAGAGGTCTGCACTGCCACCAGGGCCATGGTGACATCCAGCCCTAAGCTGCTGCCAATGACCATGTCTAGTTCCATGGTCCTGCAGCAGCTGAGGTCTGTGGATGTCCATTGCCCATGTTACCACAGGGGCCCAGGCAAACCACATGTTGAACCATGCGGTAAACCATACGCTAAAGTATGTGAATCCTACTGAGCAGGTCACCTCACCCCTCACTGGCCCTGGGTGACCTGCCTCACCCCCTACAGGAGAGCTGACCCTGAACCTTTCTGGACCTTCGATAACAGCCTCTGATGACCCCAGCACAGGAAAGCTGGTCCTGTCCCCTAACAGGAGAGCTCACACACACACACACACACACACACACACACACACACACACACACACACTTGGAAAAACTGGGACTACTTCTCACTACCAGCCTGGGAAAGCTGGCTCCATTCCTCATTTGACAGGAGTGGTCCCGGCAGCCTGGACTGACCAACTCAGCTGCCACCAAGCATACATCCAGGGCTTGGAGTTGGCAGTCTCCAACACCCACCCCATCTATGATCGGCTGGAGTGTGTGAAGGGACTGGTCCTGAGGAACCATAGTCGCAGAATCTCCATGACTTGGGACAACATGCAGGATATCAGACAAGAATGTCAATGAGGGTCCAGTTTTGACAGTGTACCAAAGCCAGAGGCCTTGAACCTGACCGACAGCTCATTACACAATGGACATTTGCAGGTAAAGCTGTCTGGACACAGCAGCTCCCAGTGTCACTAAGATGAATGAGGAGGTGATGGAAAGGCAAAGATGGAGGAGCGAAGTGTTTTTTCCTCTTTCTTTTTAACTATTATTTTTATCTTATTTTGATTCTGTTTTAGCTTTCCTTTGGGAGGGCGCTACAAGAGTGAGGAACAGACACAGAGGGACTGGGGGATAAGCAGGACTGGGGTGCATGATGTGAAATTTCCAAAGAATCAACTAAAAAAAAGTACTACCATTATCAGCAATTGAGTTAGGGAATAATAATGTAAGAATTGCTGTTGATTTTATTATGAGAGTATTGTCTACCATGAGATAAAGTCATTGAGCAAGAATGTGATTATAATTAAGAATCATAATTTCCAGCATGGAAATAGATCCAGATACAAGAATAATGAAGTTAAATGACAATACAGAACTCTTGAATCTGAATTAGAAGTATCAACATGATTCATAATGTATTTTACCCTAAAAAAAACAAAACAAAACAAAACCTGTCCCACAGCTTTGTCTGCTAGAAAGGCTAAGAAACTCCAAATATATATATATATGGTATATATAAATGTTTACAGATAGTTGTAAAAATGGTAACTCCAGGTCTATGGTAGGGATTACTCCTGGAATATCTCACCAAGTGAAAAAGCAATGGACACAGCCAAAGACTGCTAGGACCTGAGCTGGAGAACTGTGTGATCCCTCAGTTTGTCTGTGAGGAGGCCAGAGTGTAAAGGTCTGTGCATGCAGATGTCTGTGAGGAAGCCAGAGTGTACAGGTCTGGGCATGCAGATGTCTGTGAGGAGGCGAGAGTGCATAGGTCTGGACATGCAGATGTTCATGAGGAGGCCAGAGTGTACAGGTCTGGACATGCAGATGTTCATGAGGAGGCCAGAGTGTACAGGGTCTGTGTGTGTGCAGATGTCTGTGAGGAGGCCAGAGTGTACAGGGTCTGTGCATGCAGATGTCTGTGAGGAAGCCAGAGTGTACAGGTCTGGGCATGCAGAGATGTCCATGAGGAGGCCAGAGTGTACAGGTCTGGACATGCAGATGTCCGTGAGGAGGTCAGAGTATACAGGGTCTGTGCATGCAGATGTCTGTGAGGAGGCCAGAGTGTACAGGGTCTGTGCATGCAGATGTCTGTGAGGAGGCCAGAGTGTACAGGTCTGGACATGCAGATGTCTGTGAGGAGGCCAGAGTGTACAGGTCTGTGCATGCAGATGTCCATGAGGAGGCCAGAGTGTACAGGGTCTGTGCATGCAGATGTCTATGAGCATGGTCTTGGTAGTTTGTTCTTGTCCTCAGCAATGTAGGTGTGCCTCCTTATCTGGACATCAGCCAGCCAACCTACCAGCTCTCAGTAAAGATATATTTCTCTTTTATTTTTTTCCTTTGAAGATTTTACTCTGTATCTTGTTTAATATCCTCTGAACCTAATATGTGTTATTAAAACTATTTTATATCTACACAGAGAGCATGCACCACCATCACCCAGCTTGTATCATTTTTTTAAAGGACTGAACATGTGAGATAAGTTCTACTAGCCAAAGACGTGGCAACTTGGACAGAAATAAAAACAGTGGAAATATCTCAGGTATATTTAAACACATGAAACCTTAATGACACTTTTAAAAAGTAAGCATTCCTGGAGGGTGATAGAAGGTGAACTTATTGCCTTGAAAACTCATATAAAGAGAAAGAACTTGCACATACCCCACTTTCTCTACTATATGAACTGTCATGAGGAAATCAGTCGATGAGAGGAGTGTCTCTTCCTGGATGTATTGGAGCTGATAAATCAAAAGAAAAAAGTTCAGATTTGAATTACTTCCCAACCCCTAACGTAGAGCATCAAAAACGTTAAATATTCTCATGGTTTTGTTTGAAAACAGGATTTCATCCCACAGGTCAGGATGAGAGCCTGAGGTACTTGCTTCTAAGAGGCTAGAGTGGTGAGCTCCGGCAACAAGGCCTTAAAGGTTGTGTGGATTTAAACGGGTGAGCGCAGCCCTGTGGTCACAGACAGGAGCTTCCTGACGGTCATTGCTTCCACAGTGACAACAAACGAATCTTCTAAAGAACAGAAATCACAGCTAAATCTAATCAAATCAACAGGTTATACCAGATTCAGCAACAGAGGGTTATGCTAAATGGATCCAGGGACACGCAACCCAACCTAAGTGGGAAAAAGAACCTCAAATGTGAATAATAAAGCAATAAAACCAATAAACGACTATTTGTTTAAAGGAGGAAAGGCTGAGGCGATGGCCACCCAAGCATGAGGAGCTGAGTCCAAATCCTGACACCCAGGCAAAGGCCAGGCATGGCTGCCCACCCCTGTAAATCCTGAGTCCAAATCCTGACACCCAGCAAAGGCCAGGCATGGCTGCCCACCCCTGTAACTTCAGTGACGTGGTGGGTGGGAGCTGGAGTACTTATGGGGCTTGTTGACTTCCAGCTTAACTAAGAAAACATGAGGCCCAGGTGTAAAGAGGGAGCTTGTCTTAAGGGAATAAGGGCACAGAGTAACAGTGCAAGACCTCCAGTGTTCCCCTCTGAATGGGGAAGGGGGGCAGGTTATTATATTAAAAGAAACTTGAAATCAAATCAATTGATTACATAATATATAAACCTCGTTTGTATTCTGATCCAAAGAAATAAACATGCATAGGAAAATTTGTAAGACAGTTAGGAAAATTATTATGCATACTGAATATTTTAATGACACTCTGAAATATAATTGTTTTAGGGGTGATCCTTTTATTGTGCCTTTTAAAATTACTATCCTTTATTAAGTACAAACTGGTGTATTTACTTCAAAATCTTCTGGCATGCAGTGGAAGAGTGGTGGCCAGAGACAGAGATAAAGCAAACTAGCCAGAGTTGTAATTGTAGACTCTAGACAAGGAGCTTTGCCCTAAACATCCATAACAAACATCTATCAAATGCACTAGGATTATAATAAAAACTGACTCCAGATCTTGCTCTTGGTACAGCTTAGCTATCTTTCTAGGGCAAGCTATTAAATGATTATTCTTCATATGTAAAAATGTCCAAAGGTTCTGAAACAATGTACACATAGCTAACATATATTTCTTAAAATGTAAACCTATAAGGAAAAATACTTGAGTTGAAAATAAAAAACAGTAAACTCAAGAGAAGAGTAATTTCACAAGATCTGCACAAGATCAAGCCAGCTGACATTCCACCATGAATGAGGGATGGACACGTGAGCCTCCACCCCTAGATGAGGTACTATTAGCAGTTGATGGCTACTATTGAGAGAGAGTGGGTCTTCTTTAAGGGTGTGGTCTTTGGTAAGGTGACCATGTTGTGGGGATGGTAGATCCAGAAGGAGTAGGAAGTGGGGAGTGGAAAGGAATATAAACAAAATATAAACATGTATATAAAATACATGTATGAAATTCTCAAGAATTGAAATATTAAACTAATTAAATATTAAAAAATACTATGTTTTTTAAGAGAACAGAGCCCTCATGGCCTAATCATGTTTAAGGGTAACTGTAACATGAGTCTTAAAATGTCTTACTAATAAAAAAAAAAACCTGGAGTGAGCTATATCAGAGAAACAGAACAAGCCAGCCACGTTCTTACCTCTACAAAATCCTCAGCCTCAAGCGAGAGAGTTCCTGTTTTCTCACACCTTTTATATCTTTCTGTGTCCTATCATATTACTTCCTGGGATTAAAGGTATGTGTCCTTCCTAAGCAAAAACATGAGATCTCAAGTGCTGGGAAATAAAGGCAGGTGCCACCCTGCCTAGCTCTATTCCCAGTGTGGCCTTGAACTCAGAAATCCAGATGAATCTCTGCCTCCCGAGTGATAGGATTAAAGGTGTGTGCCATCATTGCCTGACCACTATGTCTAATCTAGTGGCTGGCTCTGTCCTCTGACACCCAGGAAAGCTTTATTGGGGTGCACAATATATCACCACAGGTTACAACCTCTCAACACCTGCCCCGGAGGTCAAGTTCCCAAGGAGCTTTGGCAGACATGTTCAAACATAACAGCTAGAATTATAGTGCCAGGATAAGGAGATAAGTTTAATTGGAGACAAAATTGAAATGCTATCAGGTTTTGAGAGATTGTGAAGTGCCATCACCCTGCAGGGAAATTTGGAAAAGCTGGTTTTTAAAATGGGGAAACCTGGGGTTTTGGTCCAAGCACCCGCATGCAGGGCCCCCTGTTTTGACCTCACCTACTTTGGTGGGGAACCAGGAGAAATCTCTAGGTTCCCCTACATAGGCACACAGGTCTCCCAGATGCCAGTCACAGCCTTCTGCACCAGACCCACCTCCCAAGAAATTTTCTCCAAGAGTCCATCATCCAGCATAGCATCCTGGGTACCTGGGCTTCCTCTGGTTAGACTCGCCCACTCTACACTTACATTCATCTCCACTCCTACTTCCAACATCATACGAATGACAGCAAGCACACCAACCTATTTAAACTAAACAGCACACTACTGAATGACAGCTGCATCAAGGGAGAAATCAAGAAGGAAACTTTAAAAATCCTGTAACTGAATGAAAATGAAACAAAACATGACAAATTTTATGGAAAACGATGAAGGGAATTGTTTAAGAAGAGAAGAGTGTATAGCACTATGTGCCTACATAAAAAAAAAAAAAAACAAAAAAAAAAACAGAAAGATCTCAGTAGTAACTTAAGAATATACCTGAAGGACTTAGAAAGCAAAAACAAATAACATCAAAAAAGAGCATCTGAGGAGATCAGCAAAATCAGGGCTGAAATTAATGAAATAGAAAAAATTTTTTAATGATTTCAAAGAATAAGTGAAATGAAGAATTGGTTCTTTGAAAAGATTAACAAGAAAAACAAACCACTAGCTAGATAAATTCACAGAAAGGGGAAAGAAGACTCAAATTAATAAAATATGTGATGAAATGGGGAAAATTATAAAAATATTGGGAAAATTCAGAGACTTATTAGAACATAACTCTAAAAACTTATATATTCCACTAAACTAAAAAATCTAAAAGAAATGGACCAATTTCTAGATGTATATGATCTTCCAAAGTTAAATCAAGATTTAAAAGATAATTTAAACATATACAACCAATGAAATCAAGGCAGTAATTCAAAATATCCCAACTAAAAGAACCCAGAGCCGCAGAATTCTAAGGTCTTCAAAGAACTAACATGGATACTTCTCAAAATAGTCCATAAAACAGAAAAGAAATGAACAGTTCCAAATTCTGTTTATGAAGCCAGTATTATACCAATACCAAACCAGACAAAGACCCAACAACAAAGAGAATTATAGGCCAGTCTTCCTGATGGACATAGATGCAACAGTTCTCAATAAAATACTTTCAAACCAAATTGAAGAGCACATCAAAAAGATCATCCAACATGATGAAATAGGGCTTCATCCCAGAAATGCAGGGATGGTTCAACAGATATAAATCAGTAAGTTCAATCCACACAGAAATAGACTCAAGGACAGAAACAACAGGATCATCTCATGAGATGCAGACAAGCCTTTTGACAAATAAAATATCTTTTCATGATAAAGATCCTAGAGAATTTAAAAATACAAAGGACATATATTAATATAGCAAAAGGAATATATGGTAAGTCCACACCAAGATCATCTTTAAAGAAAAACTTAAAGAATTTCCACCAAAATCAGGGCAAGATAAGGATGTCCACTCTTTCCACTTCTGCTCAAGTGTTAGCTTGAAGTCTTAGCTCAAACAGTATGACAAGAAGGGGAGAGAAAGGAGATACAAGTAGGAAAGAAAGAAGTAAAGGTACCCTTATTTGCAGATGATATAATTCCATGAATAAAAGACCCTAAAGACTCCACCATAAAACCCTCAATGTGATAAACACATTCAGCAGAGTAAAAGGATACAAAACCAACACACACACACACAAAATAGTAGCCTTCCTACATGCCAATGACAAATACACCAAGAAAGAAATTGGAAAAACAATCCCATTCATAATAAACTCAAAAGAAAATTAATCTAAGCAAGGAATTTAAAGACTTATTCAATGAAAATTTAAAGACACTGAAGAAAAAACTGGGGAATTTATCAGAAGAGGGAAAGACCTCTTGTGCTCTTAGATTGGTAGGATTAATGTGAAAATTGCCATCCTACCTGTATTATTTTTTGTTGCTGTGATAAGATACCATTACCAGAAATTAGAAAGAGTTTATTGTGACTTATAGTTCCAGAGAGAGTCCATAAGGACAGGGGAAGCAGGGCAGCAGATAACCAGAGCAGGAAACTGAGCAAACATATTTTAACCACAAACATAAGGCAGAAAGAGAAAATGGGGGTGGGTGAAACTATAAATTATAAAAGCCCATTTCCACTGGCATACTACCTCCAAAATGAACCCATCTTCTAAAGTCCCATAACCTCCAAACAGTGCCACCAAATAGTGCCACCAAGCAGGGCCACCAAACAGTGCCACCAACCAGGGACCAACTGTACAAAATGTGGATCTACTGAGAACATTTCTCATTTAAACTACACACTGCCAAAAGCAAGCTACAGACTCAATGTACTCCCTGTTAAAATACCAATGTAATTCTTCTCAGAAATTGAAGAAAAAAATGTATATGGAAACATGAAAGACATAGAATAACCAAAACAATCCTGAACAACAAAAACACTGCTGGAAGTATCTATCACCTCCCTGATTTCAAGTTCTACTACTTTTACTTTTACTACCCTACTAATAAAAACAGCATGTTACTGGCATAAAAACAAACACATTTATCAATGGAATCGAATTGAAAACCAAAGTAAACCTATGCTCCTCTGGCCACCTGATTTTTGATAAATATGACAAAAATACACATTTGAGAAAAAACAGCATGTTCAGTAAATGGTGCTGGTCAAACTGGATGACTGCATGTAGATGATGAAATTAGATCCTTATCATCTTCCAAATAGATCAAGGAGATCAAGATAAGAACTGATACCCTGAATCTGTTAGAGGAGAAAATAGGCATACATTTGAAATTAATTGTAGGCACAGGAAAGGACTTTCTGAACAGGACTGTGATAGTGCAGACATTAAGACCAACAATTCATAAACAGGACCTCATGAAACTAAAACGCTTCCATAAGGCAAAAGACACCATCATTTGAGGGAATAGGAAACATGCAGAATGGATAAATATCTTTAATATCTATACCTCTGACAAAGACTTTGTGTCTAGAATATACAAAGAACTAGAAACAAAAGAAAACTAAACATTAAGAAAATAACACAATTATTTAAAAATAGAGCATGACAAAATCAAGTTAGATAGAGAGAAACTTAAAGCAATTCCACTAAAATCAGGGACAAGACAAAGCTGCTCACTCTCTCCATATCTATCAACAGCACCTAAAGTTTAAGCTAGAGCAATAAGACAACTTAAGGGGATCCAGGGGATACAATTTGGAAAGGAAGAAGTCAAAGTATTGCTATTTGCAGACAATATGATAGTATGCATAAGTGATCCCAAAAATTCTAACCAGAGAACTCCTACAGCTGATAAGCACCTTCAGTAATGTGACTGAATATATAATTAATTCAAAAAATCAGAATTTTTTGTATATATAAGTGATAAACAGGCTGAGAAAGAAATCAAGGAAACAACACCCTTTACAATAGTCACAAATAATATAAAATATCTTGATGTAACTCTAACCAAGCAAGTGAAAGACCCGTATGACAAGAACTTCAAGTCTCTTGAAGAAAGAAATTAGAGAAGCTACAGAAGATAGAAAGATCTTCCATGCTCATGGATCGGTAGGATTAACATAGTAAAAATGTCCTATAAAAGCAATCTACAGATTTGATGAAATCCCCATCAAAATCTCATCACAATTCTTTACTGACTTTGAAAGAACAATACTCAACTTCATATGAAAAAACAAAAAACCCAGGATAGCTAAAACAATCTTTTACAATAAAAGAACTGCTAGAGATATCATCATCCATGATTTCAAGCTCTACTACAGAGCAATAACAATAAAAACCACATGGTATTAGCATAAAAACAGATAGGTTAATCAATGGAATGGAATTGAAGACCCTGATGTAAATCCACACACCTATGAACACCTGCTTTTTGACAAAGAAGCCAAAACTGTACAATGGAAAAAAGAAAGCATTTTCAACAAATGGTGCTGACATAACTGAATTCTGCATGTAGAAGAACACAAATAGATCCATATACATTACCCTGCACAAAACTCAAGTCCAAGTAGACCAAAGATCTCGACATAAAACTAGATATACTGAACCTGATAGAAGAGAAGGTAGGGTATAACCTTGAATGCATTGACACAGGAGACAACTTCCTGAACAGAACATCAATAGTGCAGACACTAGGATCAACAACTAATAACTGGGACCTCATGAAACTGAAAAGCTTCCATAAGGCAAAGGATATTGTCAAAAGGACAAAATGGCAGCCTATGGAAAGGGAAAAGATCTTCACCAACCCCATATCTGATAGAGGACTAATTTCCTCTTGAGGTATATATACCTCAAGAAACCAGACATCAACAAACCAAATATCTAAACAAGAGAATTACCAACAGAGGAATCTCAAATGGCCAAGAATCACTTAAAGAAATGTTCAACAGCCTTAGCCATCAGGGAAATGCAAATTAAAATGACACTGAGATTCCATCTTATACCTGTCAGAATGGCTAAGCAAGAACACAAGTGACAGCTCATGCTAGCAAGGATGTGGAGCAAGGGGAACACTCCGCCATTGCTGGTGGGAGTGCAAACTTGTATAGCCACTTTGGAAATCAATAAAGGATTTTTTCAGAAAATTGGTAATTGATCTACCTCAAGACCCATCTATACTACTCTTGGACATATACCCAAAGTATGCTCAATCATACCATATAGACATTTGCACAACTATGTTCATAGCAGCTTTATTCATAATAGCCAGAAACTGGAAACAACCTAGATGTCCTGCACCCAAAGAATGGATAAAAAAAAATGTGGTACATTTACACCATGGAATGTTACTGAGATGTTAAAAACAATGACATTTGGAAGTTTTCTGGAAAATGGATGGACTAGAAAAGATCATCTTGAGTGAGGTAACTCAGACCCAGAAAGACAAACATGGTATGTACTCACTCATAAGTGGATATTAGCCATAAAACAAAGGAGAAAAATGTTACAACCCCAAAACCCAGAGAAACTAAGTAACAAGAAGGGCTCAAGCAGGGGGATGCCTGAATCTCACTGTGAACAGGAAACAGAATGGATATTGACAATGAATGGGGGCAGGGCCTGGAAGGGGAAAATGGGATGGGAAGAGTAGAGTTCAGGTTGGGGAGGATGGAGAGAGAAGGTACTAGGAGAGACAACAGGAACCTAGGGACATCCTGGGATAAGCTAGAAACCTAGTGCAATGGAAACTCCCAGGTATCTATGAGGGTGACCCTAGCTAAGACTCCTAGCAATGGAAGATAGGGAGCCTGAATCAGCCATCTCCTGTAACCAGGCAAGACGTCGAGGGGAGGGACCAGGACACAAACCCAGCCACAAGCCCTTTGACCTACAGTTTGTCGTGCCTCCAAGATGTACTGGGGTAAATATGTCACAGAAATTGTGGGAGCGACCAACCAACGACTGGTTAAGCTTTTGGGCTTTTGAGCAGCAGTTCAGCTGAGATTCATTCTGGATGAGGACACAGAGGCTTCCAGTCTGAGGAAACAGGATCAGCTGAGGAACTGGCGAGGTGAGGAAGCTATGGCTTATTCTGCTTCTCTGACCTTCCAGAATTCACCCCAATACCTGACTCTGGGTTTGTTTTTATTAATAAGACCCTTTAGGATTCATACTACATCTACAGTTTGTCGTGCCTACAAGATGTACTGGGGTAAACATGTCACAGAAATTGTGGTAGTGACCAACCAATGACTGGCTCAGCTTGAGACCTACACCACGAGAGGGAGCTCACCCCTGAGGGACAGGGCCCAGAGGCAGGACAGACCCAAAAGATCTAGGATAGAACAAAACACGGCTGGGGAAAAAAGTCAATGAAATAGTTCCTAATATTCTGCTATACTCATACATTAGTGCCCAGCCCAACTGTCAGCAGAGAGCCTTCACCCAGCAACTAATGGAAACAGATGCAGAGATCCACGGCCAAACATTAGATGGAGCTTGGAGAATCCTATGAAAGAGGAGGAGGAAGGATTGTAGGAGCCAGAGGGTTCAAGGACACCACACACACACACACACACACACACACACACACACACACATACAAACCCCACAGAACCAACTAACCTGGGCTCATAGGGGCTCACAGAGAGTGAACCGACAACCAGGGAGCCCACATGGGATCAACATAGGCTCTCTGCATATATGTTACAACTGTGTAACTTGGTCTTCTTGTGGAACTTCTAACAGTGGGAGCAGGGGCTGTCTCTGACCCTGATGCGGGCTTTTGGGTCCCTTTTCTCCCACTGGGTCGCCTCATCCAGCCTTGGTAGGAGAGGAGGTGCCTCACCTCACTGCACCTTGATAGGCCATGGCTGGCATGGCACGGGAGGCCCAAGTGTATCTGAAGAGAAACAGTGGAGGAGTGGAGGGAGGGTAGAGGAGGGGTGGGGGAGAAACTGGGAAGAGGGGAGGGAGAGGAAACTTTGTTGGGATAAAAAATAAATAATTTTTTAAAAACAGGGCATGGAATTAAATGGATAGTTCTCAAGAAATACAAATGGGTAAGAAATGTTTTGTTTTAATGTTCACCATCCTTCGACATCATGGAAATACAAGGTGAATCTACTCCTTTGTGATCTCATCCTACCCAGTCAGAATGTCTAAGACCCTCTGAGAAAAATGATAACAAATGCAGATGTGGATGTGGGAAAGGGGAACAGTTATTCACTATTAGTGCAATCACTGCGGATGTCAGTGTGGAGGACAGACAGACTGAGCATAACCCAGAGGGAGCGGGCCAGTCAGCAATGTTTCTCCGTAGTTTCTGCTTAGGTCCCTGCCTCTAGGCTCCTACTTTGAGTTCCTGCCCTGATTTCTCCCAGCAAAGCACTGTTTTCTGGAAGTATAAATTGAAATAAATACTTTCCTTTCCAAGTTGCCTTTGGTCATGGTATTTATCACAGCAATAGGAAGCAAGCTATAAGACATATATTCTAGCTAGGCTACTCCTGGGCATATTCCCAAATGACTGTATACCCTGTTACAAAAATACTTACTCATCCATATTCATTGCTGCTCTATTCACAATAGCCAAGAATTGGAAACAACCTAGATATTCATCAATCCATTAATGGATAGTAAAAGTACAGTATATGTACACAATGGAATATTAGTTGGCTGTAAAGAGAAATGAAATTGTAAAATTTCCAAGTAAATGGATGGAGCTGGAAATAGTCATTCCAAATGAAGTAATCCAGACCAAGAAAAATAAACCAAAAACAACATTTGTATGTCAAACTGATACCAACCTGGAAATTTCATCCCTCCTAGATAGCTAGAAGGCTCTGTACATGCTCCTGGGAGAGAGACATCATCAACAGTCTTATCCAGCTTTGAACCTGTAAGCTACAATAACAACTGACCTGTCAAGATATGTCCAGTTATGTAACAGTGCCAGGAGTGTATAGAAGTTATAGAAGTAACCACTTTCTGGTTGGATTTAAAGCTCACATCACAAGATGGAACTCATGGCTTACTAGGTAGGTAACAGGCCCTATGGGAGAATCTAGTACCATTATTGTGCTAAATGGACATAGCAGTCCACTGCCCCTAAACTCTTGTCTTGTTTGTATGAACTAGTGTATGTTTTAACTTTCATCAGAGGTATTTTTGCAGGTGATAGCAATTAATACAGAGACCCACAACTGCTCTGTGTGCAGAGAATAAGACTGTGGCATTCTCATCTCTAAATGGAACATCTGTATCACACCCCCACCCAGGCTCAGGGATTCTCTTGGAATTGGAGGTATAAAGATTATCAGAGCCAGATATAAAGGGCATCTACAGTAAAGCAGTATTTTCCAGACACGACAGGGTCATTGAACACATGAGCTCACAGAAGCTGTGACAAAACCTGCACAAGATCCAGGCATCTGAAATCTCAGCATAGACAGGGAGGGAAGGCTGATAAAGTCCCACCCCAATCTGAGGAGTTGTTGGTACTTGATGGCTGCTGGCAGAGGGAGAGTCAGTTTCTTCAGGAATGCATCCCTGAGAAGTCACCCACAAACCAGTCAATTGCCCTCCGTCCATGCACCCATGCAAATACAGGCAGCACTGAATATACTCAATGGTTTTTTTAAGGACACATAAAGTTGGGAGGGGCAGAGGCTGGGCGGTGGTGGCGCACGCCTTTAATCCCAGCACTCGAGGGGCAGAGGCAGGCAGATCTCTGTGAGTTGGAGGCTAGCCTGGTATACAGAGTGAGTTCCAGGAAAGGCACAAAACTACACAGAGAAACCCTGTGTGTAGGGGGTGGGGAGTTGGGAGGGGTGTAGCTAGAGTTTTCCTGCCTTGCCCACAGTCAGGACAAATTTTTGTCACCTGCCAGTCCCACAGCTGGTCAGACCCAACCAAGTAAACACAGAGACTTATTTTGCTTACAAACTGTATGGCCATGGCAGGCTTCTTGCTAACTGTTCTTATAGCTTAAATTAATCCATTTCCATAAATCTATACCTTGCCACGTGGCTTACCGGTGTCTTCACATGCTGCTGGTCTTGGCTGCGGCTGGCAGTGTCTCTCTGCCTCAGCCTTCCGCTTCCCAGAATTCTCCTCTCTCCTTGTCCCACCTACTTCCTGCCTGGCCACTGGCCAATCAGTGTTTTATTTATTGACCAATCAGAGCAATTTGACATACAGACCATCCCACAGCACTTCCCCTTTTCTTTTTTTAAAAAGGAAGTTTTTAACTTTTACACCTCTCTAAAGCCAGCTTGGTATATTTGGGAATTTGGGCGTAGCTTCTCTTACTACTTCCTGCTGGAGGGGGGGGCGCTGTATCTTATGGGGATACAAAGAAAATTTTAGCATCATGGAGTAATTCGTGAGGCTGTATCATCTGAGCCAGTTGCCTTGAAACGATTCTGGATGTTGGATCATCTGGGCCATGGTGTCATCAGAGACCTTTCAGGTGGTCTTGGCTGGTCAAACCTGATATATCTTAATCTGGAACAAATCCATAGCCTCTGGCTTTCTGTAGAAACAAAAACAGAGCCTCCTTTCCAAAGCAACATATCCTTACATCCAAATTTTGAAGTCAAGGTACCTTTAAAATATACATTTTGGCATAACTCAACAGCTTTTGCAATCAAATGTTTTTCTTCAGTTACAAATATCAAAGAGAACATAATCCAGATTCTCTGTGTGGTAGCCATCTTTATGTGGCTTATTTTTTATATTACCTTGAGCCTATTGCTTTAAACTGCAGCCTTTTAAGCCTGAAACGGTGCTGTGGCTGCTGGCTCCGCCCACTTCAGCTTCCCAACATGGCGGTGGTACGTTTTCCGCCAGCTCTGGGAGCCATCGTGGGTCTATGCTTTTATCCAAGCAGCGTGTAGCCCAGAAACCTCTTTTTTTTTTTTTTTTTTTTTGTACTAGCAAAGGCTAAATCCACCATGCAGCTAAATGTGCCACTTGCAGAGGCCTCATTCTCGCCATACTGCAAGTCAAGTGCACACACCAGGAACCCGCCAGGAACTCAAACTGACAGCTGCTGCTCATTTGAGAGAGACAATTAGGAAGCTGTTTTTAGTTCTGTTTTAGAATCTTTTCTCAGGTTTTAGGTGGAAACTCTTGCCAACACGTTGGCGCCCAACGTTCGTGTTACAAATTCATGAAAAAGCTGTTTGCCTGTGGCCTTGTGAGCCCCAGCTCAGGCCCAAGCTACACTCAGCCGGTTGTGGTGGTGCATGCCGGTAGGATTTGCTGAAGGAGACAGAGGCAGGAGGATCCCGAGTTTGAGGCCGGCCTAGGAGGCTTGGGAGAAGCTTTGGCTGGGAATGAACCAGAAACAGTGGTGGGACCATGGAAGCAGTGACTACTGCTCCACGTTGCCAGCTCCTTCTCATCGTGTTGGTGACTGTGGTGATGCTGCTACCTGGAACAAAGGGTTTACTGCTGCTGGTTCAGAGAAGAATTGCCAGGACCATTGTGTTATAAGAAAGCATCGGCAAAGGTCAGTTTGGAAAATTTTGGCAAGACAAATTTTGGTGGGGAGAAATTGTGAAGATTTTCTGTTCTAGGGAAGAATGTTCATGGTTCCAAGAGACAGACATTTATCAGACTGTGATTGCTCCAAACCACAGAGGAGGCACAAAAAAAAAAAAAAAAAAAAAAGAAAGAAAGAAAAAAAAAAAGTCTGCATGGAACCATGACCACACCTAACAGCAACTTTGAAATCTTCAAAAGGACTATGGTAAAGCCATTAAGCTGAAAGATCTGCTTTGGACTACAAACTGCTTAGGACAATTTTGAGATGGCTAGCTGAGATGATCCAGCCTGACAGACTACTTGAACAAGGACTTGAAACAAGCCCTGAACTTTCCTTTTATGCAGAGACTGGACAAATGATACAGGACTTGACAATTAACCCAAAAATTTTCTTTTCAAGATTCCCTAAAGATATCTTCACCCCTAGAAAGCAAAAAGAAAAAGAGAATAAGATATGAGATAGATCATTGAATCTACTCTGAGAAAAAAGGTAAAGAAATAATAGGATAAATAGGTAGATCATTGAATCTACACTGAAGAAAAAGGGGAAGATATAAAAATGACAAAAGGTAGACAACTGAATGTATTATAAAAAGAAAAAAGAGAATATGGATATAATAAGATAAAAAGGGAGATTATGGAATCTACTTTTAAAAAGGAACTACTTGTTTTAAATAAGATAAGTAATGAAAATTTTTTGGTCTGAGTTTATCAGATGTTACTGGACTGGACATTGTTAATATATATAATGGAGGTTTTATCTGAATCTGTCAAATGTTAATGGACTAGACATCATTAATGTAATTTTTTTTGGTTTTTCGAGATCAATGTAATTTTTGGCTGTATATATTGTATATACTTATTGGATAGTTTTTCTTGTATTAGTTATAAGCTTTTTTAATTTTAGACAAAAAGAGAGGAAATGTGGTGGTATTGTGTTCCCCAAAATATTGTGTACTCTAATAAATTTATCTGGGCTCAGAGAACAGACAGCCACTAGATACAAAGGCTAGAAAATGGTGGCACTCACACCTTTAATCCTAGCATTCCAGAGATAGAAATCCCTCTGGATCTCTGTGAGTTCAAGGCCACACTGGAAATAGCCAAGCATGGTGACACATGCCTTTAATCCCAGAAAGCCAGTCTTTAATCCCAGGGAGTGGTGGTAGAAAGCAGAAAGATACATAAGGCGTGAGGACCAGAAACTAGAAGCATTTGGCTGGTTAAGCTTTTGGCTGGTTAAGCATGTGGCTGGTTAAGCTTCAGGCTTTCCAGCAGCAGTTCAGCTGAGAGCCATTGGGATGAGGACATAGAAGCTTCCAGTCTGAGGAAACAGGACCAGCTGAGGATCTGGCGAGGTGAGATAGCTGTGGCTTGTTCTGTCTCTCTGATCAACCAGCATGGACCCCAATAACTCGCCTCAGGTTTGATTTTATTAATAAGAATTTTTAAGATTCCTGCTACAGAGGGGCAATGGGGAGGTTTGGGCAGAAAGTGGAAGGGAGAGAATGGGAATGGATTTGATCAAAACACATTTTATGCATGTATAAAATTCTCAAACAATAAAAAAATAGAGAATCCTTTTAACGTAGATAGGAAAAGGTTTTGAATATGGACCATAAGCAAAACAAAGGATACCAAAATTAGGAAGGACAGTTGAGACTGGCTTCCTGGCTTAAGCTAGCTGAGTTGGAAAATATATGAGGTTCAAAGCCCTTACTCTCGTACTTGTCAAAGGGAAAGGCTGTTGAAAGGCTCTTCTGTGGTCTTACAGGGTCTTCTCAAAGAGGCTACAAGCAGGGGCTTTGAGAACAGGCCTTCTCTGGGGAATAAAGTTTGGAACAGCCAAGGGATAGAAATTTCCATGTGAGCAGCTGTTTTGTAGCAATTTCCTCCAAAGGAAGTATTCCCTCCTAGAAGGAAGAGGAAGGCACACAAGATGTCAAAAGCTCATGAGATTCACCAGATTCAAGGGTCATGTGAAACTTTCAAGAACCACCAGGCTTCTGCCCCCTGGTTACATAAGCAGTAATGATCACTTGTGAAAAAGAGACCCTTCCACAGAGCCTCCTCCAAATTGTGCAAAGGACACCAGGGATGTAGCATCTGTGAGTCATCGCCCATGCTGTGGTAGACTTCTGCCTTTGCATCACCCATGATCTGGTAAGTAGCCCCAGGAAACTCACTGGTCCCAAGTCACATTTGGGGGAAGAAATTTCTTTGGCCTGCTGTCTCCACCATATCTGAGGTAAAAAGTTGTTTGTTCATGTATCCCCAGGAAATGCAAGCACAGTAGAACTTCTGCCTACATGCTCAGGGAGGAAATGCAAGATCTCTCTCTCACACACACAAGCCCAGGCTTGGAACTTAGAGATTCCAGTGATTGTAACTCTGAGCGGTACCATTTTTCCCCTGAGAAACCATAGAGAAGATTGCCAGGTTTCCTGAATTCCTCTTTAAGGAATTCCTAAGAAGAGCAGTAAATGCACCATGCATTTGGCACGTAATAGATAAGGGGGATATCTTAGAGTCAACACGGAGTTTCACACAACAAAGGAATGCCTTTTTGTGCTATGCATCTCATATGTAACATTGGTATAGGAATGGCATGTGGCTTGGTCATATGTAATGCATTTCTACCAGGCTAGAAAGACTCTAGCTTCAGCCAAAACATTTCCTGAAAGACTGACATGCAACGAAACTCCAGTGACAGTCTGACTGGAGAAGCCCGCACTAAAGAGGGCGCAGGAGATCGTGGCGCAAGAGGATTTGTGCTAGGGTTAGAGGGCACATCCAGACCCTAAAAACTGCCATTCCTCTATCCCGCGCTTCAGCAGAGTGGGCAGAGGTCACCAAAACATCCCATTAAACAACTAAATTCCTTTCAGGAAAGTCACGGCTGGAGTGCGGGGAACACCAGGTTTCGGTGCAGTGCCGTTAGGATGCCGCAGGCCAGCGGGGCCCTCGGGGACAGCAGCGGGTTTACAAACACCTGAAAGCAGGCGTGTGAGCTGGTGCTTAAGCAGCTCCGACAAGTCAAGGGCTTCGGCCCAGCTAATGAGAACCAGAGCAGCAGACCAAAGCACTTAGTTTGAAAATACCTATTTTTCAAAGATTTTTGCATTTTAAATTAAACCAGATGAATAATTGTGTGCTGGTTTTCTAGTATATCCAGAAAAGGAAAAAGTTTTATCCTTTAACTTAGGGAGACAACGTTGTGATTTTTCAAAAGAAAAGCTGGCAGAAAGGAAATGGAATCCTGGGATGCCCAAATCCAGGTAAGCAGATGGCTATGGCCAAGCATAATAGTGAAAGTCCTTGTAAAGCTTCCAGTCCACTAGTTCTCTGGCCCCAAAGAAAGCAGTCTCACTTCCGGCTGGACTTCCACCTGCACCATGGAAGAGCTGCAAATAAGCACCTGAAGCTCTAGAAGCTGCTGATGACAAGAACTGTGGTTGGCATTGTTTAGAGGCCATTACACAGAGCAAATTTGTTTGGTTAGTGGCAGAGAACTGCATGTTCTTTCTTTTTATTGTTTTCCTTAATGACTTTCTGTTCACGTCTAGGAGTTGTGTAATGCTCTAAAAGCTACCGCAGACAAGCTGGGTGGGGGTTAACTGATGACTGGCATGCAACTGCCTTTTCCCACAGACCTAAGACTGTGCCCAGAACCACTTAGCCCTATAATAAATACCCTCACGTCTTTGGAATCAAGTAAGAAGGCTTCAATAAAATCTAACTTTTCTGTAAAAGAAGAAGGAGGAGGAAAGAAAGAAAAAGAGAGAGGGAGAGAGGGAGGGAGGGAGGGGGAAAAAGGCAGGAAATGAAAGGAAGGAAGGAAGGAAGGAAGGAAGGAAGGAAGGAAGGAAGGGAGAAAGGGAGGGAGGGAAGGAGGAAGGGAAGGAGAGAGGGAGAGAAGGAAGGAGGAAGGGAGGGAGGGAGGGAGGAAGGGAGAGAGAAAAAGAAGCAAGCAAACAAAAACATTTGTTATGTGGCTATTACCCCTAGGCTGAATCACTCCCTGGTGGAGAGAAGAGGCTGGGCTCACAAAACTCATGAAAAGGTTATAATAAGAACTCGCACAAGCATTACAGACAGAAGGGGTCACTTCTGGAAGTTACATAAGTGGTCAGTAGTGACTGGGGGAGATGCACTTCAGTAGAGCTACCTACAAACTGGTCAAGGAATCCCAGGAACGCAGCTTTCATAGTCACCCCAATAACTAATTGGTTCACCAAGCTGGACTTAGATAGGAACATTTCCATGGTCAGTTTTCACCACCCTGTCCATGTCTACCCAGGAAAAGGCACACAACTATAGTCAAGCCCACAGAACTGTCATATATGGTAGAAACAGGATGGTGTGGAAGAGCATATAGGAAACAGAAACATACAATTCAGGTCACCAAGTCCAGCAGCGCTGTGAGTTTTATCTTTCTTGATACTGGCGCATGTGCCCATCTCACAACACTGAAGGAAAGCTAAGGCATCCAGAGCTCTGCCAGGCTTTCCTGCTGTGCCACAGCTTCCGACTTAAACACATAAAACCCAGGGTTGTGACCAGAAAATGGAACACACAAAACTCAGAGCTAGCTCTCTCTCTCTCTCTCTCTCTCTCTCTCTCTCTCTCTCTCTCTCTCTCTTTCTCAAGACTCAGGCCTGCAATGAGAAGACTAACCCAAAATGGCCCCAGGATTTAGCACTTTTTAAAACTCAGAGTTACATAATTTGTATCCAGGCACTTTAGATGATGAAAGAACAGGGCATTTGCTCTAAACTCAGGATTTTTCTCTTACTGGTGGCATGACCTTGAAGTAGCCATTTACCTTGAGCTTCTGAATCCTCAACTGAAAAATAAAGCTGATCCTTCTGTCCTTCTGAGAGGTGAGAGCATCTTCACAGAGGCACTCAGCTAACAGTTACTCACAAGTACACAGAGCGTGGCTGCTGAGCACCTGGCCTCTGGCTCCTTCCCCAGGTTTAAACTCCAGCCCTCTGCCTTAGAAAGACGGGATCTTTGCAAATGGAAAAGTCCACAGAGTTGTTTTGGTGGCATATATACTGTCTTGTAACAGTGTCTGATACACAGGAAGTGATATGTGTGTTTGTTATTCAAACTATGAGTGAAAAGAATAGACCACTTCAATGTGTTACATAGTTTCCCTCTCACATGCTTGGAGGAGGGAAAGAATGTAGGATTTCCACAGAGAAGAAGAATACAACCTACAGTTTTGACTACATGAGCCAAGCTAAATACTGATGCTTGGAAACACAAAGAGATAGTAATGGCTCCGTGGTGGGAATTACCACTCATTTTGTAAACAGATCAGAAATATTGATTGGCTTTTTCTACACCATAGCATTTACTGAGCATAGAGAACTTTCTAAGCATTAGACCTGGA
Organism: Peromyscus leucopus; assembly: GCF_004664715.2. Classification (NCBI taxonomy): domain Eukaryota; kingdom Metazoa; phylum Chordata; class Mammalia; order Rodentia; family Cricetidae; genus Peromyscus; species Peromyscus leucopus. The sequence goes on along the minus strand of NC_051064.1, from coordinate 20,102,061 downwards.
CTGAGAATGTAACACAGAATGATGTGGGTTCCTGACCCTCAGAAGAATGTTTTCTATGGAAGAAACACCGTGAAAACAACAACTGATACAGGTACTCCGCGAAGGTGAACAGTGTGATGTGAGGGAAACAGAACATCGGAAGGTTTTGTTGTATGTAGCCATGCACCCAGATAATTGCCTTCTTGTTATTGTAAGATCCAAAACAAGGCTCTCTAGGATCATTATCAGTGCAACACCAACATTAGTGTAACTAATTATTCACTGTAGTGGTTTGACTGAGAATACCCCCATAGGACCATCTATTTAAATGTTTGATTCCCAGTTGGTGGATTGTTTAGAAAGGATTAGGGGGCGTGGCCTTGTTGGAGGAGGTGTGTCACTAGAGGGTGGGCTTTGAGGTTTCAAAGGCCCATGCCAAGCACAATTTCTTGTTCTCTGCCTCTTGCTTGTGGATCAGACACAAGCTCTCAGCTGCTGCTCCATCACCATGCTGCCTGCCTTCCTTCTGCCATGCTCTGTGACAGCCATGGACTAACCCTCTGAAACTGTAAGAAAGCTCCCAATCAAATGCTTTCTAAGTTTCTTTAGCCATGTGTCTCTTCACAGCAATAAAACAGTAAATAAGACACTCACTTATCTAAGAGCCAAGCAAACTCTCCGGCAGTTCTTGAGGAACCCCTTGCTGAGTTTAACGGCTGTACTATCTAAATGGTTATTCTCTAGTACCTGTGCCAGGTCCTGACTGGCCGGGGTCTAGGAGTTTCCTCTGTGATAGGAAAGATGTGGACTTGGGTGGCAAGGAAAGAGGAGAGAGAATCCAAATGCAGGAAATGGGGAGTTTGTCAGGACTAACACAAGGAAAGATATATATCAGATAAATACCAGCCAAACTGCTGAGATTCTGGAACAAGTATGCCAGCGATGGTAATCAGATGTCCAAGAAACTAAATACATTTCAAATGACAAATGCTTTTCAAACCAATTGTGAATTGCATTTTTTATTTGTATTTATTCTTTGGTAATGTTTGGATCATATCCACACCTAGCTTCCCCCTTCTACTCTCCTTGGACATCCCTACACACAGACACACACACACACACACACACACACACACACACACACACACACACACACACATTCCCTTCCCAATTTCATGTTCAATCAGTTCTTCCCATATGTGAAAGGGTATAGGGGGCCATCCACTGGAGGATGAGGAATCTACCACAAGCTACTCAGCTGCAAAAAACTGGCTCTCCCTCCCTAAGTAGCCATTAACTGCCAACAGCTCCTCACTCTGTGTGGGGCGTCCCGAGACCCTTACCTCTCCACGCTGGCTGGGTCTTCTGCAGATCTTATGCTGGCAACAACAACTGCTGTGAATTCATGGGCACAATGGCCCTGTCATGTCCAGAAGACAGTGTTTGGCAGAAGTGTTCCCCAAGTCAATTTAAACCAACCCAGAATTACACAAACACTTGCCAAACAACATGTATCAAAAGATAAGCATCAGAGTTATACGCAGCAATGCAGTCTAGAAAGTGACAGCCAAGGGGAGGCAGGTTTAAGGCTCTACTGGCCTAGGGAAGAAGCCAGGAATGTTGCTGGGGGTCAGAGGGAAAAAAATGCACCCAGCAGAGGTAGCAAAAGATGACTTTTCCAGTTGGTGAGAAATGAGCTGGGAAACCCAAGGCTGAGAGAGTCTCCACCTGTAGGTAGTAGTATAGCCTCCTGTGCAAGAAAGTTTAGGAAGCTCCTTTGGACAGTTTGCTTGCCAAAGACCCCTGTTTGTGTGTGTGTGTTTGTGTGTGTGTGTGTGTGTGTGTGTGTGTGTGTGTGTGTGTGTGTGTGTGTTTTATTATGGTCTCAAGCCCCAAATACAAATTCAAAAATAGCCAAGCCAGAATACCTGTAAGAGCATCTCCATTCTAGAGAAACCAGGGCTGCACAGGCCACTAAGGGACAGATGAACAAGACAAAGTATGGCGACGACTGTGGGGTCTACTTCATGTAGGCCATTCTTTGAGGTGCTCCATAGCTCTTCCTGACTCCTATCGCCTATCACTTTCTGCCCAGGGAACCACCCAGTGAGCCTTTCCCTGTCTAGACTAGAAGCTGCAGCAGCATCATTATCCTCTGCATCTCTAAGATCGTGTGGCATCAACTGTAGCACCGTGAAGAGGAAAGAACTGTGCAGTGTTGAACAATGCTATAAGGCTATCGTTGATATGGTGGGAGCAGCCCGTTTTCAAAGTCTCAGCTTTTCTTACAAGGTCCATGAACACTGGTAGCCACTTTGGTTTTAAGTTTTTACACCAGCAAATCAAGAGTAATGTTAATAATGCCAAGCCTCAGTGCACTGAGTGTCAAATAAGAATAAGCACTTAGGACAGTAACAGACCATGGTCGGTCATACTGTCATTATCCACCTACCACTCAATGAACCACTGCATCTTAATTTGTCTCTCTAAAAATGAGTGCGAAGGATCCCATCTCATAGTTTGGATATGAGGATAAAATTAGATAATGGAGGTAAAAAAAAATATGTCAAATGGAAAATATAATCCACATGTTTTGTGTGCTGTTATCATTGCATGTAGTGGGCACTGAAACCAATGACTGCTAAAATATGGAAATAAAACAACCATGGAGATGTTGGGCCAGACCCCCTTAAGACTCACCATCTTGAGATCTCACACAGGAAAGTTATTTGGAAATGTGAATGCCAGACAAGTGTTCTTTGTTAGCTATGCATGGGCCCTGGAGATCAGCACTGCTATGTGGTAAGATCAAGTGAATGGTGGACTCTGCCAAGCATGGCTCTGAGACCATCCCTCACATGTGCCTGAGAGCTTACTCCCCCAAAGGTCTTCTGTACTATGCTGTGCCCTGGCCCCCATCTTGGCCACATCCCTAAAAGCCCTTGCCCTACTTCCAATAGCCTCCATGCTGCCTAGTCCCAGTTGGCATAGAAATAGAGGGCTTGGCACATTCCATGCTCTGTCTTTCTGCCTTCACCCCAAAAGGGTGCTTCTATCTGCCTGCCCCAGGTCTCCAGGAGGGTCAGAGAGGAACGTGCTGACTAGGCAGTGCTGGGGCAGAACAAAGCCAGCATGTCCGTCATCTAACGGAGTCTAGGCTTCCCATCATCACCGTGACACAGACACAGAGCAGGCCCCAGGAAGAGCCTGCACCTTCCTAAGAGCTGGGGAGGCTGCCAGAAAAGCACACGTGATGTGGGTTCTCCTGCAAAGGCTGGGAGACCAGCACCCAGATCTTGGAAAACTAAGCAGGCATTTGGCAAATGAAAGAAAAAATGTTTGTCTTTGAAGCTGTTTGGCTCTGCCTAAGACTTTTAAATGACTTAGTTAAACTCAAATCTTAAAGATTTGTAATAAGCCAAAACAACAACAGTAATAAACAAAGTCATTCCTTCTCTGGGTCTCAAATGTACAGAAATATGCATGTGTGTATGTACATATTCATGTGCACATGTATAAGCACGTGTGGAAAGCATAGGTTGAGGTCATGTTTTCTTCCATTGTTCTCCACCTTATATTTTGAGACAGAGTCTCTCTCACTGAACCTTGAGCTCCCCAAGTTGGTCAGCAAGCCCCAGGGACTGCCTGCCTCTGCCTTCAGTACTGGGTTTACAGGTGTAAACCCTACACCCAGCTTCTCATGTGGGCACTGGGGAGCTGACCTCAGGTCCTCAAGCTTGCATAGTAAACATTGAGATACCTCTCCAAATCCTAGGAAAAAAATGGAATTTTGTGCAAGACACTTGACCTCTATGAGGCTTCTCACTGGTATAATAGGAAAGAGAGGGCCAGCTCAGCGTGTGTTTTGCAAAGACAATGTGCATGGGAAGTTTGACTACTGATTATCCTAGACACTTCATACAGGCCAGAGTAGATTTTGGTTCCCTTCCCGTGGATGTGAGACTCCTTCATCTAACTACTACCAGCACCCCACACAGCCTAGAAACACATGACCAATACCACGTACAACACACCCTAGAGGCAGCACTTCCAAGGCCCTGCTACTGGTGCCTCAATCTGTTTAATGAAGTGATACTCTTAGAAACTGGCAAATGTCCGGGGAGTCACTATTCACCATCTACAGTGCTGTGGTCTCCGTTGCTCAAAATGTTGATTCAATCACTTGCTAACATGGAATCCTTGAATCTTTTTATTTTCCCTATGTAGGATTACAGCTTTTAGTTCAAACCCATTGCCATTCATTCATTCAACAGATACTTACTGGGTGTCCTCCATGTGCCAGGCACTGTGCCCAGAGTTGGAGACAGCGTAGTAAGAAAAGCCAGAGGCAGTACTGATTCCTGCAGTGCAGTAGTACTTGTTCACGTGATCCAGACATGGATCCCCACAAGGCAACACTCCTTGTAGGTGAGAGGTATTTGGCTCTTGTATGGTGAAACCTTTAATCTTTTTATGTATTTAAGACATGGAAATGCATACAATATACACATCTATATACATACAAACATGTATAGAACTGAATTTGTTTTCTATTATTATAATAAGCTATCACTAATTTAGTAGATTAAAAGAGAACTTATTATCTTACAGTTCAGTGAATCAGAAGTCTGATATGAGTCTCACGTGGACTGGAGCCAGGGTGTCCTGAAGGGCTGACTTCCAACTGAAGGCCCTTGGGAAAACTGTCTCCTCGCCCTTTCCAGCTCTTCAAAACTGCCCACATTCTTTACCTCAAGACTCCCTCCTCCATCATCAAAACCATCAATGTGCATGCAAGTCTTTGTGACTCTATGTCCAGCACAGACTCTCACTCCTGCCTCCTGTGCTTGTGAGACCCGATGACACTGGATCCACCCCACCCAGTCAATCGGGGTCGCCTCCTCATCTCCCGTCAGTGCTTTAGCAGCCTTAATTCCACATACAGCATTCACCTATTGCCACGTATGCCACACCAGGGGTGCTGGTGGTCATCTAGGACATTGCCAGGCTTGTTCTGGGGGACGGAAAAAGAATTGAATGCCCACGAAACACAGAAGAGAAGAAGTGAAAGTAACAGCTCTTTTCGGCATGTGAGGAGCCCTAATCTAGGCTCCCCCTAAAGGGATTCCAGGTTGGGTGTCCCTGTGTCCTTCTCTTTCCCATATTGGCCCTGTTTAGATACCTGTCCCTGTGCCTTCTCACTATTTGTTGTCTCCAAGTCCTCTGAGGGCAAGAAGCCTCCTCCAGGAGCCTGTTCTCACTTTCCCTGTCTGCTTACAGGGAGGTTAAGTGATGAGAAATGCTAGGACCGAAGAATGTTCTTGTACTTCCCTAACTCTCCTGCGCTGTAATGTATCCAAGGGTTCCAGAGGGATGTATTTCAGGGTGTTTGGGGCAACCGGTACACTGCCCATCATAACAATATATGGTAGTAAAATTTCACAGAATAGAAAAATGTCACACACACACACACACACACACACACACACACACACACGAAGCCTTGACCTTGAAGAGGGTATTATTAGCTTTTCACTACTACAGTGAAACACCTGAAGAGATATGAAGACAATGAGGTTTATTTGCATCACAACTTTGGAGTTTCAGGGTCCAGATTTAGTTGACCCCATGGGTCTGGCTTGTGGAGAGGCTTTCATGGCAAATGACAAGGACAGGACTCTCAGGGGGCAAATACCCTGGGACAAATACCCTGGAAGCAAATAGTCCCATCTTGAGGTAGAGCAACGGGAGGAAGGCTGGGGTTGACTAGAATCCCAAAATCTTGAGGGCACTCACTCAGTGACCTAAGAACCTACCACTAGGAACCACTTCTTAAAGGTCCACCCCCCCCCCAATAATACCAACCCAGGGACCAAGCCTTCCACAACACGAGGCTTTGAGTGGAGATGAAAACTATACTCAATAGCAGAATGTACAATGGCATCAAAATGAATGGCATGTACACACTGAAGTCAGTCTGCCTCGCTCATGTCTTTACCAGCCATGTGGTTATGGACAAATTACTGAAGCCCTCGGGTGGCTAATAAGAAAGTGTACTTCCTCCATTTTTTGTGAGAATAGAAATGGTTACTATATTAACACAACTCAGAAATTGCCCATATGAAGTAAACGCTCACTACAGGTTTCCATTGTCATTAGTGGGGGCAAGATTATCCCTATAATCATAGAATAAATGTGTGAGGTTAAGTGATGCTAAGGCATGAGAAGGTTCTGGCAGTGTTGTGAGCACATGAAACAAAGGGCCCACTGGACTGAGGTGATAAAGAGTCCTCTAAGGACCTCTGAACTGAGACTCATGGAATGGCCTGGAACTTATTCAGAAGGAGACTGACTAGTCAGAGAGAAGAGCAGGAGGGTGCCGTAGAAGGTACGTGGTGTAAGCCATGTAACCGACAGTCCAGAGTGGCTGCCCCACCCCCAGCCAGAGTGCAGGATAAGGTGGCTGCCTGACCAGGGTGGAGAACTAGATGGGATCAGAGGGCTGAGACTAGACTAGGCTTCCATCTTCATTCTCAGAGCCAAAAAGGAGCCACGTGTGGAGCTGAACCTGGGAGAGGATGGGAAACTGTCAAGGTACTTGCAGAAAAGCAAGAGAAGATGCAAACAAGACTATAGGAGAAGGAAAAAGCAACCAGGATGGAGATGAGAGAGACCCAAGAGCTGTTTCCGAGGCAAGTCCACAGGACTTGCTGACCGCAGCAGAAAAGACGGGGTTGTAGATACATGGCTGTTCCCAGTGGTCGGTCCATCAACGCCTAAAGCTATGTCGCCCCATTCTGGAGCATTCCCTGCCCAGCAAGAAGGCTGAGAAACATCTGCTCGGTCCTGCCCAGATGTGCAGCAACTTCTGCAGCTCTCTGAGCACCATTCTGTACCCAGGAATAAAATAAACTTCAAATTGAAGGCAGCTTTCTGAGAAAGCGATGCTGGCAGTGGTCCCTTTTCTCAGACCTCTGTTTACTGTAGAGGGTTTTAAGCATGACGTTTTAATTTTGATTTTTTTAAATATGTATTTTGTAAGGAATAAACAGAGATGACTTAACTGGAAATTAAACTGGGGTCTCCTGGCTCTGGGCCCACATTTCCACCCAGGGACCAACTGTCTGCTAAAGCACAAATCCATCTACTCAGGCTGCGGCATGACCAATGTGAGCTGTGTTTATGCTCATCTTAAAAATGTGTGTACTTCTTAGCCAGGGGGCTCAAGGGCCAGGGCACTGATCCGTTAGACCTGCTCTGAAGACACCAAATTTGATTCCTGGTATAATAAAACTGAATCAGAGTTACACATGTTTTCCAAAAGGTCTCTGCATTTGTCTATGCAATATCGAGTGTCCCCATGCTTCCCTTTGGCCTGGAAGGGCCACTGTTTACAAACCAGTAGGTCTGGGTTCCTTAGACCATGAGCAAAAAATGGGAATAGTGACAACCAGCAGAAACTAAATTTTAAGGAGAAATAAGTAAGGGTTAAGATAGAAGAAGGAGGAAGAAGGGTTGTCCCTCTTTCTGTTATTTATCAGAAATAAGATAAAAGGAGTTGTTGTTTCTCCATCTCACTGACTCCTATGTAGGCCCCTACAGTTCAGTTCGGTTTAAGGCCGAGAAGATAAATCAATTTACCAAGCATATTTGAAAAGCCAAACACTGCCACACACTGTGAGGCCAAAGACACCTGATATGCTGTACCTACCCTGAGGGAGTTTACCAATGAGGGCAGACATTGGTTCCTAACAGGTGCACAACAAAATGTCACAAATTACAGGTATAAATAGACCCAAAGAATCAAGACAAGTCCCTGGGAGCCAAGAAAGACTTCCTTAAGGAAAAAAACAACCACAGTGGGGTAGAAGACTGAAAATAAGGCAAGAAGGGGTACTGATACGGACATAGAATCATCAGTGGGCTGGGGACTTAAAAGGGGCAGCTGCCATGCTTTGAGCTTCTCGGGCTCCCTTTGGAGGATCTTCTTGCTATAGACGAGTCCTGGAACTCTGTCCCTCCTGAGGTTGATGTGTGTATGTGATTGGGCATCAGATACTTGTGTCATCAATCAGGAGCTAACAGCACAAAGGAACACAGAGCATGTCACTGCTGGCATTTTACACAGTTATAAAAAGTCTGGTGTCAAAGCAGCCTGGGACCCTGGGTAAAGGCTGGACAAGGCAGGCGTCAATGGAGAGTCTCAGCAATGTGACTGCAATCCACCTGTTTGGAAAAGTGGTTTGTGTTCAGAACTCAGCCTCTGACCTAATTCTTCTGCCTCTGTGGCAGTTCTATACACAACCAACATAATTTTCCAAGTTGATTTTCTGCCCCAATCAACAGGGGCTGTTTCCAAAGGCTTATATCATTTGAGGCGGGAATAACATGAGCAAACCCACACAGGGAAGGGGCACAGCTTGGTCATATAGCTGTACAATGGAATGGGGACATGGTTCCATATTTTAAAAGGATATACTGTGAAGTAAAAATGACGGAGACATCTAACAGAGACCTATATCAAGTCACAGGGTATTTAGGCACTAAACTAGGAAACTTGGAACTCCTCCTAAAGACCGTGAATACGGAGGACAGTATTGAGTCGGGAGTGACACTAGACATGTTTATCTTATAATTTGAAGTACAGTGGAAAGTGGACAGACTAAGAGGTTTTGAAGAAAGGTGGTAAAGGTAACCATGGGCAGTAGTCATCAGTTGAACGAAATAATGATTGCACTGAGAAACAGTCAGGTGATGAATCTATTGCACTACAAGGAAGCTGAGCTGAGTCTGGCACCTTAGGCCACTTGGCCATCCTGACACATTAGTGACAAAGCAGTTGTATTGGTCCATTTTATGCTGCTATATTAAAATACTTGGGGCTGAGAACTTACAGAGATAGGAGGTATATCTAGATCACAGTTTGGGAGGTTCAAAGTCATAGTGTACGACATTAGCTCTACTCTGGTGAAGGGACCCTTAGTTATATCACATTAAGATGATGTTACAGTGGGAGTTAGCACAAAGAAAGCAATTGCATGGAGACACAGGAAGCCAGAGAACAAGTAGCCAGTCTTGCTCTTTCATATAAAAAAAAAATGGTTCCAAGAGAACCAGATTGACTTCATCCAAGAGCAGAACACCCAATGACCTACTGACCTTCCTCTGGCTCCAAGTCTTAACACTAGCACACTGAGGAGCAAGTTTGTAACATACAACACCACACACACACACACACACACACACACACACACACACCCCACAGCAACAGGTGATAGCTGTATTCTTGTCGAGATGGAGCGTGCCTCTTCTCAGCCGAGTTTCTGCCTCTGGAAGTCTAGGTGGACTGCAAAGGCAACTGTTCATAGTCTGTTTATGAAAGATGTAGGCAGAGCAGTCTAAAAACAACAGAAATTGTCACCAGGAAAGGAAGAGACTCCTCCTAAGGACAGAGCAAAAGAGTGAGCCACGTCCAGTGAGAAAGGCAGCTGTGCAGTTTAACATGAAACCAGAAGAGCTGGTCACAAAGAGCCAGCACACAGTGAAGATGTTTTTGCTGAAGTTTGTACTCCTGTGACTGAAGGCTGGACAGTAAGGGTGTGACCAGAGAGAGGGGAGCATCGCTCTGTACAACAGGTGCCCACATGCACTAAAGTCTGCAAATACGAAGTCTCGTGAAACACGATCTCCTTTATAAAGTGATTATTTTACCATTTACCCAGATGTTTTCCTATCACAAAGACAAGAATCCACAAGCAGACTTGATTTCTCAAACCTACATCATAAAATGCTTCTTATGTCAGCAACACTATACTCCTCTAGCAAACCAAGTGTCCAAAAGACTGAGCATCAGAACCCCACAACACAGGACCAGCTGTTCAAGTACACAGGCAGCTATGAGAGAACAAGGAAGGTCATCACTAGAAGCATGGAAAAGCTGATGTTTTTGCAGAATCTCTGAGTGTAGGGGTAAGCACGCGTTGTGTGGCTCAGGGAGAATTTGCCTTTGCAGTATGTGAGCTTTCTCGGCTTTGTGAAAAATAATTTGAGTTACAGTGATTAGAGTTTTGTTTGAAATTTTTAACAGACCATGAGCTTTGTTTTTTTTTTTTTTAAAAAAAAAAATGGTTTCCTTGAAAACTCTAGGAGGAAAATTTGGCTGACATTATTTTTCACAGCAAATGGGTTTTTTCTATGTTCTGGCCAGTGTCATCCGAGGAGCTGCCCTGACAGACTTCGGCTTCTTCTGCTTGTGCACTTGAGCGCCTTCCCAGGTAGGGCTGCAGAATTTATGAAGAAAGGCTCAGGTAGGTCCTGGTGTCATCTCTCTGAAGTAGCATTTCTGCATGAAGAGCCTAACTCAGTTATGGGACCTCTGTAAGGACTGAAGGACATCCATCACGGCCTCTCCTGGACACTTACAAGTACCCCAGATGTCCCATGGCCGTCACAACTATTTGACCCACAGAACAGTCTAAGTTAACATAAAAATGCTCAAGAAACTCTCCACCCCCATCTACTTCTTCTGTTTTCCAAACTGGGACGTATTGGTAGGCTTCTGACGAGCAAGGAGTTGAAGCCTTCAGGCCGCTCCCATCAACCCACCCACATGTCGTGAGTTAACCATTGCTTCTGTGTTTCTCTGATTTCTAGTTTGTTCATTATCATTATTATGTGTGAGCATGCTCTCAGGAGTCAGTTTTCTTCCTGCCGCAGTAGATTCCAGGCACTGAACTCAGGCTTACCCAGCAAGGGCTTTGCCAGCTGGTCATCTCTCAGGCCCGTCTCTCTCAATCCTGTGTTCAGTGAGCATGCCCTGGGGTATTTTCTCATTTGGCCTTCAGACCCCTTTTGCAAAGTTCCCTGGATTTAAGGGAAAACAGTTTCTTTCGTGTAAAAAGACATTTTAAATTAACTGTGCGCTTCATCCAGAGCAGAACTGAATTCTAATAACTAAAGGCTTTTATTACCACCTTCCCCTTCCTTTAAAATCCGCTTTCCTGAAGCTTTCCTCCTTCCGGTTCTGTTCAAGCTTCTCTTCAAGGTTCTCCTCAGAGGCAGAGAGCAACCCCACCTTGGCCAGTGAAATTTTTAAGTTTGTTGATTTTTTTTTAATCTCATTTCTAATAGATTCCCCCAAACCCAGGACCCGGTAAAGTAGCCTAGCCAGACAAACCTGAGCACTTCAGAAAGCTCATCTCCATGAGCAGCTGGCCATGGCTCTAGATGAGCGAGGCAAACTCCTTAGGTGCCCTGTCAGCCTGGGAGCCAGTGATGTTCAGCACGAGAGACTGCAGGCCCTCCTCTCTCCACGCTGTCTCCCAGATCGAGGAGCTTCTTTAGAATGTACTTGGGGAACCGGGAAGATGGCTCAGTCGTTGAGGTGCTTCATGCAAACACAACAACCTGAGTTCAAATCCTCAGCACCCACACAGAAAAGCTGGTCCCAGTGGAACATGCCTATAATCCCAGTCTGCATAGATAGAGGTCTGGGGGCTTGCTGGCCAGCCTACAAGATTGGCAAGCTCCAGACTCAGAGAGAAACCCTTGCTGCTGATCATAATAACAAGGTGGAGAGCAACTGAGGACACCTGATGTCTGCCTCTGGCCTCCACAGGCACAAACTCAGATGTGTGTGTATACCTGCACACACACACACACACACACACACACACACACACACACACACACACACGTGCCCACACACATGAACACATGCACACAAAACAAAAGGACTTAGAAAACATTCATGTTCACTATCATTTTCCCATCTTTTCTCTTTATAAGCATGGCCCTGAGTGGCTGACAGGAGTACATTGCCCCTCCTCCCCCTCCCCATCCACTGCAGTGTGGAAGGTGAACCATTTTCACACACACACACACACACACACACACACACACACACACACACACACACACATCCCTGCAAGCTGAATTCCATGACAAATAAATCTTACTGCTGCCACTGCCACTGATTTTATCTCAAACCAGAAAATGAACTCAATTTCAGAAACCTGTTTTCTAAACTCCAGCGCCCGAGACAGGAAGGGGTGGGGGAGAGGACGGCTGTGTGTTTGCACACCCCCTGGCAGCACCTCTTCCTCACCACCAGCCTCTCCATGGAAATTCTGGCTGCATTGGCCTTGGCGAGTCTTGGGACTATTTTTGGATGCATAAAAACCTCAAGGGAGCGACTTTTCCTTTTATTCATGTACAGGGTCCCTACCTTTATTTATTAAAGAAACAAAACACGTCTCCTGCTTAACTTCAACCAGCTTTCATGTCAAGGAAAACAAAACTTGTTGGCTGGTCCCATCAGCCCTGGGTCAGGTGGAAAGGGAGTCCTTCCATTGCAGATCTGAAGCGTGTGTGACCTGGGTTTTAATCACCCCTCATGACAGGGAGGGAGCAATAGACTTTGGAGGTGCTTGTCCCAAAGGAATAACTTTCGGAGAGTTCTTGAGTCTGGGAGAAAAAAAAAATCTAGGAAAAATTGCAGCAAATTTCAAATGTGACTTTTGGACATTTCAGGTAGGAAGGAAGAAACTGAACACTCAGCATTACTGCTTTCTACCCCGAAACTGTGACACCGACATCACCCCAAGCCAATGGAGAGGCTCACAGGGCAGGAATCACCCCCAGCTCTGACTTGGCCCCCCAGAGGCCAGTGTTCATTTTCACAAGTTGTGAAGGGCAGGCAGCCAACCGCTCAGCCTCCACGAGACAAATTGATTCAAGGTTTTCTCCCTGAGCCTGCAGCCAGGAGGCTGGCAGCCACAGCAGCTAGAGGGGTGCTATTGTTCTGTTCGTGGGGAGCCAAACTCCCCTGGCTGGGCCTGGTGACCCGCTAGATGGTTACAGGTCGGGGAAAGAAACCAAAATGGAAGGTAAATTCCAGGACAAAACGAAGCCCAGCGAGAATCCAGAAAGCACTCGCCTGAGGACACCATGGGGCAAAGGTCAAGGCTGGTTCATTTTCCAATGCTAGAACTAAACATCACAGACTAGATAATTTATTTAAAGCACAGCAGTTTATTTAACTTACAGCTCTGGAGACTGGTGAGTTCAAAGACATAGTGTTAACTCCTGGCAAGAGCCTCTTGATGTCAGAGTATCGTGTGGCAGGACAAAGCAAGGCTATTAGTTGGAGTTTCCCCTCCTTGTCTTATTAAGCTATTATAATTCCATCCCAGGGTGGGGTGCTCAACCTCATACAATCCTGATCCCCTCTGGCTGTAGTTTGAATGAAACATGTCCTTGTTGGTTCGGGTAGTTGAACACATAGTCCCCACTTAGTGGTCCTGTTTGGGAAAGTTACAGACACTTTAGAATGGGGAGCCTTGATGGAGAGAGCACATCACTGGGGGCAGGCTTTACAGAGCTCTGTCCCACTTCCTGTCCTCTCTACTTCCTGTGTCCAACGGAGATGTGACCACTCAGTTTCCTGTCATGCCTCCCTGCTACTTGGACTCTCCCTGTGGAATAATAAGCTGAAACAAATTTTCTTCTCCATGTTAGTTTTGGTCATGGTATTTTTATCACCATAATAGAAAAAGTAACTAATACACTTCCCAAAGACCCCACCTCTAAACAAGACTCTAGTTATTAAGTTACCAACATGGAGATTCCAGGAACTATTACCTAAGCCACCACATCTAATAACATCTCACACCTAATAACATACCTGCTCCACCAACCCCTATTATAATTCTAGCTAGGGTATCTACTGTATCCCAGCATGTTGGAAGATGGCTACAAATACCTAATCCATATGAGGCAAGTCACTTTTGCTTCCCTAGAGCTTAGTTTCGTTCTCTTAAATACATGTGTGCCAGACACTCTAGCTGCTTACTATGAATCTGTTCTTCATGCTCATACAGTTTGTATTCCTTGATCCTAGGCACAGCCATGAGTCTGTCATTCCTAGCTTAGACAATACAAGCAGAAGTGATGTATGCCATTTCAGGCCAAGAAGTAGTTGAGTCACCTTTATTTACTCAACTGCCTATGTGTGTCATAAAGGAAACCTAGATGTGTATACATTGAAGATGGTGAAACCAAAAAGCACATTCCAGTATCTTCCTGTTAAAGACAGCTACTCTCTAGCCCAAAATCTGTCCATGGATTATTTCATGAGTAATGGAAAAATATTGGCTAATTTGAGCCCCTAATGTTTTAGAAGGATTTTTGTTGTTGTTGTTACTGTGATCTGTACTACCCTGACTAAAACAAGCTGATAAGAAAACTTTCTCTGCCTAATTCAAAAGATGGTTGGGAGAGGTAAATCATGCTAAACACTTTAAAATGCATCACATTATTTACTTTAGAGCAGAAATACCATATGGAGCTGGATGACCTTTGGTGAAGTAACTAAGCCAGGAACAAATCCCCCAGGTTCTCACCTATATGTGGAAGCTAAAAGGTCTGGTTTTATGGACATGGAAGGTAGAGTAGTTGTCCATAGAGGATAAGAAGAGCAGAGAGAAGGAGGGATAGTGGGAGATAGAACAATAGCTACCATCTTTGTTACTTTTCTTGTTGGTGTAATTAAAATACTCAGACAGAAGCAACTTGAGGGAGAAAAGGTTTACTTTGGCTCATAGGTTGAGTTCATGGTCCATCCTGGAAGATGAATCACAACAACAGGAGCTTGAGGCAGCTGGTCATAGTGCATCTGCAGTCAAAAAACAAAAGGCAATGAATGCTTATGTTCAGTTCACTTTGTCCTTTTCATCGAGTCCAGTATCTTAGCCCGCGGAACGGTGGCACCCACAGTGGGTGAGTCTTGTCACTTCAACCATCCTAATCAAGATCAGCCTCCATAAGCTTGCCCACAGGCCCACCTCCCAGGTGAGTCTAGATCTCACCAAGCCGACAATTCAAATGAACCATCCAAGGTGCCAAAATACAGTTAAATTGATAAATAAATACTAAATAAATAAATAACAGAAACTATAGTTGGCAATTTATTATATATTTTATGAAGAACTAGTCATGAGGTGGAGTTCAAAACTTCCCTACATAAATGAATGCTAAGTAGCTGAGTAGCAAATGCCAATTATCCTAATTTGGTTATTACATATCATAACACATAATAAACATGCACTATTATTGTGTAAACTAAAAACTGATTTTCAAAAGTGTGTAGAAGAAGCACCCATAAATTAATAGTATCAAATCCAAGCAGCATATTCTTTGTATGCTTAATAAGAATCATCTCATTTAATTCATACAACATTTCAAAAGATATATTTTATCATACTAATTCAGCAGATGACAAAACCACCAAGATACAGAATTCACTCAAAATTACACCACTAGGAAGAGGTCTAACACTAGAATCAATATTCTGAGGCAGAAAACTAGAAAGAAAAAGCAGCCTCAGATAAATGAATAACTAGGACTTATAATTAATTTAGTGAAACATTTCAAAGCACACCACTTGAATGATCCATTCTGAAAGCTTCATTAGCCTGCTGCTTGTTTTCATACCAGCCCAGTCTTTCCAGGTTATTTCACACATATGCTTGCAGCTTCATCTCTGGAGTTCCATTGAGAACCACTTCTCATCTACCAAACTCAACTACCCCCTCAATTCCTGCCATCAGCCTGGAGGTGGATTTAATGCTCACTAAGTGCTTTCGTAAATCTCACTCCAGTGCATTTTCTTATTCCCCCAGAACCTCTTTTGTCATCCCAAATACACTTAATGTAAGCTAAGAGACAAAGAAATGCTGTTTGATGAATGAAAGGGTGCAAGGACACCTCCCAGGTATTAACTCATTGAAGAAATTGTAAGACAGTATTACTTCATGCTTTCACCCTTCGACAGAATCCCAAAGTACAATTTCTGAAGCTTGCTAACGAGACCACCAAAGGTAAAAAGGCCATTATAAAAATTTAAGAGCTATTGAGTGTTATAAGTTTTTATAGTGGATCAGCTCAGTTATTTAGCACATGTTTCCACCCTTTCAATGCATGAGGAAAATTCACAATGTCCAACATCTCTCAGAACCACATTTCCACCTGTGTGGGGCAGTGGAATTAATAAGCATATAGAACAAACTCACAAATTTGGATCCCGCTCATCTGGAATTCATGACATTTCAGTTACCCATATGTGTGCCTGGCCAGACAAAAGGCTGGTAGGGTAGAATAGGCCATCACACCAAGCTAGAGCTAAATTAGGGCTGTCAGGGTGGAAGGGGAATAGGGCTTGATTGCTCAGAGATTGTTTTACATACATGTTTTAATGTTCATAAATGAATTGTGTATGCAAACTTTCTGATTGTGTGCTATGGTTGGGTTCACTCTTTGGTATTTGTGGGGGTTTGGAAAATACATTTAAACCCTTAAATGAAATTGTGGGGGATTGGGGGGGCAGTGTTTAACCTACTTGCTATGTAAGGTGAATACGGAATTTTCTTAAACTTTTCAGAAATATGTTCCTCTGGCAGTTTGAAAGAAAATGACCCAACCAAAGAAAGTAGCACTCTTAGGAGGTGTGGCCCTGTTGGAGTAAGTGTGGTCTTGTTGGAGGAAGTGTGTCACTGTGGAGGTGGGCTTTGAGGACTCATATATGCTCAAGATACCACCCAGTGTCTCAGACCACTTCCTGTTGCTTGCAAGATGTAGGACTCTCAGCTACTTCCCTAGCACCATGTCTGCCTGCATGCTGCTGTGTCCCACCATGATAATGGACTGAACCTCTGAACTATAAGCGACCCACCCCAATTAAATGTTTTCCTTTATAGGAGTTGCCATGGTCATGGTGTCTTTCCACAACAACAGAAACCAACTTAAGGCAGTTCCCAAAGCTGTTGACACACTTATCTCTTCCCTGGAAGATGTAAAGAATGTAAACCGTATGCCCCGGACTTCCCTTCTGGACCAGAGGTGAGTGCTCAGGCTCAGCCTAGACCCCATCCCTGGGCACCAGCCACTCCAAGGAAACCTGCCCAACTTGGCCCCAGGTTCTGGCCACTGGGCAGGTTCCCTTCTAGCCCTACTGGGAAGGCTCCCCTTCTCCAAGACCCCTGGCAGATCCTGCAATCTCCACACCCTGCCCCAACGCCCATCTGCCCGAGACCCCAGCCACTTCCTGAGACTTAGAGACTGGCCCCCAGCTCCCATCCTGCTCCCGGACTTCCCTTCTGGACAAGAACACCCATCCTGCCCCAGACTTCCTGTCTGGACAAGAGCTCCCATCCTGCCCCAGAGTTCCCATTTGGACAAGAGAGCTCCCATCTGGGCAAGAGAGAGAGATTTCCTGAATCTGTCAGCTCTATCTGGACCAAGTGCACTGATAAGACCAAGAACGAACCACAAGGAGATGGGCAGACGTCAAGGCAGAAGTACATACAACAAGATGAAGAGCAATACAGCATCACCAGAACCTAGCCCTCCTCCAACAGCTAGACCTGAACATCAAAAACTGGAAGAAGCAGAAGAAAACAGCCTTATGAAGAATGTAAACCTTAGAGTCTGTCTAGAATATAGCTAAGAAAGTATCATTCTCTCTAAAGGGCAAAGATTTGATCTTACTGATATGTTTAATCTGAGTCATAAGCAGAAAGTATGGTGGTTGGTAGAGGCTCAGAGTAAAGACAACTAGCAATTGCCAAAGGGTACACAGTTTAGTTACACAAGATTAATGAGCCCTGTAGATCTACCATACAGCACTGTTCTTACACTAACACTATGTTGTGTAGTCACACATCACTTAACCACAAGGATACAGTCATAGAAATGTATTGGTCATTGTCTGAACATCACAGAGTGGACTTCCCAAATCCATATGGTATATCCCAGATGGTGTATCTTCCTACATACTTAGGCTATATATGATCATATATGCAGTTCAACATGCACTGACAAAGTGTCATGTGGGGTGTGGATACAGTTAAAATTTGCCAGGCGGATAAACCTTCTTATATTGTGTGTTGTTATCACAAAAAAAAGAACAAAAGTAGTACCACAGGCAGGAGGAAACTTTTGGAAATTATTGATATATTTGTGGCTTTAATAGTGGTGACGACCTCATTTCACAGGTAAATTGTTGCCAAAACTCTCAAGCAGAGACATTGAACAGGTTCAACTTTTTGTGCATAAGTCACATCTCAGTAAAATAGTTTGAAACATTAAATGCCAGCCATCAAGACAGAGTTCAAATATGAGGCTTCCAGTGATTCCCTCCCATAATCGCTAATAACATGTGCACACAGAACAACTTGTACTGTCTGGGGTTGGCTCTGTCTGCACGTGTGGAGGAGGGGCAAAAGTTCACACCTAACTCTGGACCTAACAGTGCATGGACACTTGTTGTGTTTGCTCCTTTTGTTTTAAAAACAGTAATAAATAGCATCAAACTAGACTTCTAAAATCCCTTATGTGAACCATCTGGGACTTGGGCTTCTTCATTTTGACATAGATACCTGCTCCTCCAGCCTCTTCAGGCAAGATAATGACTGCAAGACAACATTGTTTTCTTTGGGGTCAGATCAATTTTCATGCTGTTAGAAATGATCACGTAGGGGCTGAGATGTCACTCAGTATATAAAGTGCATGATGTGCAGTCATGAGGACCTGAGTTTGGATCCCCAACGGACACCTAAAAGTCACATACAGAAGTGCATGTCTGCAACCCAGTTGAGGGTATGGAGACTGGCAAACCCTAGGAACTCACTAGCCAGGCAGTTTATCTGAAATGGTGAGCCTCAGAATCATGAAGAAATCCTATGTCCAAAATGATAAAGTATTGAACAATAAAAGGAAGACACCTGTTGACCTCTGGGTGCCACATTTGCACACATAGGCAAGCAACCTTCATACACACATGTGTACATACAGACATGGGGAGATGATAACTAGTCCTATAGCATCACATAAGCATTTACTGTACAGAAAAATCAAAATAGATTGTCTCCTAAGGAACAGGAAACTCCCATATTACATGACATGTTTTTGGTTATGACAAATTGTACATGACCAGACAGAACAAATGATGAAGGACATAGAAAGTTCATGTGACTGTTATTCAATATTCTCTTTTATTTAGCCTGAAAAGGTCATTGTATTAAGCTTCTAAGACTTCCCAAGATGTTGAGTATCTCTACATCTCATTCCTTCCAGTCATTTCCCTGATAAAAGGGAAATGTAAATAACCTGAGTTGCACTAGAGAAATACCTTCTCTTTTTTATTATCCCCTTGCTATACATTCTAAAAACACAAGTTATAAGGAAAAAGAATAAGGAAATATATAGTTATACAGCCCAGAAATGCCATCTTAATATATAGATATTCTCACTTAATCTAGATGGAAATACATAATTTTAACTACTTATCAAGATAATATGACTCTACCCATGCAGCTTTACAATCTCATTTCCCTCACTTAAAAACATGGAAAGTAATTTGTCAAAGAGCATAAAACTTCTGTTGTACAAGACACAGGTCATAGAGAGCTACAATATAACATGATGTCTATCGTTAACAACCTTCACTGTCAATTTTAAATGTATTAAGATGGTATCATTTACATTAGGTGTTTGTATCATAGCAAATAATAATAATGAGGGGGAGGATGGAAGGAAACCCTAGGAAGCAATGGAGAGAGCTATGTTATGGATGGTGGTGGTAGCTGCAATGATGTTAACCTCCAACTCTTGTAGTCATGAAATTGTGTACACTGAAACAAAAAAATGTGGTGATGACATTTCCTGATCAGTAACTAAAGATAAAGGTTATCATTTCATTATCTGCTATACTCAAAGCTTACTTAGCAGTCCTCAGCTGATTTAAGTTTCGATCTGATTTTTCTCCATTTTCAAGTGTGCTGTGTATATCGGAGTGAAACTGCTTTACCAGTGCATACATTTTAGGGAATTTAATATTACAAACTGTCAACTACAATCCAGAATGCTCCGTATATCTGAGTTCGCTATCCCAATGGCAAAACCAGCCCCTTCCCCAGCACTCTTCGCAGTCACAGAATTCCTCTGTGGCTGATCTTCTGCTTCTAGTGAGGCACAATAAGTGTTTTTGTCTATGCTCACATTTTCATGATTGTTGTTTGTTCAGGATTGTTTTCTTGTTTGATTTTGGTTTGGAGGAGTTTGGGTTTTTTATACACAGTCTTACTATGAAACCCCCCTGGCTAGTCTGGAAAACTCTGTCAAGATCAGGCTGGCCTGGAGCTCAAAGAAATTCTCCTGTCAGTGCCCCTGAAGTGCTGGGATTAAATTTGTGTCCTGCTTCTTAAGGTTCAGTTTTTAAACTGCACAACAAATATTTAAAATCCATAACAGGAACAAGAGAATAGTGGAAAATCCAAGCCCTCTGTGTTGTATTAACCTGTCTTTTTAAGAAAACAAGAATTTCTTCCTGCCAGCCAGGGCCTTATGGAATGATACCCACAGGATCACGGCTGTAGGATATCCCAGAGGAGTTTTAGTGAGGATCCAGTGATGACGGTGTCCCAGAAACCAGAGGCCTTGAACCAGACCAGTGACTCTTTGCAATGGGCATTTGCTAGTAAAGCTGATTGGACAGAAGAGCGGACTGAGTGACACACCACGGATCCCAGTGCCACCAGGGTGAATGACGAGATGTTGGGGAGATGGGAAAGGTGGAGGACCCAAGAGGGTTTCTTGGGTTGTTTTGTTCCTGTTTTTGTTTGTTTGCTTGCTTGCTTTGTTTTGTTTTGGTGTGATTTTCTAAAAATTTTCTTGAGGGGCACTGCAGGGTTGAGGGAAGGATATGGGGGGGACCAGGAGGAGAGCAGAATTAGGGTATATAATATGAAATTTCCAACGAATCAATAAAGAAATTATGGTTAAAAAAAGAAAGGAGATTCGATTCAAGATGGCGGAGACAAACAGACGCAGGTAGGCCTGTGGCAGCGGCCCGCCAAGGTTGACGGGTCCAGCGGCAGCGGCCGACAGGGACATTTAGGCCCGGTGGCAGCCGGCAGAGACATATAGGCCCAGCGGCAACCCACAGAGGTGGACAGGCCCTGTGGCGGAGATAAGCAGACGGAGGTGAACGGGCCGGTGGCAGCGGCCGACAGAGACGTTCAGGCCCGGCGGCGGCGGCCCACAGAAGTAGACAGGCCACGGGGCGAAGAAGGGCAGACGCAGGTCGGCGACTCGCGGAGGTGGAAGGGCCCGGCGGCAGCAGCCGACAGGGACATATATGCCCAGCGGCAACCGGCAGAGACATACAGGCCTGGTGGCAATTCGCAGAGGTGAATGGGCCCGGCAGCAGTGATAAGCAGAGGTAGGTAGGCCCGCGGTGGCAGCCGGCAGAGATATACAGGCCCGTTGGCCCCCCACAGAGGCAGACAGACCCAGCGGCAGCTGACAGGGACATACAGGCCCAGAGGCAGAGACAAGTGGATGCAGGTGGGCCTGTGGCGGCGGGCCACAGGGGTGGACAGGCCCGGGACGGAGAGGGGCGGACGCAGCTTAGAACGGGGACGCCCCTAGCTCCAACACCTGGGGAAGAGGCTATCTCCGTGGGTCAGAACCAGGGCAAGTCTGGGCACTCCGTCTGGGGACAACCCAGGGCCCAACTGCTGATCCTGTGAAACCCAACAACTTGGAGGTGTTGGTGAGACTACCCTGCTCAGCTGAAACCCATCTGGGAGAGGATTCAGATGCCTAAAGTTTGAAGTCTGAAGAAACAAGATCAGCTGAGGAGTTGACAAATGAACAAAACGTGACCTGGGAACACAGAAGGCGCTACCCAGCCACGAAACCAGATCACCAGAATCATAAGTATATAATTCACCGACTGAAATCAGCTGTCCCTGAAGAAACAGCCCAATAGCACCAATTTAACCAAGAACCCCTACTAAACCAAGACTAAAAATTAGAACAAGAGAGGCACTCTCAGACACAGACACCACCTGCACCGCACAGAGGAAAAGATGAGTAGACGCCAGTGCAAAAATACAGGCAACAACATAAAGACCTATATGGCAACATCAGAACCTAGTGATTCTACTCCTGCAAGACCTAAACATACCATGACAGAAGAAACAGAAGAGATCAACCCTAAAAATGACTTTAAGAAGATGATAGAAGCCCTTAAAGAAGAAATAAAAAATTCCCTCAATGAGGAAATAAAAACTTTCCTTAAAGAGGAAATGAAAAACTACCTTAAAGAGGAAATAAAAACTTTCCTTAAAGTGGAAATGAAAAACTCTCTTAAAGAGGAAATAAAAACTTCCCTTAAAGAGGAAATGAAAAACTCCATTAGAGAGGAAATAAAAAACTCCCTTAAAGAAATAGAAGAAAAAACGAACAAAAAATGGGAAGAAATCAAATCAAGCCAAGAAAAAGCAATTAAACAGATGAAAGAAACATTCCAAGATCTGAAAAATGAATTTGAGACAATAAAGAAAACACATGCTGAGGGAATGCTGGAAATAGAAATCCTGACAAAACGAACAGGAACTACAGAAACAAGCATAACCAACCGATTGCAAGAGATGGAACAGAGAATCTCTGACACTGAAGACACGATAGAGAAAATAGATTCGTCAGTCAAAGAAAATACTAAAGACAAAAAAGTCATAACACAAAACGTCCAGGAAATTTGGGACACCATGAAAAGACCAAACCTAAGAATAATAGGGATAGAAGAAGGAGAAGAATACCAACTCAAAGGCACAGAAAATATATTCAACAAAATCATAGAAGAAAACTTTCCTAACCTAAAGAAAGAAATACCTATGAAGATACAAGAAGCTTACAGAACACCAAATAGGCTTGATCCAAAAAAAAAGTCCCCTCGCCACATAATAATCAAAACACTAAACACACAGAACAAAGAAAAAATATTAAGAGCCGCAAAGGAAAAAGACCAAGTAACATATAAAGGTAAACCCATCAGAATAACACCAGACTACTCAATAGAGACTATGAAAGCGAGAAGATCATGGACAAATCTCATGCAGACACTAAGAGACCACGGATGCCAACCCAGACTATTATACCCAGCAAAACTCTCAATCACCATAGGCGGAGTAAAGAAAATATTCCAGGATAAAACCAGATTTAATCAATACCTGTCTACAAACCCAGCCCTACAGAAAGCACTAGAAGGGAAAATTCAACCCAAAGAAGCTAAACACATCCATGAAAAATCAAGCAATAGATAATCCCACACCAACATATACCACAGAAGAAACAAGCTGGTGTAGCTATCCTAATATCTAGAGGAAAAGGATGTTTCAAAAGAGAAGAAGTCTTGTGGCAATGCCTCAGTGGTCCAGGTAACTACCAGAACTTGGAAAAGTTGGTTGAACTTGGGATTGACTGGGAGGCCAAAGATTTAAAAAGCAGAAGATTCTGTCAAGACACAAGTTGTGTGATAATAGTGTGTTTTGTGTGTGTGAATGAGAATTTGTAAATGTTGAATTCTGGGCTTCGACAATCATTGTCAGTGCAGATTAAGCTGCAAGTATTTATGTTCTAAAACTTAAACTATAAAGCTAGTTACGTCTTTCTAACAACTAGTTTTAATGTTTATGAGCATATTTTACCTACATTACCTTTTCAGGATGTTGAGAAAGATGCATCACAAGCACAGGCTGGAGGCTGGGGGCTAGATGGTTTTGAGGAAGAGGTCTTGGTGGACTCTTTCATAGAGCAAAGGGAAGCAATGCCTTCGGGGAAATGAGCTAAGTTTTAATCTAGTCTTTAAGATTAGAAGTCAAAAACAAAAATATTAAGGAAAGGAAAACCTAATTGATCTTTGAAGTATTGTTATGTGGAATTGAGTGGGACTTTTGAGGCCTTTCTTCCAGAAAACAAGGACTTGGTTGTCAGGCCTATATTAGGCCTAAACCTTGGTGCCATGTAGTTGTACTTAAATCATTTCAATGGAAAGTGTCTTAGTGATTGGATCTTCTAGTGCAGTTTGGAGTTCTTCCATTTGAAAAATGTGATATTTGCATGGGATTGTTTGAATCTTGTTTTCTAGTCCCTCCCCATCACCACCCTCATAGTCTGAAGGTAGATTTTTCTCTTGATAAAGGAACAAAAAAGGTGAACATCTTGTTTGTAAATAGGTATCTAGTAACTAGTGGTAAACTTGAAATGGTAGAATTCTTTAAAGCCTAATTCTAGGTAGCCTTAAGAAGATGTATCTTAATTATTTTTGAACCTGTATTCACCTTGTTTTTTTTCAAATATCTTAAGTTATATTTTCTTTTTCAGAGCTGCTTCTTATTTGGGGCTACTTTTTTTTTTAATTGAGGCATAATTCATAAAAGGGTATATTGTTTTGATGAGACTTTTTACAACTATGGCTGGATGTCTTTCTTTAGTCTTCCAAGAAGGGCCATTTTCCTTTTTTAGAGTTACTTTTTAAAGTCATGAGATCAACAATTTGGACTACTATGCATGTAAGTGCTAATGCAAATTAAAGCCCAAGTTGACCTCCAGCAGCAGTTCATTCTATGTTGACAGTGAGAGAACATTTTGCCTGTTAGGATACTGTTACTCGTGGACTGAAATGCTGAAGAAACCCCTCCCCCTATTTTGATTTTTGCAAAAATCAAGGTATATTCTAGGGTTTCCTGGTTGACCTCAACAGATAAACTGAGATGATAGTCTTAGTTCAGAAATGATCTGAATGTAGATTTACAGTCTACGTGTACAGCTGGCTAAGTGAGATCGCTTTCACAGTTCTGCATGTATCCCATCGGCTCCCCATTAGTCACTGAACTCTTAAAACTGGTATTGTAACATTATCACAATGTTTTGCGCCAATTTTATAAACTTTACAGTGCAATATGTGTTCCTTTTCTGAGGCAAACCAAAGGTATATTTCTCAAGGTTCTGCTGCTATCAGCAGCGTTGATGGAGGATTTTTTATACATTTGTAATAGATAGAAATAAACCAGAAAAAAAGAAGAAAAAAAAGTGGTGGAGGAAAAGGTGAACACTGCAAGAATACTCAAAAGGGCTGAGAGTTGCAAACGCCAAGAATGGCTTTGCATAGTAAATGGAATAGAACAGCTCTGAACTATAGCTTACTTTTCCTGGTTTGGTCTGACAGAATGAAATGCTTTTGTACAAAAATCAGAGCCTTAAAAACAAGGATTTGGTGAGATTGTAAAATGGTGTGCCACTTTGGCAAAACAGTTTGGTGGTTGGTCAAAATGCAAAACATTGTTACTCTGTTACTCAACAATTCTACCCTTAGGAATATATCCTCAAACTACTGAAAATGTGCACCTATGAAACATGTACATGAAGGTTTACAGCAGTGTGTTGCTAATAGTAAAAAAGTTAAAACAACTCAAATAGCTATCAAATACTGGAGAGAAATAAAATGTGGCTTATTCATACAATAGAATATTATTAAGACATAAAAATGAATGAGAAACTGACAGATTAAATGACTTTGGTGAACCTTCATAATTTCATTTGTAGATCTTTCCATTTCTAATTTATAAATACATTTGGGGTTATAAATTATAAATGTACTGCCTCCTGTCAACATTGTATACTTCTATTTGATGATTTCTGTGTCAAACAGTATATGGAAATGTTTCCAAGTATTTTCTGTATTAACTGTGAATGAATAGAACAAAATAAATTGCCTGTGATGGAAAAAAAAAAAAAAAAAAAAAAGAAAGAGAGGGACCAAGTGCTGATGAGCCAGCCTAGAAATTAAAATTCAAAATTGCTCTGTGCCAGCTCACAACATGGGCGGCAACGGTAATTATCATCGCTATTTCAGAAAGTTGTTGGTCTCTGGGTGGGTTTGCAAAGTCAAGCCCAAAAATAAACTTCTCATGCTTGATAGATAAAAAAAAAAAAAAAAAAAAAAAAAAAAAAAAAAAGAAAGGGGGTGATTCATCTCCCACCCAGAGAGTCCTGCCTCTAGGACCTAGTCCTCGAGGTACAATCTGTGTGCCTGGCTGCCCCAGTTGCCAGCCAGCAGGGAAGACTCCTGTGGGCAGGCTCACACCCACCAAAAACCCCCCATTGGAACCTGAAACCTACAAGACCCACACCCTACCCCAAACCTACCCATCCCCATGGAACCTCAGTGGCTTCCTGAGACACAGAATCTGCCAGCTCCAAATGGACTAAGGGCAACTCCCTGAGACACAGAATCTGCCAGCTCCAGTTAGATCAAGAGCTACAGCTGGACCAAGAGTGGCCCCAAGACACATACATAGTAACCATAGATCGGACGAAGAACAGCTCACTCAGACACAGGCAGCTCTTGCACCTAATGGAGGAAGAGATGGGTAGATGCCAGTGCAAAAATACATACAACATAAAGAGCAATATGGCCTCACCAGAACTGAGGGTTCTACAACAGCAAGACCTGAACATCACAACATAGAAGAAACAGAAGAAAGTGACCTTTGAAAAAAATATGAAGATGATAGAGGTCTTTAAAGAGGAAATGAAAAATTCCCTTAAGGAAATTGAGGGGAAAACAAAAAAATGGAAGAAATCAATAAATCCCTTAAAGAAAACCAAGAAAAATCAATTAAACAGGTGAAGGCAACAGTTCAAGGCCTGAAAATTGAAACAGAAGCAATAAAGAAGATACAAACCGAGGGAATCCTGGAAATAGAAAATCTGAGTAAATGAACAGGAATCACAGATGCAAGCATGGCCAACAGAATACAAGAGATGGAACAGAGAATCTCTGGCATAGAGGATACAATAGAGGAAATAGATTTGTCAGTCAAAGAATACACTAAAGTCAAAAAAGTGATAATACAAAACGTCCAGGAAATGTGGGACACCATGAAAAGGCCAGATCTAAGAATGATAAGGATAGACAAAGGAAAAGAATACCAACTCAAAGGCACAGAAAATATATTCAACAAAATCATAGAAGAAAACTTTCCCAACTTAAAGAAGGAAATACCTATACAAGAAGCCTATAGAACACCAAACAGACTAGACCCTCCGCAAAAAGTCCCCTTGCCACATACTAATTAAACTACTTGTCACATACTAATTAAACTAAAAAAAAGTCCCCTTGCCACATACTAATTAAACTATAAGAATAAAGAAAGAATACTAAGAGCAGCAAAGAGAAAAGGCCAATTGACTAATAAAAGCAGACCCATCAGAATAATACCTAACTACTCAATGGAGACTCTGAAAGCCAAAAGGTCCTGGACAGATGTAATGCAAACACAAGGAGACTACAGATGCCAGCCTAGACTAATATACCCAGCAAAACTTTCAATCACCATAGACAGAGTGAACAAGACATTCCAAGACAAAACCAGATTTAAACAATTCCTATCTACAAATCCAACCCTACAGAAAGCACTGGAAGGAAAACTCCAACCTAAGGAAGTCAGATACATCCATGAAAACACAGGCAATAGATAACCCCACTGCAGCAAATCCCAAAGAAGGGAAATACATACACATTACTACCAAAAGATGACAAGAATTAACAATCACTAGTCATTAATATCCCTTAATATCAATGGACTCAATTCGCCTATAAAAAGACACAGGCTAACAGAATGGATATGAAAACAGAATCCATCCTTCTGTTGCATACAAGAAACATAGAAACATACCTCAACTTCAAGGAGAGACACTACCTCAGAGTAAAAGGTTGGGGAAAAGACTTTTCAATCAAATGGACTTAAGAAGCAAGCTAGTATAGCTATCCTAATGTCTAACAAAATAGACTTCAAACTAAAATCAATCGAAAGAGAGTGGAAAGGACATTATATATTCATCACAGGAAAATTTCACCAAGATGAAGTCTCAGTTCTGAACATTTATGCCCCAAATACAAGAGCACCCACATATGTAAAAGAATCATTACTAAAGCTTAAGTTACACATCAAACCTCATACACTAGTAATGGGAGACTTCAACATCCCACTCTCATCAATGAAGAGATCTGCCAGGCAGAAATTTAACAGGGAAATAAGGGATCTAACAGATGTTGTGACTCAAATGGACTTAATAGGTATCTACAGAACATTCCACCCTAACACACACACACACACACACACACACACACACACACACACACAAAAATACCTTCTTCTCAGTATCCCAGGGAACCTTCTCTAAAGTCAACCACATACTTGGTCACAAAGAAAATCTCAACAGATTAAAAAAAATATGGAATAACCTCCTGTATTTTATCAGAACACAGTAGCTTAAAGTTAGATTTCAACAACAACAAAAATTACAAAAAGCCTACAATCTCATGGAAACAGAATAATGCTAAACTGAATCATCAATGGTCAAGGAAGAAATAAAGAAATAAATTAAAGTCTTCCTAGAATTCAATGAAAATGAATGTACAACATGCCCAAACTTATGGGACACTATGAAAGCAATGCTAAGAGGAAAATTCAGAGCACTAAATGTCCACATAAAGAAGTTGGAGAAATCTCACACTAGCAACTTAACAGCACACCTTAAAGCTCTAGAACAAAAAGCAGCAACCTCACCCAGGAGGAACAAACCCCAGGAAATATTCAAAATGTAGGCTGAAATCAATAAAATAAAAACAAAGAGAACAATACTAAGAATCAATGAAACAAAGCCAAAAAGTGTACAATGGAAAAAAGAAAGAATCTTCAACAAATGGTGCTGGCATAACTGGATATCTGCATGTAGAAGGCTGCAAATAGATCCATATCTGTCACTGTGCACAAAACTTAAGTCGAAGTGGATCAAGGACCTCAACATAAATCCAGCTACTCTGAACCTGCTAGAAGAGAAAGTAGGAAGTAGTCTTGAACGCATTGGCATAGGAGATCACTTCCTAAATATAACACCAGTAGCACAGACACTGAGAGAAACAATCAATCAATGGGACCTCTTGAAACTGAGAAGCTTTTGTAGAGCAAAGGATACGGTCAACAAGGCAAAGTGACAGCTTACAGAATGGGAAAAGTTCTTTACCAACCCCACATCTGACAGAGGACTGATATCCAGAATATATAAGGAACTCAAGAAATTAGACATCAAAATGACCAACAGTTCAATTAAGAAATGGGCTATGGAACTAAACAGAGAATTCTCAACAGAGGAAACTCAAATTTCTGAAAGACATTTAAGGAATTGCTCAACATCCCTAATCATCAGGGAAATGCAAATCAAAACAACTCTGAGATACCACCTTACACCTGTCAGAATGGCTAAGATCAAAAACACTGAAGACACATTATGCTGGAGAGGATGTGGAACTAGGGGAACTCTCCTCCACTGCTGGTGGGAATGCAAGCTTGTACAACCACTTTGGAAATGAGTGTGGCGCTTTCTTAGAAAATTGGGAATCAATCTCCCCCAAGATCCAGCTATACCACTCTTGGGCATATACCCAAGAACTGCTCAATCATACCACAAGAGCACTTGCTCAGCTATGTTAATATCGGCATTGTTTGTAATAGCAAAAACCTGGAAACAACCTAGATGCCCTTCAACTGAAGAATGGATAAATAAATTGTGGCACATATCCACAATGGAATACTACTCAGCAGAGAAAAACAATGACATCATGAGGTTTGCAGGCAAATGGATGGATCTAGAAAAAATTATCCTGAGTGAGGTAACCCAGACTCAGAAAGACAAATATGGTATGTACTCACTCATAGGAGGATACTAGAGGTGGAACAAGGATGACTGGACTGCTACTCACATCACCAGGGAGGCTACCTGGAAAACAGGACTCCAAGAAAGACACAAGGATCACCCAATGATGTGGAAATGGCTGAGATCTACATGAACAACCTGGACATGAGTGGGAGTAATGAAGGGCGAGGGTCGAGGGAAAGAGAGCCTGTGGGAGCAGGAGATCCCAGCTAGATCAAGAACAGAGAGGGAGAACAAGGAATAGGAGACCATGGTAAATGAAGACCACATGAGAAAAGGAAGAAACAAAGTGCTAAAGAGGCATACAGAAATCCACAAAGATACCCCCACAATAGACTGCTGGCAATGGTCGAGAGACAGCCAGAACTGACCTACTCTGGTTATGGGATGGCCAAACACCCTAATAGTTGTGCCAGAAACCCCATCCAAGGACTGAGGAATCTGGATGCAGAGATCCACGGCTAGGCCCCAGGTGGAGCACCGGGAGTCTAATTAGCGAGAAAGAGGAGGGTTTATATGAGCGAGAATTGTTGAAACCAAGGTTGAATAAAGCACAGGGACAAATAGCCAAACGAATGGAAACACATGAACTTTGAACCAAAGGCTGAGGGGCCCCAACTGGATCAGGACCTCTGAATAGGTGAGACAGTTGATTGGCTTGATCTGTTTGGGAAGCATCTAGGCAGTGGTACCAGGTCCTGTGCTCATTGCATGAGTTGGCTGTTTGAAACCTGGGACTTATGCAGGGATGCTTGGATCAATCTGGGAGGAGGGGACTGGACCTGCCTGTACTGAGTCTACCAGGTCCACCTCAGTCCTCGGGGAAGGCTTTGCCCTGGAGGAGGTGGGAATGGGGGTTGGGCTGGGGGAAGGGAGGGGGGCAGGAGGGGAGAGAACAAGGGAATCTGTGGCTGATATGTAGAACTGAATGGTATTGTAAAATAAAATAAAAGAAAAAAGAAAAAAAAGAAACAAAGAGTTGGTTCTTTCAGAAAATCAATAAGATAGACAAACCCTTATCCAAATTAACCAAAAGGCAAAAAGAAAACGTCTAAATTAACAAAATCAGAAATGAAAAGGGAGACATAACAACAGACAGTGATGAAATCCAGAGAATCATCAGGCCATACTTCAAAAACCTGTACTCCACAAAATTGTAAAATTGAAAAGAAATGGACAATTTTCTAGATATATACCATGTACCAAAATTAAATCAAGATCAGATGAACAACTCAAATAGACCTCTAACCCCTAAGAAAATAGAAACACTCATTAAAAGTCTCCCAAGCAAAAAAAAAAAAAAAAACAGGTCCAGATGGTTTCAGTGCAGAATTCTACCAGAATTTCAAAGAAGAGCTAATACCAACACACTTCAAATTTTTCCACACAATAGAAACAGAAGGAACATTACCAAACTCTTTTTATGAGGCTATAGTTACCCCGATACCCAAACCACACAAAGATGCAACAAAGAAAGAGAATTATAGACCAATCTCCCTCATGAACATTGATGAAAATACTCAATGAAACACTGGCAAACCAAATCCAAGAACACATCAAAAAGAATTATCCACTATGACTAAGTAGGCTTCATCTCAGAGGTGTAAAGATGTTTCAACATATGAAAATCTATCAATGTAATATACCATATAAACAAACTGAAAGAAAAAACACATGATCATTTCAGTAGATGCTGAAAAAGTCTTTTACAAAATCTGACCGCCCTTTGTGGTAAAGGTCTTGGAGAGATCAGGAACACAAGGAACATACCTAAAGATAATAAAGGCAATTTACAGCAAGCCGACAGCCAACAACAAATTAAATGAAGAGAAACTCAAAGTGATTCCACTAAAATCAGGAACAAGACAAGGCTGTCTACTCTCCCAATACTTATTCAATATAATACTTGAAGTTCTAGCTAGAGCAATAAGACAACAAAAGGAGATCAAGGGGATACAAATCAGAAAGGAAGAAGTCAAACTTTTGCTATTTGCAGATGATATGATAGTGTACATAAGTAACCCCAAAAATTCTACCAGGAAACTCCTACAGCTGATAAACTCCTTCAGTAATGTGGCAGGATACAAGATAAACTCAAAAAAAAACAGTAGCTCTCCTATATACAAATGATAAATGGGCTGAAAAAGAAATCAGAGAAACATCACCCTTTACAACAGTCACAAATAATATAAAATACCTTGGGGTAACTCTAACTAAGCAAGTGAGAGACCTGTATGATAAGAACTTTAAATCTCTGAAGAAAAAAATTAAAAAAGATGTCAGAAAATGGAAAGCTATCCCATGCTTTTGGATAGGTAGGATTAACATAGTAAAAATGGCAATCTTAACAAAAGCAATCTCCAGATTTAATGCAGTACCCATCAAAATCCCAACACAGTTCTTCATAGACCTGAAAAGAACAATACACAACTTGATATGGAAAAACAAAAAACCCAGGATAGCTGAAACAATCCTGTACAATAAAGCAACCTCTGGATATATCACCATCCTTGACCTCAAGCTCTACTATAAAACTATAGTAATAAAAACAGATAGGTATTGGCATAAAAACAGACATATGGACCAATGGAATTGAATTGAAGACCCTGATATTAATCCACACACCTACAAACACCTGATTTTTGACAAAGAAACCAAAACTGTACAATGGAAAAAAGAAAGCATCTTCAACAAATGGTGCTGGCATAACTGGATATCTGCATGTAGAAGATTGCAAATAGATCCATATCCATCACCATGCACAAAACTCAAGTCCAAGTGGATCAAAGACCTTAACATAAATCCAGTTACACTGAACCTGATAGAAGAGAAAGTAGGGAGCAGTGTTGAACACACTGGCACTGAAGACCACTTCCTAAATATAACACCAATAGCATAGGACACTGAGAGCAACAATTAATAAATGGGACCTCCTGAAACTGAGAAGTTTATGTAAGGCAAAGGACACTGTCAATAAGACAAAATAACAGCCTACAGAATGGGAAAAGATCTTCACCAACCCCACATCTGACAGAGGGCTGATCTCCAAAATATATAACAAATTCAAGAAACCAGACATCAAAATACTGAACAACCCAATTAAAAATTGGCTACAGAGCTAAACAGAGAATCCTCAACAGAAGAATCTCAGATGGCCAAAAGACATTTAAGAAATTGTTCAATATCCTTAGTCATCAGGGAAATGCAAATCAAAATGACTCTGAGATAACATCTTACAACTGTCAGAATGGCTAATATCAAAATCACTGAAGACAGCTTATGTTGGAGAGGATGCAGAGCAAGGGGAACCCTCCTCCACTGTTGATGGGAGTGCAAACTTGTACAGCCACTTTGGAAATCAGTATGGCAGTTCCTCGGGAAATTGGGAATCAGTATTCCTCAGACCCAGCTATACCATTCTTGGGCATATACCCAAGGAATGCTCAATCATACCACAAGGACACATGCTCAACTATGTTCATAGCAGCATTATTCATAATAGCCAGAACCTGGAAACAACCTAGATGCCCCTCAACCAAAGAATGGATAAAGAAAATGTGGTGCATATACACAATAGAGTACTACTCAGCAGTTAAAAGAAAAACAACAACAACAACAACATGGCATCATGACAGGCAAATGGATGAAACTAGAAATACCATCCTGAGTGAAGTAACCCAGACTCAGAAGGACAAACATGCTATGTACTCACTCATAAGTGGATACTAGATGTAAATCAAAGAATAATGAAACTACAACCCACATCTCCAGAGAAGCTAGCTAACAAGAACCCTAAAAGGGATACTTGGATCGCCCTGGGAAGGAGAAATAGAGGAGATCTCCATGAGTAAACTGGAGATGAGGAGGGGTAATGGAGGGTGGGAAATGGGGGATGTGAACATGAGGGAATGGGATGATCGACCTGGAGCAGGGACAGAGTTGGGGGGGCAGTAAAGGAGACACCATGATGGAGGGTGACATCATGGGGATGGGGAAAGGCCGGGTGCTGGGGAGGTTCCCAAGAATCCACAAGGATGACCTCATCTTAGACTACTAGCAATAGTGGAGAGGGTGCCTGTACTGGCTTACCCCGGTAATTAGATCAATGAGGACCCTAACTGTCATAGAGCCTTCATCCAGTAACTGATGGAAGCAGATGCAGAGATCCACAGCCAAGCACCAGGCTGAGCTCCAGGAGTCTAGTCAAAGAGAGGGAAGAGAGAGTCTATGAGCAAGAGGCATCAAGATCATGATGGGGAAACCTACAGAGACAACCAAACCAAACTAATGGGAACTCATGAACTTTAGACCAACAGCTGTGGAGCCTCCATGGGACTGGACTAGGCCCTCTGCATAAGTGAGACAATTGTGTAGCTTGATCTGCTTAAGGGGCCCCCTGGCAGTAGGATCAGGAACCATCCTTGGTGCATGAGCTGGCTTTTTGGAGCCCACTACCTATGGTGGGACACCTCACACAGCTTTGATGCAGGGGGCGGGGGGGGGGGGCTTGGGTCTGCCTCTACTGAATGTACCAGATTCTGTGGACTCCCCATGGGAGACCTTGCTTTTCTGGAGGAGAGAATGGGGGGTGGAATGTGCGGAAGAAGGTGGAAGGAGTGGGAGGACGGAGGAGAGGGATCTGTGATTGGTATGTTAAAATGAATAAAAAACAGTCCTTAATAAAAAAGAAAGATCAGCCCTCTATCTGATATCTGATGTGGGGTTGGTAAAGATCTTTTCCCATCCTGTAGACTGTCATTTTGTCTTATTGACTTTGTCCTTCACCCTACAGAAGCTTTCTCAGTTTCAAGAGGTCCCATTTATTAATTATTGCTCTCAGTGTCTGTGCTACTAGTGTTATATTTAGGAAGTAGTCTCCTGTGTCAATGCATGCATTCAAGGCTATTTCCCACTTTCTCTTCTATGAGATTCAGTGTAACTGGATTTATGTTGAGGTCTTTGATCCACTTGGACTTGAGTTTTGTGAATGGTGATAGATATGGATATACTTGCAATCTTCTACATGCAGATATCCAATTATGCCAGCACCATTTGTTGAAGATGCTTTCTTTTTTCCATTGTACAGTTTTGGCTTCTTTGTAAAAAATCAGGTGTTTGTAGGTGTGTGATTTTATGTCAGGGTCTTCAATTCAATTCCATTGGTCCATGTGTCTGTTTTTATGCCAATACCAATCTGTTTTTATTATTATAGCTCTATAGTAGAGCTTGAAGTCAGGGGTGGTGATGCCTCCAGAAGTTCCTTTATTGTATAAGATGGTTTTAGCTATCCTGGGTTTTTTGTTTTCCCATATGAAGTTGAGTATTAATGGGAAAAGGCACAACAATAGCTGACCAAAGCTAATGGGAGCTCACAGACTGTGGACTGACAGCTGGGGAGCCTGCATGGGACTGACCTAGGCCTTCTGGGTGTGGGGGAAAGTTTCGTGGCTTGATGCATTTGTGGGTCCCCTGACAATGGGACCAGCACTTACCCTGAGTACACAAACTGGCTTTTTAGACCCTATTCCCTGTGGTATAATACCTTACTCAGCCTTGATGCAGGAAGGAGGGACTAGGTCTAACCCCAACATTGTATAACAGCCTGTGTTGACTACCCAAGGGGGAGGCCTTAGTCTCTATGAGGAGGGGAAAGGGGTGGAGTAGGGGTAGATGGGGGAGCATGAGAAGAGGAGGGAGGGGGATGGGTTGTTATGTAAAAGGAAAGAAACTCTTTTTTAATAAAAATTATAAATAAAGAAAACAATAATTTTTAAAAATCAAAAGCTAAACTTTGAAGGAAGTGAGGTGTCAGATCACTTGTCATGACTCTGACAATCAGACCTGTGAACCACATGATACCTCCTCAAGGAAAAGTGGGGGAAATGGGGTTAAATGGGAAATACAGGGACAATTATTTAACATAGTGCTATCTGAATAGAGAAACTGCTCAGTGCAATAGACTGTTCTATTCTTCTAAGCCATAGACAAGATTGAAAGGGATGGAACTAGGAGATACATCCAGGTTCAAAATATTTGCAAAAAATAAAATATCAAGGTTGGCACTATAGGTGAGCTGAAGCCTACATGAGGAGCAATGGCTGCCAGAAGCTGCCAGAAGCAAGGCAGGAAATAAGAACTAATGGTTCTTCGTGTGTTGAACAGTTCCCATAGTGGTAAATGGTTGGTCCATAAAACTACAGTCATCTTGATGTGGACGGAGTTAGCAAAGAAAAGATTACTGACCTAAAACGGAGTATTATTTCTTCATAAGAAGTCATAGGCCAAGGAGGACATGTGCAAAGGAACAGATCCTCACGTAAATTCGATTTACCTCCAGGTCCCAATTTTAAGGCTTGGTAGCTCAGAGATAAAGGCAAAATCATACAAAAAGGTGGGTAGAAAGCAGAAAACAAAACAACAAAATCTCCCACTTAAACCCACAACCCTAAAATACAAAATACCAGACTTCTAACACTGAAAACTCTAGGCAACGAGTTTGAATATAAATTCATTCCAGATGAAGTAAAATATGTGGAAGAATGTCTAATAACAACAGTAATAATAATTATCACATTAAGATGCTCATATAACTGAAGGATCGGTGCCATTAAAAACAAAATGGGGCTGAGGAGATGGCTCAGTGCAACATAAACCTGAGGACCACATTTTCGATCCACACATGCAGCAGCATCTGCCATCCCAGTGCACATCTATGGAGAGATGGGGGCAGAGAGTGGAGAGTCTCAGGAAGCTCACAGGCCACCTGGCAGGGCTTACATAACAGCAGAGAGGCCCTGTCTCAAACAAAGAGAAAAGGCAAAGACAACCCAAGCTTGTCCTCTGACCTCCATGTGTCCACTACACCACCTGTGCACCTGCCAATATAGCACACATGCACCTGCCACCTGTGCCCGCCACTACAGCACACATGCACCTGCCACCTGTGCCTGCCACTACAGCACACATGCACCTGCCACCTGTGCCCGCCACTACAGCACACGTGCACCTGCCCCCGTCACTACAGCACACATGCACCTGCCACCTGTGCCCGCCACTACAGCACACGTGCACCTGCCCCCGTCACTACAGCACACATGCACCTGCCACCTGTGCCCGCCACTAACAGCACACATGCACCTGCCACCTGTGCCGCCACTACAGCACACATGCACCTGCCACCTGCGC
Organism: Peromyscus leucopus; assembly: GCF_004664715.2. Classification (NCBI taxonomy): domain Eukaryota; kingdom Metazoa; phylum Chordata; class Mammalia; order Rodentia; family Cricetidae; genus Peromyscus; species Peromyscus leucopus. The sequence goes on along the minus strand of NC_051064.1, from coordinate 20,065,275 downwards.
CGCCACTACAGCACACATGCACCTGCCACCTGCGCCCGCCACTACAGCACACATGCACCTGCCACCTGTGCCCGCCACTACAGCACACATGCACCTGCCACCTGTGCCCACCACTACAGCACACGTGCACCTGCCCCCGTCACTACAGCACACATGCACCTGCCACCTGTGCCCGCCACTACAGCACACATGCACCTGCCACCTGTGCCCGCCACTACAGCACACATGCACCTGCCACCTGCGCCCGCCACTACAGCACACATGCACCTGCCACCTGCGCCCGTCACTACAGCACACATGCACCTGCCATCTGTGCCCGCCACTACAGCACACATGCACCTGCCCCTGTCACTACAGCACACATGCACCTGCCACCTGTGCCCGCCACTACAGCACACGTGCACCTGCCCCTGTCACTACAGCACACATGCACCTGCCACCTGTGCCTGTCACTACAGCACACGTGCACCTGCCACCTGTGCCCGCCACTACAGCACACATGCACCTGCCACCTGTGCCCGCCACTACAGCACACATGCACCTGCCACCTGTGCCCGCCACTACAGCACACATGCACCTGCCACCTGTGCCTGTCACTACAGCACACATGCACCTGCCACCTGTGCCCGCCACTACAGCACACGTGCACCTGCCACCTGTGCCCGCCACTACAGCACACGTGCACCTGCCACCTGTGCCCGCCACTACAGCACCTGTGCACCTGCACCCAGACAAGCACTAAGGCCATGGATTCAATCCTTAACACCATTAACACTAGGTTTTTTGGTAAATCTTGAGTGAATTTTCATTCAAGTATATTTATACTTAAAATTTTTAAGGACCCCAAAGATACCATGAATTCCAGGTTAGAAACAAAAAAGAACATTGCTGAAATGAGAAGTAAAATACATCAAGCAGGATGGAAGACTTTCCATGCCAGGGAGCAGCCAAGCCTGCAGTCAGAAAAGGGAGTTCACACAGAGGGTTGGTGGTCTGTGTGGGCATGCATATAAATGCGCATACATATCTGTTGTGTGTGTGTATGCTTGTATGTGTAACATATACATATTATTTCCTAGCTCTATTGTCTAAGAGAGCCTTTGGGCAGGGACACCACTAGGTAAAATTGAGCACATTCAAATAGACACTGACTTCTAAATGCTGTGTTCCACTATAAGACAAGAGAATCTTCAAAAAACTCAAAGACTGGATGAGGGGAAGTTTAAGATGAGCCTGTACCACCTGGTCATGCTAGAAGACAGGAACCATGCAAAGACAATGGGGACACATGAAAAGGGTACAAGAGCAACTGGGTGGAGTCCCTCGGCCCAAATTAGAGGCAATTGTCAGCGTCAAAAGCCATTTAAATATCCTATTTCCAGCCTCCAAATCAGAAACCATCAGTCCATATAGACATGAATTCAGGAAGAATGAGGAGCATACTTGCATAGTTTTGAAGTATTTCTCCCACACAAAACATATTACCTAAACAGAGTAGAGTCAAACTTCACACTGGATAAGATCGACAAAGAAAACACTGCCAATCATGGAATTATTTGAAATCATGTGTCAACTGATGTGATGTAAAGAACACCTCTGTGTTATCAGTACCTTTGCAATAGCTCTATGATATATGTATTATATATAACCTAATATATTATGTATAATCACATATAATCATATAATCATGAAGAAACACTAGACAAAGCTAAACTGATAGACATTCTATCAACTATGTGGTCTTTAATTTCTAGAAACCTCAAGGTCATGAAAGTCAAGGTCATATTGGTGACCACTGCAGACTGAAAGAGAGCAAGAACAAGAAAGTACAATCTGTGTTTCTGGCCATGGTAACTTTGCTGTAGTTGAAACAAATGGAACCGAATCTGGTGATCAAAGAGCTGCTGGTTCTCTGATTTGGGTGGTGGCCTCACGATTATAGAAGAAAATGACCTTCATGATGGGAAGGACACACCAGGGTACTGGGAAATTGAGCACTGGTGCTGCAAGGCTCTGGCTTCCAGAGCCTGGGTCCTGAAGCTTCTAGATCTCTGGACTTGAATCTGTAATGTCCCATCATAAGACATCGGTACTCAAGAGCTCAGCACGGCTGGAACTAAAAGGCCGACTCTCACCCGTTTACGATGTGCTGGGTAGAACGAAAGGACCCCAGCCAGCTTATGGGTAGCAAAATAAGACAAGTAATGAATGGGAACAAATATAGAACTTATCCAGTGTGTTCGCTACACAGTTGTCAAGTTGGCTGCATCTAGAATCATCTAAAACCCAAGGTGCTGGGCATGCCTGTGGAGGATTTTCTAAATCCAGTTGTTTGGAGCACCCACTCTAAATCTGGGCCATACCTTCTGGTGGCAGGCTACATATAAGGACATGGAAGAAGCAGACTGCTTTCCACCCACTTTCCCTCATCCTTGTTATCAACCCCATCTATTGTGCTGCTGAGGCATCCCTTCATGGCATTAGAACCAACTTCTTCAGGATTCCCATGCAGACGAAGACCAGCAACTGTCCAGGAATCCCCTAGGATGCTAGCACAAGAATGGGACCGCAGAGAAATCCAACCTCATGGACTAAATAACTGCTGGATTTTGGACCATCCTATTATTACACAGCCATTGGTAGATTACTCAGACCACAGCCTGTAAGACACTCTAATGAAACACACACACACACACACACACACACACACACACACACACATTTTATCAGTTCTCTTCATTTAGAGAACCCTGACTAATACACCCAATACAAATAAATACTTCAGAACTGGTCTAAAGACTGAACAGGGTATGTACTGGCTCTAGCGATAAAGGGGTCCCTCAAAGAAGACAGGATATTTGATTTGAGACACAAGTATCAGTGAGAATGCTGTGTAGTAACAGTTTCAGTAAAAAGAGGCACAAGTGCCAATGTCAGGAGATGGAGAAGTTTGGAGCACAATAAGGAATAAAAATAAGAGCGGTGAGCTGGAATGTGGTGAAAGAAGTGAAGGAGAGAAGCTGAGCTAAGGTTAGGCAGGATCAGACCAGACTTGCTGGCCTTGAACGCCTTCTCAAGGAGTTTGGGCTTTATTCTGATTACAACACAAAGATCCTGAGTTGATTTCTATGTGGTGGGCAGTAAAGTCTCACGGCCCTTTACAGGTGAATGGAGCAGTGGACGTAAGGCCACATTCCTATATTGACGTTTGCTCACCCGGGTGCAATAGTCACTTGATCCCAGAACATCCTTTCTCCTGCTACCTGTCAGCATCAGAGTTTGAACATCTTTAAATTCTTAGGTATAGCAGCTGATTTTGTTTCCAATCATTGTGACTAGGCTGGCTTTGACAAGGCCTGCTTATTTGGTCTATCATAATATTTTCATTTCACAGAATCATAGAAATTAGAAATAGAAAAGATTTACGAAGTCATCTTGTGCTTGTCCCCTGCCAAAGAGATATTGTTGCCCACAGTATGCAAGCTCCAACTGTATCTTGGCACAAGGCAATGAGTCTCAAGCCCCCTGTCATGGCCCCCAGCTCCAGCCTCTGGAAGACTTCCACTCAGAAAGCCACCTCAGTTCTCAGTTCAGCCGCTCTCATCTTTTCATATTTTCCTGTCTTTGTCTCTTTTTTCAGTTTTGACTTTCTCCCTGTACTGCCACAGAATGGGAAAGCCCACGGAATGGGCTTTGAGGTCTGTAACCCTTGCAGAGGACTGCTCTAAAATGCTTAGGGAAGATTAACCCCAAAGTCATGGACAGCACTTACTTGATGCCAATGGTAGAAACACACAGAGACAGAAGAGTGAGCTATGGGGATTTCCAGAATGCATAGAACTTTTTTCCATGTTCAGAGGCTGTGTATTTTGTGAAACAAGTATAGAGAACTTCCATCAAATTACCATAATGGTCCCTAAATGTTTTAGAACCAAGGCCTGGGAATAACCACGGGGAGCAGTAGAGTGAACAGTTGTGTTTGAAGTAGATCAGTCACATGTTCACGAATCTGCTGCCGGTTGACTGTGCAGTGTGAGCAAGAGTAGCTTCTCTTGGCTTGTCCCCACTCTATAGAAGGAATGTGGAGAGAAAACAGCAGAGTAACAATGAGAAGTTAAAACTGATCCTCTGTAAGGCCCAATTTGAGTCACAGAACCCTGCTTTGTTATGAACATCAGCTTGTCTTACATTCTATTTCCACTCATTCTCTCCAGTTCCAGCTTGGCTCCAGATGCTGACAGTCCTTGACATGGTCATGCTGTCTGCAAGCAGCCATGGAAGAACACAGTGTGGAAAAGTCCAATTGCAGATAATACCACTCTTCTCGAGATTCAGTTGGGGATGCTTAGAGACAGGACAATCAACTTTGCCTTATTCTATAAACAAGGAGCAGCTTACTACAGGCACAAAGTTAAATCCTGTGGCAGTCCTATGGAGAAAACCCCAGGGTCAAGAGGCCAAGCACCCTAGTAGCACAAACAAGCCCTCCCCCTCTGTGGCACTGTCCCTGAGCAGCTCACTGGTCTGGTTTACATGGAGAGGGGGCATTGAAACCAGGGCTAAAGGAAGAAAAGGCAGGGTCAACCAGCTTTACTTCCCACCTACCCACTACCTCAAGAAGGGTATTTTTCCACCCGCTGAACTGTCCAGAGATGTGTTGGCACACTCCTAGAAGGAAGAAAATAACCTCAGGCCAAGTTGCACAACACTCAAATTTAGTCAAGAAAGATGCTAAGGTTTTATGCTTTTCATTCCAGATTTTCTTCCACTGTAGAGAAAACTGATGGCTACATGAGATTAGCACACGAGCGCTCTCCCAAGGAGCAGGATCCCAACCAAGCCTGAGCCACTGCCGTCATTAGTAACAACCACCCTGGTGTGATGTTTCCCACAAAAGAAGAGCAGACAACCGCTGCCTCTTTCCCCCAGATGGCTGATATTTCTTGCCTGTGTTCTTTTCAAACTTACTTTTCAAAGTTTATTCTAATTAAAAAAAAAAAGCACTTCTCTTACATGGTCTGTCAATTACAAAGCATTCTCACCTGACAATACCAAAATGCTCAGACATCTACATTTAAATCCTTTGCCATTTGGCCTGGGATGTCAATTTTGCTCAAACCAAAATGAAGCTAACAAAGTAAGACTAGGCTCCTGACAGTGACTAAAGTGGTCACCATACAGAGGGTACAGTTGGCCCTCCATAGTCCAGGGATTCCACATGTGACAAATAAAAAGGGAAATCAAAGGCCAGGGGTGTAGTTCAGTAGAACATGTGCTTAACATGCACAAGGCACTGGGTTCTGTTCTTAGCACCAAAGCAAACATGTACCAGCCTGGTTTTCCTGTCTTTATTCCATAGATATAGATAGATAGATAGATAGATAGATAGATAGATAGATAGATAGATAGATAGATGATAGATAGATAGATAGATAGATAGATAGATAGATAGATAGATAGATAGATAGATAGATAAGTATGGAGAGAGAGAGAGAGAGAGAGAGAGAGAGAGAGAGAGAGAGAGAGACTATTTTCCTGAGATTAACGTATTAGGTATTATAAGTAATCTAGACTAAGGGTCCCAACAAGGTCAATCATTATAAAAAACAGTTCTAAACTTTGAATTGAGACTTGTCCAAGGCCTGACTCTGCTGCTGCCAGCTCAATGTCATGATGTCCCTGAGCCTCATCAACTTATTCACTGATGTGTGTGATTATCCTTCAATTATTTATTATCTACTAAGCCACTAATCAAGGTGCTGGCGATGTGAGCAGAAACACCACACTCTTCTCTCATATGGGAAATGCATGAAAATTATAAAATATTGTATATTTTGATAAGGTAAAAATGGTGCTATAAGAGCATAATGAGGGGTACTTCATCTTGGGGAGGGCAGAGTTGGGAGGGGAAGTGGGCTTGGAGGAAGAGTCAAAGAATCAGGAAGGGTTTCCAAGTGCAGACATTCTCTCAGCTTCAGAGCGTCATTCCAGAGCTAAGGAGGTGGGTTTGGAGACTCACTGAGCCTGCTCGGGGAGGGGTCTCAGTGTTTCCATTGCCTGACTGTCTGCTGTGACTAGACCACGGTGATGCTTTGGGTCTCTGGAAATCAGTGTCAGTTCAGAGACAGCATAGGTCCCCAAAAGCCTGGTTATTCCCTGACTTGATTCAGTCACCCTGGTAAGATGTCACAGACCTTTCAGGAAAGGGAGGAAAATGTGCTCGCTAGGCAGTTGTTCTCTCCATGCCCCATCTGCCTGCCCAGCAGAGTTGTCATGAAGATCAAAAAACGGAGTCCTCGGTCTGACTGATGCTGGACAGCTGATCAAAATGAGGGTTATGATTCTGAGAAGGCTGTTTGCTACAGCACTGCACCTCTTCCATGAGCAGAAACCCACCGTCATCCCTCCTCCTCACCCCTGCATCAAAAAGATACTCTGACTAGATGTAGTCTCCAACTTTCTGTGTGTGTGTGTGTGTGTGTGTGTGTGTGTGTGTGTATACATTCAGTTTCATGTGCACATATGGGCAGGTAGGCATGTACATGTGTGTGCATATACATGAAATCCATAGTTGACACTTGGAATCTTCCTCAATCACTTTCCACCTGTGTGTGGGGGTGGGGGTGGCAGGCTCTTTTGCCAAACCTAGAACTCCTGGATCAGGCTAGACTGACTGGCTTTTGAGTTCAAAGGATCCGCCTGTTTCCACCTCCATGCCAACAGTCAGTTTTGCATGGATGTTGGGCTTTAAACCCAGGGCCTTATGCTTGCAGCCAGCTTTCAATTCCTAAGAACACAGGTGCTCTAGCTAAATTGGACAGCTTTTCATGGGAAATCTGGCTGATGAACTCACCACCTCTCACCCTCAGGACCAACAGTCCAGCGTGGCCTCCCCTTGGCTTGCATAGAAGGCTGAAGATTTAGGCTGATGCTTCCCACCTCCTTGGCCTCTGCCTTATGCTACATGTCTAGGTGAGACCTTCACCATTCCAATGTTATAACTACTCCTCTTTTAAAAATTCATCAGCATCCCTGAGCAGCAATGGCAATTTGGGAGGTTATTTTTTATAATTGAGTATAGTTCAGTATCTTCCAGAGCTGTGAAATCTCTAGAATTACCTAACTTGCTGATGATACAGTATACCGTTTCCACTGACAGAGGTCTATGGTGCTGGGAACACAGGTAGGACCTCTGAGACAATAGATCGATAAAGCTCTAGTGTTCGGGGGATGAGGCCCACAATGGTCAGGAATCTCCTGGCACTGACCTTTTCCCATCATGAACCATTCCCGGTTTGAACCAATAGGATGACATGAGGCAGGTGGGTCTCCAGCCCACAGTGGCTCTCTAGGTTCTCTGTCCCATTACCAGACTGGTCCTCCCTAACAGAAGTGGCACAACATCTTCCTCCTTCTCTAAGGCAGATATCGGCAGGTTTCACCTTGACCTCTTCATACTGGCTTCCTTTGCCTCCAATCCCCATGTTATTCTCAGAATCACACACCCAAGGCTGTCAAAGACCAGACCTCATGAGTACAAGAGGAGTTTTACTCCTGGGTAATGACTTGTGAGCCTGCCCAGCTTTCCCAGCTCCCTGGGTGATGGGTACACCACATGGCTGCTTTTAGCCAGTGAGCTTGGGGTGGAAACTGTGCACATCATTTCTGGACTGCAGTATGGAAGAGGCAGCATGCGCCTCTTCTAGCTCTGCTTTCCACTCTCATAAGCATTGCTGCCTAGGATGCTGAGCACCCTCTGTCTGTGAATCGAGACCTAGAAGGAAGCCACAGTAGGTAACTGCCAGACTTTGCTTAAATAAAAGCTAAACTTTCTATGTGGATCTACCAAGATTTGGGAGCAAGTTTAACATTCACAGAGCCTTGCCTGGGAATTGTGACTAAGTGGCCAGAAGCACGTGTCCTTCGGGAGGGGTGGAATCTACGGACAGAACACAACAGCCCTGCTCAAAGATAGGGCTCTCTGACCTTTCCACGAGATTATCTGGGTCACGGATGACCAATTATAGTGACAATTAAACTAGAAATAAAAGAAAATTAGCAAGGAGAAATGCCAAATCAAATCAGTATGGGAAATGCTGGTAAACAATGAAATCCTGGCCTCTTGTGCAGACACGCTGATCATCCCAGCCAGGGGAACCTTGGAAGGATGCTGGTTTGCAGAACTCAGGAGAGCATGGAGATGGAGGCTCTGTAACTCAGAGTGGAACGTTTGCTCCACAGCCAACCCCCAAATGTTCACAACATGCAACAGAAAGACGTATTAGAAAACTGAAAGCCCAGAAAGCCACAGACAAAATTATGAAGATTTTTTTTTTTTTTTTTTTTTTGGTTTTTCGAGACAGGGTTTCTCTGTGTAGCTTTGCGCCTTTCCTGGAACTCACTTGGTAGCCCAGGCTGGCCTCGAACTCACAGAGTTCCGCCTGGCTCTGCCTCCCAAGTGCTGGGATTAAAGGTGTGCGCCATCACCGCCCATCTGAAGATTATTTTTATAACCTGGTATCTCCAGAACTCTGGGTGCTCCCCATTTGCTCATTCTCCTGAGGTCGTACCATCTTAGTCCTGAGTCCCATCTCCCAGCCTTTCAGAGTCCACTTCTGGAGTCTCCAGATGCTAAAGCCAACCTACCAGCATCCATCCTCCAAACACCTTCTTCTCAACCCTGACTTGTGGGGCCCAAGTATGACCCTCACGGGGTCTGGACAGGAGCCCAAGTACTGTACCTACTTGGAGACAAAGGCTTGGCTTTCCTGGGTCTGACAGCATGGCTATCCTAACCAACAGATGCTCTTTGCTAACACAGTGAAGAAATCCTCAGAAAAGAAGACTTCATTGGCCTTTTTAGTCCTCCTGGAGATATGGGTACCTGCTTCCTTTGCTCCCCTGAACCACAGGGTCGGGCATAATGGCCATGGGGCCACCTTTCCTTTCCTGTCAATCATAAGCTCTCCCTCCTGTCCTATTCTCAATCTGAACTTCCTACACCATTCACTCATGGTGACACATCCATGTCACTCTCCCTGTAACTTTGGAGACAGAAAAAGCAGGAGAGACACCTGGGTTTTCCACCACTGGAATTAGAAAGGAGTCCTTGAAAGAAAAAAATGTCAAAGTCCAGCGGGACATATTTTTCCATCAAAACACTGTAAATTGAGTAGGCTTCACATGACGCTCATGTCTTGGTATGTGTTTGTTGTCTTTAGAGCAGTGGGCTGCATATCTGAAGCTACACATGCATGTACGACACAAGTGAACGTTACCATGGCAAACAGCACCCATTTTTTTGGTTGAATAGAAGGGTAAATAAGAGTATAAATATTGCATTTTCTGTTACCATGGAGCTGCAATAACTTGAGCCCTCATCATTTTGGAAACTCTATTTTATTATTTGAGCTCAGTCCTTGCTGTGAATATTCCTATCAGAAGATCTCCAGCCACTGCAGCTGTAATTACACTTACCCACCCAGCACTCATCAGCTGTCCTTTTAGATGGGATGACATGAATCCCAAGTGGAGAAAATTCATCCTGGTTTTTTTCTTTATTTCCAGATGTAAAACCCGTATCTCAAAAGTTAAAAACATCAATGTTGGCATGGGCAAGATGGCTCAGTGGGTGCAGGCACCTGCCACCAAGCCTGATGGCCTGAATTCCATCCCCAGAACCCACAAGATGGAAGAAGATACCTGACTCCTGAAAGTCGTCTGAGCCTTCAAACACCTCTCCTTCTCTCTCCCTCTCCCCCAACACACAAATACAAAAAAAAAAATGTAAAATAATTATGTTTAAACTTTAAAAATAGTATTAAAAGTGTGTCTCAATATCATGATTCTTTTATCCATCAGGCTATAAAGAAAATATATCTTTTTAAAGTGTTGAAAAGGTTTTAAGCTGTTTTGTTTTGTTTAGGCAGGGAATGGGTCGAATACTATTTGAATTATTACTGAGTAAAGCATCATAACTCCTCACCGTGATATGTCAGCATAGGAGAGTGGTGTCTTGATCTCTCATCCCCCGACAGTCCTGTTGTAATCGCTGATTCAGACCTTTCTGGCGTCTACAGCAAACTCTGTTTCAGTCTCTGCTAAATGTATCTGTGATGAGCAAAGACATGGACTTGGAGATTTAAACTACTCAGCCTGAGAACTGTTGGTGTGCTCCTTCCAAACATCAACACACTGCACAACCACTGCTACACTCGGCACCTAGTGTGCCAGGCATTGCGCAGGGCCCTTGAAAATGAGCAAAGCACAGTGATACCCCAGAGAAGCCATTTAATTGAGGAAACTTCAAAGTCTTTGGATGCTTGTGTTTGCTGAAGATGAATTGTTACCTCTCATGTTGCTCTAAACCTTAAGATTTTAGATGTTAAAATGACCTAGCTCTATTATAAAGTGCAAGCCTAGATTAACACTAGCATAAATAGACAGTGCCGGTTAAATCTTCCCCACACTGTCAACTGCCCATTATCCCAGTTGCATTTGCAACTCATTGTAGTTCATTTCTAAGACACTTTGCGGCCAGTGTCGGAAGTTGTGCTAAATATGGACAAACTGACTTCATGTGACTTCTGTCTATTAGAGAAGGTCACAATCCAATTACACTATCTTCTCTCTGACTTCAACCAGCTTCGCTAGCAAATGCCAAGAGAAGGAGAGATTTCCAAGAGGCCCAGAGATTCCAGGCCCTAGAAACTCCTCCAGGACCCTGTCATCACTTTCCTTGTCAGCATCCAGACACAGAACTGACTGAAGTGTGTGGATACACACAAGAGAGGCTTGAGATGAGCACAGCACAACCCACATATCCAAAACAGATCTTTTCTTTTGTTCTAACAACTTAATGTTTTCCCTTGAACATATGTGGATAACAAAACAAACAAAATGTTTAAAACAGACAACCAAGTATCCTACAGGTTCACATCCAAATCAGGACTTTTCTCTTTCTAGAGTTCTTTCTCCCTTATTTACTTTTTTTCTTAAAAATCATACTTGTTTTATGTGTAGCAATCCCATTTACATATTAAATAACACTAGTAGACAGCTTTGATATAATTTTAAACAAAGCAAACAGGGAGTTCTCAGGCTGCCACATCCTTCCTTCTAAGACTGAGCACTTTTCTAAGTGAGGCAGCGATTCAGATGTACTCGGTGGCTAGTGTAGACTTTCATGCAGTCAGGGTCACTAATGCAAACACATCTAGTGTTACTGAGATTTTCTCTGTGTCATTCTCACCTTCTGCCCCTTGAGCCTGTTGTCCCTAGGGATATAGACAGTAGAGACTTCTTATCAGATGACACAGCTAGAGGCCACAAAGGGCCCTGAGAAAGCCTGGGTCATGTGAGGGGACAGGGCTTTCTGTAGGCTCCAGAGGAGTCGAGGTCCACAAGCCGATCACAGCGTTCCCAGAGAACTAGGCAGCACAAACAGTTGCCTTGGCCAGAGGTGAGCATCAGGAAGCAGGCACGACCGCCTAAGGAGAGCAGCAGGGATGGCCTCAGAGACTGGGAAAGGAGAAGGCTAGAGAATCCGGGAACCAACTCAGTGGAAGTGGGCACTCTGACTAAAGAGGGAAAGAAATGGGAGTTCATGACAAGGGCACTGAGCCATCTAGAATCTACCTGGAGGGAGGCTTATTCAGCTTAAGTTTAGGTAGGGAGTGGAGAGTGTTCCAAGCAAGACCAATAAACAGCCTCTGTGTCTTCCTTGGCCTTTCACCCACTGTGCATCCTGCCTGCCCCCTGCAGTTGTTAGAATTTGTTAACCCCGGACCTCCATGATGAACTCTTCACTAGCACTCCAGAAAGCTTAGCCATGAACTACTGCCAATATCTACAGTGTTCTCTTTTTCAAACTTCTCTCCTTGAAAGCCTTTGAAAAGGCGTCCTTTGGAGAGATGGAGAGATGGCTCCATCCACAAAGTACCTGCTGTGCAAGCAGGAAAGCTTGAATTTGAATTCTCAGATCCCCTGGAACCCACATTTAAAGTCAGGTGAAATAGTGAGTATCTGTAAGTCACACACTGGTGGGAGAAATCCCTGGAGCTCACTGGCCAGCCAGCCTAGCCAAATCGATGGATTTCATATTCAGTGAGTGCCTGCCTCAAAAAACAGAGTGGGGGGATAAAGGAAAGATACCTGACATTCAATACCCAGCATGCACATGTGCACACACCTACACTAGCAAGTACACACACCACACAAAATAGCACAATACAACACATGCACACAGACACACACATATACACAGAAAAATGGGAAACGTGATGGAGGAGGAGATTTAACCCAATCAAATGTGTTTTGAAACTGTCACAATGAAGCTAATATACACTAATATACAGTATTGTATATACTGACTAAAATAAATAAATCTTTCCCAGCATTTCCTACCTCTGCTCTCTACATCCCTTAGCTTCTCCTACGCTCTGGTTTCCTGGAAGGTATAGTCAGTGGAAGGTGGGTGTTTAAACATAAACGATCTAGAGATAATATAATGGTTTCGCAGGTGTTGTGGTTTGAAAGAAAATGGCCCCCAAGGGGAATGGCACTATTAGGAGGTGTGGCCTTGTTGGTGTAGGGGTGCTCTTGTTGAAGGAAGTGGTCACTGTGGAGGGGGCTTTGAGGTCTCACATATAGCTCTGGCCACACCCAGTGAGACAGACCACTTCCTATTGCCTGTACAAGATATAGAACATTCAGCCACCTCTCCAGCACCATCTGCCTGCACACTACCATATCCTGCCATGATGATAATAGACTGAACCTCTGAACTGTAAGCCACCAAAATGTTTCCTTCGTAAGAGTTACCATGGTAATGGTCTCTTCACAGCAACAGAAACCCTACCTAAGACAGCAGGGTTAGTATAAATGAGAACAGGGGTCTGTTAGGTGCTCATACCAATGCAATTTCTTTTCACCCATCATGTGCTTCCCCTCTCTTCAACACACACCCGCTCAGAGTAAAACCTGTATGTTCAACCTCCTTTACAGCTACATGTGATCATGAGATGTCTCCACTGCTTTTCCTATTGAGTAATAAAATACTCTGGCAAAAGCAACATGAATAAGTGCTTCTTGTGGCTCACACTCCAAGGGGACAGTCTGTCATGGCAGAAAGTCAAGGTAATGGGAACTCCAAGCAGCTAGTCATATGACATGTGCAGTCAGGAAGCGAAGAACCATGAATGCTCATTCTCACTTGGTGGTTTCTTCCTTTCCAGGACTCAAGACTAGGAAATGGAGCCACCCTTAATGCAGTCTTCCCAGCTCAGTTAACCTAGTCTAGACAGTCGTTCACAGTGCCTGGGCCCTGCCTGCAAAGCTTCCAGATCCTGTGAAGTTCACAATCAGTATTAACCATCACATGTGTCTATGTTCTGGGATACAGAACAACTTAAGTATAGAATTTCCAAGCTTGCCTCCCTGCCTACCCTTTCTCCTTTTCTCTGGTTGGCTTACAGTGTGATAATGAGCAACCTTGAAACATGTGAGCCAGGACTACGCCCTGCTGATCGAACAGCAAGATGTAAGACATCTGGGGCCCCGAACAACTGCGTGATGGAGTCAGCAAGCCACCCCGGTCTCTAGAGAGCCAGAAATGAGCTGTTTCAGCCTCTGCTCCCTTAGGACTAGGACATGCTCAGACTCGGCTGCTTTAACAGAACACAAATCTGGTGCCCAACAAGCTGGTAATAAAGGATGGTGTGGTCCACACTGCAGCAGCAGCAAGGAGTCTGCAACACCAAACTGGCTTTCCTGAAAGCCAAACAAACCAAATGGCCCTCTTGGGAGTGACAAAAAGGGGGTGCCTTCTGACTGGAACCCAGAATCTGCCTTTGAAGCCGCTTGTCCCGTTGTTCTCAAAGCATTGCCTTGGTTGAGCCTTTTAATTATGCAGTGAGGAAGTTATCTTGGAATTGGCTGGGGAACTTTTGAGAAAAACTAATTTCCTGCAATTAGGCCAATGGTACTCCAGCAAATTAATTGGAATATTAAAAGAAAATGCACTCTTACTTGCAAGACACAGACTAATAAGAGCAGGGCCTTATTGGTTCCACAAATTACTTCTAATCTTTCATCAAGGCCAGCCCTCAAAAGAGTAGATGAGGAAATATCTGGTGGAGAAGTTGGATGAGATGGTTCGACGGAATTCCATCCTATAGGAAATTCCACCCTTGTAACAAATCCAAACTCCTCCACATGATTCCTGCCTTCTCAAAGCTTGTTCTCAGTAATGTCTCTTCACTGAAGGAGTTTTAGACAAAAAGACATCCTGCAAATGTCTCCCCTTCTTTGTGAAGAAACAGAAAATATACTTGGCTGACTTGATTGCATCACTATTTGCCCTTTGGAGATGGCCCTTCTCTCTCTCTCTCTCTCTCTCTCTCTCTCTCTCTCTCTCTCTCTCTCTCTCTCTCTCTCTCCCTCCCTCCCTCTCTCTCTGTAATTCGTATTTACTCAACAGTCAGCTAACTTGTTCTCCTCACCTTGCATCATAAATTCTGTACTGACTGACACAAACCCTTAACTGTCCCTGTCCCTCTCAATAATGGTAAGTGTAGCTCGCAACTGTAACCTTGTTCTCAGTCATTCCTATTTTATATTGTCCTGGTGCAGTCATTAAACATGACTGGGAGTGAGCCACTAAGCCAACCTGGGAATCTCTGTTAGGGCGGGTCTTCTACTGGCCAACTCCACAGGAAAGGGCAGCCCATTACCAGGTGTGATTTCTTCCTGGTTTTCAACCTTGACTGCCAGAAGCAGTATTAGAACAAAGGGAGTTTCCATATTTACTCAAAATCTCCAGTGTGTAGGCTAGGTTAGGAAGATCTGTTTTAACCTATTTTCTTACTTCCTCTTCTTTCTCTTCATCCTCCTTTTGTAACATGGCTGCTTCTCCACTAGGATCCCCACCATTATTTTAAATGGAGAATTAATCTCAGCTCATGAACCCCAAGCGCTAGGCCTTTGCATTTTCTACCTGGCATAAGCCCTGTTTGGTCTAAAGGCTCTGGTTTGGAAGTTGGGGTTAGCTTGGAGAGATGAGGCAAGTCGCAACCACCAGCAAAAGGCCCTTACGGTGTTACCTCTCTGTGCTAAAGCCCACCATGTCAGCACGCTTCCACTTCAGCCGCAGGAGAGCCTCACCATCCTCAAGCACAAACCCCCTCTCTGTGGCTTGTTTTCCTTCCAGTGTTTCCTCTGCGGGTGGCTCTGACGGAAGGATAACGGAGAACTGGGGCAGAGAGTGTGTCCAGGGACTCTGGTCAGGGTGAAGTATTGTAAAGGACTGGAATGGCACGAGCCTGGGGAATGTGAAACATCACGTAAGCTCCATCATCACAGCCTACTCACAGTTCTGCCCTCACCCCAAAGGACATTCCTCCCAGTGTCTTCTCCCCTTGAGTTTCTTAAAGCACAGAACTACTGCCACCTGCTCCTCCTGATGGGTAGAGTCCCTGGCAAAGTGATGGGAGGCTGAGGTCCCAAAGTGTCCCTGGGCATCCTTCCGAGCTCAGGCCTCTCCAGGCCTGGTACCTTCCCTGCTGGCTTGTTTACGTTTGGAAACTGGGGCTGCATCCATCTTACACCTCTGCAAAAGCAAACACCCATAAAAGCAGACGCCGGCCCCGCCGAGGACGGTGGAGGTGAGATTCAACTTGCACAGGCTTCAGCGGAAGAATCACAATCGGCAGGAAGCAGACCAGAAATAAAAGTGGTTCCCACCTCCCACTCACCCAAGTCAAACTTGAAAGGCTGAAGTGGCCGCAGCTGGGCTGGCATGACTCTGCCCTGGCAGTGCCCTTGGCCCTGGCACCCACAGGGTTTGCTCTGAGTCTTGCCTCCGGGTTTGGCTGGCCAAAAGGAGCCCCTTAACCACCATAAAACAACACACTGAAGTATGTTTTTAGTTACCATAATGTGTGCTTTGAACCTCACTCCTATGCTGGGAAAGAAAGAAAGATACAATTAGCGTATGGAATGGAATCTCAGAGAATTCTAAGCTAAGCAATTTTTCTGTGCTTCAGTTTCCACATCTGAGGTGGGGAATGGAGGCCAGTAATTTCTCAGGTCCCACGGGAGTTGGGCTGGGGGAAAAACAGTGACAGAGAACAAACAACAACATTGTGCACATGTGTACGTGTGATGCCTTCCTTCAGCCTCATCCGAGATGTCTACTCTCTACCCCCTGAATCTGAGTTTGGTCATATCATGTACTTTTGTCCGTGGAACATCAGCAAACACTACAGAGAGCCTGGAAGTAAGCTCATACAGTGGCACTTTCCTCCCTCACTGTACACGGAAGGAACCCTGTGATTGCCAGCCTGCTGGAAGCATCACATGGAGAAGCTGATGTACCTCAGCCACAAAGCCGTCTTTGAACATTAAGTCCCCTATCCACTGGCATGCAGGTGCATGGTGACCCCAGGAAAGGCCGGAGCTGCTTCACTGCTGACTGTTGCCACCAAAAAAGTATGAGCATAGAACCAGGGACTCGAGACTCATGGAATTTGGAAGGACAAGAAGACAGAAAACAAAGCAGAATCACCCTGGATGGAGGACCTCACTAAGCCTCTCTAGCTTTTCCTAGGGAGAAGTGTGGCTGGGAATAGGCAGTGTATTCTGAGAATAAAGAAAGCTATGCAAGGACATCTGTTCTAGGAAAGACCCACTCTGCACATGAGGGAACATGGCCAGAAAGAGGAGCACAGACTGCTGACCATTCTGCACAAGAGGCAGGGGAGGTCAAAACTGCCTATCATCCAGTTTCCTGTCAGCTGGTATCCTGGCAGAGACAGGCATGTCCTCTGAGGGCCGTGAGTAGGTAAATTCCAAACTTTATTCCTCTCCCCCATTTATTAAATTCAAAGAAACAAAAAAGAAGAAATGGACCTTTAAAAGCATCATAATCAGGATTTAACCCAGTAGGGAGATTATTTCAATTATTGAAGATGATCATCAACAGAAAATAATCAACTGAGGTATGTTATCCAAAAAATCTTCCTAATTTGGTGGTTTAAGGAAGATAACTGTATATTGTTCTATTTGTCTGATAAGTAGTTTAAGAGCAAAATATAAATAATTTAATAAATTTAATTAGTAAAATATCTACTGTTGTTTTACTTGTATGATAAATAATATAGACAAAGTGGTTAGAAAAATAGACAGGCAAAAAAAGATAGAGGTGAATCAGGATCAATGTGCTTAGGGAGCCATTGGCACCAGGATGAGCTCACTGCTATTATTTTCCCGAATGGACGTAGTATCAAACAGTCGTCTAAGCTGTCACCGGCATGCTACCTGCTGTGCCCATGAGCACCTGGGCCCTCTACACTACATCTCTGTGTCCATAGGTTAGGGCCACTCCAGGCCTCAGCAGAGAGGCTTCTCTGTGCAGTGGACAGTAGTTAATGCAGAAACTCACAACTGGCCATAGTGCAGAAAATGTGTCTATGGAGTGCTTAGCCATGAATGGGGATCTAAATCACACTCTTCCCACAGGTCAAGGGGTCACCACAAAACAGGAGCAGAAAGGCTGTGAGAGACAGAGGTCGGGGTATGTAGTGGGTAGCTATTCCAGCTTGGATCTGGAAGTTCCAAGCCCATTGAGACTCTGGCAACTGTCACGCCTATGAGGGAGGCATCTGGAGACCCGATACAAATGTAAATTTATATCTGTCATACTTTATGTATGTTCTACTTCTGTTTAGGATATTCGGTATATTGATATATATTTAAGATTATTGTCATATTGCATATCGCACTATATATTCCTACCTCTGTTATAAATATCTTGTGTATTGTCACAATTTTGAAGTCATCGTTCTTCACCATACATTTGCTTATAGACTGTTTACCTTGTTTACGTGAAGCCTTAGTCCTTAGGTTATTTCAGTAGATAAGACTTATAGATTTATAGTCACCTATGCCTGTCATCTCTATAGTTACATTAGTTAGGTTATCCAGATTTACAGATACATAGGTCAGATGGACAGGTAATCTTCAAACACTTCATAGACCTAGAGAACATGGCATTTAAATAACTTAGAATTCTGTTGACATGAGACACAATTGCTCCTGGCTGCGCCAATTTGATCCTGAGAGAATGTTGGGCTTCTAAGACATTTCCATTTGGAAGTTTGTCTTCTTGGCACAAAATGGCCTACTGGCAAAGAACTGCCCTTGCCTTGATGGCTGACGGTACAAATGCAATGCTGTCCTTTCTGGACAAGCAGGACACAAGGAAAGCGACCACTGTACTCTGCCAAGACAGGGTAAGATGGTCTTTCAGAATTCCTGCTTCTGAAGATAGTCTGTAAGATACTCTAGGCCTGTAGCCAATTTGAATGCACCAACAATGCTGAGAAACATTAGGTGACTGTCCAGGCTGCCAGCTGTCTCTGTCTACTCTTGCAAGACTCCTGAAAGTTGCTTGAATCCATCTTCCATTTCTCAGGTAACATTATGTTCCTTCTCAGGTCTTTGATGGGATTAAAGACTAGCAGTTATAGTTACAATTTAGTATATATAATATCTTAGATAGAACATTATTAAGTATTAGATTCAGGTTCTTTAGGATAGGACACCTTTTGGAATGATCTTTATAACATGCCATTTACCTATGCTCTATACTTCTCTGGATTTTGGTATGTGTTTCTTGCTTGATATTGTTTGCATTGGTTATAGTTCCATCTTATCTAGGTCATTATCCCTCATTATTCCTGGACAATATTTGATAACCATTCCTTTGTATATAGTCTTGTACTAGTTTAGAACCTTCTTATTTAGACAAAAAGGGGAGATGTAGTGGGTAGCTATTCCAGCTTGGATCTGGAAGTTCCAACCCCCATTGAGACTCTGGCAACTGTCACGCCTATGAGGCGGGGCCAAGGGAGGCGTCTGGATACCCGAGAGCTGGATGGGCAAGCACTCTCTCTGTTCCAGGAGCCTGGACGGTGGAGGTTGACTGAGCAGAGCTCCAGAGAACACCACTGGACTGCGATACACCTTCCCCAGACCCCCCCAACCTATCTATTCCTTCATTTGTAAGTCACCCACTAAATAAATCTTCCTTTTAACTACGTGGAGTGGCCTTTATAATTTCCCCAGTAGGGGTAAACCATAACAAAGCAGTGGCTCCAGGGATGACAGGATGCTGCATTCACAAACTCACAGCAGCTGCAGCCGCCTGCACAAACCTGCAGGAGGCCAGGCCAGTCAGCACCCCAGCACCGAGTGTGAAGAGAATCCCATCTCCACCCGTGGGCCAGGCCAGTCCACACTCCAGCACCGAGTGTGAAGAGAATCACGTCTCCACCCGTGGGCCAGGCCAGTCAACACCCCAGTGTTATTAACAGTTAATGGCTTCTGGGGGAGGGAGATTTGATTTTCATAATAATGTAACCCCTGGCAGGTCAACCATTGTCCAGTGGACAGTCCCACATCCATGAGTATATGGGCAGCACAAATCTGACTTGATGGTTTATTGTTAGAAAGAGGTCTAAGAACAATTAAAGAAAAAGAGGCCACAAATTTGAAAGAGCAAGGATGATACATGGGAAGGTTTGTGGGGGGAGGAAAGGAGAAATAATATGATTACATTATAACTCAAAAGATAACAAAAAATTAAAGAGCTGGGCAGCAGTGGCACACACCTTTAATCCTATCACTGGAGAGGCAGAGCCAGGCGGATCTCTGAGAGTTCGAGGCCAGCCTTGTCTACAAAGCGAGATCCAGGAAAGGCACCAAAACTACACAGAGAAACCCTGTCTCAAAAAACAAAACAAAAAAATTAAAAAGAGGATATGTAGTTTGGAGAGGGCTGGGGTAGATTGGCAAGGAGCTGGGCTGAACGTGAACAAAATATATTGTATGCATATATAAATTTCTCAAATAATTATTTTAAAAAACAAAAGAAAAATAGTATAAGAAACACTTAAAGGGCTGGAGAGGTGGCCCAGTGATTAAGAGCACTGGCTGCTCTTCCAGAGGACCTGGGTTCAATCCCCAGCACCCACATGGCAGCTCACAACTGTCTGTAGATCCAGTTCTAGGGAATCTGATATCCTCCTCTGGCAAAACATTCATAAACATAAACATTGTAAAATAAAATTACCCACTATGCTTTAAAAAATTTTAAAAGAAACACTTAGAAATAACTTCAGAAAGACACTAACACACAGGCACACTCGTGTGAATACCAACATTTGAGAATGGAATAACATATTCATTTTGTGACTTTATAAGGTATTACTGACAAAGACATGGAAATTAGTGTTTGTGCTTTCCTATCTGTGGACATAATGGGGCTGTCTCTCCCTATTGGCCACATACAGTGAATAGAACTAAACCGGGGGAGGAAACTCGGGCTCAAGTTCTGTTTCCTTTTTCTCAGTAGTAATGGTAGTTACATAGAAGGATTATTACAAGAAGCACTAAATTACTTCTGAAATTAAATAGAAAGGAAGGACAAGCATAGTTCAGGAACACAAATAAAAAAGAATCATAAATTCCAAGGAAACAATCAGTGTTCCTTTTGACTAGAATTCTCTGCAGTTCCTTCAAATGCAAACTCTTTCCTTCTATTAACAAGACAGATTGTTACTCCACTTGTTTTCAGGTGTTTGGGTTTGTTTTGTCTTCACTTTTGCTTTTTGATAGTATTCCTGAATGGCTGCTGCCTGGGAAAACCCAGGACTGAAATACAATGAATGCCTTCTTACAAGGACCTGCCTTCACGTGAGAGACACAAAAACAGACATCTGTCATGCGGCTTCTCTGTAGCAGCCATCTAGTGGGATGAGATGGTATCTTATAACTGGGTTTTGATTTGTACCTCTCTGATAATTGGTGATAGTAATATTTTTCCTACTTCTTGACTATGTATATTCTTTTTTTTTCTCCTTTTTTTTGTTGTTGTTTTGTTTTTCGAGACAGGGTTTCTCTGTGTAGCTTTGCGCCTTTCCTGGAACTCACTTGGTAGCCCAGGCTGACCTCGAACTCACAGAGATCTGCCTGGCTCTGCCTCCCGAGTGCTGGATTAAAGGCGTGCGCCGCCGCCGCCGCCGCCGCCGCCGCCGCCGCCGCCGCCGCCACCACCACCCAGCTTTGACTATGTATCTTCTTTAAAGAAATATCTATTCAGTTATTTTGTTTTTTCAGAAGCCTTTTTGTTAGATATAATCCTGTTTGCATGGTTTAACCTTTATTGCCTCTGATTTTGAGGCCCCATCCAAACAAAATCTGTCTATAACCCAGTGTCTTAAGTGTTTTTCTGTAGTCATTTTCATAGTTCCAGGTTTTATATTTAGGGCTTTGCTCTATTTTGAGTTTATTTTTATATATGGTGATAAGTACAGTTATATTTTATTTTATACACACACACACATATATATATGTATGTATGTATGTATGTATGTATAGTCCATTTATCCAGAATTATTTGTTAAAAAGATTGTCCTTTTCCCAATGTAAGGTCTCAGCACCTCTATCAAAAATTACTTGGGTGCTCCTTTAGTAGCACATACAAAGTTGGAACAATCAATAGAATCTTACCAATGACCCCTGGAAATGAATGACATACAAATCTATGACACGTTCCATACATTTTAATTTCTGCAGAAGATACTCAGAAGACTCATACATAAAATAAGAGGATAAACACGTTCATGAGAATACAGGAAAGAGTAAGTGTTACTAGAGTGGTAGACAATGTCAAATGAGGATTGGGAAATAATAAAACATTATTAAAAAACAGTAAAATGACAATATTGTTATATACATTTCAGTAGTAATTTTGAGTGTAAATGGTTTCAATTTTCCAAATAAAATAGACAGGTTGGCTGACTGGATTGATAACAAAACCCAGCTACTGCCACCTGCAAGAAACTTACCTGACAATAACAAATACAGAATGAGGTCTAGGTCTAGCCCCAACATGGTACTATTGTATTCTGAGCAAAGAGAAACTGAAAGTGTGACAAAGAGTTCAAGCCAAAATTATAGAAAACAAGGTTACCTCATATGGATAATTAAACTCAAAATCCATAATACAGTATATAAATAATAATGTAGCCTATGTTGACTACCCTAGGGAGGCCTTACTCTCTATGAGGAGGGGATAGGAGTGGATGGGGGTAAATGGGGGGAGCGGGAGAAGAGGGAGGGGGAATGAGTTAGTATGTGAAAGGAAAGAAAATTTTTTAATAAAATATTATATATAAAAAAATACAGAATGAAAGTGAAAGAATGGAAAAAGGGTAGTCTGAGCAAAGAGAAACTGAAAGCATAACAAAGAAGAATTCAAGCCAGAATTATAGGAAACAAGGTCACCTTATACAGATAATGAAAATAATCTATCAAGAGATTATAAATAAAATATATATGCACTAAATGTTGACACACTAAATTTCATAGAAAGACTATTAGATATATAAAGGGTAAGACAGACCCCAAAATAATAATAGTCAATGACTTCAATACCTCATTCTCAGCAACAGATATGTCATCCATACAAAAGTACCAATAAGCAAACATTAGATTTAAATGACACTATATGCCAAATGGATTTAACACACATGTACACAGTATTCTACTCAATAACTACATAATACATATTATTCTCAGCAACATGTGATGCATTTTCCTAAGTACATAATATTATAGGGCATAAAGCAAGTCTTAAAATATAAAAATAATTTATACAATTTAATGTATCTTATCAGATCATATTGTAATAAAACAGAATTCAACAGAAAGGGAAAAGTACAGAAAAAACATGGAAATTAAAAAGTACACCTTTGAATAATTAATTGGTTATTGAAGAACTTGGGGACAAACACATTTAAAATTTCATAGACTCAAATGAAAAATAGCTAAACTAACCAGAGAAAAAGATGATCCAAATCAATAAAATTTACAAATGAAAGAAAAGATATTAAAACAAATACCAATAAGGTCCAAAGCATCATTGCATCATTTTTTAAAAACTTGTACTTCAATAAGCTGAAAAACCTAGAAAAAAAAGATAGCTACATTTCTGGACATTCAGGTCAACTACAACAGATTCAAGAAGACATTAATCTAAACAAATGAATAATGAGCAATGATATCAAACTAGTAATAAAAAGCCTCTCCCTTCTGAGTTCTATCAGCTCTTTAAAGAACTAATTTCAATAGTTTGTTCCTCAAACTATTCCATAAAGCAGAAAGTGAAGGAACTCATTCCACAAAATGAGTATAATCTTGATAGTAGAACCAGATAATACAACAATGAAAGCTATAGATGAATTTCTAGATAAACATGGGTGTAAAAATCCTCAACAGAAAACTTACAAACTGAATTCAAAGCACAGTAGAAAGACCATACATAATGACCAAGTTGGTTTTATTCCAAGGATGCAAGGATGGGTATTCTGAGCAAAGAGAAACTGAAAACATGACAAAGAGTTCAAGCCAAAATTATAGAAAACAAGATCACCTCATATGGATAATGAAACTCAAAATCCATAATACAGTATATAAATAAAATCAGGGTCAAAAACCTCATGATCATCAAAATAAATACAGAAAAGAAAAACTCTGTCATAACTTGAAACCCTTATGACAAAAGCTAAAAATAATTTAGAAATAAGTTGGACTAGAAGGAACAGACTGCAACATTATAAAGGCTATATACAACATACCAATGTCCAATTTTATATTAAGTTAGGAAAACCTGAGAGCATTTCTTCCAAAATCAGATGTGAAACCACTCTCTACTTTTATTCAATACAGAGTTTGATATACTAGCCAAAACAATAGAGAAAAGAAAGAACTGGGATACAATAGGAAAGGGAAATGTCAAGTTACTCATGTTTTTCAGATAATACAGTCTTCTAAATACTTACTCTACCAGAATACTTTAGATCTGATAAGAACTTTCAGCAATGTAGCAAAACACAAACACCCAAAAAAAACTCACAACAATAATGAATATACTATTAAAAATATAAGAGAAAAATAAAAAATAATGAACATACTGAGAAAAAATAATGAACACATTGAGAGAGAAACCAAGAATACAAAAATAGAATAAAATAGATCAGAAGATGGCAATTATACTCACCAAAGTCTAGAACGTTTGGAAACAAAGCAGAGATAGTTGAAGAGCATCTGTCCTGTGAGGTGAATGACAGTGGGAAAAGTAAGTTACAACAGCAAAGAAAGAAGCGTTAGAAAACAGAACAGAGGGGTTCAGAGGCTGTTCTGGGAGGCTCGGCCCCAGCACAGTGTCCTCTGAGGGCAGGATAAGCACAAATGCAGAGGAACTTTCAGTACCAGATTATCTAAAGGAGAAAGAGAGAGACAGAGACCCAGAAACAGAGAGAGAGAGAGAGAGAGAGAGAGAGAGAGAGAGAGAGAGAGAGAGAAGTCACAGATGCTGACAGAAGGGAAAGGGGTGGGGAAGAGAGATTTGAAAGTCCAATCAATATTGGACACATCACTGAGAAGATCTGTAGTCTAACCAGAGAGGAATCTTGGTGCACAACCATTTAGGTGCATGGAAAAAATCCTTTCTTCTCAGCATGGGCCAGAGCAGTGGTCAGGATCCATTTTGCAAGACTTTTGCTGGGTCTGTGGCCACAGTTCTAAAGCTACCTCCCTGCATGGTCTACTCTAGGGATTCAAGGCAAGTGTCAGAGGGCCATACACTGAGACCATGTCTGCAGAATACACCAGGCTACAAGGGAAAACTTTGAGTCAGAACCACACAATGTTCTGCATGGTAAAGATCTAGTCTGAACCATAAACTAAGACTCACTAGCTCCAAGAAGATGGAAAATCAATAGTGAGATGTTAAAAGGGATAAAGTCTAAGCTAACCACTGGAAAGTGGGTTGACAGGTCTACCAGTTGGCACATAAAGACAGAAAAATTTAGCCCACAAACAACACCCCTGGCTGTAGAGCAAACAACACAGAGATTAGCACAGGAAGTGAATCCCCACAAAGATTCTACTCTCATCAGAAGACACTGCCCAAATAGACAAAGAAGAAAAGCAAGGGCATAAAGGCAGACTGCGCACCTGAGACCACATAAGAAGACATGGACTTCTTCCATTAAATTCACTCTCCTCTGCTGTGGAATAATCCCTTTGTACACTGTGAAGATTTGTCACTCAGATTGGTTTAATAAAGGGCTAAATAGCCAATAACTAGGCAGGTAGAGGTTAGACAGAACTTGCAGATAAAAAGAGAGTGCAGGGAAGAAGGAAGGCGGGGTCACCAGCCAGACACAGAGGAAGCAGGAGATGAGCATGCCATGTTGAAAAAAGGTACTGCTACATGGTAGAGCACAGACAAGAAATATGGGTTAATTCAAGATGTAAGAGCTAGTTAGTAACAAACTTAAGCTATACACCGAGCATTTATGATTAATAATAAGTCTCTGTGTGGTCACTGGGGAGCAGGCTGGTGGGACAGAGCTGACTGGCAGGATAGAAATCCCTGCCTACACTTCAACATATTATTGTCACAGCTATCATGTAAGGGATTGTCCTCTTGGTTTTTCTGTTGCCAAGTTTACTATTGTTGTGTAAAAATGCTACTGTCTTTTGCATGCTGGTTTTGTGTCCTGCAACCCTAATACCTTAAACCTGTGATGTCTCATGTTCCTTACCACTCAAAGCAACATTCCCACCCTAGAAACTTGGCATCCACTAGCCGCTGAGGTAGATTTCTGTTTTAGTTTCTCTTCCTATTGCTGTGATGATACTCTGATAAAAGCAATATAAGGGATAGGATTTATTTTGCTGGCAGTCACCGGGGTGAAGAGTCACTTGTGGTGAGGTGGACTGGCATCAGGTAGGAAGGTCAGGTGGCAGAGCTGGAGGCAGGATGGTCACATCGTATCCAGTGTCAGAAAGCAGAGAGCAATCACAGTGGGCCAGGCCTAGAAAGCCCACCCAGGGGCCTGCTTCCTCCAGACAGCCTCCTCCTACAGGTCCTGCAACCTTTCCAAACAGTTCCACCAGCTGGGGAACAAGTGCCAGACAGGTGCCTGTGAAAGACATTTAACGTTTCAACCACAACTGGCTTAATGCTCACAATGTAGGGGCTCTGCTATATCTGTGAGCTGTTATAAACACCCATGCAAGAAACAAAAATCCTGTCATCTGCTGGAAAATTGTTCCAAAATATCATGGACTTCATCTCATAAGAATACAAAAATCAAAAAAATATTTGAGTGGATGAAAATCTTCACATATTCTAAAATAACAAAAAAAATTGCTTTTTTTTCCTTTTCTTTTTCTCTAATATCAGTGAGGCACTTGTCACAAAAGCTGAGGTTAACGCTCTCGTTCTCTGGAGACTTTCAGGAGGAATGTTAAAAAGGCAATAAAACTGACTTGGAAAGAACGAAAATGAAGTGTCATGCAACCCCGGGGCAGGCGACAGACTGAGTGCACATGCTCCCTCTCTACCCTGGGAACATGAGGTTTTTCTTTTTCTTTTGATGCTCTGAAAGTGAGGTGGGGCTAAAGTTTAAAACTGTATTCCTAGAAAAGTAGAGCCTACATTTTCCCCTTTTTTGTAACTCTCCTGAGGAAAGCAAAAGCGAAGTGGCCATTCTCTTCATTCAACAAACGCTTTTGACTAACATTGGAGAGAAAGTAATGTACAAGAATCCAGTGAAAAGTCTGTCTGGGTTCTGAAGCACTCAGCCAGAACTTCTGAACCCTTGGTCTATTTTATGTGTTAAGTATTCATTCAGAATTACGATAGTTTTGAAAAAAAAATTATGTATTCTACCTGTGAGTAAGGATTTGGGGTGAATTTCTGGGGGATAACTCCATCCCCTCCAGATGAAGCAGCAGGAAGCTTGGGCAGGGGTGGGGGGCTGGAGGACAATCTCCCAGCATGGCACATGCACAAGCCTGGCAAAGGGCTGCTGGCTGACAACCAGAAGCTTTACAAGCTGTGATCCAAGAGGCTTGGTTCTTCTCACAGAGACCTCCATGGGATACTTGGACTCTGTCACAACGTAATGGCCATAGTCTCTAGCTAGGAGAAAGAATTCCACAGGGTCTGGGAAGCAGGTTAAAGAGTTCTATAATCTAGCCTCAAAAGATGCAGAATTTTACTTCTACATTCTATTAGTCAATCATCAAAGGGATTGACTTAGACCAGCTCAAGGGATAGGCAAATAGACTCTTCTTGTCATGGGAAGTAGTAGTAACAAAGAATTGCTACCGTCTTTAATCTGTCATACCAAGAGTCTGATAAATTTTAGTCCATGGCTCCCCTTCTCCAAAGTTCTAGAAAGTTCTTTTATCTGTGTTGTATCTAAAGAAAGAATTTCTGAAGATTCATTGATAAGTGAACTATCAAGAAGACACTATGGAATTTACCTGGTAGTCTCCTGGGTTTTACACACTCAAAAAAAAAAAACAAACCTATTAACTCAATGTGTGCATGTGCAGGTGCATGCATGTGTTTGAGCATGCATGGAAGGGCATGCATGTGCCACTCAGGCTTCTCACAACTGAAGATCAAGCTCAGGTCCTCGTACTGGCAAGAAGAGTGCTTTCCAACTTTCACCCACCCACCCCCAACCTCATTTTCAAAAGTTTTTCCACCCATTAACACATACACTCTTTGTTTAGGAAGCATAATAGAAACTATCAGCTAGTTATCCTAATTCGCCCACCTTCCTCCACTGACAAACAGCCCAGTTTCACTCTAAATAACCTTCTCTATAAGCCACATACTTCAGGAAAAGTGGGTATAGTCTGGTGTCCAGGGAGTGAATTGCAGTTGCTTTGAATTGGTAACATTTGTCCTTACCTGTGAATGGACAGACACATGTCCTCTGCCAGCCTCACCCCATTACCTGTGAATGAACAAACATATGACCTCTGCCAGCCTCACCCCTTTACCTGTGAATGGGCAGACATATGACCTCTGCCAGCCTCACCCCTTTACCTGTGAATGGGCAGACATATGACTTCTGCCAGACTTACCCCCTTACCTGTGAATGGACAGACACATGACCTCTGCCAGACTTACCCCCTATCTGTTAATGGACAGACACATGACCTATGCCTAGGCAACAAAACTGTGAGAGGAAACATCTTGGAATGTTTCAGGAAAGCACTGTCCTAACAGACAGAAAGAAACAGTTCTCCTCTATCACTGAACAGGATCTCAGAGCCATCACAACAGTACCACACCCAAGCCAGTCCCCAATAGACGTGTGGTCTTCCCATGTCTTCTAAACATGTCCTCACCAGGTTATGTACTAGACATAAAAGTCAGAGATATTTGGACTAATTAGCTTTTGACATTCAAGATAATCATATTAATACAATCACAGTGTAGGAGGGATTTATTAAATGTTACTTTGAATCATTAGCTTCTCAAGACACAATATATACAGTTCCACAGCTACTTATGCAGTCTCCATTTGTGAATTTATTTACTTACTAAAACTTATTCCTCACCCCTAAATCCAGGCTGTGTCCATTTGAAAGGTATACATGTATAAATTCAATGAAACTGTGAGTCACTCATACAGCTTCCCAGTGGAGGTAAAACAAGAGCACACTTTACCCTGTCTCAGTTCCTATATTGTAAACAAGAATCTTTTTGCAGCTTGTTTACAGCCCATGCTTTGAATTTGGTGTTCTTTCTTACTGGCTTTGCATTTAAAATGGCCCCCAAGGGCTAGGGAGGCAGCTCATTAGATAAAATGAAGAGGACCTGAGCTCAACTCCCTCATACCCTTATAACACAATCATCTTTTAATCTCAGAGCTGTGTGTGTTTCTAGCATGCCTAAGAGCCCTTCGTGGTCTGGGACATGGCCAGATGATGCAAGGTAGTTCACCTCTACATCTAATCACCATTATCAAGTCACAGCATGTTACATTGAACGGCTCACCCTTCAAGTCAAAGATATTACAGGAAAGTTTTTCCAAAAGCAGAGTGTTCTCATAAAGCATCTATTTTCAGCCCAGACCTGGCTGTTCTTCCCAGTTTCCTCATCCCAAGAGCACACCTTTGCTAACATGTCACTCTGACCTGGAGTCTTCTCTACACTCTATGAGACAGGAGAGGTTTTCTTTCCAAACACAGCATTTGAGTTCAGAAGCAATGTCCCCTCTCTGTGCTCTGAGCCAGAGATCCATCACACTTTCCATGCAGAGCCTGGACAATAGCTCCAACCCTAATGTGTCATCTTTTTTCCCAAGTAATGACATCTTGTACTGGTCATCATTGAAGTCAAGAGCACTGAATCCTACACCAATGTAGCCAATACGGGCCATTTCCACCACAGCCAGGACTTGGCCAGGACCCTAAGAGAATGCCTCCATTAATTGACAACCATGGGAGTATGGCTTCATCCTCTGCAAGAAGAAGAGAATTTAGACTCTGCTAGGGCTGGTCCTTATAAACTGGGTAACATGTGACCAGGAGAGAGACCCATGCTCCTAGCTGAAATGACCTTCTCTAAAAGGCTGAAGTCCTTCCAGAATGTCTTCCACTCCTTGTATGTTTAAAAGAGGTCTCAAAGTCTGCTGCACTATCCAAACCTTAGAAAAGCTTTCAGTGAACTGACAGATCCAGGGAGCACTTTTCAGTCTTAGCATTCCATGGCTTACTGCGAACACGCCCTTCTCTTTGCTTCTAAACATCCCCTTCCCTCCTCCATCCCACTCAGCCATAGGGGCTGTGGCTTGTTCTTCTTTTCCAGGCCAATCTTATTGTCTCCAATACCTGGCCCTGAGATCTCCAGTAAACAGAGGTGGAGTTTTCTGTCCCAACTGCCCAGTCCCCAAAAAAACACATAAGGTCTTATATTAATTACAAAATGCTCAGCTAATAACGAAGGCTTATTATTAACTAGCTCTTACTTTTAAATTAGCCTATTTCTATTAATCAATGTATTGCCCCTTGGTCATGGCTTCACCGGTCCTCTGGCATCTTGCTTCTTGAGTGGCTCGCTGGCATCTCTCCCGACTCTGCCCTTCTTCATCTGAGTCCTCAGTTTGATTGTTCTGCCTAACCTTATCCTGCCTTGCCATAGGCCAAACAGCTTTATTGTTAACCAATGAGAGTAGTACATATTCACAGCGTACAGAAGGCTCATTCCACAGCATCTCCCTGCCCTTCGTGTTATATACACACTCAAATCAGCCTTGTCCCCACAGGAGGCTTCACTTAGCCTGTGTTAATAAGCCCCAAGCTTATTTGAGCAGCTCAGACTTTGGAGCTTGTACTATACACCAAGTACCAATCACATTCCTTGCATATTTGAATCTCCTAGGAACCTCAAACGGTACACCCACTTTACAGATAAGGAGGCTACAGGAGGGCACAGTGGCCCATGCGTGTGATCCAGCACTCGACAATCAAAGCAGGAGCTGAAAGCCAGCCTGGGATGTTGTGATAACGAGATCCTGACTCCAGAAAGAGGAAAGATGAAGAAAAGTAACCTAAGGAACAAAAAGAGAGGAACTTTCCCAAGTTCACACAACAGCTTGTCATGTGGGCTCCAGAAGCCACATGAGACCTGCATTTTAGTTTGCTTGCTTATTAAAATTCTTATTTAATGCCCATGAAACTCAACCTGTCTCCTCAAATTCAGTCTTCCTCCCCTGTCTGGGGAACGTCATCATCACTCTTAACGATCATTCTGTTGTTCCCCCACTCACGTGTCCAAACCACCACCAAGTCCAGTCCAGTGTTCCACAGTCCTCACAAACATGACCCTCTCCCTCCTCTGTGCACACACACAGCTCCCTCTTCTGTGCACACACACACAAGCTCCCTCCTCTGTGCACACACACACAAGCTCTCTCCTCTGTGCACACACACAGCTCCCTCCTCTGTGCACACACACACAAGCTCCCTCCTCTGTGCACACACACAGCTCCCTGCCCTGTGCACACACACAAGCTTCCCCCCCTGTGCACACACACAAGCTCCCTCCCCTGTGCATACACACAAGCTCTCTCCTCTGTGCACACACACAAGCTCCTTCCTCTGTGCACACACACAGCTCCCTCCCCTGTGCACGCACACACAGCTCCCTCCTCTGTGCACACACACACAAGCTCTCTCCTCTGTGCACACACACACAAGCTCCCTCCTCTGTGCACATACACAGCTCCCTCCCCTGTGCACACACACAAGCTTCCTCCCCTGTGCACACACACAAGCTCCCTCCTCTGTGCACACACACAAGATTCCTCCCCTGTGCACACACACAAGCTCCCTCCCCTGTGCACACACACAAGCTTCCTCCCCTGTGCACACACACAAGCTCCCTCCTCTGTGCACACACACACAAGATTCCTCCCTGTGCACACACACAAGCTCCCTCCCCTGTGCACACACACAAGCTTCCTCCCCTGTGCACACACACAAGCTTCCTCCCCTGTGCACACACACAAGCTTCCTCCCCTGTGCACACACACAAGCTTCCTCCCCTGTGCACACACACAAGCTTCCTCCCCTGTGCACACACACAAGCTCCCTCCCCTGTGCATACACACAAGCTCTCTCCTCTGTGCACACACACAAGCTCCCTCCCCTGTGCACACACACAAGCTTCCTCCCCTGTGCACACACACAAGCTCCCTCCTCTGTGCACACACACAAGATTCCTCCCCTGTGCACACACACAAGCTCCCTCCCCTGTGCACACACACAAGCTTCCTCCCCTGTGCACACACACAAGCTTCCTCCCCTGTGCACACACACAAGCTCCCTCCCCTGTGCACACACACAGCTCCCTCCCCTGTGCACGCACACACAGCTCCCTCCTCTGTGCACACACACACAAGCTCTCTCCTCTGTGCGCACACACAAGCTCCCTCCTCTGTGCACACACACAGCTCCCTCCCCTGTGCACACACACAAGCTTCCTCCCCTGTGCACACACACAAGCTCCTTCCTCTGTGCACACACACAAGCTCTCTCCTCTGTGCACACACACAGCTCCCTCCTCTGTGCACACACACACAAGCTTCCTCCCCTGTGCACACACACAAGCTTCCTCCCCTGTGCACACACACAAGCTCTCTCCTCTGTGCACACACACAAGCTCCCTCCTCTGTGCACACACACAGCTCCCTCCCCTGTGCACACACACAAGCTTCCTCCCCTGTGCACACACACAAGCTCCCTCCTCTGTGCACACACAAAAGCTCCCTCCTCTGTGCACACACACAAGCTCCCTCCCCCATGCACACACACAAGCTCTCTCCTCTGTGCACACACACAAGCTCCCTCCCCTGTGCACACACACAAGCTTCCTCCCCTGTGCACACACACAAGCTCCCTCCCCTGTGCACACACACAAGCTTCCTCCCCTGTGCACACACACAAGCTCCCTCCCCCATGCACACACACAAGCTCCCTCCCCCATGCACACACACAAGCTCTCTCCTCTGTGCACACACACAAGCTCCCTCCCCTGTGCACACACACAAGCTTCCTCCCCTGTGCACACACACAAGCTCCCTCCCCTGTGCACACACACAAGCTTCCTCCCCTGTGCACACACACAAGCTTCCTCCCCTGTGCACACACACAAGCTCCCTCCCCTGTGCACACACACAAGCTTCCTCCCCTGTGCACACACACAAGCTTCCTCCCCTGTGCACACACACAAGCTCCCTTCCCCGTGCACACACACAAGCTCTCTCCTCTGTGCACACACACACAAGCTCCCTCCCCTGTGCACACACACACAAGCTCCCTCCCCTGTGCACACACACAAGCTTCCTCCCCTGTGCACACACACAAGCTTCCTCCCCTGTGCACACACACACAAGCTCCCTCCCCTGTGCACACACACAAGCTCCCTCCTCTGTGCACACACACAAGCTCTCTCCCCTGTGCACACACACACAAGCTCCCTCCTCTGTGCACACACATACAAGCTCCCTCCTCTGTGCACACACATACAAGCTCCCTCCTCTGTGCACACACACAGCTCCCTCCTCTGTGCACACACATACAAGCTCCCTCCTCTGTGCACACACACAAGCTCTCTCCCCTGTGCACACACACACAAGCTCTCTCCTCTGTGCACACACACAAGCTTCCTCCCCTGTGCACACACACAAGCTCCCTCCTCTGTGCACACACACACAAGCTCCCTCCTCTGTGCCTCTGTGCACACACACACAAGCTCCCTCCTCTGTGCACACACACATACACACAAGCTCCCTCCTCTGTGCACACACACATACACACAAGCTCCCTCCTCTGTGCACACACACACACACACACACACACACACACACACACACTCCTTGCCCTGTGCACACACACATACAAGCCAGACCATCTCTTGGCTGGACTTTTGCATAGTCTTCCTGATGGGCCTTTTCAGGAACACACCCCTGCCTCCCCACTTTCTACCCTTTAAAGCTGTGACTTTAAAGCTCAGATCTGGTCCTGTCACATCATTTGCAGTTTCCTAGTCCCTAGAGAATTAGGTACAGAGTCTCCCCTGGGCTTTCAGGGGCAAGTTTCCCTCCAAACTCCATCTTGCCCCTCACTTTCCTTCCTTACACGTGAGATCCCCACCTCTACTTGCCTTCTCCGGAAACCTTACCACTCAGTTAACTTTTTTCTCATACCCCAGAGTATCCGCTGGAGTTCAGGTTTGTTTTGTTGTTGTTGGTTGGTTGGTTGTTTGGTTGGTTGGTTGGTTGGTTGGTTGATTGGTTTGGTTTGGTTTTTGCTGTGTTAGGAAGCCATTGGTTTTCTCATAAGCTACTTAAACATCAGCCTTCCTTATTAGACTATCAGATCCATATTAGCAGAAGCACTTTTTGTCTTGTTTGCTACCATGTTCCTAGAACCTGCTACCAAGCTCTAAAGTGTGCTTTTCAATAACTGGATGGTGGACTCACCACGTGGAAAAGTCAACACTGATGCAGCAAAACTTGAGGGCCCAGGGTGGCGTTCTGAGCAGGACATAGGAAGGTCCACGCTCCACATTAGGGAAATTGCTTTGACGGCAATGCATTGCATTACATTAGGCAGGTTAGCAGTTCCCTCAGCCACGTGAGTCAGAGTCCAGACTGGCAGGCTGGTGCCAAGCACGTGAAGTGGGTAAAACCAAAGGAAACAGAATAAAAAATCTACAGGGAATGGTCACTCAAGTTTCTAACCGATTAGAAAGTGACGAGTTTGATTCTGCCAGCCTGTGAAGGTGGCTCTGCATTAGACGCCCATGATTTAGCCACATGAAAATGAAGGAGTGGAGAAAGAATGAGAGGAGGGAGGGTTGTACGAGGGTATTTTAAGGTTCCCCTTGCACACTGAGAAAATTCGGACCAGCAATATAATCACATTTTTCAGGACATAAATGCAATTGCTAGGAGGTATCCACAGAAGCTCAATTCTAGGACCTCTCCAATTTGGGACAACAAAATAATAATTTGTATATATAAATTGTAGTAAATAATGAGTTTGTTATATTTTCACACACATATATAATGTACTTTGACCATATCCACCCTCTATTACCCTCTCTCATGCTCCCTGCTTCTCCTCCTGAATCCCCCACCTCTCCCATAATGGTCGTCATCCTGATTTCATTCCTTTTGCCCTAGATTCAATATATGTGGTAAAAGATGTGATATTTGTGATTTTAAGTCTGGCATATTTTGCTTAACATGATCTCTGGCTCCATCTGTTTCCCTGCAAACCACATGATTTCATTCTTTTTTTTTTTTTTTTTTTGCGGAATAATGATCAGCTGTATATATCTACAACATTGACTTTCTCTACTCACCCAGTGACGGGCATTTGGTCTGATTTGATTGCACAGCTTAGTTATTGTGAATGGTCCCATGATAAGTATGACTATGCAAGCATCTCTATTGTGCACTGATTTGATTCCCTCAAGTGTCATAGAGCTACACGCAGGAGTGATAGGACTGGATCATCTGATAATTTAGTCCAGTTTCTGAATGGCCTCCATACTCAGTTCCATGGTGGCTGGACTAATTTACATTCCCACCAACAATATATAAAAGTTTCTTTTTCTCAATGTCCTTGCCAACATTCATCTTCACCCCCTTAGTGGTGTTAATATGTGCCTCCTTTAATCAACTGCACAGCATTTATTTACCCAGGCCTCTATGCAACAGTTTTTGGTAGAGTGCTGTGTAGCTGGAGGGCTTCTCTCCAGGTTCCCCAAGCCCCGCAGCCCCACAATCCACTTATAAAATAATCACTCAGACGCTTATATCACTTATAAACTGTATGGCCATGGCAGGCTTCTCGCTAACTGTTCTTTTATCTTAAATTAACCCATTTTTATAAATCTATAGCTTGCCACGTGGCTGGTGGCTTACCGGCGTCTCTACATGCTCTTCTCCTCGCGGTGGCTGCAGTCTCTCCCCCCAGCCTTCCGCTTCCCAGAATTCTCCTCTCTCCTTGTCCCACCTACCTCCTGCCTGGTCATTGGCCATCAGTGTTTTATTTACATAGAGTGATATCCACAGCACTTCCCCTTTCTTCTTTTTTTAAAAAGGAAGGTTTTAACTTTAACATGGTAAAATTACATATAACAAAACAATTACCGAGCAAGAATTATAGTTACAATATTAAAGAAGATGTCCTATCTATCTTATATTTGTGAGTTTAAGGTTTTATATCTAACTTATCTTTTATCATAACTGAGGAAATTACAACTATCTAGTTTTCAACCACATCAAAGACCTGAGAAGGAACATAATGGTACCTGAGAAATGGTAGACGGATGCAAGCAACTTCGGGAATCTTGCAAGAGTAGACCAAGACAGCTGGCAGCCTGGACAGTCACCTGATGTTTCTCAGCATTGTTGGTGCATTCAAATTGGCTACAGGCCTAGAGTATCTGACAGACCATTTTCAGAAGCAGGAATTCTGAGAGACCATCTTACCCTGTCTTGGCAGAGTACAGTGGTCGCTTTCCTTGTGTCCCGCTTGTCCAGAAAGGACAGCATTGTATTTGTACTGTCAGCCGTCAAGGCAAGGGCAGTTCTTTGCCCAGTAGGCCATTTTGTGCCAAAAAGACAAACTTCCAAATGGAAATGTCTTAGAAGCCCAACATTCTCTCGGGATCAATTGGTGCAGCCAGGAGCAATTGTGTCTCACGTCAACAGAATTCTAAGTTATTTAAATGCCATATTCTCCAGGTCTATGAAGTGTTTGAAGATTACCTATCTATCTGAAATATATCTATGTATACCTAGAAGACTTAATTAACATGGCTACAGATATGATTATCATAGATGACTAATTATTAATCTATTTTTTAATTATCCATTACAATTTTAAATGAGTTATATAAACACAACACCTCAAACAAGAATAGAAATATATACATATATAGAGAGAGTATAACAAAATTAACTTCAAGTTTGTATCAATGAACCAAAATTTATACCAATGTAAAACATTTTAAACATAAACTAAAATCTATACCAATGTAAAACATTTTAAACAAGTTGTTCTTTAAAAGTAGGTTCATTAATCTACCCTTTTATCTTATCATCTCCATATCCTCCTATATATCTATATTATATCCCCTTTTCTTTTTTAGAAAGAGATCACATTTATAATCAACCTGTTTTAAATAAAAATATTGGTTTTTCTCTGTCCCACACCAGAGGGCTCTTCTGATTTGGGACACAAGAATCACTTAACCATTTTTTTTTTTTTTAAAGCAATATGTCTGGGTTTAGAGGGGGAGTAAGCCAATTCCACCTCTAAAGCCAGTTTGGTATATTTGGGAATTTGGGCGTAGCATCTCTTACTACTTCCTGCTGGAGGGGGGCGCTGTATCTTATGGGGACGCAAAGAAAATTTTAGACCTATGGGGTAGTCCGTGAGGCTGTATTGTGTGAACCAGTTGCCTTGAAACCGCTCTGGATGTTGGATCATCTGGGCCATGGTGTCATCGGAGTCCTTTCAGGGGGTCTTGGCTGGTGAAACCTGATGTATCTTAATCTGGAACAAGTCCACAGCCTCTGGCTTTCTGTGAAAACAAAAGCAGAACCTCTTTTCCAAAGTAACATATCCTTAAATCCAAATTTTGAAGTCAAGTTACCTTTAAAATATACATATTGGTTTAATTCAACATCTTTTTTGATCAAATGTTTTTTTGCAGTTAAAAATCCCAAAGACAACACAATCCAGATTGTCTGTGTAATATTCATCTTTACGTGTCTTTTTACATTAATTTTTTGTCTCTTTCAAGCCTACGTATATTTTACACACATTGTAAACGATGTTATCTGAATCAGTCTTTTTGTGAGCCTATTGCTTTAAACTGCAGCATTCTAAGACTGAAACAGCGCTGTGGCTGCTGGCTCCGCCCACTTCAGCTTCCCAACATGGCAGTGGTACGTTTTCCGCCAGCTCTGGGAGTCATCAAGTCTCAGAAATAGTGGGTCTAAGCTTTTATCAAAGCAGCATGTAGCCCAGAAACCTTTTTTTAAAAAAAATACTAGTAAAGACTAAATCTACTACACAGCATAATGTGCCTCTGGCAGACCCCTCATTCCCGCCATACTGCCGGTCAAACGCACTCGCCAGGAACCCGCCAGTGTTCAAACCTGCGTTTTGCGGCGTCTAGCCGCTCATATGAGACAAGAAGCAGGAACCTGGTTTTGGCTCTGTTTAGAATTGGTTATTAAATATTCTCAGGTTTAAGGTGGAAACTCGAGCCGTTGGGCGCCATTTGTAGCTGGAGGGCTTCTCTCCAGGTTCCCCAAGCCCCGCAGCCCCACAATCCACTTATAAAATAATCACTCAGACGCTTATATCACTTATAAACTGTATGGCCATGGCAGGCTTCTCGCTAACTGTTCTTTTATCTTAAATTAACCCATTTTTATAAATCTATAGCTTGCCACGTGGCTGGTGGCTTACCGGCGTCTCTACATGCTCTTCTCCTCGCGGTGGCTGCAGTCTCTCCCCCCCAGCCTTCCGCTTCCCAGAATTCTCCTCTCTCCTTGTCCCACCTACCTCCTGCCTGGTCATTGGCCATCAGTGTTTTATTTACATAGAGTGATATCCACAGCAGTGCTGAGTGTTTCTTCTTCTTTTTTTTCCTTCTTTCTTTTGAGTTCTTTATATGCCCTGGATATCACTCTCCATGAGATTGAAAGCTAGCAAAGTCTTTCCTCCATTCTATAAGCTGTCTCTCATTTCCTTTGCTCTGCAGAAGTTTTTTATTTTGATGTACTCCCATTTGGCAGTTCATTTTATTATATCCTGAGCTATTAGGGGCCTTTTCAGAATCAAGATACAGCCCATGTTTACATCTTGAAAGACATTAAAATTGGTGCAGGCTGAGGTTCCTTATACTAAATGGGGTGGGGTTTACATGTAACCTAGAAACACCTGCCACATTCTTCAAATCATTTCTAGATTATTTATTACACCTAGCACAATGTAAATGCCATGAAAATCACAGTTACTATACCACTTAGAGAAGAATAGCAAGGAAAAGTTTACATGTGGCCAGTGTAGACACAATTTTTCTCTGAATATTTTCGATCAGAGGTTGGTTGAATGCACAAGTGTGGAACCATGAACACAGAGGGCCTACTGCAAGCAGATTAATTAAGACAAGAGCAGAGAGGTAAACAATTATATGTCAAAGGAGAGGTCTTACTCCTCCATCTGTTGTCAAAAAGAATTCCACCTGTTACTACTTCAAAGCAGATCAACATGAGAGAAATAAAAGCCTTTTGGGGTACTGCTGTAAAAAGGGGGTCATAGGAAGGAAAAGGGGGACAAGTGAGGATAATGAGGAATAAAATTGATCAAAGCTTATTACACATGATGAAAATGTCATAATAAAACCCATTATTTTGTACAATTATTGGGCACCAATCAAGTGTTCTAAGAAGCCTTTCTGCTTTAGTCATACCCGTTCTCTCCAC
The DNA here is from genome assembly GCF_004664715.2 of Peromyscus leucopus. Taxonomy (NCBI): domain Eukaryota; kingdom Metazoa; phylum Chordata; class Mammalia; order Rodentia; family Cricetidae; genus Peromyscus; species Peromyscus leucopus. The sequence continues at coordinate 20,026,315 of NC_051064.1, read as the reverse complement.
CAAACAACCACACCCTAAGTGTGAACCTGAAGTCTTGTAAACTGCTTATCTATTTTCTTTTTACTTTCTTTATTTTGCCCTTTCATTGAAAATAGATTCTTTTCTCATACAATATATCATGACTACAGTTTCCCCTTCCTCTACTCCTTCCAGTGACCCCTCACGCCCTCCCTCTGGATCCACTCCCTTTCTGTCTCTCATTAGAAAAGAACAGGCTTCTAAGAGATAACAACACAACATGACAAAATAAGATAGAATAAGATGAAGCAAAGTGTATCATATAGAAGTTGGATAAAACAAACCAAGCAGAGGGAAAGGAGCCCAAGAAAAGGCACAAGAATCAGTGACCTGCTCATTCACACACTCCAAAGTCCCATAAAAATACTAAACTGAAAGCCATAATCTTATCTAGTTTTAAACATCCATCTTATCTCATAAAACAAAACTCCATAAAACAGGATAAAAGAATTCCAGGTATTCTATAATAATAATAACAACAACAACAAAAACAACAGCTGTCTCAGATCACAGGTTGCTTCTGACTTCCACCATCAAGGCATTCCCCATCAAGTGTGTAGTAAAGCAATGGAAAGTCTGAGGTACCCCACACATAAGACAGCACTTAAGTGTTGAGGGTTCCCCCCATACCCCCCACCCGTTAAGTACTCATGGAGAACTTCAACTTTCAGAGATGGCTCAGCCATAAATAAAAAGCAGGATCATGCATATATCAGCCCACATTTCTCAATCTTGACCTTAGGTTCTGAACCTCTCGTTGCTGGTGGCTGAATATAATGGCACCCACCACCACAGTCCACAGAGTACTTTGGATGTGTCATATCATTTCTCAGCCAATAAAAACTTCTCTGAATCAAAGTGCACTGGAATTTTTGTTTAAAATGCAACACTCCATGAAAACCTGCATAGAAACTTACAATCCTCACCATTTCCCAGGGAGGCTGTAAATGAGTTTGATAAGGCAAATCAGAACTGGGCCCCCATTAACCAACTATGGAGCATTTATTTATCCCAGCCTCCATATGGTGACCAGCTTTCCATGTTTGTGTTAGCATCTCTCTTATCTTAAAAATCATGATTTATCTGGATCAACTTTTAATAAGGTCAGTGGTTATATCAACAAAAGACTGGTATCTGGTCTTAAAGTGAACAGGGGGAGCTCTAAGCAAAATGCAATTAATGACAAAGCAGTAATCTGCTCAAATCAAGAGGAAATGGCTTGAATAAAAACAAATGACTTGAATTTTTAAAAAATAAACCATTTTCGAATTATACAAATGCAATTTCCCACTCCTGTTTACTTTGGCCATAGTATTTTTCTATTTGCAGATAAGCCATCAAGGGTCTGAGAGCTGATTTCATCATTAGAGAAAACAACAGAGAAGAAACAAGACACAGTACCCACCACGACAGGAATTACCCTTGCCTATTAAGTTCAACCTGCACAATTACTAGAAATAATTAGCTGATGTACTTTTCACCTTCACCCAGCACTAACTGTGTCCTTGCAGTCAGCCAATGAGATCACTACCTATGTGCCTACTTTATACATAAACTGAAAATCCAAAAGTTTGGACTGCCAGAAATATTAGGTCATGAGCCAGCTTGTGTAAGAGATGTCATATGAACATATGAACTTGGGCCATCTGACTGCATGTACATTCTACACACACACACACACACACACACACACACACACACACACACACACAATGATATGATAAACAGATCAAAATGTCTCAACTTCCTGCTGCTTTCCAGGGAAAGAGGTGCCCAGTGTGAGGCTACCAGCCACTCTTCTCTTCCTAATGGGTAGGCTCACTATCCTAAGTTTCTCAAGAAAAAAGATGAACTCTATCCACTAACCTCTAAAGAAGGCCCCAAGAAAGTATCCAGACATCCTTCTGTTAATGCAGTGGGTCTTAGATCTCATGGACCAAATATTTTCATACTTACAAGGTTTTAAAAGTATCATTTCTTCCTTCTGACTCATCTGTCATGATTGATTACCTTTTAGCTATGGCTATAGCTAAGGGGAACTATGGGTCTGGGATCTGGCTGATTTCCCTATGCTACATCACCTGGGTACCCTTTCCCATAGTTGAATGGTTTGGTAGGTAGTACCAAAGCCATTCCATAAAAATCTATGTCCTGACTTGTTTACCACAGCTGGCAGCTTCTTCACACAGAACCAAAAACCATATTGTCTATGGTTCATTCACCTGTTTCATCCACTAATAGATACTGAGTATAAACAATACTGTGTGGCAAGCACAATGTTAGAGCTCAAGGAACAATCATTTGTGGGCAATACATGATTATTAGAAAACAAGTGCTCTAAGGTAGACTACAGAAGATGGTAGAGAAGGAACAGGGCTCTGGGGTAGACTACAGAAGATGGTAGAGAAGGAACAGGGCTCTGAGGTAGACTACAGAAGATGGTAGAGAAGGAACAGGGCTCTGGGGTAGACTACAGAAGATGGTAGAGAAGGAACAGGGCTCTGAGGTAGACTACAGAAGATGGTAGAAAAGGAACAAGTGCTCTGAGGTAGACTAAGGAAGATGGTTATCTTAGGTTTCTATTGCTGTGAAGAGACACCATGACCACAGCAACTCTTATAAGGAAAACATTTAATTGAGAGGGATCCTTTACAGTTTCAGAGGTTCAGTCCATTATCATCATGGTGGGGAGCATGGTGGCATGGAGGCAGACATGGTGCTGGTTACATCTTGACCATAAGGCAGCAGGAAGTTGACTGACTCACTGGGTGGTATTCTGAGCATAGGAAACCTCAAAGCCCGCTCCCAGTGGCACACTTCATCCAATGAGGCCATTCCCATGGCAACAAAGCCACACCTCCTAATAGTGACACTCCTTATGAGATTATGGGGGCCAATTACATTCAAACTACCACAATGGTAGAAAAGGATGGGGCTTAGAGAAGGAACATCTAACATAGATTCAAGAGACAGTTTCCTGAAAGAAGAAAAACTATGAAGGACAGAAGACTTGAATATGTCTAGACATTCTGTATGTCTTCCCTTTCAGCTTCCCAGTGACCTTCTAGGACGCTGAGGACACACGTACATGGACCGTCTAATGATGGAGCCTGAGCTTTAGCTTCTGAATCCACCCTTTTGCTGTCCTTTAGCAGTTCTCTGAGCCTTTACTGTCGTCCTGATTCTCTTCAATAGTACCTCAAGTACAGCCAAGCAAGGCCAGAGCCAAAGACAGCCAAGAGAAGCAATCAGATGCTAAGCACCAGGAGATGGGATACCATGAAAAGAGGTCAACAGAACACAAGAAAGCTTCAGCCATCTCAGATCATCGCTGAAGATCAGGCCTGGCTAGTGGATCAATGTCCTCTAGTACTGCTCTGTGACGTCTCAGGATTTCCAGAAATGCCAAGTTTGTCTTCTACTCCTGGATTTATCTCTACCATATAGTTTTAATACTAAAAACAATATTAGCAAACATCTTCACAATTTTCCTAAGCTCTCTTGACTACTTCCAACTCAAGAAACATTTGTGAGTTGACCTCAACAAGTTCTGGATGACAAGGAGGGAAATCAAAGCAGAAGAGAGAAGGGAGAAATGTGTCCAATTAAATCAGGAAGATTCACTTGCCATGTGGAGTTAGGCTGAACAAGGGGCTATCGGAGGATGACTGGAGGTGGGGCTCTGTGCAGGCATCAGCAACTGACTTCAGCGACTCATGCTTTGCTATCTGAAAGACCAGAAACAAAGCAACCTCTATTCACCCAGGATGCATTTACACCTCCATGTTGGTGTCCTGGGGAAGCAGAGTGTATACATGAGGGTCACTTTTCCCATCAAGAGAAGCCTGCGGAACTGACCCTCCCTGACTATGAGCATGCATTAAGGCAAGGCACAAAGTCTGCTTGCCGCTTCATAGCTCTGGGCTGGACATCTTGGAGATATGGGATAAACTCTCACCAAGTGACCCATAATTAGGAAGACTAGTTCCCTGTCCTCAGAACAGCATTTAACCCATAAAAAGACAACTTCCTAAAATAAATGCCTACTTTCTAGAGTAGATCTCTAATGATTGCCTGTGTGTTCAGAATAAGCAAATGGACAGGATAAAGTCCATGTCCAAGGTGCCCCTCAAATGTGGGCACATGTGGTAAAGGACCTGAATGAGCTCCAAGCTCGCAATTGCTTTGTTTCAACTTGGCAGCCCTGCCACTTGGCTCCCACATTCAAAGGGATGATGTATTTCCCCATATTTATTATTTGCACTGGACTACTGAGGCAAAGAGCAGAGCAGAGGCGATGTGTCTCAGTGTTCCTGCCAGGAATAACAGAGAGGCCTTGCAGCAGTGCCTCATTAGCTTATGGAAAACAGTTCCCCAAGGAAACTGCAGGGTGTAAATAAATTTAAAACATTTCAGTCTTTTGAGACCTGCAGATGCCAAATTTGTAAAACAGTGGTGGCTCAAGAACGCTGTAACATTCTGTTGCACGTCTCATAAATTTAGAATAAGGTCTATAGTTCATTTATTAGCAAAATAATGTGATATCATGGACAGACTTTCTTAATGTAATATACATCACTTTGTTATTCATAAAACCAGAAACTGTCTGGTGCTATAGTTCAGAATAAAAGAACAGAATCGTTCTAGAGACAGTCATGCATATGTCTTTCTAACTCAAGGCACTGTTTAGAAACCTCTGCGGATGCTTCACCATCCCTAGAATACCAGCTAAGCCTGGAAGAGCCCATATGTTGTCTTTGCTCAGATATAATGCTAAAGAATTGTGCAGAGAGCAACGGGACCACTTTAAGCATGTGACTCTAATTGAACCTCCTCTAATAACTGTTAACATGTTGCACAAAGGAGTCAGATGCGGGAGTTGAAAATCACTCAACAAGTGTAGTTGAATCCCATAACCTTACAGATAAGAACACTGAGATCCAGAGAAGCAAAGTGGTTTACCAGAATCTCACCACCAGGCTGGCAGCAGAACTGGAAAGAGAGCCTGAGACCCTGTGCCCACCGTTCCTAATACTATAGGGTTGCAGCTGTATGGCACTCAGGCCCTTGCTGGTACATCGTGAGTATGTGCACACCAGCTAGGGCTATCCTCTGCTGTCACTATTTTAAATTCTACTATCCCTGGTGCTGACTAAACAGCTTATTTTTATCCTTTTCAAGCAGTGACGACCTCTCAAATAAGAGTTAGGTTCACATCTGTTATCAGAATATTTCAAAAGTGCCTTCTTGACTCAACATCATGATCTTCCCCCAACACTGCCTTCTGGGTCCAAAAGAGAAACATTCTTGTCTCTTTTAATAATACAAAATGTATTTTCCAGTGCCTCATAATTTATCCGCTGGGCAGCATGAGAACACAAAGTCCATGCAACCACATCTTTCTTGATATCATTATAAGCCCAAATCCTGAAGCATAGAAGACATTCAGGAAGTATTGGATAGGCGTTGTGGGTGATGGAGAGAGAGAAAGGCAAGAAAGGAGCATCCTCCTTGAGAGCACTGCTGTCTGGTGAAGCCAGCCTTTTTGAACTGGTTTCCTATTTTAGTCCACAACTGTTCCTGTAAATTACTGAGACTATATAATGTACCTTTTCACAATGTGACTCACATTCTTGTAATCCAAGAAGAGCCCTCAGATAAGAGTCCATGTAAGACATTCTTTAAATAATAGTTCAACAATCCTCACACATCAAATACGTCAGAGAAAGGCCTTTCTTAGGGGGTAAAGGGCACTGGGACTGTGTAATGTATAAAGGCTATGTAGCTTCAGCTACATAATTAAAAGGCTATGCAATTTTTTAAGAAGCAGTAAGAAGAATGGATGAGGAAGGGGTAGATGGGAGGTGGGAGAGGGCACAGGAGGAGAGGAGGGAGGGGAAACTATAGCAGGTATGTAAAATAAATGAAAAATGTTAATTAAATAAAAGAGAAGCTGTAAGAAAATAAATTAAATTCTAGTTGATTCACATCAGATACAAATGGATCTGCCTGGAGCATTAAGTTCTGAGAAACTTTTTGGTCTGTAGCCCATGAGGTAGTAGAGCAAAGACCTCAGCACAAGTTCTTGAGTTTGATGTAGACACTAAGACCAGTAAGTAACTAAAGACAGCCCTAACAAAGGAGCAGCTGGGAAAGCCCGAGGATTCACAGTGAAGACTGCAATCCATAGTGGCACTCACCGGGATTCCTGCAGCCAGTGCTTCTCAAACACTAAAGTACATCAAAGTTCTCTGGAGGTCTAGTAACCCAAAGAGCTGACCACACCCCCAGCTCCTGCAGCAGAGCCTAGGGGTTTATATTCCTATCAGGTTTCAAGTTGATATTGGACTGGTTTAAACAGGAACCCCAAGGACAAGGAAGCATGATGACATGTATATCCTAAGAGGGCTGGAGACCAAGGAACTAAAGCAAATGACCTGTAATGGGTCCGACTTTTGCCTTTTTTAAAAATGCCCTTGTGCCGGGCGGTGGTGGCGCACGCCTTTAATCCCAGCACTCGGGAGGCAGAGCCAGGCGGATCTCTGTGAGTTCGAGGCCAGCCTGGGCTACCAAGTGAGCTCCAGGAAAGGCGCAAAGCTACAAAGAGAAACCCTGTCTCGAAAAACCAAAAAAAAAAAAAAAAAAAAAAAATGCCCTTGATACCACCACCACTTACGTGAGCTTATACCTGTGTGACTCTCAAGCCACGGTGAATGAGAGGCTCAAGAAGTCATTTGAGTTACTGAGACAGTAAATAGAAAACAGCTTGATACAGAAGTTGCAAAGGACAAATTAAAATGTTCCTGTGACAGAGATAAATCAGAAGCAAGTCAGGGTGTGGCTAGGAACCCTGACAAGAAAAACAGATAAGAAGAAGCCACACCCCAGGGGCTGTACCACAGAACTGGGGACCCATCAGACCCTGAAGGAGCCCTCATAACTGAGTCTTTCTGTTACTTCAAGCCCTGACCCAGGGGCTACATGTGCCTTGGTACCTCAGATACGGAAACAAAGACTCGATGACTTTAAATAATATATCTTCAACTCATGTTGATACCATGGAGACAAGTCTGCCCAGCCACTCTGCCTTCTTCTGCTGGCACTACAAAAATGAAGAGCAAAGGGGAAGGTATTCAGTATGCCACAAGTAGTAAACAGAATTGTGATGCTGTGCTCAAGTTCAGCGTTGGGAGTGAAGAGAGCCAGACTTGTGCATCTCCACTTAGGATCAATGCACTCTTGATAAATCATTTCATCTGACCCCAATTTCCTCATCTATATAAAGGGAATGTTAGCATCTACATTCCAAAGTTCTTAATGATCTCTACACTTTACTTTAGTCGAGTTCTTAGGTAGTAGACATTCCAAACTCAAGGTGGTAATGGTGCTGATGTTGGAGAAAATACTGAAATCCTGTCAAGGAGTTAAAAAAAATATTTAATACCTCTAAATAAATTTCAGGTCTCCAATGTTTAGACAGAAGCTATACCCAATACTAAGAGAACTAACCACTGTTAGCTACCAAAGAACAATGTGAAATATCAAGAAGTATTAGAGACTGGACGCAGACGACTTTGAGGGCCATTTTCAAAAACAGAATAAAATATACATTCTAGAAATTCTAAACTTTTATGTCTGAGCCTGTAAGCATGCAGTTCTTGGGAACCACAGTAAATAATTATCTTTTAGATTTATCTATTTTGTTGTATGTAGGAGTGTTTTGCCTGCTTGACGACATTTGTGCTGTAGTATGCCTGGTGTCAGTCACGGTCAGAAGAGGACATCATGTCTCTAGAACTGGAGGTTGTGAGCTATCATGTGGGTGTTGGGCACCAAACCTGGGTTCTCTGTAATAACAGCAAGTGCTCTTAACTGCTGAGTCCTGGTGAAGGAATTTTAGGAAAAGGTTATCCCACAATATCAACAAACAATGCTGGAGTTAAGAAGAGAGCTTGAAGAGACAGTAGAATTGCACTACAACGTAAGGGAAGAAAATTGTAGAATAAAGAGAGCAGTGAGGGAAGGTTGGTAATAAGAGAGAGGGGAGCCAAGGGGAGTCAGCCTGGCGGCAGTGTGAAGGAGAGCTCTCTTAGGAAGACTTTTCTCTAATCCCAGCACCTGACCCTGAACCAAATACCTCTCGGAAACAAGTACTGTTCTTCATCCCTAGGAATGAGCACCATGCCTTAGCAACCCAGTTTGTAAACACCCCCTTGGGAAGCCAGGACTATAAAGACAGCCTTCTCCAAAGGCATGTTAGCCCCTCGACTGTGTTTCACATGTCATTCAAAAGACCATCCCCTCATTCTTCAAACCCACAGTCTGAAGCCCAGAGTTGTTCTCAGCCTGGCACCCTAGCCCCATTCCATTTCCTTCACAGTGTGGTTCCCATCCCTTCCCCCAACCCAGCTCTCTACTGCTGCCAAACAAATCTATACGTGCCCACCTTTCCAAGGGCCACCTGTCTTCTTGTCTCTGTCTACCCCATCATTGTCTCTAACAGAAACATGCCCTGTCTCCCTTTTCACACCTTTGAGAGCATTTCTCTAGAAATCTTCCCTATCTCAGCGGAAATCTTGAGTAAAACACCATCTTGATGCTTGCATCCCTTTAACTGTCCACATCCTGCCTCTCCAGGTGAACTGCAAGCACTACACCCTCTCCGGCTCCTTAGTGTGGACCTAAGAGAGTTGGCACTTGCGAGCCATTCCATGCTGCCACCAATGATGGAAAGCAAATGCTTCAGCAACTCTAAGGCATCTCTGCTGCCTGCCCATCCTTCTCACACTCAAGGCATCTCTTCCCACAAGATTCTCCCAGTTCTTTCAGATGTCCTGGCTAGCCAGGACAAAAGTCAGCACTTCCATCAACCTCTGTCTGGGAGGCAATCTCATGCTGTCTCAGGTTCTCACACAACAGCAGTCACATCCCTAAATCACATGGCTGCCAGTTCACTATTGGTCCTTCTAAAAAATACAGCCTCCATTCCTAAATGTTTTTGCCCATCACATCAGGTTATCATTAAGATAAATGAGACAACAGATCTAAAAATGATTTGAGAGTCTAAAACTCTATGCCAAAGAGAAACGTGTTGTTAAGACGCCTGTTCAGCCTGTGAGTTCTCTGAGAGTTCACTTGGCTTGGTCCCTTGGCATCCTAACCAATTAGAATGATTATCTCCCTCTCTTAGAGCCTAGTTTTATTTTGTTTCTTAATCAGGAAAAGACTAAAGCATGAGAGAGAAACTGGCTCTGAAAGGAACCCTCGGGCGAGCAGGAATCCTAAGACTTCATCGTGGTGTTCTTCCTCCTGGGGTCAGTCTGCCTCTGACATGCAGAAAGTGTTTCTTTCCTTTCTGGACCCTCGGAAACCAGCCCTGACACCAACAGACATGACTTAAACATGTTAGACGTCCCAGAACAGAAGGTCAGGCAGGCTTAGGAACCTCAGTCCCTCCAGGCTTCTCTAACTCCATGGTTAGGTGTGTGGATTTCACAACACTCTTGGGAGAAGTCACCAAAATGCACCACTAGAATCTCGGGAGTTCTGTGTTCTACTAAGTTACTTGGAGTTGAGAATGCACCCAAAAAAACAAACACTTTGGGTGATCTTAGGAGATAGCTCAGCAGTTAAAATCAGTTGTTGCTGTTGCAGAAGACCTGAGTTCTGTTCTCAGCACCCATGTCAGGCTCCTCACCACTCGCTGTAACCCCAGATCTAGGACATCCAATGCCTCTGGCTTCTACAGGCACCAGCATTCATGCACATAGGCCTGCTGTTATTTAAAACAATAAAATAACCTTTTTTAAAAAAGTAAAATTCTTTTTCCTCTACAGGATGCCCTAATTATACTAGTGGTAAGTAGGCTCCGACAAGGTTAACTACACTGCCTTCAAACATCTATTGAGTGTTTACTGTATGTCCAGTAGGGCCATAGGCTAGCCAAGCTTTAGGATATCCATATATGATCTGGAAGAATTGTTGGTTGATATGTGGGCTCTACTATAGACAGGATCTTTCTGCTACCCTCTCGCCAAAGTCACATTCAATCTACATATAATGAGAGTGAGGATCTCATGGTGGACTTGATGTAGGTCCTCATCAAAAGGTTCTCTTGTTCTCTCTCCCTTACCCCAGCCCCTGAGTAGCACAAAGACACCATGTGAGCATGCGGCAAAATGGCAGCCATGCATACACATACAAGCCCAGAGGAGCCATCTCAGGATGAAATCTACCTTACTGGTACTTTGATCTTGAATTTCTCAGGCTCAAGAACTGTGAGAATGGATGTCTATGGTTTGATCACCTCGTATCTGGTATTTGAAATGGCAGCCTGAGCTAATATCACCATATCCCCCATTTCTTTCAAGGCTGAAAGTTAGGTACTCTCATCTCCAAGTAATATATATGAAAGTTGAAATTTAGAGTGTTTACTCTAAATTTGCCATGGTGACACAGGCAACAATCTAGAGTCAGGTTTCAGTCTTCATTCAGTGGCTCTGCTAGAAAACATTGCCAGTCAAGTGTCTCACAATCTGGTCATCAAGGCAGCCATGACCAATGATGGCATGTATGCAGCATGTACCACATTAAGGTAACACATTAAACACTTCACACTTAAACTCCCGCCGTCCTCGTAACAACCCTTTGAGGTGTGCACCACCATTATCCCATTTTTTATGCCTATTAGAAAAGGCTATTTCCTGGCCCCCTTCACTTCTAACGCCTGGCAGTGTGTGTTTATCCCACATCTCTCCCTGTAGCCACATCACCAAATACTTGGGGAAAATCCTGTGTCATCTTATTGGGTCATGGTGCCTTTCCAAATGGCCTTACATTCTTTGTGGAACAAGTAGGGTGCACCCTGACTTTTCTTCTAATCCACAAACTAGTAATATATCAGAGCCCCACTGGGCTCACAAGAATGGGGTCTGGAAAAAATCCAGACAAGATGCTTTCTGCTGGTAGTTTCTTACTCTCTGTCAGTTCACACAAAGCCTGAGGTCTGGTGCTCAGGGAAGCAAATCATCTCCAGGCACACTCCAAGGAACAGGTCCAATCCCACTTCTCTGGCACAGCTGCTGCTCCCGCCTCCCTCTCCTCCCAGGCTGTGCGAGCAAGCTGCCATCACTGAGCTCCTCAGGTTACAGTGGACAGTGGAGGGGCCACTGCCATCGGAACCACAACAGAGGTGGGCCACCGCTGCCATCACCCGGGATGCTGACGGAAGGGACTGCGTTGTGCTCCATGAGAATCAGAAATGCAGCCTTTGCCTTCAAACCTGGCTTTTTCTGAAACTCCAGGAATCATCCAGATCGCCCTAGCCTCCCAGGCTTCATCCCTTTGCAAGGCTTTAGGGTAGAGCCTGACATCACAGCATACCCAGAGTGTGAAGTCACAGGTGGCCACATGCCAAGAAAGTGTCTTTATTCCTCGTTGAACACACACACACACACACACACACACACACACACACACACACACACACACGAGCCGCATTCTGAGGAAGGGCCATGGGCCCTCAGAGAGGGTTTTAAGACTGACAACAGCCTGTTCAGGCTCCTAACTGATTTCCATGCAGGAATAAAACTGGCATCAACTCCACATCCAAGTGTGCGGTGGTCAGGATAGGGAATTGGTGTTTTTCAGAAAAGGGAACTCCTTGTGCTTCAGTACTTACAATTACTCCAGCTTTACCTATGGTGATTTCCCTTATGTTGGCGAAACCAAACCAGTGGCACAGTCGCTGCCTTTAGCGGAGTCCTTCCTAAGAACTATGTGCTTCCCCCCCCCCCCCACGCGCCATCTGATACGGAAAGTTGTCCCTGTCTGTGCCCAGAGCAGGCAGGACTCTAGGTCTGACAGGGTGAGCCCTCAAAAGCACATGTGTTGTAGCCTCTCCCGACAGCCCACTCAGCCTTTGGTTAGGAATACCTATCTCAAGGCTCTCTTTCAGGAAATAAAGCCAATCAGGAGCCAAAACTTAGAACTATTATCAAAAAAGATCCTGGTTATTTTTTTCCAACTGGCGACATCTAGACAAAGGGCCTGAAGTTTACATAATCATTCTAACATGCAAAATGGCTGCCCTCACTTTTTCTAAACCTGTACAGAAGGGGCTCAAAGGCCCCCATTCCCATATGCAGAAAGACGTGACAATAAACTTTCCAGGTGAATTTTTTAACTCAGTTTCTCCCCTGTTTAATGTGACTTCATTTGGGGTAAATATTTTGCTAAGATCCAAACTCATGTTCAGGGTTTTCTCTTTTTCCTAAAGGGAAAAGCTGGTTAGTGTGCACAGGAGACACCTGTACATCCTTGTAATGACAAAAGCCAGGACATCCTCAGTCACCTTCCTGCTAATCACTGTGACATGGTCCAATATCTAAACTTCAGCTTCTCCTACAAATTCCTCTCAAGTGCCCACAATGGGACATATAATCTATATGGTGTGGTAATTTGAATGTAATTGGCCCCCATGATCTCAAAGGAAGTGGCACTATTAGAAGGCGTGGCTTTGTTAAAATAGGCATGGCCTTGTTAGAGGAAGTGTGTCACTATGGGGCCAGGCTTTGAGGTTTCCTATGCTCAGGATACCACCCAGTGTCTCAGTTGACTTCCTGTTGCCTGCAAGATGTAGGACTCTCAGCTACTACTCCAGCACCACATCCACCTGCATGCTGCCATGCTCCCCACAATGATAATGGACTGAACCTCTGAAACAAAGCAAGACACCCACCTCAATCAAGTATTTTTCCTTTATAAGAGTTGTGCCCATGGTGTCTCTTCACAGCAATAGAAACCCAAACTAAGACAATTGGTTTATCACCTTGGCCAAGAAAGGGCTCCAGCCCTTCCCCCACCATTGGCTGAATCAGCTCCATCCTGGCTCTGGTTCTACCAATCCTCCAAGTATCAGCTGTACACTTCCTCTGACCTATAAAATGGCTACCACAAAGCCTCTGAAGGCTTACTTTGTCTCCTCACCGTGGTCACCCCATGGGGAAGGACTGACTCTCATATATTTTCATATATTTTCTTAATGCCCACCAAAGGCACAAATCCCAACCACTTCCCAACCCATCCACTATATAGAAGTCTAAATGGTCATTACCTGCCTGGCTGCAGTGGCTTCCCAATAAGTCTTCCCCTTCCTGCCTTTCAAAGTGATCCTTTGAGAATGGGCTTGAAATCACACCATCCCTTTACTCCCACTTGGCACTTTAATGGGTTTCTGTGATATTCTCCTAAGCCCACACCACTCTCTCCATAACTTCATTCCTACCTCCTCTGACACTTGCTCACTCCACTCATCATCCAGGCCTCTTTGCTGAGTCCATCTAAGGTCTGGAAAGTGCATCTCTGTTCTCTCACAGCTCTTGTTGCCCACCATACCTCTTCTGTCACTTATCACAGCTGTTTGAGCTTTCTTCCACTCCTCACCCTGCCCCACTCTCCTTGCACGAGATCTGCTTGGCTCATACTGAATCCCTAATATTTGGAGTAAGTTCCTGTACACAATAAGAATTCAACACATGGTTTTTAATAGACCTTTCTGGATCCTTTCCATCCATATAGGGAGAGTCCCTGTTTCTGCTGATACATCACAGTAGGCTATCATTTCCTCCATAGCCAACCTGGGGATGAGTCTTCGTTCTCCTGAAATTCCAAATCAAATTTAGAAAGATTCCCTCTGTTTCTGTCTTCTCCCGCAACCTATTGAATCTCTCCCCTCCCCAGTGGGAAGGAGTCATGTCTACCTCCTGCCCTGTTACCTCTCCACTCACAGCTTGGGTTCTAACATACTGAGCTTTACTTTTAATATAATTAGAGTTGATTAATGGACCCTCATTTGTATTTCAAAAAAGCTTGTATTAGAAGAGTATATATCATAAATGGTGCAAAAATAAATTGTATTAGTTATTAGAATATTAAAAATAAATGGAATTTATTTAAAAATAGACAAAATTCCAGCCTTTCCCCTCTGCATATCAAAGCCAAGCTATTTTCCATATACCCTCATGTTATCTCTTGATATCAACAGAGCATCACGTTTAATGTATAAGAAGAAATGGCCTTGCTCTGTGATGGTAAAGCCATAACTTTACTCCTTTCTCCTAACAATTCTTCCTCCATAAATAAACATATGCTTCTAAGACCTGCCTTCCTCCTCCAGGAAGGAGGAGGGAATGGGGGTGGCCTGGGGGAAGGGGAGGAGGGCAGGAAGGAGAGAACAAGGGAATCTGTGGCTATTATGTAGAACTGAATAGTATTGTAAAATAAATAAAAAAATATGAAAAAAAAGACCTGCCTACAGCTTGATCCTAGACCATCTTGTAAATGCATACAGACGCTCTGAGTGTGCCAGCATCACTATCACACTGCAGCTCCCATCATAGCCCTACCTGATTTTCCAGAATTTTGACTCCATGTCCCTCCATCCTTTACCTTGCAGACTAAATAGTCATGATCTTTCTATTTATGGCTTAAATTGTTCAACATGTCCTTCTCATGAAACAAGGAGTGAGTAGAGATGCCTGATGTCCCAAAACAAAGTATTCGATAGAGACACCCAGTTCTCTTTCTGTTACCACACATTCTGAAAAGAGAATTTCGCTCCCTGCTCACCCCACTTCATCCCCCTAACATATCCCCAAGCTAACTTTACACTTCCCATAACACAGTTTCAACCCTTTTCAGAGACTTGCAACTTTGTGTGACTAACAGATGCTCCTTCAAATATCAGACCAACAAAAGAAGGGCAAAGAAGAAGGTTTCCAAGTATCTGAGAAACCTAGTCAGAGGCTGTGCCAAAGAAAGGAAAGACAGGAAGTAGGAAGTAGCAAAGAAAGGGGGAAATCCGACATAGTATCCCTTGGTTCTCTGCATATGTCACGCACCATGGCAAACCACCCTACATAAACACTTCACGTAGTCCTTCCTTCTTTAATAGATATTACCCTTTCCCTTCAGAAAAGAGAAAACTGACTACTTCAAAGAGATTGCTAAGTAAACCTTGTAGGGTCAACAAAAATGTATGTGCTCTGGACACATACACAATGGAATAACTAAGGCACAGGCCCTATTCTTAACAGACACAAACTGCTCAGGCCTGAGTTAGGAAATGATGTGATCAGTCTCTGAATAGCTGGTGACAGGTGCATTTCTCTACAGCTAACTCACCCACATCCTTGAATTTCCTGGAACCCAGCAAACATGAAGCAATATTTATCCACTGGCTGAGCTGAAGAACAGTGTCCCAGGTGGGACCTCAGTGTAGACCCAGAGCATAAGCAGTGACTCCACATCCTCTCTGTGGTGCAAAGAACCAGAAGGACTGCCTAGAAGAGCTGGCACTTCCCACCAAATGCCTTTACACTCAGTTCTGCCTAGAGCTTCTAAGAACCCAAAGTTTCTCCAAATAATAGTGAAGAGTGCAATCTGAGGCCATCTGGTCCAATCTTTTGTTAGAGGTAAGTGTCTCCCCAGCTCAAGAACATTCAAATTGGAAAGTGGGTATTCACTTCCATGATCAACATGCAGATGTTGAAAACAGGCCAAAAGATAGAGAAGTTTCTGTCAGCAAGATTTACGCTTCCCAGCAGGTGTGGTAGGCCACAAGAGTTATGTGACTCACCAAAGTTCAGGGTTAACGTATATATCATAAGAATATAAGCCAAAGATTTCTGAAGGTGACCAGTAAATACAAAATTCAACCTAGAGGCTGGAAGGTATTCTTCAGAATGTTCTGGCCAGCAACTTTGTGTTTGGTAAGATTAAGAAAGTGGCTCTCTGTTCTTAAAATAATTATCTATATGAAAACCAGTCAATGTGTAGGAAATTCTTACTTTAAATATTTACACCAGGACCATGGTGTTTTCTGTCCTTAGAGTTGGTGATATATATTTCAGCTGAGAAAGAAAGTGAAAATGATAGGATTCTTTTCTAAAGTTCAGTCATAGGTCCAATCATTAGGTCCAAGATGCAGATAAAAGCCTCCCAAAACCTTAGAGATGATCTTAAAGGAAATAGACATTAGATGTTGTGAAAGAAAAATACAAAATCAATTCTTTCAAAAACTACAGAAAAAATATTCTTTTTTATGCTGTGTGTGTGTGTGTGTGTGTGTGTGTATGTGTGTGTGTGTGTATACTTGAATGTATGTGTGTGTAACATGCCTGTACAGGAGCCTGTGTAGGCCAGAAGAGGGCATCAGATCCTCTGGAATTGGAGTTACAGATGGTTATTACAGTATCACATGGGTACTGGGACTCAAACCTGGGTCCTCTACAAGAACAGCAAGTGCTCTTACCACTGAGCCTTCCCTCCAGCACCAGAAGAAATATTTTGACTATTCTAAGATCACTTCTTAGCTTTCTAGTTAAGAACAACTGTCAGCTTCTTTAGGGACTTGTGGTTTGAGGTACAGTCTATGTAGCTCCAGCTGGCTTTAAATTCACAATCTTCTCAACCTCCTAAGTGCTAGGATAATAAGTATGTGCCACCATATCTGGGTTTCTAAGGACTGACAGTATCTGCAAACATCTACTCAGTGCACAACAATGGTTCTACAATGGTAATCCCCAACCACTTTTATCTTTTGCAATTCCCATTATAGAGGGTGAAAAGAAGAGGAGGAGAAGAGCCTCAATTTCCAAGTTTCTCTTGCAGCTGATGAGATCTCTACTAATCAGCTAGGTGAAGAGAGAAATCTCCTAGGAGACATGGGAAAGATTTTTCCACCTCAATTTAGTTACAAGTATGGGGAACAAATAAAAAGAACAACAGAGATGCCTCAAAACTTCTTATTAATAAATAAGTTATTCTCCACCACTACTCTAGTTCATTACTTGTTGATCTTCCTGTCATTTGAAGCCAAAACCATTCTATAGAACAGTCTCGCAGCTTGTTTTGAAGTCCCTAAAACAAATCACACTCTACCAGCCATTAGCAATTATTGTAGTTTTTACTGAAAATCTACTGGGACTAAATTTTCTAGTAGAAGGGGGTTAACTCACATGTTAGCCAGTAAAATTTAATAAAAACATAGATTAAAACTATTTCCCTCCAAAGTTCTAGTTTGGTTGTTTTCCTCCTGATAATGTCCCTGAAGTTTCCCGTGTTTGCTGTCTACAGTCTTCACTGATTTCTACAAATTCACAGCTTCTAACCTCTTTCCTCTCCAGCTATTATCTCTATCCTTGATTCACCTGTTGCTCTAATGGCATGTGTTAATAAGTCTGTCCTCCTTAGAAGTCAGGATCTAAGGATAGTATTCTAGTTTCATTTCTGTTGTTATCATAAAAAGCAGCGCAGGGAAGAAAGGGCTTATCTGGCTTCCTATTCCAGGTTATACTCTCATCTAAGGAAGTCAAAGCAGCAAGTATTGAGGGTCTGGTCACAGCCACAAGAGCAGAAAGATATGAATGCATCATACCTGTTTCTTTACGTGCTGGCACTTAGGTCAACTTCTCCATGCTTACATAGTTCAGGACCACCACCACCCTTGCCTAGGGAATGATGCTGCCCACAGTGGGCTTGATTTTCCTACATCACCTAACTAAGACATTTTCCCATAGACATCCCCACAAGCCTACCCAATGTAAACAATCCCTCATTAAGACTCTCTTCTCAGATAATCCTAGATCATATCAAGTTGACAATTAAAGCTAATTGTCACAGATGATGTGGTGTTTTGAATCAGAATGCCCCCCATAGGCTCATATATTTGAATGCTTAGTCATCAAGGAGTGATACTATTTGAGAAGGATAAGGAGATGTGGACTTGTTAGAAAAAGTGTGTCACTGGGGGTGGGCTTGAGGTTTTAAAATCCCATACCAGGCCTGGTATTACTCTGTGCCTGTGAATCAGGATGTAGCTCACAGCTGCTGTACCAACACTGTGAGTGCTACCTGTTGTGGATATCACTCTGTATAAATAAAACACTGATTGGCCAGTAGCCCGACAGGAAGTATAGGCAGGACTAACAGAGAGGAGAATTGAGGGAACAGGAAGGCAGAGGGAGAGACCTGCCAGCTGCCACCATGACAAGCAAGATGTAAGGTACGGGTAAGCCATGAGCCACGTGGCAACTTATAGATTAATAGAAATGGGTTAATGGAAGATAGAAGAAGTAGATAACAAGAAGCCTGCCATGGCGTTACAGTTTATAAATAATATAAGCGTCTGTGTGTTTATTTTATAAATGGGCTGTCGGACTGCGGGGCTTGGCGGGTCCTGGAGAGAAAACTCTAGCTAGAGTTACCATGTTCCCACCATGTCCCTGCCATGGTGATAATGGACTAACACTCTGAAATAAGTAATCCTCCCAATTGAATGCTTTTCTTTATAAAAGTTGCCTTGTTCATGGTGTCTCTTCCAGCAAGAGAGTACTGACTAAGACAGAAGCTGATACCAAGGAGTGGGCTACAGCTGTGACAGGCCTTACCATGCTGTTTATTGGAGGAATATGGAAGACTTTGGGACTTTGAACTAGAAAATTGGTTAAACGATGTAAGTGGGACTTAATGGGCCATCCTAGAAGGAACACGAACAATGGTGTGGGGGGAATATAAACTATGACAGCCCAATTCAAGTTTTGGAGGGGAGCAATATTAGTAAGTGGCCTAGAGACCATTCTTGTGATGTTTCAACAAAGGGCTGCTTTTAGCCCTTCTCCTAAAAATCTGTCTGAGGCTAAATTAAGAGTTTTGGATTAATGGAACTGGCAAAGGAGATTTCAAGTCAGCCTAGTATTGGCAGGGTCATGTGGTTGTTAATAGCCATTCTTATACAGATCTATAATGAAAGGCGGCAAGCTGAGCAAGGAAAAATACAAAATGTACAGTTTGGGGAGAAAAAGAACACCAGGAAGTGTAATGAAGCTAAGTCCCGAGCTCAAGAAGATAAACCGTCTAAAGCAAAGCCTGATGTTTACTGGAATAAAGGGAGTGGTGACCTCAGGGCAAGACCCCGCCCAGCTAAGCTTCCAGCTCGTGAAAAGGAGTTAAAGGAAAGCTCAAGGAGTAGAGGAAACCATCAGCAACAGAAAGCAGAGGCAAACGTAACTGCAAAGGGGGGCCACGTTCCAGCCCCAGCAAACAGGAGAACTTGACAGCTTTGGCCATGTGGTTCTGAATTTAGAGCCAAGGATACAAGAAAGGAGTTATGGAATCTCCCTCCACAGCTCAGGAAAGCCTCTGGGGCTAAGTGTGTGTTGGAGGAGCTCCTGTGTGAGGCCCAGAGAAGCCACTGCTTGAAGATGTGTAGGTGAAGCCTGGATTGTGTTGGAGACTCCAAAATAATGAAGTTTTTTATCATAGGATACCTGCTGAGGAATTCTGCAGGCCTGGTGTGAAACCAGCCCAAGGAGAGAAGTACATTGCAACAAAGTTGTATCTCAACAAAGTTAAAAGGAGTTGGAGATCTGAAGAGCCCTTGACATCACACATGAAGATGCAGAATTTGGAGTTTGTCCTGATGGTTTTTGGTCTTGCTTTGGTCCAATATTTCCTCACTATGCTCCCTTTTCTCCCTTTTGGAATGGTAATGTATATTCTGTATGTTGTATGTTGAAACTACATGATCTGCTTTTTGCTTTTGCTTTTACAGTGGATTACAGTTAAGAGATTGCCTTGAGTCTCAGAAGAGACTTTGGACTACAAAACAGTGCTGAGACTGAAAGACTATGGCGACTTTTGAAGTTGGACTAAATCATCTTGCATTTGATATGGCTATAGGCCTCTGGGGCCTAAGGAGTGAGATATAGTGGTATGAATAAGAATGGCCCCCATAGGCCCATTTATTTGAATGTTTAGTCATCAGGGAATGGCACTATTTGAGAAGGATTAAGAAATGTGGCCTTGAAGGAAGTATGTCACTGGAGGTGGGCTTTCAGGTTTCAAAAGTGTCCTGGTGTTGCTCTCTCTGCCTGTAAATCAGGATGCAGCTCTCAGCTACTGTCCCTATGCCGTGAGTGCTGATGTGCTCCCACCAGGTCCCTGCCATATGTTAATGAACTAACTCTGAAACTATAAGCAAGCCCACAATTAAATTCCTTCTGAGAGTTGCCTTGGTCATGGTTCCAGCAACAGAACAGTGGTTAAGAGAGGTGATAAATAGCATCCTTTCTCAAAAATTAGTTTTCTTGCCACACTATGTTCTGCTCCCAAAGTTTGATTCATTAACTGGAAGGAAGAAAAGGGTATAATAAGCAAAGGTAAAGTTTTATTATTTAGCTTTCTACTGTTATCCTTTCTCTTAAATAATAATTTCCTCTATTTCCCCCTTTACCTGGAGAATTTCTTTCTATAAGATGGATTTTTTTTCAAAAAGCAGCTTATACTTCCTGTCTCCCTTTCTTGCCACCATCCACATAGTCACTTTGGTCTTGAACTGCAGGGAAACCACTTAGGTGGGGCTAAAATCTTATGGTGCCAAGAAAACCATCTACATGAAATTAAATTCCCACTATGACAGTATGGTACCATTTTATTTTGATTTAAATTCTTGGTGCAAGCTAGAACCCCATCTTAGATTGTCTTTAAACCATAGCAAAATATTGTTTTCAGTCTCTCGTCATTCCCAAAAGATGAACCTGCTGTATTTGGAGGAAGGAGGTGGGTGTCACTAAATTTCTACAAGAAATGCTGCCTAGTTGTGGCAATAGGACTCAGGTACCAAAGGAACACCTCCAGCCAGGACCCCCATGAGTGGAAACCAAGGCAAAGAAGGCAGCTGGTCTGCTATACAAGAGTTACAAACACAGCTGGGTGGCTGGCTCAGTGGATCAAGTTCTTGTGCGAGCCTGAAGACCCAGTGTTCAGATCCCCAGAGCCCATGTAAAGCCAGATGTGGCAGTGTGAATGTACAACCCCAGCATGTCTACGATGAAATTGGGAGGCTGAGACAAGCGAGTCCTGGGAGCTGGCCTGTCTCAAAACAGAAGGTGAAAACGGACACCCAAGGTTGCCCCTTGATCTCCACATACATGCCATGGCACACACCCACACTCACACATGAGGACTCACAGACACACTCACACACACACTATTTTTAAGGAGTTAACAAGCAATGATGGTGTGAGCTAGCATACAAACAGGCTTCATGGTTTCCCGAGACACTTGCTGCTCCTCAACCCATTAGGTACCCCGATCAAGCACACGCAGCAGGGGCTGGCAGCATCTTCTCACCTGACTATTATATATACAAATGTCATGCTGTCCCTGTAGAGCAAAAATATAAACCATGGGTTCAAGAAACTTGTACCTTTTTTAAAATTATTAACTCATGGAACTCCGTCTCCATCCACAAGGTCAAAAGACTTTCTGCACACCAGGTTAAAATTTAAAAACCAAGGTAGTTCTGTATTGAACATCCCCAATCAGCTGCTGATGGCCAGAGGATGTGGGGCTGTTGGCCTCCTTCCCTGGGCTTACAAAGGCTGCTTCAGGATGGGGGTCTGGAATTCGGAATATTCCTTTGTCTCGAGATTGCAAATGCCATGAAATTGAATCATGTGGAGAGGAGGAGGAGGGAGAATTGCCTCCTGGAGCCATGGGCCTTGTCTCCTTGCAGCACCAGCAGCATGGCTGAGCTTGGAGTGAAATGCCTTTTCCATCCCCTGAGGTCTCAGCTTGATCGGGTGAAATATTGCTGGCCTCATCTTAGCCCAGCCATCACTTTCCGCTCAATTTTTGTCAGGCATCATGGGCCAAGGAAAAGCTAGAAGGATAAACCAGGCATCTGTTCATTCAAGTGGTGTTTTTTTCGCTGCTCTGTGCCGTTTCCCAGCCCCCACTTTCAGCAAGAGCAGCTGTGTCAGGAAACATAGTACCAACTGTGGGAGCCCACAGTGACTCAGTTTCCCACGGAGACTCAGCTTGAAACTGAAGTCCGTTCTGACCCAAAAGAGTTCAAAGCTTGCTTGCTCTAGTCTCTTCAGAAGCTGTGAGAAAGTTCTGTTACGGCTCCTAGGAAAAGTACAGGGGCTGTGAGGAAGTCCTGATCAGCTTGTGGGAAAGAACTCATTATTCAGCAAATGCCCGATTCCAGGCAGGCTGCTGCTGTTAGCAGGAGGCACATGTGTGAGAGAACGAAACCGCCTGCTCCTTGAATCAAGAGAGGCTAGACCACCCGTGCTGTGCTCTGTTCTACCTTAGCCTTTCAGCTTGTGTGTGAGCCGCTGTGAAGTGAACTCAGGGCTTTTCTGGTACTGACCAGAAGCCCTCCAGGCACTGATTTTCTGTCTCTGTCTGTTCTTCTGTCTCTGCTTTTTCCTCCACTTCATGCCCTACTCAGGTACCCTAGTTGACTTGTCAGCTGGCTCCAACAACCACCTGCTTCAGGGGAGCGGCATTTTCGCCTGAGGAGGATTCCCTTTACCGGGATTCACTGAATGCAAGCTGCGTTGGAGGACGCATGATTGCTCAGCTGATTTGTTTGTGTACATATAATCATATGATGGGAAATCTTTTAAAAAATGGACACCGAATTTCTCAGTGTACATTGCCAGGCTGTTTGTCCATCTCAGAACAAAAATGCAGCAACTCACTTCCTTAATAATTAACAAGGTGCTGGGTGTATGTCATGAATCATCACAGACCCAGAACAGAAGCCCCACCTGCTCTTGTCCATCAACTAAGCTCACCAAGGCTGACCCCATGGCTCTTACTTGCACAGGAATTATTTTCTGGAAGGTGCCAGGAATTATCTGGACCTTCATAAAGCTGGACTGATCTCTTTGTCAACTTTCTCATATTTTAATAAATCAATTTTATGTAATCTCCTCTCCAGAATACACTCACTCATTTCCTCCGTGCCTCTCAGCACACAAGAGTCACACTATAAACAGTTGAACCAAATTAGTCATTTTATGGGATTAAATGAATTTCCACTCTGTATGTTTACTAAGTTCAGGTCACCAACCCATCTTGTTCCTTTAGTCACCTCAAAGAAATCAGTACTTCTCAGGAAAGATTTCTCAGAATTCCCTAGACTAGCCCTGGTTCATTACTGATACTTTCAGTATTATTATTTCATTCCCTGAAAGGACCAGGCTGCTCAGTCTTCTCTCAGCAATCAGACCTCAATTTCAGTTTCCTGAGACTTGAACAAGCAGTTTCTGGGAGGGCCATGAAGTAGCTCCTTGCAGTAACTCCCTTTCTGCACGTACTCTGACCACTCAAGGTTCAGTCAATTGTTTACTGTCTGGGACCCCTCACCAACTTAGAGCTATGTGCATGGGTCAATGTGAATGTGCAAGGCCAACCAGCCTCCATGGCAGCTCAAGGACAAAGCTAGGAATTGTCCAGGCCTGCCCAAAAATGATATCTGTAACCCCCAGCCAGTAAATTCAAAGGTTACACACCCTCACCCAATTATATGATGTCAAGACTTGTACCACCCTGCTTGCAGTTTTTCCCTTTAAAAAACCCCTTGCTCTGAGAGCTCAGGGCCGTCCTCCTCTACCCACTGTGTCGAGTGTTGGACACAGACCAAGCCCGGGCTTGCTTGTTATCAATAAACCCCTGTGTGTTTTGCATTGGATATCAACTCTGTGGTAGTCTTGCTCAGGGGTCTTTCGACGTGGGCACAACATCTCAAAGTACCTCCATCTGAAGTACAAATGGCACAGTTTAGGCCCACTGAAAAGCAGATACCAAGAAGGAATGCACAGCATTTTAATAAGAGACTTGGTTTTAAGAAAATAAGTGGGGAGGTATGGTGTTTGAATGAGAATGGCCCCCAGAAGCTCATGTTTGAAGAGCTGGTCCCCAGTTGGTGGAACTACTGGGAAGGATCCTTGTTGGAGGAGGTTGCCTGGGGGCAGGATTTGAGTTTTTAAATGCCCATGCCGTTCCCAGTTAACTCTCTCTGCTTCCTGCTGGTACTCAAGATGTGAGCTCTCACCTACTGCTCCAGCCCCCTGCCTGCCTGTTACTATGCTTCCCATGACGCTCACAGACTCCAACCCTCTGAAACTGTAAGTCCCAAATAAACACTTTCTTTTCTAGTTGCCTTGGCCATGTCTTATCACAGAAATAGAAAAGTAACCGAGAGGTGCCCCTGAGAACTGCCAGGTTGCCAGACAAAGTGAATTGTTTAAAGAGAGGAGGGAGAAGGGAAGAATAGGAGGGCAGTGTAGGGGGGAGAGGGGAGGTCTTTGAGGCAGTTGAGGAGCTCATGAGCCAACCCTGGCTATCAGAGGATGCATGTGTTGCAGGAATGAACCTGCCTCAGCATCTTGGCTTACTCCCCTGTTATCAGAAGACAGATGGTCCCCAAGCTCCCCCAGGCCACCCACTGGAGGCCACCTAAAACTGCCAAGTTACCCAGACCCAGATATATTCCTAGGTTTGGTTTGCCTGTCTCCGTGGGTCTTATAACTCCTGGTCTTCAAACTTTCAAAGTTTTCCTAAATCAGGCAAAGTTCCTAAATGTTGATCAAAAACTACATTGTGCCTATCAAGAAGATAAAAATGATAAATAAAAAAATAAAATATGTCCTTGAGACTAGTGAAAATTATGCCAGCCTCCTACATATTATGTTCCTAAGGGCCAGATGCACCACATATTAAGAAGTTCATAAGACAAAAATTACTAACCATTTTCTCCACAAGTCCTCGCAGGCCATAAAACAGACCAGAGAAGCATTTATCAGACAGTTCAAGAGGCTTCATCCTTGCCCGTGTCTGAGCCTACCCACAAGTCCAGCCTGGTGACCTTGTGTGGGTAAAAGGATACCAACGCAAAGCCTTGAGCCAACAAGGAAAGGCCCATATGCTTTGGTCCTCACCCTACAGCAGTGAAAATCACCCAAGTCACCCATTGACCCACCACACCCAGCTGAAGGAGGCTACAGAAGATAACGACAGATGGGTCATCACCAGGTCCTCCAACCCCCAAAAGGTAGGGCTAACATGGGCCAAAAAATATGGTTGTCCTAATTTGTTCTTTTTGTCTCCCCTCGGAAAGGCCTGAGACATCCCCCTCCCTATGAGCCAGAACCTTGGGTATGGGAAATTAGGAAGATCAGAACCAGGGAGCTCTTAGTCTACCTGTCCACCCAGACCCAACCTACCTTCTAGGTAGATTCTATAAGATGTTTCATCCAGAGGGTACTGGGGGATGGTTCACTTGCTCCTGGGAAGGAGCATGCCCCTGGGGCTGGGGGTCCATGGATGAAGACAAAGGGCTCTGATCTATCACCTTCAGATCTGCCAGAAGCCAAGTGAGTACCACTGTGCTTGGTGGGATTACAAAACCAAGTCCTCCTGAGAGCATGCTAATCCCTTCATAGTACTTACATGTGGTCACGGGCAATGCAATTTCATAACCATAGAGGTTAAGGACTGGCAGGAAGCTAAAAATCATTATTGAGCAACAGGTAGAACCTGGGCAGTTAGGTTACACCTAATGGTCCAGATCCAAGCAGCAAATTCTCTATCCAAACCAACTGTCTTAGGGTTTCTATTGCTGTGATGAAACACCATGACCAAAAGCAAGTGAAGGAGGAAAGGGTTTATTTGATTTACACTTCCATATCTTCATCATCAAAGGAAGTAGGGACA
Organism: Peromyscus leucopus; assembly: GCF_004664715.2. Lineage (NCBI taxonomy): Eukaryota > Metazoa > Chordata > Mammalia > Rodentia > Cricetidae > Peromyscus > Peromyscus leucopus. The sequence continues at coordinate 20,000,725 of NC_051064.1, read as the reverse complement.
GGAACCTGGAGGCAGGAGCTGATACAGGGGTCACAGAGGGCTGCTGCTTACTGGCTTGCTCTTCATGGCTTGTTCATCTTGCTTTCTTATAAAACCCAGGACCCCAGACCAGGGATGACACCACCCACAATGGGCTCAATGCTCAAAGAACTGGATGCTCCCCTATCAGTCACTAATTAAGAAAATGTCCTACAAAAAAGGAAGGAAGGAAGGAAGGAAGGAAGGAAGGAAGGAAGGAAGGAAGGAAGGAAGGAAGGAAGGAAGGAAATGTCCTACAGCTGGATCTTATGGAGGTATTTTCTCAGTTAAGATTCCCTCCTGTCAGATAACTTTGTGTCAAGTTGACATAAAACTATCCACAGAACATCAGCCCATCTTGCTACCCTCACAATACAAGCTCTCTAAAATGACAATCTCCCAAATTCTAATTTCCCCATAAATTCCTTCGGTAACCTCAAATATAAAGGTCCAGGAGGCATCAGAAGCCAGCCCATCAGTGTTCAGGATGCTAGAAAGAATATATCATTTCCTTAAGCATTCTCAACCAGGCATTGGTCAGGACTGCTGGGTATGCCTGGACCCCAAGCCCTGGTATTCTGTTGAGATTGGAACTAATCAAACACTAAATTTCACTTCCAACCCTAACAGCTGTAGTAAATAGGACTAAACTAAGCTCATCCCGGGGGACCTCCAAGGGAAAGGTGCCTGTTTAATGTCACCAAGATACCCTCACATCATTCCTATATGCAGATTCCTGTTGCCATGTACAACAGGTTAATTGCAAGAACGGGGGTCGAATGTGTTTCCAGGCCCCAGAGACTACCTGGTTTGCTTGCACTAAGGCTTATCCTAGTATATATCTTGTAAATTGTTTACACTGGAGGAGAACCCACTCCTTTACATCCTCATGCATATTATAGCACAGATGTTCATCTATAATTAAAGGAAGGACAAGGCCCACTAACTCTAGATTCTGGGCTTCCCCATGCATGATGAGCCATCTCCATTACATTCCTCTGCTGGTGAGGGAAGGTTTCATGGGCTCTGCTTCAGCTGAAACTTTAGCCTTAATTATGGGGGACAAACACTCTTGAATAAACTCAGTGCTCAAGTAGACACAGACCAGGACCATCTACATAATTTGCTTCCTGTCTGGAATCCCAGTTAGATTCTTTAGCTGAGGTTGTTCTTCAGGATCAAAGAGGATTAGAACTCCTCTTTATGAGACAAGGAGCTCATTGGGAAAGACTTCTTGCTTCTCTGCCAATCAGTCAGGAATAAATTTTAAAAGTTTAGCCATTGTCAAAAATAACCTTTTTTTAAAAAGACATCAAAAACCTAAATTGGTACCAATCTTTGTTCTACTCCCCCACCCCACCCCAGGTTGACTACTAGATGTATGGCTATGGCTGGGCCATTAATTCTTTTGCCCCCAGCTCTCACTATAGGATCCTGTTGGTCAACTACTTACTTATCTATGTAACACAGAGACTAAATTCTGTTAGCTACTAATGCTAAGATGACTTATAAACCCCTGTCTTCAGGTAAGTCTGATTTGACCAGTACCAACAAGGCCCCAGACCTTAGCACAACTGACGCCATGATGGCAGTACCATTCAGGCCACGGCACATAGGCAACACCACCTGCCGAAACAAAAATAAAGACATAAACCTGAATCAAAGTCCATAGTTCTGGGAAAACTTCTAAATGTACTAACCTTGCTCTTAAGCTTCTCTGGTTCCTTTCTGGCTAACTGTTCTTGCTAATGGAGGTGTGTCAACCCAGGACATGTTTTTGAACTTAAAAGCGCCACCTGAGAAAGGCGTGTGGCTACAATGGGATCCCAAACAACCAGCTTAGTCACTAGCTGGCTAATAAAGACTTCCTGCTGGCTTAAACAAGTGCCTGAGTAGTCTCTTCTAGTGTGGGGCATTTACCCACCACCCCCACAGTTCCCCAGAGTTTTCTTGAGTGCGATCAGCAGGAAATATTAGATAGAATTTATCGCGGAGAATATCACGGAGATAAACAGAAAATAAAGGATAGCCTCGAGAGGGCCTGGAACCTAATCCAATGGGCCCCGACTATCTCTGGCCCAGGGTTTTTATAGAGATGCCAAGGGGTGGAGCAAAAGACCTCCTCCCCCAGCACAGCCAAGTGCAGACCATCTCAGACACCTGCACTCAGGCCCGTGGTCCTGATCGTCCTCTATTCGGACCTGCTGGGTAAAGCCACGAGGAACCCCAGAACGGGCTCCCACAGGTCCCCCTTCTTAATATATAAAAAAAATAACTATTAATGGCTTACAGCAATCTCCATAGCTGTTACACCTCCCGGTATGGGAGTAGAGGATGATATAAATGGCATTTCTCTTTTGAATTAGGTCCAAGGTGACTATAGCAGTCTTAGCTGCCTCAAGCCCTTTCTAAACCAAAAACTCTTAAGGCGACTACAAACTTAAAAAATCCCTTAGCTTCATCATTACCATTAACAGGTTAACATAAATATTGCTATACATAGTCACAATTCTCTCAATCTTACAACTCAAAGCAAACTTGTTGCTGGAGGGCTTCTCTCCAGGTTCCCCAAGCCCCGCAGTCCCACAATCCACTTATAAAATAATCACTCAGATGCTTGTAACACTTATAAACTGTATGGTCGTGGCTGGCTTCTTGTTAACTGTTCTTTTATCTTAAATTAACCCATTTTTATAAATCTATAGCTTGCCACGTGGCTGGTGGCTTACCGGCGTCTCTACATGCTCTTCTCCTGGCGGTGGCTGCAGTGTCTCTCCCTCCTTCTTCCTGTTTCCCCAATTCTCCTCTCTCTTTGTCCCGCCTATACTTCCTGCCTGGTCACTGGCCATCAGTGTTTTATTTACATAGAGTAATATCCACAGCACTTCCCCTTTTCTTCTTTTTTTTAAAAAGGGAGGTTTTAACTTTAACATAGTAAAATTACATATAACAAAACAATTATCAAGCAAGAATTACAGTTACAATATTAAAGAAGATGTCCTATATATCTTATATTTGTGAGTTTAAGGTTTTACATCTAACTTATCTTTTATCATAACTGAGGAAATTATAACTATCTAGTCTTTAACCACATCAAAGACCTGAGAAGGAAGATAATGGTACCGGAGAAATGGTAGATGGATGCAAGCAACTTTCGGGAATCTTGCAAGAGTAGACCAAGACAGCTGGCAGCCTGGACAGTCACCTAATGTTTCTCAGCATTATTGGTGCATTCAAATTGGCTACAGGCCTAGAGTATCTGACTGACCATTTTCAGAAGCAGGAATTCTGAAAGACCATCTTACCCTGTCTTGGCAGAGTACAGTGGTCGCTTTCCTTGTGTCCCGCTTGTCCAGGAAGGACAGCATTGTATTCGTACTGTCAGCCGTCAAGGCAAGGGCAGTTCTTTGCCCAGTAGGCCATTTTGTGTCAAGAAGACAAACTTCCAAATGGAAATGTCTTAGAAGCCCAACATTCTCTCGGGATCAAATTGGTGCAGCCAGGAGCAATTGTGTCTCATGTCAACAGAATTCTAAGTTATTTAAATGCCATATTCTCTAGGTCTATGAAGTGTTTGAAGATTACCTATCTATCTGAAATATATCTATGTATACCTAGAAGACTTAACTAAAATGGTTACAAATATGATTATCATAAATGACTAATTATTAACCTATTTTTAATTATCCATTACAATTTTAAATGAGTTACATAAACATAATACCTCAAACAAGAATAGAAATATTTATATACAGTATAACAAAATTAACTTCAAGTTTGTATCAATAAACTAAAATTTATACCAATGTAAAACATTTTAAACAAACTAAAATCTATACCAATGTAAAACATTTTAAACAAGTTTTTCTTTAAAAGTAGGTTCATTAATCTACCCTTTTATCTTATCATCTCCATATCCTCCTATATATCTAATCATATCCCCTTTTTCTTTTTTAGAAAGAGATCACATTTATAATCAACCTGTTTTAAATAAAAATATTGGTTTTTCTCTGTCCCACACCAGAGGGCTCTTCTGATTTGGGACACAAGAATCTCTTAACCATTTTTTTTTTAAAGTAATATGTCTGGGTTTAGAGGGGGAGTGAGCCAATTCCACCTCTAAAGCCAGCTTGGTATATTTGGAATTTGGGCGTAGCATCTCTTACTACTTCCTGCTGGAGGGGGGCGCTGTATCTTATGGGGACGCAAAGAAAATTTTAGACCTATGGGTAGTCCGTGAGGCTGTATTGTGTGAATCAGTTGCCTTGAAACCGCTCTGGATGTTGGATCATCTGGGCCATGGTGTCATCGGAGACCTTTCAGGGGGTCTTGGCTGGTGAAACCTGATGTATCTTAATCTGGAACAAATCCACAGCCTCTGGCTTTCTGTGGAAACAAAAGCAGAACCTCTTTTCCAAAGTAACATATCCTTATATCCAAATTTTGAAGTCAAGGTACTTTTAAAATATACATTTTGGCATAACTCAACAGCTTTTGTAATCAAATGTTTTTCTTTAGTTACGAATATCAAAGAGAACATAATCCAGATTCTCTGTGTGGTAGCCATCTTTACGTGGCTTATGTTTTATATTACCTTGAGCCTATTGCTTTAAACTGTACCATTGTAAGACTGAAACGGCGCTGTGGCTGCTGGCTCTGCCCACTTTAGCTTCCCAACATGGCAGTGGTACCTTTTCTGCCAGCTCTGGGAGTCATCAAGTCTCAGAAATAGTGGGTCTAAGCTTTTATCAAAGCAGCGTGTAGCCCAGAAACCTTTTTTTTTTTTTAAATACTAGTAAAGACTAAATCTACTACACGGCATAATGTGCCGCTGGCAGACGCCTCATTCCCGCCATACTGCTGGTCAAACGCACACGCCAGGAACCCGCCAGTGTTCAAACCTGCGTTTTGCGGCGTCTAGCTGCCCATATGAGACAAGAAGCAGGAACCTGGTTTTGGCTCTGTTTAGAATTGGTTATTAAATATTCTCAGGTTTAAGGTGGAAACTCGAGCCGTTGGGCGCCATTTGTTGCTGGAGGGCTTCTCTCCAGGTTCCCCAAGCCCCGCAGTCCCACAATCCACTTATAAAATAATCACTCAGATGCTTGTAACACTTATAAACTGTATGGTCGTGGCAGGCTTCTTGCTGACTGTTCTTTTATCTTAAATTAACCCATTTCTATAAATCTATACCTTGCCACGTGGCTGGTGGCTTACCGGCGTCTTTACATGCTGCTTGTCATGGCGGTGGCTGCAGTGTCTCTCCCTCCTTCTTCCTGTTTCCCCAATTCTCCTCTCTCTTTGTCCCGCCTATACTTCCTGCCTGGTCACTGGCCATCAGTGTTTTATTTACATAGAGTAATATCCATAGCACAAACTCTTAACAGAACCATTTGAATTAGCATATATGGTACTATATATAGTTAACAATTTTCTCCATCTTACAACTTTAACTCAGTCATTTGAATTTTCTTGTTAACAGAACATAGGAAAAACTTCGATGTATTCACATCAAACTTAAACATTTCCTCAACTCCACAAAACCAGGGTGCATTAATATCAATAGGTTTCTGCAAACATAACTCAATCTCATAACTCCTCCTTTTCTTTATAATTTTTTAAACAAAGTCTCAAACCTAGTTAGAGGAACCCAAACTTATACAATTCCTACAAACCCATATTGAAAAGCAATATTTTCAATCTAACCATCAACACTTTGAAAACTTTTAGCAAAACATCCAAAAGCAGTTTCTTAATAAAACTCTTTACACACTTTAAAAGTAGTCTCTTAGTATACCCCATTTGCATTTCTTACTAACAAAACATGACATTAGTCCACTCAAACAATTTAAATTAAATAGACTAAGGATTATTAACTCTCCCTTTTCTTTATAATTTTTTAAGCAAAGTCTCAAGCCTAGTTAGAAAACCCAAACTTTTCTGTTTAAATAGTTCCATTTGTAACACAAAACCAGTTCCATAAGTAATTCCATTTTTTACATAAACAGTTCCACAAAACAATTTATAAATCACCAGTTAATAAAGCATATATGCATACACAAAATTGCATCTTGATTCTAAGTAGAAATGTATTTCTTCATTTAAACAGTTCCATTTTTAACCCAATTCCAGAAAACCGTTCCTAGGTCATTACTCAAAACTGTCCCATTGCAATGAAATCTCTATTGTTTATTTCATTTAAGCCTTAAAATTCAAATGATAAATTCTGGTACTAGCCTTCCAAATATGAGAAATCCATAACCAAAATCTTTGTAATTTTATCTCATTTTTAAGTTCAAACAAGCGTCTCTGAACTTTTATTCTCAAGCCAGAGACCTTTTTAGGTACAGTAGTATTCTAAACCGCACCGTTTTTGATGTTAGCTCAGGTTTTTCTGTGTTACGTCGATTTTCCACGGATCTCAGCTGCAAATGCCTTGTGCTGGTTATGGCGTCCGCCATTCTTAGCTTCTTAGCAGCTTCTGAAGCTTTTGAAACCATTCAGACTGCCTACTTTGCAGTCTACTAGGACACTACCTGTGTCTCAGGTGTTTTCACCATATACATTAAGAATAGACTCACACTTAATATTTACACTTTTTCAAAAACTCACATATAACATTTTTTTTGCCTTGCAAAGCATTTAGACTCACATTCAACATTTACACGTTTTTACAAACTCACATATAACATTAACATCTACTTATTTATACTTTAAGGAAACTATAGAACTACTTTAGCAAATATTTCTTATTAATTCTTATATTCATTCCATCTTATTTCTTATTTAAACTTACATTTACAACTAGCATCTTACAAGCTTATTACTACATGTCTTAAGACTACCTTAGATACTTCTTACAAGCTTATATTAAAGGAACTCTATAGATCTATTTTACAAACTTATATAGGCTACTGTTAGCATATATCTAACTTAGCAAACACCTAAAGATTTCTTAACACAGACATAACAAGACAGAATTTTTACAAATTCACATATATTATTTTCATATTTCTATTTCTTACTCTTAATTATTATCACCATCTATATTAGAAAGATTCTCTTAACTAGACAGGAAATACGTACATCATTTCTAAAGTTTACAGTTTATAGTTAGCTTTGTTATAAAGCACTGGGATTTAGTGAATGTTGTCATTATAGAGTTGTGATACTTGTTGCTAGGAGACTGTAACATTCTCGGGACGACGCCACACTCCAAAGTTGCCAGTTCTCTCAGCTGTTCCGGACCAGCAGAGATGCACTGTCAGCGGTAGACAGTTTTTAACTAGAGGCTGTCCCTTCACCCAAATTCATAATAGTTCCCCTAAATGCCTCAATTCAGACAAATGTTTCTATTACAGCAGCACTTTTGGTTTGTTCTACGGAAAAACTTCACGCTGAGGGTGAAATTACCGTATTTAGCTTCTGTAAAGCTCTTTGCCAACACTGCACAGCTATTAGGTGATATAAGGTATTTTTCTAAAGGAGCTAGTAAAGCCAAAAGCGGCACAGCTCCGAACTCTATTTCCTCACTGTTTGCATTAACCAGTGACAAACCTCAGAAATACTAATTGAGCCACTTTCATTCTGGTTCCTTTATAGGAAATGTCATTGGAGCTGACTTTTCTTAGCTCCATGCTCCTTACTGTCATCGGAGCTGACTTTTCTTAGTTCCATGTTCCTTACCAAATGCTCTGGTAACCACCGAGCTTCGTTCTCCTCTTGTGAAAAAACACAAACATGTCCTCAACCCCATATTAAAACAGGATCGGGCCGGGCGGTGGTGGCGCACACCTTTAATCCCAGCACTCAGGAGGCAGAGGCAGGTGGATCTCTGTGAGTTTGAGGCTAGCCTGGGCTACCAAGTGAGTTCCAGGAAAGGCGCAAAGCTACACAGAGAAACCCTGTCTCGGAAAAAAAAAAAACACACACACACACACACACACACACACACAGGATCGGGACCCTTCCATAATCCCGAGCAGGGATCTTTCTATTTCACTTGAGTTTCAGGATTTAGTATTTTCACTTCATTACCTTTAACTCCTGATGTTATTAACAGTGGTGATATTTAGCATTGATTTCTTATAAGGAACTTTCAGGTAAAGCAACTCTTTTGTAAGACAGCTAGATTTTCTGAAGTTTGTTTCCCATCTATAAAGCAGTCATTTCTTTTTTGAATGCCTGTTTCCTTGTCTCCTTATTAGATTTGCAAAGGAATTACTCATTGCAGGCAGTTTGTTCAAAAGGCAAAAACCTTTTTTAATTTCAACAAGTTTTTTCATATCTAAGACAACGTTCAGTGTATAAACTGCTTTCCCTTGTTTTAAGGATTTTAAAGTGGCTTGTTTGCTCTTATAGATAGCTTTTTGTCATCCAACTACCGTAAAAACTTTTCACAGCTATTAGGGTAAATAAGGCATTTTACCAATGGAGCCCCAAACCGCGAAGCGCCTAGTTCCGTATCCTTTCAATTTTTCATTGGAACTGACACTTAAACTCTTAGATGATTTTCCTTATTCTTTTAAAAGCTGTATTTTAAGTTTACCATGAATGTATTTTCGAGCTGACAAAAGTGTTTCAGGGCAATGTCGCCATCTTTAGCAGAAAAACTACCTTTCCCAGAATGCATTTCCCTTATATCAGTCCATAATAATATCAGTCCCTTATATCATTTCCCATATTTCTTTTTGGGTCTGAGAGTCAACTGGCTCTCTTTTACCAGACTTGCTTACAAATTCTTGCCCGGGAGGTTTGAACAAAGTTTTTTGCTTTTACAACAGGAGATTTGAACAAGCATTTTACATTTTCAGCTATGGCACATTGGGAGGTTTCTATTCTCCTCAGCTGGCTTTAACAGGTGTCTCTCCATCAGACACTGGCCCTGAATCAGAACCACACCTGCCTCGTTAGCCGGCATGGAGGCTGGAATTCCTGATAGCAACTTTTGTTTTAGCCAGTCAGTGAAAAACAAGATCATGTACAACAGCTTTTCCATAGCTCTTTCAGAGATTTTCTCCCACTGATCTTATTCTCATTTTGCTTGTTTCTTCCCCCCCAGATGCAGAGCTTCAGGTATCTGTCTGCCGCTCTGTACCTCTGCTAGCTGCCTTTGGAGGTAGGGGCTTTTTCTCCCCCTGAATCTGCCTCAAACTCTAGCAACTTTGTCAGGTCATGCATTTTCTGGGGAGGAATCTGTCCCCTCTTTCTTCAGAGACTTTCTCTCTGACAGTATCCAGTTTGGTTTCAGTTTATCTCCTCTACCCCAGAAACAGTTTCCGACACTATAGTGGCGGCTTTTCCTGCTACTGAAGGTAGGGGCTTTTTGTCCGTTTGTTTTCGGGGTCTGTGTTGTTTGCGTACAGACTAAAAATCTAACAAAGGAGGTTTTTGCCATTTCTAAACTCCCATTAGGACAGGTGCTTTGCCTCATCAGGCCTTTACCTGGCCCAGTCCCCCAGTGGGTTGTGTTTGCTTGTCTGGGTGTTCAAGGACAGAGCTTATGCCAGAGGCAATCACCCCTCAGGGCTACACTCCCCTCATCTCATGGGAGTCAGTTGAAACAAAGCTTTTCTCAAAGAGATGCTTTCTCTGACAGAAAAGAAAGCTTTACTCCTGGATAGTTCTGTTCTGCCCTGGCTGGGCTCTTTCCCCAGACAGCGTTCTGACTCGGCAGCACAGCTGCTTCAGACACAGTTCAGCTTTACTGTTTTCCCTGAAAGGTCCTTTCTCTGATAGGAAAGCTTTTCTCAGATTTTCTTTTTGCAGCTGTGGACCTATCAACTGGGACTTGTAGGAAAGTGAATAACTGTGCCGTTCCCACCGGCTTTAGCTTTGTTTATTAGCAGTTTTCCCCTAGGTCTTGCACCTTCCTGCCTCAGCTCTGTGCTCCAGGAAGTTTGCAACTGCAGGAACCCTAGTATCCCCAAAATGCACTCCAACTCAGAGACACTGGCCAGTCGCCTCTGGGTTTTTGGTCACAAGCAAGGATACAATGCTAACAGTTTGCATTGCTTCAGGGGATCTTTGCATTAGGAAGATTAGGAGCACCTTTCCATTCTGAAATGCTCACTCAGAAACAAAACCCTTAATGCCTCAGATCGGCTGTAACTGTGAAGCTTGGCTTTTTGCTTTTCTCAGGTAAAGTTTCCGGCCCTTTTGAGCTCTCTGTAGCTCTTCATCCTTACTCTCCCCAAGCGTTTCCCTCAGGGTACTCTGACCCACAGTCTTTTACTAGCTTGAAGAGACAGAGCTTAGAAAGGGTTTTTAGAAACTTGTTCCTGCCTCCTGCATTGCAGGGAGGATTGTTAAAGCTTGAAAGAACTTAGGTTTTGCTGTCTTAAGTTTGTTGTTTTTCCTTAGAGCTAATCACAGGTGGTCCCCATACTAATATCTTCAGGTGATTCTAATTTTGTCTAATTTTGTTTCTCTGAGAAAGTTAAAGGCTTTAGTTTTTAAGTTTAAGAGAGCTTTTAAGATTAAGGCTTTTTAGAGAGATTTTTTCCCCCAAAATTTTCCAAGATAATCTTTATAGCTTAAGAGAAATATTTTTTGCCCCCAGGAGAAAGAAAGACCAACTTTTCCCAAAACTTCTGAACTTTAAACTTTTTGGCTTTTTATACCCCCATTTTTGCTTCAGGGAGAAAACACTTTCTCCTGCCGCTTGGACTTAGCATTTCAGCTGTCCCCAGGTCAAAAGCTTCCATAGGAAACTTTTTCTTCCCCATAAGCTCAGAGAAGAGCTTTTTTACTTCCCGTAAAGCCCAAAGAAAGATTTTTTTTTCCCCAGTTTGCATTTATAGCTCCCAAAGTGAGAAAATTGAAGAGTTTTTCTGTCTAGTTGCCTTACTTATTCCTACACAATCTTACACTTCTAAGTTTTTCCTAAACTATATTACTACCCTATACCTTACTTATTTTTCACAGATAGAATTTGAGAAAGGGATAGAAGATAGAAAATTTTGACAGGAGAGAATTTCGCTGCAGCATCGGACATCCTTTCAGTCTTTCCTTTTCTCTCGAGGATAAAACCCCTGCCCAAATATATATATATATATATATATATAAATATATATATATATATATATATATATATATAAAAAATATATTTTTTTCATAACACCGGCATGCCTTTCCACTGGCAGGGCTGACTCAGCACTTTCACCAAAAACTCTGTATTAAAACTATTATTTTCCTTTATCTTTAGTCCCTATTACTTTGTCTTTAGTCCCTGTTCATTTGTCTTTAGTCCCCCCCTTTTTTCTTCCCCCTTTTTTTCTTTAGTCCCCTTTTTTTTCTTTTTTCTTTAGTCCCCATTCGGGCGCCATTCTGTGAGGCATTTACCCACCACCCCCACAGCTTCCCAGAGTTTTCTTGAGTGCGAGCAGCAGGAAATATTAGATAGAAGGATTTATAGCAGAGAATATCGCGGAGATAAACAGAAAATAAAGGATAGCCTCAAGAGGGCCTGGAACCTATTCCAACGGGCCCCGACTGTCTCTGCCCCAGGGTTTTTATAGAGACACCAAGGGGTGGAGCAAAAGACCTCCTCCCCCAGCACAGCCAAGTGCAGACCATCTCAGACACCTGCACTCAGGCCCGTGGTCCTGATCATCCTCTATTCGGACCTGCTGGGTAAAGCCAGGAGGAACCCAAGAATGGGCTCCCACATTCTAGATACCCCACAGCACAGGAGGATCTTAAGACCCACAAAGCACAGGACAACCCATCCTCTCCGTATTTCCCAGGAAAGCAGCCTCCCCAAGGACAAAACGGCCCTCATGCCAAGGTCTGATAAAGGACTATTCTGTTCCCTATTTTTGTTTGCCTTAAGTGCTTTGATTTCAAAATAGAAGAGATCTGGCAATACAGTGTCCCCACGGTCCTGCTCCCCCTTTCCACTACAGGAGTAACAGACCAGGCAGTCTGATACAGATCTTTCTCCTTCTCAGCCCTGCAATGTCCCCGTTCCTTTACCCTGGCAGGCATTCTAGCAGTGAGTCTCACGACTCTGTTCTCAGAGAGAACTTGGTAGCAGATCTAAAGAATTGCTCTCACCCACCTCAATGCCCAGATTGCCATTTTATTATGTGTGTGAGTAAAAGAAATTATCTCAACTTTCCTGCCTAGTCTCCTAAAAAACAATTTCTCACCTAGGTACTAGGGGGAAAATAGTTCCTCACAGGTTAATCCCTAAGCATCAGTTTCACCTTTAAATTCTATGTCCCTGCCCTTTCTGAGCACTCTGACAAGCCATTTGTCTACATATCTTTACAAAGCCTTACACACAGCAAAGGCCTGATAAATGTTGGCAGAAATTGCTATCCACCCCTCCTGAAGCCAGCTGCTGCCCATTCGCCCTGAATTGAAACAGGAGTAGGGCCTTGTGCTACAGTAGGTGGTCACAGCTGATTGGCTAAAATGAATATAGCCCTCCCAAATTTGACCAATCACATTGTCTGTCCTAGGAATTTGGAACTGGCATTTAAAGATTGATGGGATTCATATGTATGGCTTGGAGAGGTAGAGAGTCATGTTCCATCATATGAACAGAGAAGAGAAAACATGTCTAGAGCACATGGACAGACAGAAGCAGATGTTGTGAGAGCCTTCTGTATGCCTCTGGCCTCTCCACTTCAGGGCATTCTAAAAAATATCCAACTGCCTGTGTTTGCCTGAGAACTTTCTCTAGGGTCTCCTTCAGCAGCCCTCAATTGATGACTGATGGAAACAACATGGAAATATCTAGCCCTCTTCTCTGCCTGAGAAGAAAAATTCTGAGGTGTGTTCTTGAACACTGCTCATTGATAAAGGAGAGACATATGGTAGCATCTGGAGTCTGGATTATCATACTGAGGAAAGAGAATGTGACTGACACTTCTGGATCAAGATGAAGAATGCTACTGAACACCCTGCAATGGTCAGGACAGCCTCTGTGACAAAATTATGCAGCCAAAATGCCAATGATGCAAAGGTTGAGAAACTGTCATGGTGAGGGGATATATGTGTGTGTGTGTGTGTGCGTGTGTGTGTGTGTGTGTGTGTGTGTGTGTATGCGCGCGCGTGTGTGTGTGTGTGTGTGTGTGTGCGCGCGTGCGTGCGTGCGTGCGTGCGTGCGTGCGTGTGTGTGTGTGTGTGTGTGTGTGTGTGTATCTGTAAAGGAGAAGGAGGTAATTTTTTTCTTACTATAATTCCTTTCCCTGTACTGTTCTTTGTGTTTTCTTCCACTCTCTACCCATTTCATCAGACTAATCATCTCATAGTCCACCATCTTCCTGTGTGCATGCTCTGTCTCCTTTGCTCCACCATTACATATATGACAGTCTCCTGTTTTAATATTTATTATACTGTTCAAGATCACACACATCTTTCTTCCCTACTAAGCATATGGAAATAGCTTGCTCGTGTATTTATGCAACTCCTTAATTTATTCAACAAAACACTAAAAGTTTTGAATAAATAAATGAACTGAAAATGAATGAAATGCAATGATAAATGGACATCTAGCTTTTAGGGGAAACACTTAGGAAAGTTAAAGAATAAGGTTTATAATTCTGAGCAGAGACAAGCAAACATGGCTATGGCACTTGGTAAGACTCTGATGACCCTTGAGAATATGTGGCATTGAACATTCCAAAGTTCAGACTCTGGGTTTTCTGTGTAAGGCAGAAGAGCAAAGGCATGAGTGACAGAATCATGCAGGGCCATGTGACTGAGATCAGCCCCTGAAACTGGCACAGAAGGACTGATTTTTACCATGTGCTAGCCCTGGATTGCTTGTCTTCGCCCAAGTTCACACTGAAATTCAATCACCATCTTAAGCGTTAAGAAATGGGACCTCTAAGAAGTGACTGGGCCGTGAGGGTTTCCCCTTCATGCAGAGACTAGTAGTCAGCGCAGTGTGGAGTTCCTTATTAAGGACACGCTGGCCCCCTTGGCTTCTCCCCCCGTTCCTTCCCTCTCTCACTCCTTTTCCCTTCCCCTTTCTATCATACTGTCACGCAGCAAGAAGACCCTTGCCAGACACTGCCTCCATGATCACGGACCGCGTCACCTACAGGACTGTGAGAAAATAAACTTCACAGCCTGTGAAAGGTATGCTGTCCAACCCAGACATCACATTAAAGAGCCAAGAAAGAAAGGTGGAAGCCTCCTTATCCTTGTTAGCCAAAAATATTTTGAAGATCACAAACCAACCTTTTTTTTACCAAAGTAAGATTATTGTAAATCAAAATGTCAAACTAGCAAGTAAATGGAACAAGATTCAAATTACCCAATACACTCTATGGTGCAGATGAGGCCTGAGTGTACCCAAAGCTTGTCCCATTTCTATCAAAGTACTGACAAGACAACTACAGGTTCAAACTTACAAGACAGCCAAATGCTTTCTCAGGCAGACCATGTGCACTTCAGCAATTCCTGTCTAAGGACCTGGCCTGAGGAAATCAGAAGACACAGAATACAATTCAAAGGTGTCTACCATTATGTTGTTTAGGATAGAGAAAATGTGTAACCAAGAAAATGGCTTAGGGGAGAGATAAAGTAATTTGTGTAACTTTGAGATGAAATTCTATATAACTATCAAGATCCTAGTTTATCAGAATATTTAATTACTTGAGGACAGTTTTAATGAAATATTGAGTAAAAGGAACAGATCCCAAAAATACAATATATCACTCGGTGATAACGCAGTGACTGAAACTGATTCTGAGTTCAGTGGTTGCTCTGCCACTCAATTCCCTGTATAAACTCAGACAAGGAGTTAGACTGTATGACTTGGCCTCCTCATCAGTAAAACTGAATTTAAAATAGTTCTCACTTCAAAGAGGTAATGTCAGGGTATGTCATTATGCAAAGGGGACTTTGAAGAGTGTACAACATAAAGAGCTTAATGAAGGATAGCAAGTATTAATGACCTTAACTTGTAATGAAAGAAATGTGTGTGGCTGCATGTATGTTTATTGTACATATATTTCAAAGGTTGCATATACTTACTGTGCAAGAGGGAAAAAACAACCAGATAGAGACTTGAATGATTAACAAAAATTTAAAAAGTTAAGAGGATTATCCCAACATAATTTTGGATGACTTACTTTTTCCTTTGTACTTGTCCCTATTTTCTGATTTCTTCTCATAAGTACGCATTGGTTTAATAACTAAACTTGGTCCATCTATGGCGTAGATTCTATGTACCAAACTACTTAAGGGAGTGTCACAGGGAGTCTATTAGATAGAGATTAAAGTATCAGCCTTGGTGTTAGTAAAGCTATATTTACATACATAGATGTGTGTATGGATATGTGTCATGGGTACAGCTGCTTTCTACAGAATTGAGCTTGTGCCAAAACTCTAGGCTTCCTACCAGATGAAGCTGCTACTGCCCTGAGTGCCCAGAGAGAAGCTGCCCTAGCCTCTCTGCCTGAAGGGGAGGAAGAGAAAAAGAGACCAACACTCTCCATCCAGCACATCTCCCTTCTTTCAATAATATGAAACCTTGGGGGTAGTTCCCCATCCCTCCCAAGCACAGGGATCCAGAATGCATTATGGAAAGTCCACACTTTCCATGGTGTGGAGTCAGGGAATCTTGAGTGATCTGAGATCACAAGTCCTCCTGAAAGATTCCACGGGCCTTTTTAAGCAGTCCTGGTACTTAAGGTTCTCTTCTGCACATCTCAGAAAGTGAAAGATGGATGGAAAGGGAAGAAGAAAAGCTCTAGAGCTGGCCTCTCAAGCCACTCAGACTTGTGGATCAATCACATCACACCAATCCACAATATTTACAGTGCCCAGGTGCATTTTGCCTGACCAAAATATAAATGCCCTTTCACATGCACAGGTACACAGGACCTGCTTTCTAGCCTTTCAATCACAAGGGGAAAAATATGCTTATTTGCTCAAAAATATAATGTGTAAGCCCCTGAAGCACTCCACAGAGCAACATCTGGAATTAATCACCAAGATTATTTTGTGCAAAAAGCCACCATGAGGGGATAGGCTAAGCTTTAAAACTTACACAAAAATGGAAGCGGGTGAGGTGGAGCAAGTTACAAGCCTATTTCCAATTTTATTTTGTTCCTAGACAACTTGCTAGCACTTACTAACAGTACTAATGTTAACAAAACTATTTTTTAAAATGCATTGAAAAAGCTCCAGACAGTTGTCTATACCTTCATCCTGGCATTGTGGCTGGGATAGAAGGACTAGGAGTTTCCAACCAGCCTGGACTACTTAGTGACTTTGAGGCCAACCTAAACTGCGTAGTAAGGAACTAGATTATAGACTGACAGACAGACTTAGAAACAAAAATCTGGTGAAAATTGAATTTTTTGAAAAAAATCCCAAGTAACTTCTAATTTATGGCTTTTTAAAAGTATGTAAAGTGTGTGTGTGTGTGTGTGTATACACGGTTTATCCATGCCTAAATCAGAAACTTGGCACTATATAATAACTATATAGTAAAATCATTATTCCATAATAATTACGGCAGTCTCTCGAGCCAGCTCAGCTTCCTTGTCCCCAGTGGGGCTCACTGCACCTAGGCATGCTGCAACCCTGAACCTGTCACACTGAGTCCTTCAGGCCTTGCTCCATCTTATGCCACTGTATCTGGCGAGAGATGTGTAGCCCAGGCGAGCACTGAAGTTGCTTTGACAGCCATGAATCTGCCTACATACTACTCATGATGGAAAAATCTTATCTCCACTATGGAGGAGCCCAGGGTATCCATAGGACACAGCCTGGGAAGGGCTAAAACTAGGACCATGAAAGGAACTGACCAATTTATAATCCTAGCCCTGATACTTCTTTAATATATTTCATTAGTTCTTCTAGAGTTTCATATATATTATCATGGTCACCTCCTCATTCCTTCCCCTCCCAAATCCAACTCCACCCAAATCCACCCCCCACACCCAACTTTATTTTCTTTAAAAGGAAAAGGAAACACCTACTGAGTCTAATCTGTACTGCCCATTAAGGCATGGTTTTGGGGTCACCCATTAGAGCATGATTGACCTGCCAGAGACCACACACTTAAAATCAGCTGACTCTCCTTCGCCTAGCAGTCATCAGCGGTCAATAGTGTCTCACCTAGGGGTGGGAGCCCATGAGCCCCTCCCCTCTCCACACTAAATGAAATGTTGACTGGCTTGATCGTGTGATGGTCGTGTGCAGGCATCTCCACCTGTTGTGAGTGCATGAGTGCCATTGCCCTGCCCTCTCCAGAAGACAGTGTTACCCCCTCCTTCTACATTCTGGCTCTTAAAGAGTTTCCGCTGCTTCTTCCTCAATAATTCCTGAGCCTGGCGGAGAAGGGTCTGATACAACATCTCATTTATGGCTGAGCCCATAGATACTGAGTCTCTGCACTTTGACCAGTTGTAAATTTCTATGTTAACTGCCACCCACTGCACAGACATGTGCTCTAATGAAGACTGGGAGCTGCACTTATCTATGGGTACAGATATATGTATTTAGAGAGCATTTTGATACTAAATCCATTTATCAAAATAGTCATAGCAGGTTCACTTCTCAGGCCGGTAAGCTCCCCGACCATGGTTTCTTTGTTAGACTTACAGTACAAGGCATATGGATCCTCCTGTGGAGCAGGCTTTAGATCCAATCAGAAAACAATTGATTCCCCTTATAATACCCATGTCACTACTGTAGCCATGGGCACACCTTGTCATGCCAGTCATTATTGTAGCTCACAGGTTCAGAACTGGGTAAGATGGCTCATAACTCTTCTTCCACAGCAGGCTGCAGAGCATCCTTCCAGTAGTATAAATGTCAACCAGCAAAGAGGAAGCTTCCAAGTGCCAGCTTGATTTCTCTATATCCTATAACCAAAGTGTGTGGAGTCTCCAGCAACAAGATCTTACCACCAAAACACATTGGCTTACCGTGGCATTCTGGTGCCAGCCCTGATTGTTTAAAGCTGGGTTGCTTTTGTTTCTAAATCTGTCTCTCAGTTTTTTAAATGGTACCAATGATCATAATATTTAGCTGATTTCTGAAGGACATAAATATTCAATTATCTGAATAACTGAGAATGGAGCCAGAGACTGAATAGACTTCAATAAATGTTCCCTTATCATGCCCTTGACACTATATTCCATACAATTGTTGTTCAAATTCTCATCCTCACATTTTAGTAACAACCCTCTGAAGACAGATAATATGGTTGCATGTGATTTAGCTCTCCACAGCTTGTGGAGTTCAAAGGCTTTGGGGACCACCTATAGACTCCCAAAATTTTGGAATCTGAAAAAATCTGAGAAATAATTCTAGAGTGAATGCTTTCCCAACTCTCCTTTTAGACACAGACCCCGACATTCAAACAAAAATTGTCTATGGGAGTTCTATATAAACTACATGTGACGGAGCTAACAGGGAGGCTGTGGCAAAGGAGAAAAGACCAACCATCGCCTGCTTAACTATTCATTCCTATCCATGCAGTGACTAATACCCTGCAAGCATAGACACAAGACTCTCCAAGTCACCAAATAACGTGGTCAGAAATCTAGCAGTCCACTGTATTGCTCCTAGTTGGTATTTAAAGAACTACAGTCAGTGCATTAGTGATATTCAGACATGAGTAACAGACTCAAGTCTAGAACCCCAGATACCTGGCAAGTGATGATGATAGTCTTCCCTCAATGATGTCACACATGAGAGCAGAAAAGAAATCATCTGTGGCGTTCTACCACTTTGGCAGCTAATTCTGTCTTCTCATCATTTTCTACACCTACCACCCCCATTTTAACCTTTAAGTGACACACATTCCATCCACCACTACCCTATTACCCCACTCCAAACTCTTTCCCACAGTAGCTGTCCTCCACACCTGTTGTCTCTTCTCTTTCAAAACTTACTGCACCCCCTCTGGTGCCTTCACTGTTCTGGGTAGATCGAAATGCTGTCCAAACAACCCCAAATGCGTATTTGGAACATTCATGTATTACCTAAATGATTTTCAGAAGTGAACTTCTTTTGTACAAACCTAAGAGAAAATTCGAGTTGGTCATTAGGAAGTTCTGGATTAATTCTTTCAGATCACAGCAGACCACAGTCACACTGGGAACACCCCACCAACTGTGTCAGCCACTTCATCTCAGCCACATTCTCAGCATGGGTGGTGGGGAGCTCACAAAGCCCCTGTAGTTGAGACATTACAGACAGTTGACAGATGCCAGGAGAAAGTCAGCTTTCTTCAGAGGCGGGCCCCTGGTAAGTTGCAGTGGACAGCCCAACCCCCTGTGTGTACAGGGAACACTAATTGGATACAGTGATTTTGCATATATTTGCATATGTATTATATACACATATGTACATACAACAGGAAAGAAAACATGGAGGTGGGAGATGAGGGAAGGAACACAGGAAGTGGTGGATGAGAGAGAGGAGTGGATTTCATTTTAAAATGTAGCCATGTATAAAAGCGAAAAGATGCTGCCTTCCTAGACTCAAAACTAGTACAACACAGGGGGAAATATTCCAAAGTGAGTTCCATGTGAAAAAGCTCCAGAGACGAAATCAAACAAAACCCGCTCAACTCACCTCACTGAAAACATTCAACTGAACTCTGATTAATCTGCAGGCTAAGCAGGAAATCTGTTCTGCTCAAGTCCTGTCTCCTGGTCCCCAGGGTGATGCATATCGTCCTCAGGCTCACAGACTTCGTCTGGGACAAACCACTGCTCCCTTTACACATGCCACCACTCCCTGCATGCTCGTGCTGAGAATGCGAGCCACAGATCACCTCCACACACACTCTAACCCTTGCCAATAAAAGATGAAGAAAGATGGGTCAGGACCCATGGCCATCCATAGGGCACCATTACCATTGTGGGAACCCATCTAGAATGTATTTCAAATTTGTTAACATATCTAAGAGGAGAACAGTTGGATATCAAGTGGTCACTACCTACTGAATGTCACTCTAAACTACCCAATCTTGAGGATATTTGCCACTTATTTCTTAGAGACTTGTCAAAGTCTTATTTTCACACCACTAATAAATACTGTAAAATTTAAAATTAAACAAATATTATAAATTCTGGAACTTGTCTTATCTAAATCTATATGATCTGGAAACATTTAGTAAGGGAATCTATAATGCAAAGCAGATACAGAAAAGGTCACACAAAAGACCCTGGGGGAAAGCTAGACATTAATTACCTGTTAAACAGAAAGTCGAAAGCATCAACTGTCTATGCTGTGAAGAGCAAAGCAGAGGTGTTTCAGGGAAGTGAACAGAAAAGTCTAAGGTCCCTTTAGTAGAGGCCCTAAGTTAAAGGGTATCATGATGTGGGTTTAGTTTAGACTGGGGGGAGAAGAATTTCCCTCAGATTGAAGAGGAGATAGCTGAAGGCTGGAACAATGGCTCTGAAGTGGAGAGTGCCTGCTACTCTTGCAGAGGACAAGGATTTGGTTTCCAGCACCCACATCAGACAGCTCACAACCACCTGTAATTCTAGTTCCAAGGGCTCTGACTGTCCCTTCTGGCTGCCACTAGCACCTGCACCCACATGCACAGACCTAGGCTGCCACTAGCACCTGCACCCACATGCACAGACCTACGCATGCATATGCATGTGATTCAAAATAAAATGAAGAGAGCAAGAGGCTGGGAATGTAGCTCGGCGATAGAGCAATCACCAAAGCACAGAGCCCTGGGTTTGCTACTAGCAATGCAAAAATAAATTGAAAGAAGAATTTTAAGTTTACTGTGATCAAGAACTCAAACTAAACTCAAATGATTATTTGACAAAACCTCAAATTGAAAATATGTCTAAAGATTTCCTGCCATCCTGTCCAGAAGCTCTCTTCCCACATGAGATCCACACTATCTCTCAGAATATTTCTATTTTTTTTTTTTTTTTTGGTTTTTTTTTTTTTGAGACAGGGTTTCTCTGTGTAGCTTTGCGCCTTTCCTGGAACTCACTTGGTAGCCCAGGCTGGCCTCGAACTCACAGAGATCCGCCTGCCTCTGCCTCCCGAGTGCTGGGATTAAAGGCGTGCGCCACCACCGCCCGGCTAGAATATTTCTATTTTAAATATAAATATTTTAAATATAATTGTTATTAAAAATAAAAATAAGATAGCATATACATTCAAAAGTAGCTAGCACATAGCAATATGTGGGTGGCAGGCCACACTGGGACATACCAGCCACAGAGTGTGTTCCCGTGTCCTGTGTGCTCTCTGATTTCTCAAATGACATGCTATGTACAGCAACATCAATCACCCACGTTGATTTGGTCAAATTTGGAATGCAGAATGCTGTGACCTGCACACAGAGGGCACAGTGTGACCCAGTTTGCAAATGGATCATCAGAAGCTCTCGGCCTCCCACATAAAATGTAGCACCTTCCTTGCGCCAGCCCAGCTCAGCTCTGTATCTTTCCAAAAGCCATAACCAACCCCAGTGACATGTCCCTGCACAGCATGGAGGCCCCGAACAGCTAGCACCCTACACTGGGCTTGTAAAGGCTGTTTTAAGTTTGTTTGTGTTTTATTTATGTGCTAAATTCCCCTGCCTCCTCTCCCTGGAGCTATCAATTGCTCCTTTCTAAAGCTGGTGCAATCTTTTTTTTCCTTTGGCTTTTGCCATCCAACTCTGGGCCACTGCCCACCAAGCTTGGGAAGAGCCAGCTGGCTCTTGTGCTCCTCCAGCTTGGCAGAAGTCACTGACCCTTTTATTCCATACTACCTGGCTGCTTCCTGCCACAAGGAGGGTTTCCCAGAGCGGATGGGAGGCATTTCACACAGGATGAGCAATTATTTGTCTTGTGTTTTGCCACCAAGTCTCTTTATTGCTCTCCCAGGGAGATCTGATAGAGTTCCTCTAAACAGGCAGGATGTGAACCGGCAGAGTCTAGAGTCAGCTACTTCATACGGCTATGATGGTACCATTGATAGATTTCACTTTATGGGTGTGTGTGAGGGGTGGAGGGTGGGGGTGCCACTTAGGATTGTACCTAGGGCCTTTGCATATGCTATGTAAGCACTCAACCACTGAGCTACATTACCAGCCTTTACAGGTATTTTTTAACACCCATTTCTCCAAAAAGGGATGTTTGTTTAACATTGATATTTTTGCATGTAGTCCATGGTTAAGTATAAGCAATAAAACAAGAATCCATTAGTGTATAAAATACTTCTGAAAGCTGTCTTCAGACCATTGCAACTTGTCACGTAGAGGCTGGGAGGGCACAAGTAAAATTCAAATTGCTTTCATATCAGGATTGCTTTTTAAAAGAATCAATCATATTTTGAACCATAATAAAAATTGTACATTCACAGAAATTGCATAAAGTTTTATCAGGTAGTGATGAACTTGAAGATCTATATTTAGACACATGTATATACACATATACAGAGAAAGACAGAGAGAGAGAGAGAGAGAGAGAGAGAGAGAGAGAAAGAAAGCTTCAACCTCAGAAGAGAAAATGGTATTGCCACAAAAGACCAACGTATAATATTCAACCCAGCAAACTAGAAGAAACTTCCCATTCTGCATTTGGTTCTCCTGTCTACAGATTTAATTTCCAACTACAGGCTTCCCCAACCACTATAGAGAAAAAGAACAAAATGATCAATTCTTAATTTAATAGTCAGGACATTTTGCTTATGTAAAGGCTTTAAATTCATGTCAACAAGATGATAAAGTACATATAGGCATATTTTGTACAACATATAAGTGAATTATAATAGAAATACTAATCCAGATCGTTGAAATATATAAGTAAATAAGGCATATAAGTAAAAAGTAAATTTAAATGTTTTTTATTTAAGCATAGACATATATAAGATTAAAGATTTGTATAAATAAAGTAATAAAGATTATGTAAGTAAAAGTCAAGCTTAAAAGCATGTAAGTACATAAACTTAGAAAGTAACACAGTAATAATATAAATAGAGAATATAAGTAAGGCATATGAGTTTAAAGGTTTAACTATATAAACACATATAAATGTCTGAAACAATTAATTCTGGAGCTAGAGAGATGACTGAGCGGTTAAGAGCATGATTGCCCTTGCAGAGGACCTAGGTTTGGCTCCCAGCACCACAAGGTGGCCCAGTTCCCGGGCATCTGATGCCCTCTCTGGCTTCTGCTGGCACCTGCAGGCAGAACATGGTGAGCAGACACACATGCAGATAAACACTCACATATAAAAAGAAAAACAAAGGGGGAGCATTTTAAAAATTAGTTCTTCAATATTTAGATCCAGTGTTTAGATTCAGTATTTGGATGTTTTGTGAAAAGGGCTTCAGTTCCTTAGGGGGGCCAGAAAGTGGGGGGCCGCCACACACCTCTACCAATAAACTCACCTCCTGCCCTACACACTGGGACTGTAAAGACAGAGCCAGTTCAAACAGACTTGTCTTGTAAATGGCCCCTTTTAACTGCACAATCTTCTTGTTTATTTGTTTGTTTATTAATTTGGTATAGCTTCAGCACTAATAAGAAACTTGACATGAAATAAAACCTTGCTTATGATGTGGGTTTGTGCTTCACTCAACTTTTGTAGGAAGAAAAACATTAAAAATGAACGAAAGCAAACTATCTTTAAAAAGCAAGAAGACCACAGCATTTCTAGTTTGTACTTTGTATTCCAGGGTATTCAACAATGCTAGAGAGGCAGATAGGACCCCTGAAATTCCCAGTTTTTTTCCCACATTTCTGAGGAATAACCATGGGACATCCATTTCCCTACAGAATGGTCCCGATGTTCACGACTTCTGAGTTTCAAATCAAACTTGAACCTTTTGGGGTTTAACTTTGTTTGTGCTCAGTGATACATGGTTTCCTGTTTATAAGAAAAAGAAAAGTGCTTAAAAAGCTTATTATAAACCCAAAAAGCTTCTTGGACCATGAATCCCTCTCACAAAACAACATTTTGATGAGTTGAGGATAAATAAATCTGAAACATATGATTAAATTTCCATTAAAATGCACATGGGTTTAAAAATTATGAGGAACTATGTCTGGGGGACAAGCTGTACGCCTTGCTCACCACATAGTATTGAGAAGTACTTCCGTGTCTTCAAATGGTCACCAAGTTTGCCACCAGCATGTAAACACACCTTTCAAGTTTCAGATGCCATGCTCTCCACTCTCCACTCATCACCCTAGAGCCTTGCCACAGAAACAAGTGCCAGCAGGGCCTTCATCTGGCCGATGGCCATGCTCCCCTCCTCCTGCACCCTGAACCCTAGGTGGCCCACTCCTTTCCCAGGGAATGGGTCTAGACCAAGACATGCTAATGCCAGGGCTGCCCTGGGAGAGCTGGCTACTCCTAATTGCTCAGAAGCTAGAGGGGTCCATGCAGCAGAAGCAGCTCAGGCCTCCTCATCTAGTCTCTTGGAAGACCCCCTTCTCCACCACGAAGGGAAAAATTAGAATTGCTGTGCATTTCTTAAAGTGACAATTTTTGTCATTTTTCCCTCTTTGCTATACTCCAACCTAAACTCCCCTTTGGTTTGCTTCCACAAACGCGGCCATAAATCAAAGAAGTGCTGTAAAACCATAGGTCTTGTTTTTCAACCAAACGTGAGAAGCAGGAGGAACATGGGGTAAGGATACAAAATATGCTCATCTTCCTAAAGCACATGTTCCCAATGACACCCCACTCCTCTCTTCTGTGTAGGGCAAAGATGCCTCAAAGCAGTTTTCAAAAGTTACCATTAGTCCCCAAGTTCTGTGTAACATCCTGCAAGCATGTAGGGAATGGGGCTTCACGGGACCATCATCTCTGATCTACAAGCCCATCCTATTTTAGACAAGGAGAGTAAGACCCAGAGAAGCTGGAATGATTCACAGGCACCGTGTAGTTGCTGTTCTTCCCCTAAACCTGTATCCAGAGCTATCATCACCACACCAGGCTTGCTGCTCACCTCCAGCAAGGCCCTTGTGTGGCTATTCTGATTGATAAGACCGGAATTTTCAACTAGACTCATGTAAACTTCCCCAAATGTCTGCAGCAAAAACACAAACAAAACCTGGAGAATCCATGCAATGCAGGAGATACTTTTTGGCCTGGGAAGTTGAGGTATAAATTGTCCGATACAACAGCAAGTCTCTTTCACATAATTGTGAAAGTCCAATGTCATAAAGAGAGGTGACTTTTCACTAATTGCACTTGGACCCTGAAACCTGCCAGGCATCACTGAAGAAGAGAGTAACCACAATAAAAATCACATCTGAGCTTTTAAAATAATAACATGTGTATCTGTCTTCTCACACACAGCTTGAATGGACACATGCTTGCATTAGGAGGCAAGAGGGTGATTACTCACTTCTTGCTTGGGAAAAGCTCTCTGCAGTGCCCTCTGGAGTTCAGAATAGAGAACAGAGCCCAAGTTGCTGATGCCAGAAAGCCTAAGCGGGCTAAGATATTTCTAAGTTTCTGTGGCTCTTGACTTGCAAGTTAGAGCCTTTAACAAATGGACATTTACCTTTTCAAGTAATTATCTACAAAGTTGGTTGAATTTAGGTAAAATAAGCCTATTTCATCTTCAAAGTCTCTAGAAATAGCTACAAATACCTTTCTCCCTGCCCCAGTGCCTACAATACTATTCATGCATTGGCTTTCCTATTTATGACTATATAGTACACCATTCCAATTATTAGTGACTAAAAACATTAATCATTTTCTTCTGTCGTGATTATGACTGAGTTGAGAAAGTCTCCTCGTCCACATGATTCTGGCCGCAGCTGTGGTTCTCTGTGGGCCCAAGTGAGAAGAACTGCAATGGCCCCCATGGCTACCAGTTAAGGTCATCTTTTGACTGACCAGAGAACCCACCTTGGCATCTAATGGACATTACATTCCAAATGGAGACATCTTGGGAGCAAACAGTCCAAGGAAGAGGGCAGGGAAGGCTGTCCTAGAGCCAGCATACCCTCTCCTGCATTCTGTCCATCTGTACAGTTGACTCAACTCAGATGAAAGGGTATAGAGAAATAAATCCCCCTCTTAATAAGAAGAATAACAAAGAATGTGCAGTACCTTTAGTCCATACAGAGCAACTTTCTTTTCTCCTATATTTCCTCACACTTATAGAAAGTCATACCAATGATAATATGTTAGCTGTATATAAAACTATCACTGATAGAGGTGTGGCTCCTTCCCTGGGGGGGCAGTCTATAGGAAGAAGAGTTTGTCATTTATCAAAAGTATAATGCCCCTTTCCATATTCACGTGCTTGGTCAAGTGATTAGGCAATACTCTCCTCTCTAATTCTGGGTTCATTCACTTGAGTTACCTTGGCCAAAGAGGTGCTAGCAAATTACAACATAATAGACTTTAAAGAATTTCACAGTAAAGCTGCCCTTCCCTCTTTCAGCTCTGCCAACCACACATCTGGCCCTACCTCAATCACCTGTTAAAAGCTAGGATTACAGGTGCATATGCAGCAATACCTGGCTTTTTATGTGGGTGCTGAGGATTTGAACTCTTGTTCAGTAAGCATTCTTACCTATTAAATTATCTCCCCAACTTTCTGGAATATTGTTTTGTCTTAAAGATTTTTGAATTTGTGAGTACGAAAACCCACCCAAAAATAGATAATTTTCCTGTGAAAAACCCCCAGTATATTTTGGTCAGTTTCTTCTATCCTCTCCAATATAGGCTTCTGCATTTGCTATTGTCCCTAGAGAGCACGACTCTCTACTACGGACAACTTAAAGCTAAGTAAGTCTTTAGAAGTGGATCATCTTCTGTTTTCCCCCAACTCTTCCCTTCACTTGAATACTTCATAGAGTATCCAAAGTTCTGTATCTAACTCAATTTGTTCATTTGTGTGAAGGTTCACCCACAAAGATATTTTGAAGTTAAAATGTTTTGGGTGTTATACTACAAAAGAGGACCTGTAATCAAAGTGTATGAATCTAGCTGTCACAGAGTTCCGTATACATGTTTGGAGTTCCATAGTAAGTGTTACTTTGGTATTTGAAAAGAAGTTAGCATCAAAGTATGTGTTCTGTTAGTAATTTATATCTAACTCCTTTACACTCACATTTGTGTCCCATTTATTTTCATGACCTTGGGCACCATGTATCAAATAGAACACATCTGTCATGCCCGAGAAAACAAATGTGAATCTCTTCTGTTACTGGTTCCGCAGCCATTTGTTCACTGGTGTGATTGTACACATACTTTACCTAACTGTGGATTTTAAATGAAAGCAAGAGGGCTAGAAGGCAGTAATTTAATGTTACCATGAGAATTCAATTGGTTTTATTGTTCCCAAATTTATGGCTCACTGTAATTTTGCTTATACATCACAGTGTTACACATTTTGAGGGCATATCTGCAATGGAAAAAAGCCATCCATGGCTGAAAACCTTTTGTTAAAACCAGATTGCATAAGTGCATAGCAGCGTGTTGTGTAAGAAGACGATTTACAGTCGTCATGATAACAGAGGCTGTTGCTGGAAAGAGAAGATAGCAATATCTGTGAAAGTGCACCTGCAAGGAGGCTGTAATTTCTGTG
Source organism: Peromyscus leucopus (assembly GCF_004664715.2). Classification (NCBI taxonomy): domain Eukaryota; kingdom Metazoa; phylum Chordata; class Mammalia; order Rodentia; family Cricetidae; genus Peromyscus; species Peromyscus leucopus. The sequence continues at coordinate 19,973,206 of NC_051064.1, read as the reverse complement.
TGGCTGTCACAGACAATGTGAATCATGGACTATTACCTTTTTAGGGGCTCCATGCATTTTACATTATTTATTATAGCTCCTGTAGGACTTACTCGAGTATACTCACATGGATTGAGATGGATGTATATTTAGACACACAGATGTGTATATAGTAATAGACTTATACACATATATTATATGCACACACATTGTGCTTGTAATTTATTGCAAAGAAAATAAACAAGCTCAATGGCTAAAACCTTGCAAAATACCCAAACACAGACAAAAGGAGCCTTTACAGCTGCCTGTTAAACTCAGGACAAATCCTGGAAAGACACTCCAAGTTGCTTCCAAGGCTTTCCAGGGGAAACCTCAATCTTGTTAATGAACCATAGCCAAGGGCCAGAGTTCCCCTTGTGTTCAAGCACTCAGTGGTCCCATTTGTCACTTAGCTCTGGGCTCTGCTGAGCTACATCCAGCTCCAGCCCCAAGTGCCCATGGTGTGACTGATTCCAGCAGAACCAAATAAACTATTTTTTGCATTTTCCTGTTGTCATTACAAGTTGTGTATAATCCCATTGTCTTGGTGCCAAATGATCCCCTGATGCATGTGAGTCACTTCTGTGTGTCATTGAAATACCTATAGTCCAATCAATAGGATGTTTAAAAACTCTACATAGCAACAGTTGGACTACATAAGGCAAACAGGAAAAATATGTCATTTGATTCTCTCTTTTTTAACAACACCTGAACCATTCACATCATTATTCTTTCTCTATTGGTTATCTATTGCTATAATTATGCTCAGAAATAATTATACAACATATGTAGCATATTTAGTATTTGTTGTATTTGTTGTGCATTGTGAAGTTAGCTGGGCATAGTCTAGAGGACAATCTTGGCTGGGCTTTTTCTAAACCTGTTTGATTAGCTGGCTGGTCATGATCTGAAATAGGGGGAAAGGCTTGTGCCACGAATCTTAGCCTAGCTCTAGGTTCTGTGAGAAACCCTGTCCCAAGGAAACAAGGCAAACCATGATAGAGCAAGCTGCTTGACATCCTCCTGTGCCCTCTGCATACACACACACACACACACACACACACACACACACACACACACACACACCAAATTATTCAAAATTATTCAAAACCCGAGTCATTTCCAAACAAAAGTTAAAAACACTAAATAATCCCTGGGCACCTGTGATTTATAGTTTTACTCTTTTCCTTTAAAGAAAGAACCAAGAAGTCATTTGTAACCACAGGAGAATTTAGTAGGTAGGTTCTCCTTTCCGTGTAAGGGACGTTCATTTCCATGTTTAATTTCAAATTCAGTTCTGAAGCTCATCCTCAGTTTGGATGCATGGAAAACTCTCCCTTCTCTCCTCTGTTACTCTTTACTGATATGTTCAGATTGGCAACTACCGCCTCTCTCACTCAGAAAGCTCAGAACATTAGGGTCCTATCAACGACTAACAACCACAGTCACTTACAGAGAGCATCACGAAGATACCAGGCCATGTCTTAAGTGAGTTATCTCATCATTTCCCCTAAATCTTGCCAACACCACTCCAAAGCTGTACTGTACCCCTTGAAGTAAGTAAGGAAATGGGGTTCAGACAGATCATAGAGGCATTTGAGTACAGAATGGGAACTGGGAAGAGGCAAAGATTGATAAAATACAGGTCTTCTCATCACCAGCCAGACCTACAGTAAAGTTGTTTCTAGAACATTCTACAAAGGGGAGAAAGGTCTGGTGCTGAGGAAAGAAAAGAATGTCACCAGCCAACCTGTACATAGAGAGGAAAGACCACCTCCTCATCTCCTACCAGTCCTCCTTCACCATCTCCTGCGGCCACTCCCATCCCACCAGCCAGCATCCTGGAAGTCCAGCACTGCCTTCCATAATCCCACATAAAGTCAGGTCACACCCACTGTGGGAGACTGGAGCTCTGCCTTCCTGTCGACCTGAAGATGTGCTCCGTGCCATCCTTTACTGGTAAAATATTTCCAGCTCTTACAAAGAATTTGGAGTTGGGTTTGGACAAACCTAAAAGACATTTTGCCCTGAGCTTTTTCCCATAATTTTAAACCTAAATGTATTTTATGAGAAATTTAATCTGTATGTTTCTGATTAATTTGTAAGAGTTATTTGATGTCAAAGGGCCTTTTAAGTTTTTATAAGCCTTTTAAGGACTTTCACTTGGAGATGTTTTGCCAGCAGAAAATGAGCTTAGATCCCCTATCGTTAAGTTCAGCCCCATCCTCAACAACAATGGGATCTGCCTGCAGTCTCTTCCTTGCTATGCTACACAGATCATCTGCAGCTGCCCCAGATGTGATGAACTTATCACTTACTCCTTCACTCAAGGCTCCCAGTGAGATATCACTTATCACAGAAATGGAATGGTAGTTGGGTTTCATTGCCAAACACTTAACTCACAGTTTAGCCTGTGTCTACACGCAGCTACCAGAGAGACCTTTGCAATCTGAGTTGAGTGACTAACCCGCTAACATATGCAATCCTCACAGAAAGGTTAAAGGTTTTGTCCTCACCATTTATGATTATTTTTTCACTGACCATCTGGCTTCTACCCCTAGCTTTGTAACTTACTAGTTATCTGATCCTAATCAAACCATTTGTTTTTGAGCCCCTTAACTGCAAAATAAAAAATATGATTTATAGCCATTTTAAAAATTAGAAATATAATATCTATCAATGATTTGAAATATGGTAAAGAGTAGTTCCTAAATTTCAACCTGGGGATGGAATGAGGAGGCATCAGAGAGACAGAAGGAAGGAGAGAAGGGAATAAGACCTTTGCTTTTGTCTTGCATAGAACATTGAAATCCAAGTTCCAGGACCTACCTCCGAAAGTCTGCCTCTGCCTATCTGGAGGAGGCCCTAGAATACACATTTTTAAAAAGATTCTTGGGTAATACAGAGTGCCTGAGGACCACTTTGAAAAAAATGGTAATTTATGGTAACAGAAGGGGAAAGGAGAGACTAAAATGCAATACAGATTGTCACAGTGGTGACAACTGAAGATGTTGCCAAGTCAAACAGAGGGAGATCGGGAAGTACTAGGCAGAAACACTGCACAGCAGCTCTGGACACGGATGACTTCATTTCTCAGAAGACTAGATGAAGCACACATACAGGAGTAAGTCATGGATAGAGTCTATGAATGGTCAAAATAGGCCCAATCCCTTGTACACTCCTGGATGTAAACTGTCACCACCATTATGAAAAACAATATGGAGATTCCTAAAGAAATTAAGACTGCAACTACAACGTGGCCCAGCAATTCCTCTCTTGGTGTCACACCTAAAGAAAAGAAGATCGCCAGCTCTAAAAGATAACCACGACCTCCAGTCCTCACTGCAGTACTCCTCAGCAGCCATTTCACAGAAACACGTGTCTGTATGTGTGTAGGAATATTATTCAGCCTTAATAAAGGATAAGATATGGGCTGGAGAAATAGCTTAGAGGTTAAGAGCACCAACTGCTCTTCCAGAGGTCCTGAGTTCAATTCCCAGCAACCATATGGTGGCTCACAACCATCTGTAATGAGATCTGGTGCCATCTTCTGGTCATACATGCTGTATACATAATAAATAAATAATTTTTAAAAAAAAAAGAATAAGATACAACACAGGTAATCTGGGGGACATTACAAGCAAAATAAGCCAGACAGAAAGAAAATGATTTTCTTTAAACATAATCTGGAAGAAGAAGAAGAAGAAGAAGAAGAAGAAGAAGAAGAAGAAGAAGAAGAAGAAGAAGAAGAAGAAGAAGAAGAAGAAGAAGAAGAAGACGACCAGTAAATACACAGAGACCCCGGCCAGAGGCTTCTTTAATGGCCTTGCTTCCTCATAGCTCTCCAATGCTTCTCTGCCTTTACCTCCTACCAGTCACTTTGGACAACTGTTCCTTTTCTGACTGGGTTCCATCCCTCCACATTCCTCAAGGAGCAACAGTCAGGCATGGTCCAAGCAGAATCAAGAATATTCAAACAGAACAGAGACAGTTCTGCCCTGATGTAAACTGCTGAGATGTAGCATAAAATCCTGACAGTCACACACTAGAGATCACATAAGAGAATGTGGAGATTTTTAAAGGGAAGGGGACATAATAATGTGTATTATGTATGCAAATTTGACTGATAATAAAGGACTGGCATAAATTGAAAGAGGCTGTGACCAAAAGCTATAAAAATCATGAGTTGAATGAAGGGGAAGGTGAGTGAGGCCTGCTGAGTCTCATGTTGGTTAAGTTTAGAGCTGAACTTGAACTAGTAAAAATGTATGACACATACTAAAATATAAGATTCCAGGGTACCTTTTAAACCTGAGGAACTTATGCTTAGGGAAAAGAAGAGGAAGAAAGGAAGAACTATTTCACAAAATAAAGATTAAATTCATAGACTTCATTGCAAGAAAGTGATAAAAGGTGAAAATATAAATCATGTCCCAAAGGATTTAAGCAATAAATGAATGACCAAGCAAGAAATAGCTGTGAGGAAAATCTAAGCTGAAACTAAGTTTTAATATTTCAAGCCTTCCTTCTGCGGAGAGGGATTCCAAGCAGGGAGGCTATCAATCGGGGTACATGAGGTTGTCTGAGCAGGAGGGTGGCATCCAAGAGACCCAGGACATTCAGAGAGATTAAGTAAATAAATATATTAAAGGTCATGGAGATTAGATCTCTCACATAATGTGGAAAATGGAAAGGCTAGCATGAGCTCTATAGCACATGACTGGAATTGAAAGTAGCTGTGTGAATTGATAATTTCCAATATAAAGAGGTGGATTTAGGAATAAATCCAATACAAGTATGTGCATATGTGTTTATGAAAACATGTTTCTAGTTCTGTCCTCTCAAAGGACCTAGGAACAGCTACAATAGAATATCTAGTATTGGGATATTAATTTGCACGTCACTCTCTACAAAAAAAGAATAAAGGACTACTAGGAGAAGTAGATGACCCCAAGAGTAGACAGGAGAAAAACAAGAGAATCCTGGAACATCTTGTTTTGTAAATAAGTGAACAGTTGTCCAAAGAATCCACCTAAGTCTGGAATAGTTTGAGCACCATAACAAATAATGACAATAATGAATTAACTCATTGACCAAAACAGGGACTGAGTCATCCCCATTCACATAAATAAATGAAAATATGCAGAGACCAAAAAGAGATCATCTTTGCAGCAGGATGGCAACTAAGTATTGAAGAAAAAGAAACCATGGAACTGTAAAAATCACCATTTGGCAACCATAATAGCAATAACTAATTGAAGAAACAAACATCAGTACTTCTGAAAATCAGTTGATAAAAGTATAAGGAGTGAGGTTTACTGAATCTCAGAGCTTCTGTTTATAAAATCTTCTTAACTGGAGGAGAGAGAGAGAGAGAGAGAGAGAGAGAGAGAGAGAGAGAGAGAGAGAGAGAGAGTTAACATGGATAGAACTTGGCAGGTACCATCTTCACCATCCCACACACCATGCTATGTGACCCAATATGACGAACACAGACTCCAGCCAAAAGCAAATAACATGAGTCTAACCATTAAAATGAAACAAATAAACAAAAAACTACTGGGCAAAGTCAGATTGAGTAATAGTCTACAAAATGACTGCCCTTGAATCTTTAAAAATGTCAAGATCATGAGAATCATAGAAACACTAAGAAACTGTTCCTGGCTGACTAGAAAGGTGGTGACTCAAAGGGACACATGGTTTTACACTGGACCCTTTCCTAAAAGAATAGTATCAGGATAGCTGCAAAACTTGAATACAGCCTCGGGCTGATGGACACCTGCGCACTCTCTGTGCCCATCTGGGGTGGAGGGCATCTGAACACTTTTTGTGCCCCTCCTACAACTTTCCTAAAAGCTTGGGATGGCATTGAGATCAAAATATGTTATTAAAAGCTTCTTAACTGCTTTTTAAGTACCTATAAATTTAAGAAAATCATCCGAGAAAGTCAAAGGATAAGTAACGGACGAAGGTTAGAGAAGGCAAGAGATTGACAGAAGGAAGAAGCACAAGCACTCCAGCAACTCGCCTGGACCAACTCTTTGAAAAGGAATGTTGGGCAGGATGGACCATGAGCCCATCTCAAAGCCATGGTCTCAAACTTAGAGTGGATCATCTTTACTGCAATCAAAGACCCCCAAAACTGTGACTGTCATTATATACACCTCAAAAATCATTGAAACCAGTGGCCAGTTCCTTACTGCAGGTGAACACACCTCTAAAACTTTCCTCAGGGTACTAGCTTAATGAACAATGATGGACATCGTTTTAAGAAAGGAAAGGAAGTAAAATTTACAAAGACAAATATGGTGTACACATAAGCACAGATGACCCACTTTCTGAGTCTCTTTGTATTTGCTCGACCTACCCATCTCTAGTGCCATTACCCACCATGACCTCATCTCCTGGAACACTGCCTGGGCTGTTTCAGCCTCTCCTAACAAAAGTAAAGGGCTTCAACAAGTCACCACTGTGTCCCCTGCAAAGACTGTGCAAGCTCTTTGAAGCCCTGATTTAACCTGAGGTTTCCAGACTGTGCTGCACAGCATGAGATCTGCCTAACTTAGCCGCTGTACAAAGAGGCCAGGTCACACAACCCCTAAGCACAGCAGCATTAACATAGCATGGTTAAGCCCCAATGATGGGGCTGGAGAGTTGGCTCAGAGGTTAAGAGCACCTACCATTCCTCCAGAAGATCTGAGTTCCAATTCCCAGCACCCACATAGAAACACACAACCTTCTGTAACTCTAATTTTAGTGGATCCAATCCCTCTCTGGCCTTGTTGGTATGAGGCACATACAAGGTGCACAGAAACATGCTTGCAAAACATCCATATACATAAAATTAAAATAAATTCCAATTATTAAAAAAATGGCTCAAAGTGATTATAAGGTATGATGGCCTCTCTAGAGCATACAGCCCTTGCTTGGCTTGAAGAGCTCTTTTTATTATTATTAATTAAATTTTTCATTTATTTTACATACCTACCACAGTTTCCCCTCCCTCCTCTCCTCCTGTCCCCCACCACCATCCATTCATCTACCCGCCTCCCCATCCACTCCTCCTCTGTCTCTATTCAGAAAGGGACAGGCCTCCCATGGGCATCAACAAATCATGGCACATCAAGTTGAGGCAGGACCAAGCTCCTCCACCTGCATCAAGGTTGGGCAAGGCAATCCAGCATGGGGAATAGGTTTCCAAAAGCCAGCTCAAGTGCCATGGACAGGTCCTGGTCCCACTGCTAGGGGCCCCACAAACAGACTAAGCACACAACTGTTACTCACAGGCAGAGGACCTAGGTCCGTCCCATGCAGGCTCCCTAGCTATTAGTCCAGAGTCCCTGAGCTCCCACAAGCTCAAGTCAGCTGTCTGTGAGTTCCTCCATCATGACCTTGAACCCCCTCCTTGCTCACACAATCCCTCCTCCCTCTCTTCAAAAGGACTCCCAGAGTTCGGCCTAGTGCTAGGCTGTGGATCTCTGCATCTGTTTCCCTCAGTTACTGGATGAAGGCTCTCTGACAACAATTAGGGTAGTCACCAATCTGATTACAGGAGAAGGCCAGTTCAGGCACCCTCTCCACTATTGCTAGGAGTCTTAGCTGGGGATGTCCTTGTGGATTACTGAGAGTTTCACTGGAACCAGGTTTCTTACTAACCCCAAAATGTCCCTGCATCAAGACATCTCTTTCCCGTCAGAATGGCTAATATCAAAATCACTGAAGACAGCTTATGTTGGAGAGGATGTGGAGCAAGGGAAACACTCCTCCACTGTTGGTGGGAATGCAAACTTGTACAGCCACTCTGGAAATCAGTATGGTGGTTTCTCAGAAAATTTAGAATAAGTCTTTCTCAAGACCCAGCTATACCACCCTTGGGCATATACCCAAGGAATGCTCAATCTTACCACAAGGACACATGCTTGACTATGTTCATAGCTGCATTATTCGTAATAGCAAGAACATGGAAGCAACCTGGATGCCCCTCAACTTAAGAATGGATAAAGAAAATGTGGCGCATATACATAATGGAGCACTCCTCAGCAGTAAAAAAAAAAAAAAAAAAAAAAAATGATATCATGAAATTTGAAGGCAAATGGATGGAACTATAAAATATCATCTTGAGTGAGGTAACCCAGACAAACGTAGTATGTACTCACTCTTAAGTGGATACTAGATGTCAGGGAAGGGATGGCTAGACTGCAACCCACAACTCCAGAGAGGCTAGCTAGCAGGGAAAGACCCTAGGAGGGACACATGGATGACCCTGCGAATGAGAAGTGGATGTGATCTACGTGAGTGGACTGGGTGTGGGGGAATGGCAGAGAGCAAGGAGTGGAGGATGAGAACATAGGGAAATGGGAGGGTCAAACTGGAACAGGGACAGAGTGGGAAGGCAGGAAGGGAGATACCATGATAGATGAAGACATTGTGTGAATGAATAGGAAGAGGCAGGGTGCTGGGGAGGCTCTCAGGAATCCACAAGGATGACTCTACCTTGGACTGCTGGCAGTGGTCCAGAGGGTGCCTGAACTGGTCTACAATGGTGACCAGTCTAGCAAATAACCTGTTATCATAGAGCCTTTGTCTAGTGACTGATGGAGGCAGATGCAGAGATCCACAACCAGGCACCAGACTGAGCTCCAGGAATCCAATTGATGAGAGAGAGGAGGAATTCTGCAGATGGGGGAAGTCGAGATCATGATGGGAAGACTTGCAGAGATGATGAGCCACACTAGTGGAAACCCATGAACTGTGGACTGGTGGCTGTGGAGCCCCCATGGGATTGGACTAGGCCCTCTGGACATGGAAGATGGTTGTATGGCTCGAACTGTTTGGGGGGCACCCAGGCAGGGGGATCAGGATCCGTCCCTGGTGCATGGGCAGGCTTCTGGGAATCGGTGCCTGTGGTGTGATGCCTTGCGCAGCCTTGGTGCAGTGGTAAGGGGCTTGGACCTGCCTAGACTCATTGTGCCATGCTTTGCTGACTCCCCATGGGAGACCTTGATTTGGGGGATGTGGGGTAGCTTAGGAGAGAGGGCTGGGGGTGGGAGGAGGGAGGGGGTGGGATCTGTGGGTAGTATGTGGAGTGAGTGGAAAATTTCTTAAAGAAAATTGAAAAAAAAAAGACATCTCTTTCATTTCTCTACCTATCCACCCCACCCCCAACATCCTTCATGTTCACACTCTCCCCCACCTCCACTCCAGACCCCAATTTACCAAGCGTTCTATTTCTCCTTCCCAGGGAAATTCATGCATCCCTCTTTGGACCTTCTTGGTTACCTAGCCTCTCTAGAGCTGTGGATTGTAGATTGGTTATGCTATACTTTACTCCTAACATCCACTTATGAGTGAATACATACCGTGTTTGTCTTTCTGGGTCTGGGTTACCTCACTCAGGATGATTTTTTTTTAGGATGATTTTTTTTTAGGATGATTTTTTTTTTCTAGTTCCATCCATTGACCACGAATTTCATGATGTCATTGTTTTTTTAACCTCTGAGTAATACTCCGTTGTGTATATGTACCATATTTTCTTTATCCATTCTTCAATTGAGGGGCATCTAAGTTGTTTCCATGTTCTAGATATTATGAATAACACTGCTATGAACATAGGCAAGCAAGTGTCCTTGTGGTATGACTGAGCATCCTTTGGGTATATGCCCAATATTGGTATAGCTGGGTCTTGATGTAGATTGATTCCCAATTTTCTGAGAAACTGACATATTGGTTTCCAAAGTGGCTGTAAAAGTTTGTACTCCCACTAGCAATGGAGGAGTGTTTCCGTTACTCCCATCCTTTCCAATATAAGCTGTCATCAAGTGTTTTCGATCTTAGCCATTCTGACAGGTGGGAGATGATATCTCAGAGTCATTCTAATTTATATTTCCCTGATGGTTAAGGGTGTTGAACAATTCTTTAAGTGTATTTTGGCCATTTGAGATTCTTCTATTAAGAATTCTGTTTAAATCTGTACCCCATTTTTTGATTGGATTATTTGATATTTTAACAACTAGTTTCTTGAGTTCTTTATATATTTTGGAGATTAGCCCTCTGTCAGATGTGGGATTGGTGAAGATCTTTTCCCATTCTATAGGATGTCATTTGGTCTTATTGACAGTGTTCTTTACCTTACAGAAGCTTTACAGTTTCATGAGGTCTCATTTATTAATTGTCAACTCAGTGTTTGTGCTACTGGTGTTATATTTAGGAAGTGGTCTCCTGTGCCAATGTGTTCAAGGCTACTTCCCACTTTCTCTTCTGTAAGGGTCGGTATGAATTTATGTTGAGGTCTTTGATCCACCTGGACTTGAGTTTTGTGCAGGGTAATAAATAAGGATCTATTTGCATTCCTCTACGTGATAATATCCAGTTATGCCATCACCATTTGTTGAAGATGCTTTCTTTTTTCCATTGTATAATTTTGACTTCTTTGCCAAAAATCAGGTGTTCTTAGGTGTGTGGATTTATGTCAGGGTCTTCAATTCTATTCTATTGATCCACCTGTCTGTTTTTATGCCAATATTATGCTGTTTTTTATTATTATAGCTCTATAATAGAGCTTGAAGTCAGGGGTGATGATATATCAGAAGCCTTTATTATACAGGATTGTTTTAGCTATTCTGTTTTTTTTGTTGTTGTTGTTGTTTTTCCATATGAGGTTGAGTATTCTTCCCAGGTCTGTGAAGAACTGTGTTGGGATTTTGATTGGGATTGCATTGAATCTGTAGATTGCTTTTGGTAAGATGGCAATTTTTACTATGTTAATCCTACCAATCCACGAGCATTCCAGATCTTTTCATTTTCTGATGTCTTCTCCAATTTCTTTCTTAAAAGACTTAAAGTTCTTGTCATATAGGTCTTTCACTTGTTTAGAGTTACCCCAAGATATTTTATATTATTTGTGGCTACTATAAAGTGTGTTGTTTCCCTAATTCCTTTCTCAGCCCATTTATCATTTGTATACAGGAGGGCTACTGATTTCTGTTACTCTTGTATCCAGTCACCTCATCTCACTGAGGATTTTTATCAGCTGTAGAAGTTCTCTTGTAGAATTGGGGGGTGGTAATTTATGTATACTATCATACATCTATGTATGTATGATATCATATCATCTGCAAATACCAATAATTTGACTTCTTTATTTCCAATTTGTATCCCCTTGAACATTTTTGCATCAGTGTTCTTGAGGGAGATTAGTCTCTAATTCTCTTTCTTTGTTTCATCTTTGTGTGGTGTGGGTATTGGGTAACTGTAGCCTCATAAAAAAGAGTTTGGCAGTGTTCCTTCTGTTTCTATTGTGTGGAACAATTTGAGGAATATTGATACTAGCTCTCCTTTAAATTCTGGTAGAATTCTGCACTGAAACCATCTGGTACTGGGCTTTTTTTTATTGGGGGACTTTTAATGACTGCTTCTATTTCCTTAGGGATTATAGGTCCATTTGAATTATTTATCTGGTCTTGATTTAATTTTGGTATGTGGTACCTATCAAGAAAATTGACCATTTTTTTTAATTTTCCAATTTTGTAGAGTACAGTTTTTTGAAGTATGACCTAATGATTCTCTGGATTTCCTCAGTGTCTGTTGTTACGTCCCCGTTTCTGTTTCTGATTTTATGAGTTTGGCTATTCTCTCTCTGCCTTTTAGTTAGCTTGGATAAGGTTTTGTCTATCTTGTTGATTTTCTCAAAGTTTTTGATTCATTGATTCTTTGTATTGTTCTCTTCGTTTCTATTTTATTGATTTCATCCCAGAGTTTGATTATTTCCTGCCATCTACTCCTCCTGGGTGAGTTTGCTTCTTTTTGTTCTAGAGCTTTCAGGTGTGCTCTTAAGTGGCTAGTGTGAGATTTCTCCAAATTCTTTATGTAGGCACTTAGTGCTATGAACTTTCCTCTTAGTACTGCTTTCATAATGTCCCATAAGTTTGGGTATGTTGTGCATTCATTTTCATTGAATTCTAGGAAGTCTTTAATTTCTTTCTTTATTTCTTCCTTGACTCAGTGGTAATTCAGTTGAGAATTGTTCAGTTTCCATGAGTTCTGTAGGCTTTCTGTTGTTTGTGTTGTTGTTGAACTCTAACTCTAGCCCTTGGTGATCCAATAAGATACAGGAGGTTATTCTAATTTGTTTTGTTTCTGTTGATATTTGTTTTGTGACTGAGTATGTGGTCCGTTTTAGAAAAGGTTCCATGAGGTGCTGAGAAGAAGGTATATTGTGTTGTGTTTGGGTGGAATGTTCTGTAGATGTCTGTTAAGTCCATTTGAGTCATAACATCTGTTCGTTCTCTTATTTCTCTATTAAGTTTCTGTCTGGTAGACCTATCTAGTGGTTAGAATGTGATGTTGAAGTCTCCCACTATTGATGTGTGGTGTTTGATGTATAATTTAAGCTTTAGTAGTGTTTCTTTTATAAATGTAGGTGCCCTTGTATTTGGGGCACAGATGTTCAGAATTGAGATTTCTCCATCTCTTTCAATTAATTTTAGTTTGAAATCTATTTTGTTAGATATTAGGATAGCTACACCAGCTTGCTTCTTAAGTCCATTTGACTGGAAAATCTTTTCCCAACACTTTATTCTGAGGTAATGTCTGTCTTTGAAGTTAAGGTGTGTTTCTTGTATTCAGCAGAAGGGTGGATCCTGTTTTCGTATCCGTTCTATTAGCCTGTGTCATTTTATTGGTGAACTGAGTCCATTGATATTAAGAGATATTAAGGACCAGTGATTGTTAATTCCTGTTACATTTTGGTTTTGGTGGTGGTGGTTGTAAAGTGTGGTGTGCGTGTGTGTGTGTGTGTGTGTGTGTGTGTGTGTGTGTGTGTGTGTGTGTTTGTGTGTGTGTGTGTGTTTGTGTGTGTGTGTTTTCCTTTTTGGGTTTTGCTGGTGTGCGATTATCTCTTGCCTGTGTTTTCATGGGTGCAGCTATCTTTCTTGGGTTGGAGTTTTCCTTCTAGTACTTTCTGTAGGATTGGATTTGTGGAAAGGTATTGTTTAAATCTGGTTTTATCGTGAAATACCTTGTTTTCTTCATCTATGGTGTTTGAAAGTTTTCTGGGTATAGTAGTCTGGGCTGGCATCTGTGATATCTTAGTGTCTGCCACACATCTGTCCAGGCTTTCCTAGCCTTTAGAGTCTCCATTGAGAAGTCAGGTGTAATTCTGATAGGTCTGCCTTTATATGTTACTTGGCCTCTTTTCTTTGCAGCTCTTAATATTCTTTCTTTATTCTGTATGTTTAGTGTATGGCAAGGGGATTTTTTTTTTTTTGGTCCAGTCTATTTGGTGTTCTGTAAGCTTCTTGCACCTTTTGTTTTGTTTTGTTTTGTTTTGTTTTGTTTTGTTTTGTTTTGTTTTCGAGACAGGGTTTCTCTGTGTAGCTTTGCGCCTTTCCTGGAACTCACTTTGGAGACCAGACTGGCCTTGAACTCACAGAGATCCGCCTGCCTCTGCCTCCCGAGTGCTGGGATTAGAGGCGTGCGCCACCACCGCCCAGCACTTCTTGCACCTTTATAGGCATGTCCTTCTTTAGGTTGGGAAATTTTTCTCAATATCAATGGTCTCAATTTCCCAATAAAAAGACACAAACTAACAGAATGGATTCAAAAACAGGATCCATTCTTCTGCTGCATACATAAAACACATTTCAACATCAAGATAGACATTACCTCAGGGTAAAGGGTTGGGGAAATTATATACCAAACAAATTAACCTAAGAAACAAGCTAGTATAGCCATTTTAATATCTAACAAAATGGACTCCAAACAAAAACTAATCAAAAGAGATAGGGAAGGACACTTCACACTCATCAAAGGAAAAATCCACCAAGAGAACATTGCAATTTTTAACATCTATGCCCCAAACACAAGAGCACCAAAGTTTGTAAAAGAAGCACTAGTACAGCTCAAATCATACACTGTCCCTCACACACTGACAGTGGGCGTCTTTAGTGCCCTGTTCTCACCAATGGACAGGTCATCCAAACAAAAACAGAACAGGGAAATATTGGAGCCAACAGATGTTATAAACCAAAGGGACCGAACAGATATCTACAGAACTATTCACCCAAATGCAAAAGAATATCCCTTCTTCTCAGCACCTCAGGAAAGTTTCTCCAAAATTGACCACATATTTGGACACAAAGCAAGTCTCAACAGATATAAGAAAAAATCAGGTAACAGTCTTGCATCCTATCAAACCACTATGGACTAAAGTGGTCAATAACAGCAGAAACAACGGAAAGCTTACCAACTCATGAAACTGAACAACTTTCTACTGAATGAAAAACGGATCAAAGAAGGAATAAGAAAGAAATTAAAGAATTTTCTAGAACTCAATGAAAAGGAATCCACGGGATACCCAAACTTATGGGACACCTGAGGCCATGTTGGTATCTAAGGGCCATCTCACTGCCACTAAGGGCCATGGTGACATCTGGGCCTATCCAGGCCTGAGCTGAAGTTTAATACCATGTCTGGGTCCATGGTCTTACTATGGCCAGGATCTGTGTTGATGTCCATGGTGCCTGTTACCATTGAAAGTTCTGTGGATGCCCAGGGTCTGGGCCAACACCTGGAGTCATGCTGGTGTCCAAGGACCACCCTACAGCCAGGGCCATAGTGATCTGAGTGGCCTACACAGCCACCTGGGTCCATGGTGATAGCCAGGCCCAGGCTGCTGCTAAGGACTATCTCCGGGTCTGTGGTCCTACTGAAAATGAGGTCTGTGTTGATGTCTACGGTCCATGTTGCCACCAAAGGCCACACAGATGCCCAAGTTCTGGGCTGCCACCTGTGGCTATGTTGGGATCCAAGGGACGTGCTAATGCCGGGACCATGCCAATCTGAGTGGCCTGTACTACCACCTGAAGTCATAATGTTGTCCAGGCCCAAGCTGCTGCTACCAAGGGTCTGTGTCTATGGTTCCTGTTACCCCCAAAGGCTGTGCAGATGCTAAGTCTATGCTGATCTGAGAGGTCTGTGCTGCCACCTGGGGCCATGTCTGAGTCCATGGTCCTGATGCAATTGAGGTCTGTGTTGATGTCCATTGCCCGTGTTACCACAGGGGCCTATGTGAACCATTTGTTGAACCATGTGTTAATCCATGTGTTGAAGTACAAGGACAGTGCTGAGCTGTCCCTGCTGCTCGCTGTCCCTGGGAGAGTCGATGCTCCCCACCTCCCACCAGAGAGCTGACCCCACCCCTCAACAGCCCTGGGACCCTGGCTTGGGAGAGCCAGCTATGCCCTTCATAGGAGAGCTCACACACACACACACACACACACACACACACACACACACACACACTTACTTGGGAGAGCTGGCTCAGTCCCTTGCCTAAGGTGGGTAGTCCCAGTGGCCTAGACAGGAACTACCACTCAGGAACACACTCAGGGCTTTGAGTTGGCACACCCCAAGATCTACCCCATCTATGACTTGCTGGAGCATGTGAAGGGACTGGTCCTGCAGAACCATGATCAGGGAAACAGCAGGATGTCCAAGAGGAATTTTGGTGAGGGTCCCGTGTTGATGGTGTACCAGAAGCCAGAGGTCTTGAACCAGGCCAACAACATATTACACAACAAACATTTGCAAGTAAAATTGTTTGAACAAAAGGGTCTGCTGCATGGTGTGCCACAGCTCCCAGGGCCACCAAGACAAAGGAAGAGTTGACAGAGAGGCAGGAAAGAAGGAGGAGTGAAGTGTTTGTTTGTTTGCTAATGTTTTATTTTTTATTTTTATTTCATTTTTATTTCCTTTTAAATTTTCCTTTGGAGGGGATGCTACAATAGTGAAGGGCAGATACGGAGAGACTGGAAAATGATTGGGATTGGGGTGCATGATTTGAAATTCCCAAAGAATCAATAAAAATTATGTTTAAAAAAAATTGGAGAGATCTCATACTAGCAACTTAACATCACACCTCAAAGCTCTAGAACAAAAAAAAGTAAACACACCCAAAAGGAATAGATGGCAAGAAATAATCAAACTAAGGGCTAAAATCAATAAAATAGAAACAAAGAGAACAATCCAAAAATCAATTAAACAAACCATTGATTCTTTGAGAAAATCAACAAGATAGACAAACCCTTATCCAAGCTAATGAAAAGACTGAGAGAGAATATCCAAATTAACAAAATCAGAAATTAAAGGGGGATATAACAACAGACAATGAGGAAATCATTAGGTCATACTTTAAGAAACTATACTCCACAGAAAAATCTAAAAGAAATGGATAATTTTCCCACTAGGTACCATTTGCCAAAGTTAAATCAAGATCAGATAAACTATTTAAATAAACCTATAACCCCTAGAGAAATAGAGGCAGTCAAAAAAAGTCTCCCAACCAAAAAAAGCCCAGGGCCAGATGGTTTTAGTGCAGAATTCTACCAGCCTTTCAAAAACAGGACTAATACCAATACTCCTCAAATCATTCCACAAAATAAAAACAGAAGGAACATTGCCAAATTCATTTTATTAGGTTACAGATACTCTGATACCCAAACATAAAAACTCAACCAAAAAAAAGGAATTACAGAAAATTTTTCTTTATGAACATGGATGTAAAAATATGCAATAAAATACTTGCAAGCAGAATCCAAGAACACATCGAAAAGATCATCCACTATTATCAAGTAGGCTTCATCCCAGAGATGCAGGGATGGTTCACTATATGAAAATCAATAAATGTAATCCATTGTATAAACAAACTAAAAGAAGTAAACCACATGATCATCTCATTAGATGCAGAAAAGATCTTGACAAAATCCAACATCTGTGGTAATATTTTATTTGTGCTGAAATGTGGTGATATTTTATTTGTATGGTAGTAAATGAAGTTTGCCTAGAGGTCAAAGGACATAGATAGCCATCCATAAACAAAAGTCAAGTGGTGGTAGCACATGCCCTTAATCCAATCACATGTCAGGCAGAGTCTCTGTGTTCAAGGACACAGCCAAGCGTGGTGATATGAGCCTTTAATCCCAGTACCAACCATAGAGACCTGGAGGTCTGTATAGACAGGCAGTAATGAGGAAGTGAGGTGGCTGGGCTAAGAGTCAAGGAGAAGACAGAAGAGCAAGGCAATAAAGGTGCAGGTTAGACAGGAAGAAGCTGGTTCAGTTCTCTTGGGAAGCTACAGCGATGTGGTGAGCTAAAGTTAGCTGGTGGCTATCACTATTTCTCTGATCTCTATGGCTTTCACCCCTGTATTTGGCTCTGTGCTTCTTATTTAATAAGACTATTTAGAAATTCATCTACAAACACCCCTTTATATGTCTTATAGAGATTAGTGATACAAGGGACATACCTAAACATAATTAAGGCAATTTACAGAAAGCCTACAGCCAACAACAAATTAAGCAGAGAGAAACTCAGTACAATTCCACTAAAATCAGGAACAAGACAAGGTTGTCTACTCTCTCCATATCTATTCAATACACAGCCCATGAGCCTTCTATTTCTGTTCCCTTCTCAGGTTCTGGAGTATTAGGTGTGACCAGCAACGCCTGACTTTTTATGTAGATTCTGAAGGTCCAAATTCAGGTCCTCATGCCAGTGTAGCAAGCACTCTTACCCACTGAACCGCTTTCCCAATCCCCAAGCTAAAATTTTTTATGTCTCACCTAAAAATGTCATTTACACTTTCAAACATTGTCCTCATGACCCAGAAAAAGTGATGATATTGGTGTGTTACAGTTGAACAAACAAGACCATAGAGTGGAACACAGAGCAGAGTCACAGAGCAAAGGGGAGACTAATGTGAGATTCAAAGCCAGGGTATGTTTGTTTATTTGTTTGTTTTACCATATTGTTATATTTAAGAAGATTCTCTAGAGAATGTAGAGAGGATAGAAAATATATACATATATTAAGAAAGAGGATTTAGCCCAAGAATTGCCTAACACCATCATGGAGACTGGGGATTACCACGATACACCATCTGAAAGCCAGAGGACAGAAAAAGCTGATGGTGGAATTCCATCTGAACCCCAAAGCCTGAGAACCAGGGGTGGGGAGCTGCTGCTGGCCACTAGTCCAAGTCTCTGAGACCAAAGGCCAGACAGCCAGGAGCTCTGATGTCTGAGGAAATGGATGTCCTGACAACTCCAGAAGATAAGTCTGCCTTTTTCCCACCTTTACATCTTTTCAGGCTCCCAGTAGACTGGATTATATATGCTTACACTGGTGAGGATAAATCACACCTCAGTATACAGTCATCAAGGTTAATTTCTCTCAGATACACCCTCATAGACACATGCAGAAAGGGTTTTAATAACCATCTGGGGATTCCTTAACCCAATCAAGTAGAAATAAAGTCAATTATCAAAAGCATGCTGCCTTTTCTTTTCTCTTTTCCTATACCAAGGGCCTCAACATGACAGGCAAGCATTCCCCTACTAAACTATATTCTCAATGTTCTTTACAGTTTACTGTGAGACAGTGTCTCACTAAGTTGCCAAGGCTGGCCTTGAACTTGTGATTCTCCTGCCTTGGCCTTATGAGTAGCTAGGATTATAGGCCTGTGCCACCAGACCTAACCCTGCTGTTATCTTTCAAAACAGAAGTGAAGACAGAGCTAGAAGTTCTCAGTGTCTTACCTAAACCTACAAGTTAGGGACAATGCTATATTGTTACTTAAAAAGTCTGTTCCCCCTTCTAAGACAAACAATTGTATTATTCTCAAAAAAAAGGTCACTGCCTTCATAAGGCTATCATTTAAACTGGCTTTTTGGCTCAGCATGACAGTGAGTTGTTTGGCTCACCTTTGGATAATATCCTGCTATTAAATGGTAAAGGATGGGATGAGGTTTTCAAGTGGTGCCTGCGAAGGTGACTGTTTCATCTGTCAGGACCTAGATGATCCTGATTTCTCCTCCTTTTGCAGCTGAGACAACCTAATTTTCGGTGACCTTCCAAATTATGAAGTTGTTTGGCATTAATAACATTCCTGTCTCAGTACAGTCCCTGAGGTTGATTAAACAATGTCCCTCGTTGCATGCTTTCCCATCCAAAGCCATGTCACATTAAAGTTAGCCAGGATGGAGCTCTCCTACACCACGTCTAAGAAGAAGGTAAATGGGTGCAAGCGCCATGGAGAAATGCTTAGCAGTGCCTTCTAAAGACAAATGTGTTTGTGCCTCTCGCCCAGCATTTTTCTCAAGAAAAAAAACGATGAACGCTTTTTATAAGAACATTACTAGAACCACACTGTAGTAGCCAAACACTGAAATAACCAGTGTTCATCAACTGTAGACAATAATGGAAAGAGACACTACCACCATTTCCACCAATGTAGATAACTATCAAAAACACAACTGTCATGTCACTCACTTGGTGGACACATAGAGAAGCTTCAGGCTATATTTCCAGGGAAACATAAGTGATTGTTCATCTCCTCAGGGTGATGGCTTACCTTCATAGAGAAACCACTGCCTTCCAGACAGGGAGCGATCTCCCAAGCCAGTCTTGATAACTATTACTCTTTGAAGTCAAGTGACCTCAATTATATTAGCAACTGCAGGGCTTACTGTGTATGAGACCTTGGTATTGGGTTTCTCCTCTAAAAGAAAAGAATGTTGAGTGTGGTGGCACACTTCTGTGATCCCAGCACTTAAAAGATGGAGGCAAGATGATCAAGTTCAAGGCCATCTGCAGCTGCATAGTGAGCTTGAGGCCTGCCTTGGCTACATGAGGCCCTGTCTCAAAAGCTAAGTTAACTTTTAATTACCTAGTAATTAAAAAGAGAAAACTTGTTGCACAATGTAAATTAATAAAGGAGATTCTATCCCTGAAGCTCCCTGGTAATGCATTCAGCAAAGCCCCTGGGACTACCTATTAGGATGCAGCTCCAGGTAATGCTGCTGTTCCAGGGATGCTGTGGAGCCTTGAGAGGTGGGATCTTCTGGAGGAAGTGGATCTCTGCAGGGCAAGCCTTGAAGTTTATTGCCCAGTCTGGCCTCCTGGCTGGGAGATGTGAGGTCCCAGTTCCGAGTTCCTGCTAACACAGCCACAGCTGCTTCTGCTGCTTTGTCTTCCATGTGAAACTGCAAGCCAAAGATAAACCTTCCTCCTTTTAGGTGCTTCTGTATTTTGACACAATTAAAAAATAAATGCACATCACCAACAATGATTCATTTTCATACCTATTGTCTTCTCCATTCATACCTCTACTCATCCATCTTCCAGCTTGTAATTACTACTTCCTACTCATTAATCCATAAACTCTAAGAAGCAAACTTTGGGGAAACCTGCCCTGTTCCCATTTTTATTTCCATATAATTTGTACTAAATATTTTACAAGGTAATCAGGGCGACACGTGACCTTGGCCTCTTACACAAAGAATTGAAACTAAAGGATCACACATATTTGTAGAAATAACAAGCTAGATTTATTCAGAATGAAAGGATAATTCAGATTAAAAAAGGGATCTTTTATCAAGATTGAAAGCAGACCGTATGAATAAGAGTACTCAAGAGTCCCAGTTAATATTTGGGGTTTCCTTTTATAGAGCTCAAGAGGAGTCTGGTTGTCTGTTCACCATAATGGTCTGAATTAAATACAAATGCATATTATTTATCTCTAAATACTCCTTTTATCATATTGTCCCTTCAGCCCTCATGTAAAACCCAGAAGTTTACATCCTATGAACTTCCAGTGTCTGCTGAGACAATGTTAATTGGGAAGTGTGGGAAGAGCTGGTAAAATGCTGTCAGGTGGTAACATCTACCTGCTAGAATGACAGACATTTCAATAAGTCATCTACATTTTGGCAACTGTTGTCATACTTGACCAACTAACTCAAGAGTAAAGATACTATCCCTTTGATAGTTTACAAGAGCAAAGAACTATTAGGGTAAGGATCCCATAACAAATGCCAGAATTGAATGGCCATCTTGACTTAATTTTATAGACACTTTCCAAAATAGATATTTTATCTTTGCCACCAAAAAAAAAAAAAAAAAAAAAAAAAAAAAAAAAAAAAAAAAAAAAAAAAAAAAAAGCTTAGTATTGCTCGGATTTTACTAGTCCATGAACTCTGTAGAAGAAAGCTCTAGATTTATCTTATAATGGCAACTGGCCACTTTTTCCATAGACATAAAAAAAAATTCAATTTCTCTGGATACCTTTTCCTCAGCTACCAATGTGCTCCAGGGACTGGTAAACTCCTAAAGGAAGACCATTTAAAAAAAATAAACCATAATTCCAGAGAAAACAAAACCCAGCTAGTTAAACTATCACCAGTAAGAAGCATAAACAGGAACCATTTCAACTTCATGGAATCAAAAGCTCTATTTGAAAATACTTCAAAACAAGAGTTTACTGTTTCCCGGACATCTGCAGTTGAAAAAACACAAAAACAGTTCTGGAAAGTGCTGTGGTTTACTTCATACAGAGTGATTTCCAGGTGCAGAGGGGAATATCAGGGCAGAACAAACTGAGGTGAGTGGGAACCAGAAGCTTTTCAGAGTCCTGTTCATACGCACCTCTCCCTGGCTAGTTGGCCGTTCTTCACATGTGAGGTATTCAGCGCAGCCTGTTTGAGAACAGCCTCATCCTGGAGGCAGGTTTATGCAAATTTCCATCTAACAGACTCCATCGGTATCCATTTCTAGGTCAGAGATCTTTGGCTTAGGATAACTTACCATAGCCCCCGTGCCTGGTGTAGCAGGCAGATGAAGAAACTTTAAGACGGTGAGTGGCAGAGCCTTAGGGAAGAATTGCCAACCAGCTGTACTCGAGCCTCGGAATGTGGAGCAAGCAAGAAAAAGAAAATAGAGGTGAGCATTGCCAGCTTCTTGCAGCATGGAGCCAGAAGTGAGAGAGCAGTGCCAACCGTTTTCCACCCAACCAGTCCTGAGCTTGGCATCTGACATCACTGAGCCTCCGGTCACCTGCTTGCTTGACAGGGTGGCTCAAGAAATGCCACAGAGTCTAAGAAAAGTAGAGGGGACTGATGGTGGTCGACGGGCCCTTGCTTTCATTAAATTGACTGCTACCTTGACCAACACAGCAGACTTGAGAAAGTCACACAGAGTTACTATTTCTCAGCACAAGAAAATGACTTTGAACCTGGGCCGTGGTAACACGTGCCTTTAATCCCAGTACTCCTGAGGCAGCGCCAGGTGGATTTCTGTAAGTTCAAGACCAGCCTGGTCTACAGAGTGAGTTCCAGGACAGCCAGAGCTACACAAAGAAACTCTGTTTTAAAGAAGAAAAAAAGAACAAGAAGAGAGAGAGAGAGAGAGAGAGAGAGAGAGAGAGAGAGAGAGAGAAAGAGAAAGAGAAAGAGAAAGAGAAAGAGAAAGAGAAAGAGAAAGAGAGAGAGAAGGCAGGGAGGGAGGAAGGAAAGAGGGAAGGATTTTGGTATGACTAAAAGTTTGCGTCTTACCCTCCCTAAAATTCACATTTTGAAGCTCCAACTTCTAATGTGGTTGTATTTGTTGTAAGGAGAATAATTACATTTAAATGAGATTGGGGGTGATTAGATAAGACAGGCACCCTTACAAGAAAAGGAAGTTACTATTCTGTGTCTCCTCCCCGTCTCCTCATGCTCAGAAGTTTCCTTAGTCTACATGAGGCCAAAATGGACATTTACAAGCTAGGAAGAGTCCACCAGAAACCCATACCCTCTGGGTTCTTAGTCTTTGGCTTTCCAGCCCATGTGAGAAAATGAACAAGTAATGTTAACACCTGGCAGAGTGTGGTGTTTTGTTACACAGACCTGGGCAGGGTAATACAGCTCGCCAACTCCAGTCACAAAGAAGCTTCTCCTCAAAAGAAAATGTGTTTCTAGCAAGGTATTATGGCTAATCTTGGCTGTCAACTTGACATACCTAGGAAGAGGAAATCTCCATTGAAGAACTGTATCCATCACACTGGCCTATGAGCATACCTGTGGAGCATTTTCTTAATTGATAATTAATGTCAGAAGGTCCAGCCATTCAGGGCAGGTGAGCTCAGGGCTATATAAAAAAACAGTCAAGCAAGCCAGCAAACAGCATTCTTTCATGGTCTTTCATCAGTTCCTGCTTCCAGGTCCTGGCTTTGAGGTCCTGCCCTGGCTGGCCACAACGATTGCCTATAACGTGTAAGCTGAAATAAACCCTTTCCTCCTCAACTTGGTTTTAGTTTTATCACAACATCAGAAAAGCAAACTAGAACAAAAGACAAATGGATTCTGGCTGGCTAAACATTTTAAATGCCTACTTGTGTATGTTTCTCCAGAATTTTACATACATGAAAAGTATCATCTTCAATGAGTGTGATCACCTGCAGGAGACGTTAATGTAGCCTAGTAACATGTCCTCGTGGAAGGAAGGGAGAATCTCAAGGCTCATGAGGTCTCTTCTCTCCCTTAGTTTAGGTAGGCAGTATGGTGGTTTGAAAGAAAATGGCCCCCAAAGGGGATAGCACTATTAGGAGGAAGTGTGTCACTGTGGAGGTGAGCTTTGAGGTTTCATAAATACTCAAGCCATGCCCAGTGAGACAAACCACTTCCTGTTGCCTGTGAGTCAAGATGTAGAACTCTCAGCTCCTGCTCCAGCACCATGTCTGTCTGCACGCCACCATGGAGCACCATGATGATAATGGACTAAACCTATGAAAACGTAAGCCACCCCAACTGTTTTTCCTTTGGAAGAGTTGCCGTGGTCACAGGTGTCTCCACAGCAACAGAAACCCTAAGATAGACAGTAAAAGGTTGACTGACAGTTCAGTACTCCTCAGAAATGTCACCGCTCATAAGTCACCCAGGGGACTCTGATAGTCCAGTTCCCTGTGAGTCATCCATGCAGTGGGTGGGACTCATCAGTACTATAGCTGCTTTCAGGTTACCCAAAGACTTCCAAGGAACTACCTTAGAGTCACCCATGCTCCTCCTTCCAATGAACTCATTGGTTCACCAAGCCAAAGTGGGGCATAATCTTGGTCTGTCAGAGGCCTGTGAGGCAAAGTCACGTGACACCACTACACTGGCTAGTCTTCCAAACCCCCTCAACTCTTCATTCTGTAGACATGCACAGTGCTGGGTTTCTACGGCTACTGCTTCAGGAACAGGGATTTCAGAGAAGCACCTGCTCACACACAGAGCTACAGGGGCAGACGTTTCCTCTAGCTGCACACTCATCGAGTGCCTACATTTGCAGCTAGCTTCTAATGCCCAGACTATGTGGCTCTTGGAGCTACCTGATTCAACATTAAAGCTTAAAAGAAATGTTATTTACTAAAATATACTTCTGTTCACTCATCAGTCCCACCACATCTAAGTGTCTTCTGACTATCTTGTTCTGTTGTTGTTCTTACTAAATCTATTTATTCTTTGCCAATTTCATACAAACACACAATGAAATGTGATCGGATCCATTCCCACTTGTGCTCTGCAGTGCCCCATAGTTCTCTCCCAACATGCCCACCTCCCTAACTTCACGTCTTCTTTTTCTCTACTAACCCACTAAGTCCAGTTAGTGCTATGTATATGGGGCCTTGAGCTGGAGCATGGGTGACCGACCAGTGGCCACATCCCTAAAGAAGGATAACTCTCTCCCCCAAGTAGCTATAAACTGACAACAGCTCTTCAGTTAGGAGTGAGTTCCTCTCGCACCTCAGACAGCATTTTGTCTGAACTGGCCTTATACAGGTCGTATATAGGTAACCAAAGGTGATGTGAGTTCATGATTGCAATGGCCCTGTCATGTCCAGAGGACAGCACCTCACAGCACTCCTCCTCATACTCCAGCTCTTAGACTCTTTCCACCCCTCTTGCATGATGTTTATTGAATAACTGTTATGCATTACATTTTTCTCTGTCTAAAAAATAGATCATGAAATATAAAAGTCAACTGGAAGGCAGAGAGAAAGCAAAGTAGTAGCTTAGTTCCTATCATCTATGACCAAAGAAAACAAAACTATAATCTAATGAATTACAAAACTAGAGAGTGACTGTGTGAGCTAGGAACAGTTCAAAAATTGCTATAAAGAAATGCCTCAGTGCCAGAGCAGTAAGGGAGCTCTGGGTTACGACATGGATTCATGGTGTACCTGAGCATCTCATGACCAGAGGGCCCTAATTTTCCCAGTCTTGTAGGATTCCCTACATCCCAGAGGTATAGAATGATCTCTAGGGGATGTCCAGCTCAGAAGGGATGCATTTAAATGTCTTCTAATGAGTTCAGCAAGAGGGTGTAGAACTAGCCAGGGAAAGCATCTTGAAAGTAGAGACTTTTCAACCTGTTCCCTGATGCTCCACAAATTTCATTACATAAATTCAATAAAATCTCCTATGCCCACGTGAAGGCCAAATCCAATTATGGCAGTTCAGCTCAGGTCTTGCGTTATTTGACTCCCTGTGGCTTTTGCATAGCTGGATAACCTGACTTTCTTCAAACCAAACTTTCTTTCTCCTTGATGACTCAACCCTCTCCTGGCTTTGTTCTGGATCTCTGGCTTCTCTCCTGGCTACTCACACCTAACACTGACAATCCCTCAAGCCTCCCCTATCCCTGGGCCCTTCCTTGGCTTTGCTCTTATTTTTGTACATGCTGTGACACTTCATTCTAACGAAGGGTCCTCCCAAGTTCCAGATACAGCCACCTACGAGACAATATGCTCCCCATTGCTGCGGCTGCAAACATGTTCAAAACTGAGCTCACTGAAGGTAAGGGGTATAGCTCAATTGATAGTGATTGTCTAGCATGTAGGAAGCCCTGAGTTTGATTCTCTAGCACCGCATAAACCAGGCATGGTGGTACACATCTATAATCCCAATGCTCAAGGGGCAGAGGCAGGAGGAGCAGAAGTTCATAGTCATCCTCAACTACAGAGCAAGTCTGCAGCCAGCCTGAGATACATGAGACCCTCCAAAACAAAACATTAGCTTCCCACCCACGGCCCTGTCCTTCCCAAGTTTAGTAAGGGAAGCCATCGTCTATTAAGGCATCAAGGGGTTATCTAACTCTCTCCTTGAAATAACTGACCTTTGGGTCCTTTTGTTACAACTTTTGCAACTTATGACACCTCTTTTTCAGTTCTAAGCACCAGCCTTGCTTCTGATAACCTACCTCTCTCCCTGTCCCAGTAACTGTTATATTGTTCTAAAGATACAGGGCAACTCATATGAAAGAAAGCATTTAAATGGGTGCTGGCTTACAGTTTCAGAGGCTTAGTCCATTATCATCATGGCAAGGAGTATGGTAGCATGCAGGCAGGTTCTGGAGCAGTAGCTGAGAGCTACATCCTGATCCACAGGCAGAGAGAGACTGGGTCTGGCATGGAATTTTGAACCTCAAAGTCCACCCCCAGTGACACAATTCCTCCAAAAAGGGCACATTTACTAATCCTTCTAACCCTATCAAAGATTTCCACTCTGTTTTAGATAGGGTTACTATTGCTATTATGATACACCATGACCCAAAAGCAAGTTGAGGAGGAAAAGGTTTATTTGGCTTACACTTCTCTATCACTGTTCATCACTGAAGAAGTCAGGAGAAGAACTCAAACAGAGCAGGAACCAATGTAGAAACCATGGAGGGGTGCTGCTTACTGGCTTACTCTTCATAGCTTGCTCAGGCTGCTTTCTTATAGAACCCAGGCCCACCAACCCAGGGATGGCGCCACCCAAAGTAGGCTGGGCCCTCCCAATTAAGAAAATGCCCTACAGGCCTGCCTACAACCTGATCCCATGGAGGTATTTTCTCAGTTGAGGTTCCCTCTGCTCAGATGACTCCCACTTGTGTCAAGCTGCACAAAACTATCCAGCACAATTGACCCCTTGTCAACTTGGCACAGAAACACATCACTGTTAAACCACAACTTTTTCTTTCTCATTCATCTCCAAGATCTTTTAATTTATGTTAAAAATATAAATAACTTTAAAAATCCCACAGTCTTTACAAATTCAAACACATAAAAATTCAGTTTCTTTAAAACAGTCAGTCTTTTAAAATCTGAAGTCCTTTAAAATCCAAAGCCTCTCTACTGTGGGTTCCTATAAAAATCAAAAACAAATTAAACACTTTACTTCAAGATGGAAGAACCAGGGCACGGTCACAATCAAATTAAAGCAAAACCAAACTCCAAAAATGTAAATAACTCAGTGTCCAATGTCTGGGATTCACTCGTGGTCTTCTGGGCTCCTCGAGGGGCTGAGGTAACTCCTCTGACTCTGCCCTCTGCAGCACACACAGTTCTGCCAGGCTCCACTCCACTGCTGGTCTGGTGGTCACCCCTCAGAACTGGCACCTCCAAAATGTCTACTCCACTGCTGTTCTAGTGGTCACTCCTCAGAACTGGCACCTCCAAAATGCTGGAGTCTTCTGCTGCAACTGGGCTGCACTTTGGCCAGCAACCTCTCACAGGCTCCCTTCATGGCGCCAAGCCTCACCTTCTCTGCATGATCCCTTCAGTCCTGGGCCTTCAACTGCCACTGAGGCTGCACCTTCACCAATGGCCTCTCCTGGCTTCTCACAGTGCCAAGCCTCAGCTGCTCTCCATGACCCCTTCATGCCTTCAAAACCAGTACCACCTGGGTGACTCTTACATTAACTACCAAGTTTGGCCACCTCTGGAACACAGCTTCTGTGGGCTGATTCTCGGGAACCACTAAGATTTCAACTCTACAATGCTGCTCTCTTCTTTTGGTTTGGTTTTGGTTTTTTGTTTGCTTGCTTGTTTTTACATGCCAACCACAGTTTCCCTTCCTCCTCCTCTTCCTCCTCCATTTCTCTTCAGAAAAGGGCAGGCCTCTCATGGATAGCAACCAGCCATGGTACATCAAGTTGCAGTAAGACTAGGCACCTCCTCTCCTATTAAGGCTTGATGAGGCAACCTGGTAGGAGGAAAGTGTCCCCAAAACAGGCAACAGAGTCAGAGACAGCCCCTACTCCCACTGTTAGAGGACCAAACTAAACAGCTGTTATATATATATATATATATATATATATATATATATATATATATATATATGCCTAGGTCAGTCCCATGCAGGTCCCTGGTTGTCGGTTCAGTCTCTGTGAGCCCCTATGAGACCAGGTTGGTTGATTCTGTGGGTTTTCTTGTGGTGTCCTTGACCCCCTGGCTCTTACAATCCTTCCTCCCCATCTTCCACAGGATTTCCCTGAGCACTGCATAATGTTTGGCTGTGGGTCTCTGCATCTGTTTCCATCAGTTGCTGTGTGAAGCCTCTGCGGTGGCAACTGGGCTAGACACAGATCTATGAGTATCATTTGGAAACATTTCATTGGGGTTTTTGTTTTGTCTTGCCATTCGTGTTTTGTTCTATCCTAGGTCTCTGGGTCATCCTGCCTCTGGGTCCTGGCCCCCCAGGCAGTGTCAGGGTGGGCTTCCTCTCATGGCATGGGTCTCCAGCCGGACCAGTCATTGGTTGGCCACTCCCACAGTTTCTGCCCCACCTGTGCCCCAGCACATCTTATAGGCAGGACAAATTGTAGGCCGTAGGTTATGTGGCTGAGTTGGTGTCCCAATCCCTTCACTGGAAGTCTTGCCGGGCTACAGGCAATGGCTGGTTCAGGCTCCATATCCCCTATTGCTCGAAGTCTTAGGTAGGGTCACCTTCATAGATTCCTGGGCATTTCCATTGCACTATGTTTCTAGCTCACTCCAGAGATGCCCCTGGTTCTAGATGTCTCTCCCATTGCTCTCTCCCTCTTTCCTCCCAACTTGATCCCTCCTGTTCCCATGCTCACCTCCCTCTTCTAGACCACTCCCTCTCTCTCTACCTGTGATGTCTATTCTATTTCCCCTTCATAGTGAGATTCATGTGTCTCCCCTTGAGCCCTCCTTGTTACTTAGCTTCTTTGGGTCTGTGGATTATAGCATGGTTATAATTTACTTTGTGGTTAATATCCACTTATAAGTGAGTACATATCATGTTTGTCTTTCTGGGTCTGGAATGCCTTACTCAGGATCACTAATTTTTCAGCTCCAGCCAACCAGGATTGAGTGTCCCAGTATCCCAGCAAAGCAAAGGTTTCATTTTAGTACTTCTGTTCTTGTTAATCACCACCGATCCTTCAGCTCCAGCTAACCAGGACCACAGAATCTTAATTCAAAATAACAAATGACCCCAATAAAGTCTTTAAACTTCCCTCTGAGAGTTCACAAACCAGACCTCCATCTTCTACATTGTACTCAACATTCTTCCCTTCCAAGCTCCTACAGAACAGTTCACCACACATTGAATACTCAATGGCTTTTCTTGCATAAAGTTCCAAAGTCGTTGAACAGCATGGGGCGGTCTGTCACATAAATACCCAACTTATGCTACCAACTTGTACTAGTTAGGGTTACTATTACTGTAATAAAACACCATGACCAAAAAGCACGTTGGGGAAGAAAAGGTTTATTTGGCTTACACATCCACATTGCTATCCATCACCAAAGGAAGTGAGGACAGGAACTCAAACAGGGCAGGATCCTGGAGGAAGGAGGTGATGCAGAGGCCATGGAGGGGTGCTGCTTACTGGATTGCTCCTCATGGCTTGCTCAGCCTGCTTTCTTATAATGGTCCCACCCCACAATAGACTGGGCCTCCCCATCAATCACCAATTAAGAAAATGCTCTACAGGTCTGCCTACAACCTGATCCCATGGAGGCATTCTCTCAATTGAGGTTTGCTCTTCTTAAAGGACTCCAGCCTGTATCAAGTTGACAATACTTTCCAGTATACATTCCTGTTGGTTTTGGTATTTTACTCTTTTGAGGGGCCCACCACTCAGCTCCCAAAGAAATCACACATAAAGACTTATTCTTAATTATGATTGCCCAGCCTTAGCTTGGCTTTTTTCTAGCTAGCTTTTTAAAAATTATCCCATCACCCTTCTGCCTCTGGGAATTTAATGTTCTCTTACTTCTGTAAATCTTACTCTTAGTCTTACTTCATTGCTGGCTGGGTGGCTGGCCCTTAGCATCCTTCTCTCTCTCTGGCTACTACTCTTTTTTCTTCCAGATTTCTCCTTCTATATATTCTCTCTGCCTGCCAGCTTTGCCTATTTCTCTCTCCTCCCTCACTATTGGCCATTCAGCTCTTTATTAGACCAGCAGGTGTTTTAGACAGGCACAGTAATACAGCATCACAGAGTTAAACAAGTACAATATTTGTAACACACCTTAAATATTCTACAACACATTCCCTTGTGACTAAGCATTCAAATATATGAGCTTATGGGGGCCATTCTTATTTAAACCACCACAGCCCCTACTCATTCCAAAACATACCTGTATATTTCCGATATGGCCCTTAGTCATGAACCCTTCAACACTGGCTCAGTGTTCTTCATATGTTATCAAATACAGAAAATCCAAATTACACTACATGGTAAATTCCATGCAAATAGATGGTGGGTAGATTGCTAGGCCAGGGAAGCTGCTCCTTTCAGAGTTTGCTTCACATTGACTTGAATTGTAACCACCTGGCTGTGCCTATTTCATCTTTAAATGTCTGAATATATGGTGGGGAGAAGCTAAGCCCATGAAAAATGGATAAAAGAAAGGTGCTCCTCAGCCTACAATTGGGATATATCTTGATCAACATTATAAGCTGAAAAATTCTAAGTTTAAGATGCATCTGATGCCCTTATAAACTCATTGTAAAGTCAAGTACCATGCTAAATTAGAGAGGCAGGACAAAGAATATATTTATGTAATCTCAAACAATCTTTCTATAAAGACTTTATGGACCAAGAGGAAAGTGGCAATTTTATATCCAAAAAGACTATCAGAATTCACTTTAACTGCATAAGCAAATTTTACACAATCAATATTCAGTTAAAACACTAATTGATATTAGGTACCTCCCAACATAATGAACTTATAAGGCCATAGCATCATATCTATGATATCCTTACCCAAAATGCACTTTAATAAATTATCAGAAAATACCAGACAAATCAAAACTGAAAAACAATCTACAAAACAATTGGCCAATCATCATCAATAATATCAGGATCAGGATCAAGATCACGGAAGATAAAGACCAAGGTCCTGACCCAGATTGAGAAAAGTAAGGAAACACAACTATCATGGTGTGTTCCCCTCATAGGTTCAGATGCTGGAAGCTTGGGCACCAATGTGGGGACAGAGAAGTGGGGAACCCTGCAAATATGTGACCTACCACTCAACAGCAGGGAAATCATGTTTGGTACTAGAAACCTAGCCAACTACCTGGGGCTGGGGAGGTCATGGATCTTAGAAAAGAACCCAGTACTGCCGCTTACTAGACCAGCATTATTCCTAACTACATTCTAAATCTTCTCCTTATACCACAGATAAGTGTGACTCTCATCCAGCATCAATGAATCTTCTCTTCACAGCAGACAGAGACCATTACAGAAAACACAACTGGTCATAGTACAGAGAGCAATGGAGCATGTGGAGCCCAACCCTAACAGATACATCTACCACACAACTCCTGTACCTAAGGCTCAGGGAACAGCTAGGAAGAGGTGAGTAGATTAACTGTAAGAGCCAATAGACTGGAAAGTCTGCTGTGAGATTGCCTTTTTAAAAAAAAAAAAAAAAAAAAAAAAAAAAAAGATAAGGAAGGTGTGCCCATGGTACCTCAACAATGTGCTGGTTTGAACGAGATATTATCAAAAGACATGCTAAGAGAGAAAGGGGAAATATCAGAGACCCCAACTCCAGACAAAGAACTACAGGCAACTAATGACTGCTAGTAAAGGGAGAAGTAGCTTCTTCCAGGGATAAGCCCCCTAATTAGTTATCCAATACAAAGTGATCAGCCCTGAAATCATATACACCCAAGCCACACTAAACAGACTCATCAGGTTGTATTTATATGTTTATGAATATACAGATGTATGTGTAATAATAATAAATAAAAAGAGTCCATCAATTTAAGAGGAAGTGAAAGGAAGTTATCATGGTAAGGGTTGGAGGAAGGAAAGGTGTCAGAGGCTAACTCTGACCTGTCAAAGGGTTCTTGGAGGGTGGAGAGAGGAATGAGGAAGTATTGGATAGAAATATAGACAGAGATTATGAGAAATACAGAGACACAGGATAGCTTCAGAAAGGCCCTGGGTCAATACCCAGTCCCCCTGAGTTTAATCATGATGGGCTTTTTATACATCAGCAAGGGGAGAAGCAAAAGATCCCCCCACCCAAGGCCAAGGTAAAAAGTACCAACAAGTGTAGACCCTTCAAAACACCTGGTAACCACACCCTTGGCCAAATCATTCTATTATGCAGCCCTGTTAGGCAAAGCAAGCTCAGACTTTCTGACCTCAAGTAAGGCCTTACTACAAAGTCCCTGTGGGCCCCCACAGATTTCCCCCTTCTTTATCACATAAATAGTCCCTCAGACCCCTCAGATGACTATGCCTGTATTAGGTTGCCTTCTTCAACCATCCAGTCTTACCAGTCTTTGGAACACACTTTCCACCAAGTGTGCCCTGTCTTAGGTTGACAGCAGGCAAAAAGGATTCATCCATCTTTAGCTACCAGCCTCTGGCAAAGGAAGGTACAGAGCCTAACTCCATGCAACTCTGAAGCAGCTTTTCCACTAAGAACTTGCAAATAGCTGAAATAGTCATAGCAATACACCTGCTTCTTATGGCTGCTATACCTCCTAGTAAAGGAATAGAGGATGATCAAGATAGAATGGCCCTTTTAATGGATCCAGGATGTCTATAGCAGTTTTACCTGCCTCAAACCTTTTTTAAAATCAATAAACTAATGCAACTGCATCAAATAAATCAAAAAACTCCTGGTGCAACCACATCAAATCTAAGGACTCCTTAGCACCACCATCCCTTGGTTTATTAGCATTACCAGGTTAATATCATAATTCTAATATGAATATTACTATACACAATTACAATTCTCACAAACTTACATCAAAAGCCAACTCTTTTTTGTTGTTGTTGTTGTTGTTGTTGTTTTTGAGACAGAGTTTCTCAGTGTAGCTTTGGAGCCTTGCCTGGAACTCACTCTATAGCAAAGGCTGGCCTCATACTCACAGAAATATGCCTGCCTCTGCCTCTCAAGTATTGGGATTAAAGGTGTGTGCCACCACCTCCCAGCTAAAAAGCAAACTCTTAATAGAACTATTTATACTTCATAAACTTTAGCAAACATCCAAAAGTAATTTCTTAATAGAACTATTTACACTTCTTGCTAACAAAACATAGGGCACATTAATACAGACTAACATTATCCATACAAAGAATAAGGAAATGTTTCTGCATTTGAGCTGCTCCAGTCTAGCAGCAAAAACTTTATCCCAACTCCTACTCATTCCATTCCTGTACAAAACAGTTCCACAAAACAGTTCCATTCCTACACAAAACAGTTTGTGAGTCACCATAGTTAATAAAAGTATATATGCATTGTGGTGGTAATCTAATTGTACTGAAATATTATTTTGATTGTATGTTAATAAATAAAGTTGTCTGGGGGTCAGAGCTATTAGAGCCATAGCAAGAGTGTGGCGGTGGTGGCACACGCCTTTAATCCCATAAGATCTCTGTGTGTTCAGGGTCAGAGCTATTAGAGCCATAGCAAGAGTGTGGCGGTGGTGGCACACGCCTTTAATCCCATAAGATCTCTGTGTGTTCAGGGATACAGTCAGCATTGGAGACATATACCTTTAAGACCTAGGGGGCTGTACATTCAGACAGTGACGAGGCAGTCATGTGTTTGGGTTTACAACCAATGAGAAGGCAGAACAACATACTTTAAAAAAACGAACCGACAGGAAGTAGGTCTCTTTTCGCGAAGCTGGGACAGCAGAAGGAAGGGTGAGATTTAGCTCTGAGCTCTGACCTCTTGGCTTTCTCTTTTACATTGTTTCTGTGTTTCTTATTTAATAAGACGGTTGGTTACATCAACAATGCATACACAAAACAAGACAGAGATGATGAGAAAGACAGAGACACAGGATAGCTTCGGGAGGGCCCTGGTCAATACCTAATCTCCCTCCCCGCCCCCAGTTTAATTCCAATGGGCTTTTTATACATCACCAAGGGGAGGAGCAAAAGACCTCCCCCTTTCAAGGTCGAGGTATAAAGCACCAACAAGTGTAGGCCTTCAAAACACCTGGTAACCACACCCTTGGCCAAATCATTCCATTATGCAGCCCTACTGGGCAAATCAAGCTCGGACTTTCTGACCTTGAGTAAGGCCTAACTAGGGAGCCTCTGTGGGCCCCCACAGAAAGGGAAGGAGAAAAGCAATTTAATTATAGTTTAATTTTATGTAATTATACTTAATTTTTAACATTTAATGAATGATATTTTAAAGTGCGGTCTAAGGTATTGAGGCACCACCCTCACAAAGAGATTGATGCTGGTCTGAAAGAGTGGATTGGTCCTGTGACAGTGAGTTGGGCTTTTTTCATTTACATACTTTATTTGGAAATGTTTATAACAGTACAGTGAAACTAAACTCCAGAGACAATGGCTGTCATTAGTTTGGGCATCATCAGTTTATTATAAAAGGGAGGCATGGAAATTATTTACATGATGAATAGTTCAGACCGTCAGTGGAATGGGCAGCTTCATGTGACACCATTTCAACAGTGATTTCATTCCACATACTTTCCAAGAATGTCACCATCTCTAAATAAGAAGTAATCCTTGTCGTCTAGAACTACTTTGGTGCCTCCGTATTCTGGGAGAACTTTGTCTCCGACTTTCACACTGACTGGCTGAATTGCTCCACCCTTGCCTTTGGCGCCTGATCCCACAGCCACCACTGTGGCTTGCAATACTTTTCCTTGAGACTTTTCCGGAAACATGATGCCACCTTTGGTCACGGTTTCGGCGGCACTCCTTTCAACCAGTACTCTGTCAAAGAGCGGGAGAAACTTTCTGAAAGCCTGTCCAGCCATGACTCGTGCCGCCAAAGCTCGGACCCTGCACCCGCAGCCGCCGCTGCAAAGAGAGGAGTCCTGCGGGCCTGGCTAGGGGACACGTGGAAGAAAAAAGAAAAGCGACAGTGAGTTTTAATAAAGAATAAGCTCTGCCTCTTCCTCAGTCTCCTGCTTCCTTTTCCACACTGTAATATCTTTCTGGATTTCCTATGCATGCATACCCCCATCACCATGGTGTGTCCAGAAGGCCCTCACCTTGGACTAACAGATGGGATACTAGACTTTCCACTTCCACTAACTAAATCTCTTTGACTTTAAAGTATCTGATGTCAGAAACCCTGTTCCAGCAACACAACATAGGTAAGCCATCATTTGAAATGTGTAGTCCTAAGACAGAAGCTAGACATGAAAAGGACATTAGTACGATAGCTTGTGAAATCTGGACAAATGTACAAACTAAATAATGATAGTATGGTTTATTTCCTGTCAGGAAATAGCAGAGATAGAACTGGAAATGGTTCTGCCATCCCTCAAGAGTTCCTTCCACTAGGCAACACCACCTCAGAGATCTAGAGCAACCATACCAGAGGCCCACGGCCCACAAAGTCTAAGGACAAAAGCACTGATGAGAGGAAAAGCATAAAAGATTCTCAATATCAGCAAATTACTGTTCTACAATGTTCACAAAAGTCACTCTGCCCAAAGTTCAAAACTGTCATGTTGAAGAATGTAACACATCATTTCCCTTCCCTAAGTCTTTAGTAATGACTGTAATGGTTAATATTTGATGAGCAATTATCATTGCCAATTACTGTTTCCAGTTCTCTTAGCTCACTCAGTTGTTGAGACAACCCTATATTACAGAGACATTATTACTCTAGCTTTGCAGTTGAAGAAACAGTTTAAGCTTTTGTCCACAAATCACACAGTTAAGGGATGACATGACAACCCTGTCAGATAAAATTAGTCCAAGATCTCTTTCCTATCATTTTTGCCTCTCCTATAAATAGTCTACACCTCCTTTCCAACATCCCCCTCCATCATCTTCCTTTCAGACCTTCAGGAAATCTCATTTCAAATAGTTGAATGTCAAACAGGATTGTGTCAGTCCCACCATAAAGTGTTCATTCCACTCAAAGAACCACACTTGAAGGTATTGAGAACAGGACAAGATAAAAAGAAAAGATCTAGTCGGTGCCTTTATTTTTTTTTTTTTTTTTTTTTTTTTTTTTTGGTTTTTCGAGACAGGGTTTCTCTGTGTAGCTTTGCGCCTTTCCTGGGACTCACTTGGTAGCCCAGGCTGGCCTCGAACTCACAGAGATCCGCCTGGCTCTGCCTCCCGAGTGCTGGGATTAAAGGCGTGCGCCACCACCGCCCGGCATGGTGCCTTTATTTTTTAATGATTTTTAATAATTTAATTTTATTTTATGTGCATTGATGTGAAGGTGTCAGAGCCTCTGGAATTGGAGTTACAGACAGTTCTGAGCTGCTATGTGGTTGCTGGGAATTGAACCCAGGTCCTCTGGGAGAACAGTCAGTGCTCTTAACCACTGAGCCCTTTCTCCAGCCTCTAATCAGTGCCTTTAATATGCTTACCATCTCTTCAAAGATCTCCTTTACGTAAAGAAGAGACTTTCTTTTCAGTTCACAGGGATGTGATGGAGTATGGATCCTACTCCTACCCTATCAGGGCTGAAGGATATTGGGGGTATGTCAAGTGAACATCATATGAGTTGCTTGCTCAAAATTGCTTGGCCCCTATGGTTTAAATATGAAATGTCTCCCACCTGCTCATGTGTTTGAACACTTGGCATTCAGTTGGTGGAGATGTTTGGAGAGGCAGAAGATCTTTGAAAAGCAAGCAGCTGGCAGAGGTAGGTCACAGGGGTGAGCCTTTGAGGATGATAGTCTAGCCCACATCTAATGCAAGCTCTCTCAGCTCCCTACCTGTAACCACAACATAACCACTCGGTCACAACTCTGCTGCCATGGGCAGGAGCCAGTCTGTCACCTTGACTTCCTCCTTCTCCACTTGTTGCTTCTCTTGGCTGTTCTAGCACAAGAAAGGTAACTGAAATAGAACCATCCTAAGAGATTCCTCAGATGAGAAATGTTAGTTGGCAAATCATTCAACTGTGCCTCTCCAATGATAACATTTTCTTCTTATACAGAGAAAGCCTTTGATTTAACACTAGTAATAATGGGAATGTGAACTGACATGCCACCCTTTGTGTTAACTTCTATTGCTGTGAAATAAAAATAAAACACCTAAACGAGGGACAGGCATGGTGGCACACACCTTTAATCCCAGCACTTAGGGAGCAAAAGGAGGGAGATCTGAGTCCAACCTGGTCTGCACAGTGAGTTCCAGACCAGCCAAAGCTACACAGTGAGACCTATCTCAAAATACAAACAAATAAACAAAAGAAAAACACCATAAAAGAATAAATATTTACTATGTTCACTCAAAATTTCTGAAGTCCAGTCTACAGTTGCTTGGCTCTGTTGTTTCTGGGTTTGTGAAGATGGAATCTGTGGCAGAGAGTACAGTCAAAGACAGCAATTCACCTCGTGGAACTGGGAAGTGGAGAGAGAGATCAAGAGAAAAAAAGAGACTAAGAAAAAGATACATCCCCCATTGTTAAGTCGGGGCTCTCATGATCCAGGCATTCCCAAAAACCCACCCCTTAACATTGCTGAATTAGAAACCACGTCCTCAGTACCTGAGCCTTTGTGGATATGACAGATCTAAACCACAATACTAAATAACCCTGTTTTGCGGTAAGCCCCAGAGACCACCATACAGTCACTCTTAATACTGAAAAAGAAGTCTTTATTGCTGGCCAGTGGCTACAAGGGGAACCTTCTTAAATCATGCAGTTCTGAGCTTCAGAGCCCTTTGTCTTTTGTGCACAAAAAACACATCATGGTTGTCACACTTCAGTTAGCAAGAAGCAGAACTCCAAAAGCCAAAAGGCAAGGTTTGTCCATTTAGGGACCTTCCTGGAACTATGGACTACATCGTTAATGAATTAGGTCTTAGTTCCTGTTTCAGCAGGTGTTGGGGCTTGCATGCTGGGTTTTAAGTTCAGAAGAGCATCCGTTTTGCAAAGGTCTGGGGGCCTGTTAGAACAAAACCCCTGAAGCTGCACAACTTTACAAAGAAAAGGTTTTATTTAGCTCACATCTTAGAAGCTAAAACTCCAAATCAGGTGACCTCGTTGGTTCAGCCACTGATGGATGCCCAGTGGTAAATGGCACTGTCTTATAAAGTTTCTATTGCTGCAATGAGACACCATGACCAAAAAGCAAGTTGGGGAGGAAAGGGTTTATTTGGCTTACACTTCAGCATTGCTGTTCATCACTGAAGGAAGTCAGAACAGGAACTCAAACAGGGTAGGATCCCAGAGGCATGAGCTGATGCAGAGGCCATGGAAGGTGCTGCTTACTGACTTGCTTCCCCTAGCTTTCTCAGCCTGCTTTTTTACAGAACCCAGGACCACCAACCCAGGGCTGGCACCACCCACCATGGGCTGAGCCCTTCCTCACTGATCACTAGATGAGAAAATGCCTTACAGCTGGATCTCATGGAGGCATTTCCTCAAGTGAGGCTCCTTCCTCTCTGATGACTCAAGCTTATATCAAGTTGACACACAAAACCAGCCAGTACAGGCACCATGCAAGAGCATGTGTTGGATCAAAAGATCTCATCATGGGGTTAAGAGACAAAAGCAGCGGGAGTGGGGCTTAGTCATTTATAACAGCCATCTATAACAGCTCATCCCTACAAGAATTAATTCAGGTCCCTTTCTAAAACATGACCCCTAAGACTTGTGTGCCTCCTGCTAGGCTCCACCTCTTAAAAAAACCTCATATCCTATTGCATCCCACATCACCTCACTGAGGACCAGTCCTCCAACACATGAGCCCTCGGAAAACAAACCACATTCACACCACAGCTCTGTGCACCATCTCTTTCACCTCAGAGACTCTCATATTCAGGAATTGGCTAAAAAGGGTACTACTCAGAGCATGAATCCAAAGAATCATGGGAATGTCCTCTATCCTTTATCTCTCTAGTTCTTACTTTTTCTCTCATTCCTTGCTGCATCACCTAGACCAACTATTCATGTTCTAAATCATTTTCCTCTGGAAAGAATCCAATTTCATAATCCATCTTGAAGCTGGTAGGTAAGTGACTTCAACATAACCCTATATGAATAGTAATAACTGGCCATTGTTATAGTGTCACAGATGTGGACACAGCTCTCCAGCTGGTGTCTATGTCTTTTCATGGACTCGTTCATAGACCCTAGTGGTAACTCAGAGGTTCCACAGAAAAAAATTTAAC
Organism: Peromyscus leucopus; assembly: GCF_004664715.2. NCBI lineage: Eukaryota > Metazoa > Chordata > Mammalia > Rodentia > Cricetidae > Peromyscus > Peromyscus leucopus. Next base: position 19,933,999 of record NC_051064.1, on the reverse strand, counting down.
CAAAAAAAATAAGAATAAAAATTATCTTTCATTCACCTTTAACAAAGTTCCTCTTTAATTTCTGGTTTTAAAAGAAAAAAAACTGTTGCTTAATAAAGAATGGAAACACAGCTTATATTTCAGAGTTCTAGATAAGCAAGGCATGACTCAAAAAGGGCAAAGAACTGGATAAAGAAAGCCTGAGGGTCTTCACTGTGAGACCGTGACATAAGTAAAACTGGCCTGATCTGAGGAGGGACCACAGATCACAGACTTTCATCTTCCTTTCTGTTTTGGGGTCTCTGTCAGTGCATCCTCTCTGTGCAAGCACCACAAAGCATCCTAACACTGAAGTGCCCTCACAGCACTGGCTTCCTGGTCAAGGATGCCTAACAAACTGTCATCCACTGATGGAAGACTGAAAATAGGCCAGATGCCTACCTACAGACTGTTAGTTAAACGGCATGCTGCTCATGGCTGGCCGCTGCCCGCAGTGGCCATGCCGACGGAGGAGAGTGCTGGAGGAGAGTCACGAGCCATGGTTACACTTTTAGAGCTTTATTGGGAGAGAAGGGGGGAGAGAGAGAGGGGGGAAGAAGAGAAAAAGACTGCATGGAAGGAAGGAGCGAAAAGGAAAGAGAGGGAAGAGGAAGGACGCACAGAAGGCCCACCCGCTTTTTAGGCTGGGACGCGGTCGAAGGCTGATGTAATTAAGGACAGAATCCTTACACAGACCAAGCAATATTGTCAGACAATTAAAACACACAGAAGGAACATTTTAAAACTAAAACAACACTATTTCCAAATGATGGTCAAATAAAAACGTAAAATCAGGATTATGATTCAATCTATGTGTGAATATATACAGAAATATCTCTAGAAAGGTGAGGGACAGGAGCCCAGTGCCTGGGAGGAGCAGCACAGTTCTTATCATAAGCCTATCTGAACCTCTTCTTGTGCGTCACACGAGCATATTCTCAAGTTAAGGATGGCTCAGTGAATAAAGGTACTTGCTACAGTGACCTAAGCTCAATCCCTGGGACCCACATGATAGAAGAAGAAAACTAGCTTCCAAAAGTTGTCTGCTGATTTACACACACACACACACACACACACACACACACACACACGGGGGGGGGGGGGGATTTAATTTTATTTTAACAATGATGGCATGGGAGGGGTTCAGTAAAGATAATACTATTTTGTTTTAACTATGATAGCCTCAGCTTCAAAATCTGCCTTGGGTTTTTGCTTTTCTAGCTACAGCTCTTTAAAAGTCTATCATCGTTTTCCCTTTATTTTCTGCGGGCACCTCAATTTCCTTTTCTTGACAAAAAGAACTGCTTGTCCCTTCATTCTGATTTTATGATAAACTTGCTGCTGGTTTTAAGTTCACTTGTCTAACATTCAATAAAACACCCCGGTCAGCAGGGAAGATAGCTGTTTCCTGATGCTTCGAAACACTCAGATCCCCACGTCCCTCGTCCCTCGCTCCCTCCACATCCTTCAGAGTAAGGCTGCCAGATCCTTCCTTCCGTGCCTACCCAGATGTATCCGAGTCGCACACAGGGTCCAGGACCTCACAGCTTTGTAACACACAGTGAGACTGCAGCCACAATCCAAGCTCAAAATTCCTTCTTTAGCTAATCATATCCCCAAAATGACAGCCCTTAATTTATAATCTCTCAGCAAGCACCATTGTGTCTAAAATAGATATATTTTAGCCAATACTTCGTGTTCCAAAGATTTTTGTTTTAAGTATGGGTAAATCAAGACACTGCTGGGAATCTCGCCCTGCAGTGCCCCCTACTGGTTATTTTAAGAAGAAACCATGAAGAACCGGCAAGATCTTTCTCAACGGTGCTGAGGGCATACTTCATATGGTAAAGCTGTTTTGTTTTGTGTACACATGCATGTCTTTCAAATTGGGCATCATTTTTTGTATCTGTGCCATCCTGGTTATTAGCATACAGAGAACATCCTCAAGTTAAGTAGATGGAAACCCAGTGTCAACACAAGTGAGTACTTCAAACGACAAGGAGCCATAGAAGAGGATCCCTCTACAGAGAAGCAGCATGCTTCAAATCTTCTTAAGAGCTGCCAGGTCCTGACCGCAGCCCAATCTCAGCAGGAATAATGGGAGAGGTATTCATCTGTCCCCACTCAAAACAAAAACAAACTCTATGCTGAAATTCTCATCTTGGTTCTTCATTCCCCTTATGAATTTTCTGCTTTTCAACATGCAAGCAACTGTGGGAGGTACCTTCACTGATTTGGAGGCTTAATATGATTTCCTTCGACCTAGTCAGAAATACCTTAGCTTGGGTCAGTGGGGACCAAGAATTAAGGTTTCTGCTAAGGAATCTGGACACATACAAGGATGCCCAGAGACCACAGGGTTCCAGGCATCTGGAATCTATCCCTCTGCCATGTCCTATCTTCATGAATCTAACCTGGCTGCAGTGAACCAGGATGTTCAGAATTCTTCCTACCACAATGCCCAGGTCAGAGCCTAAAGCTGAGATGACAATGTTAAGGCTATCCCTGCAGGATTTGCCAGGGCACAACCAAATTGGTGTTTGATGGGAGCCTGTTACACAACTCCTGACATTGCAAGACAAAGGAGGAAGCCAGGACACAGGGTTTCGTTTAAAGCTGTGGGAGTCCCAAGAGTCCTTTCACCAAAGACAGTGGAAATTGATGCTCCTGTGTCTAGGACAGCTGGGGGTCCTTCTGTAGGACATGGGGGGAATCTGTTGCTCCCTGGACACTGCAGGTGATCCACCAAGTATCAAAGATGAGATGCTGGCCAGGAAAGCCTGGTAGCAAAGAAGTGAGAAGACACGGAGAACAGCCTCTCTATTCAGAGTTTGGTGAAGCAAAAACTTCCATACATCTCTGGCTGGGAAACTACAAACCCTGAGGAAGAGAAAAGGTTGCAGTTGTCTGAAACAGATGCAATGGAGGGACCAGCTGTCCCCAGCACAAGGACTGATTTCCAAGAGCAATAAACAAAGGAAAAAGGTAAAGATGAAGTTCCAGGGATCACTGCCCAGATCAGAGGAAAGTGCTAGAATAAGAGTCCCTAAAAACTCATGTGACTCTTTCGTTCCCTGCTGAGAATAAGCACCAGGACCACAGCATCCTACTCACCCAGTCTTCCCCACCAAAAGAAAAAAGAGGCCAATCTATCCCCACCAAAAGAAAAAAGAAAAAAGATATACTCCTGAGCCCTGACAAGTCTTCTGATTAACTCTTCTAGAAAATGGGACTTAGGAAGAATAACAATGAATATTCAAATGGTGCTCAATAAAACACCTTAATTTATTTAATTCCCTTCATAAATTCAATTCCCATGGTTACTCTCATTTCAAAGATGGGAAAATTTGAGGTTCAGTATCCTACTCAAGGATCAAGAATGCTAGTCAGTGAATCTGAACCTAAACTATTTGAATCTGGGGTACTGTGGTGGTTTGAATATGAATGGTCCCATAGATTCATGTGTTTGAATGGTTGGCCCATAGAGAATGGCACTATTAGGAGGTGTGGCCTTGTTGGAGGAAGTGTGTCACTGTGGGGGTGGGCTTTGAGATCTCATATGCTCAAGCTACACAGACTCCTGCTGCTGCCTGCAGATCAAGAAGTAGAATTCTCAGCTCCTTCTCCAGCACTACCTCTGGCTGCATGTGGCCATGCTCCCTGCCATGACAATAATGGACTAAACTTCTGAAACTGTAAACCAGCCCCAATTAAATGTTTTCCTTTATAAGAGTTGCTGTGGTCATGGTGTCTCTTCACAGCAATAGAAACCCTAAGACAGGGTTTCATTATATTTCTGTTACTGTGATAAACACTATGGCCAAAAGCATTTATTACATCTTACAATTCCCAGGTCACAATCCATCACTGAGGGAAGTTAGGCAGAAACTTTGAAGAGGTGCTGTTTACTGGCTTATTCTTTCTGTCTGTCTCAGCCACTTCTTACACAGTTCAAGCTCACCTACCCAGTTGGCCTCCTACATAAATTATCAAATAAGAAAATGTCTCACAAACATGGTCAAACGCAGTCTGATGGAAGCAACCTCAACTGAGATTCCCTATCCCTAAGTGACAAAAACTAACCAGCACAATGACCCCTTGTCAACTTGACACACCAAAATATCACTGTTAAACCATAACCTTTCTTTTCTTGTTTATCCCTAAGATCTTATGTTAATATCACAATATAAATCATAGTTCAACTTTGACAAGTTCCACAGTGTTTAAAAACTTCCAGCTACTTAAAAGTCCAAGTTCTCTTTAAAAACCCAACATCTCCTAGCTGTGGGCACCAGTAAAATCAAAAGCAAGTTAAGTATTTTCTTACCTCAAGAAGGAAGAATCAGGATACAGTTATAATCAGATCAAAGGAAGCAAAAACTCAACAGTATAAATAGTTCGGTGTGGACATTTGGTATTACTCCTGATCTTCTGGGCTCTGATGAACTCGGATAGTCCCACTTCTCCAGCTCTGACGTCCATAGCATAGTCACAACTTGTCTCATAGACTAGGCCAGCTCCACGCCACCTCTGCCGCTGTTCTCGGTAGTTATCCCAACATCCTTGCTGAGGTCTCCAATAAAGAGACCATGTCCCAGCTCACTGATAGAAAGATAGAAAAGTGCTTCAGGAACCTCCCTTGAAGAGAAAAGGATTGGCATCTGCAGATGCTAATGGATTATGAGAAGTATTTAGAGCAGCCTTTCTCTTGATGGAGGAGAAGCTCTGGGTCCAGATGCGGCCATTTGCAACTTAGTCAAAGCTCTCTATGCACCAACACAAAATTTAAAAAAATCATTTGGCTAATCCCCTAAATAGATAAAGAGATCTGTGAGATGAGTCTTAAGAAAAGACCAAGCAGACAGTGAGAGCCTGCACGCAAGAAGGGGAAAGAACAGATACTTGAGACTCCCGAGACTTCGAAGACCACCAGATAGCCACAGGTTACTGACAAGGAACAGTGCAAAGAGCTGGTAAGAGTTGTCTCAGAAGATGCTGGCCTGGAGCTTGACCCCATCCAAGTTGGCCAAACTGCAACATCACTTAAAGCAATCTTCAGCCTTCTTATTGCCAAAGCCAGCAGTTCACAAACCATTGAAACCATTAGATCAAAGGTAACAGAAGTCAACTCCAACCAAGATTCACCTCAACTCCAACCAAATGAAGGCTCTGCCTAGACATTATGATGAGCTGAGGTGATCTAAATGACAAGAAGGTAGCTATGCTTTGATTATCAGCTATGTAGGGACAAACACCCAGTCAAAGGTTGACTTGATGCTCGTACTCAAGCTTGCTCCAATTCAAACTCCACCTCTACCTCAACAGCAGCTAAACCTCTGAGGAACAAAAGGTCAAGCTAAATTCTGGAGTTTATTTGGCATAAAGTAGAGCAGCCCAAGACACATTCCAGCCTTGTTCTTAAACTAGAGAAGTTAGCAGACCTCTACTTTAGCTAATTCACTCTAGACATAAAAAAAAAAATAGCCAATGTTTATTATCTTGGTTCTTACATTTCTCATACTAAGTACATCTAGTTACACTCTGGCTGCTGCATGAATGAAGTCAGTTCCTCAGGAGTTTGGAGGTAGGCTGCCGGGCTTGAAGCCATAGCCCTTCCCTCACCAGCTCTGGGGTTTGGGATACCATCATTGACTTGCTATAGACCTTGGGCAAAATCCTCACATTTCTGAGGCCCCTTCTAGTTTTTTAGTGCGTGGGTGGGTAGGTGGGTGGGTGGTTGGTTGGTTGGTTGGTTGGTTGGTTTGCAGAGCTATTAATGTCTTTCAAATTTATGCACTTACAACTCTTCAGTGAGATTCTTTTCTAAAATTCTTAACAAAAAAAAACTATAACTATCTAATCTTTAACTATAACTACAACTATCTAATCTTCAATTCCCTCAGAGACCCAAGAAGGAAATAATATTACCTAAAAACATAAAAACAGGAAGTGCACGCAAGCAGCTTCCAAAAAAGTTGTGAGTTGACAGAAACAGCCAGCTGCCTGGACAGTCACCTGAGGTTTCTCCGCAGTGTTGGGGCATCATCTTCAGCCTATAGGCTTATCGTATCTGACACACTCATTTGTGAAGTAGGATGTACACAAGGTCAACAGTTCAACCTCACATTTGGTGAGAGTAGTCTATGTACCAGAAATACCTGAATTCCACTAGTGTCCTGTCATGATTCAGGATTTTAAATTCTGGAAATTGTTGATGTTTTTTTAATTCAGCTGTCCATTCTTCTTGGCTTGTGTGTGTGGCTTCATCTCAGCATCCTGTTCTTCTCTGCATCCCTCTATTAAATGCCAGTCTACCATTGAGAGGTTAGACTCTGTCAGCTTAGTTACTCTTTCAAGAATAGCTGTTCCACTGCACATCAGAAGCCATCAGTCTTTTAACTCTTAAAAAAAAAAAAAAAAACCCAGGGAAGCAACGACAGTGAGTGGTAAGATAAGATAAGGTGGTCTTAGCTCTTGGCTGCTGCTCCATCTCTGGGCTTTTAACTCTTTATTTGGCTCTGTGTTTCTTATTTAATAAGACCATTTAGAATTACATCTATAGGTGTGGATTGAATTATATCCTTCAGATCATTGATCTTTTTTGTAAGAGAGAAAACAACAACTTGAGATTTCATGTGGCATTTTACCCATTTCAGTTGAGTGGTGGTCTTTTGGAAGAGTTACAGAAGGGGTCAGTCCCAGGTTTGGGCACCAAAATGTAAGTGTTACAGCTCTGTGGGAAAAGGTATGCTGGCCATCAGAAGCCAGGCAATACCTACAGCTTGGAAGGGAAAGGTATCTTGGCTGTCGGAAGCCAGGTTATACCTGCAGGTGTCACAGCCCTGAAAGAAAGAGTATCCTGGCACACCTGTGTGGCTTTTGTAGTAAAAGTAAACAAAGCCGGGAGTTCCATAGTGGCACTTACCCAGCAGAAGTGGAGAGACAAGTGGTTAGAGCAGGTAGAGGAGAAAACAGCTGGAGAAGTGCGAGTGTCTTAGTGAGCAGAGCTGCACACAGAGTGGGGCCTGATGGCGTTGCAGGGAGTGTGCCCGTGTGGTGGGCAGCCCACAGGGCGTAGAAGATTCTTAAATGGTCAGAGATAAGAGGCTTAAGTCCCCTGAGGCTACAGAAAGAGAATAGGTATTGAGCCTGGGTGATATATTGGGGGGGGTGGGGGAGTTGATGAGGCTGGTAAAGCTGTCCCCTACTCTGACAATAGGGGATCAAGAAGATGTGGGTCCCCAAAATTCTATCAGGACTAAACAGGTAGCCCCAGTGTCCAGAAGGAGAGAGAGAGATCTCCCTGATACTGTGATGTCTACCTGAGGCTCCCAGGGAGAGATGGCAGTGGTCAGGCCAAGGGAGCTCAGGCCCCCTCAGTCATCCATAACCAGATCTAGGAGGTTGGCTGAAGGCCCCCTGGGCTTGATGTCCTCACACCACGAGGGACATAGGGACAGTCAACACCCCAATGCCCTTCTTGATGGCAACTTGGACATTATCTGGGTGGTTTATGAGGGATCAGAGAGGCCCAGGCCCAGTGACCCTCCTGACTGCATTTGAAACAGGGACCCAAAGGTTCTCAGGCTTTGGGAGGCCAGGGAGCCTGGGCAGTTGCTACAACCAATCGAAAGGCCTTTGCTGCACCAGGTATTTTTGTTTGGGGCTTTTTCGTCTCTCCCATAGTACACCTTAGAGCCCTGGCCAAAGCTTCTGCCTGTGGAGTCAGGGTCCTTTCTCCAGACATCTAAGCTTGGCCCTAATATCAGGGAAACTCCGGGAGAAGAAGCAGGCCATATGGAGTTGTTTTCCATCTGGGGTCTCGGGATCCAGATTGGTATATTGTAAGAGGGTCTTTGTGAGACGGTCTAGGAATTGAAATGGGTTATCCCGGATAACCTCTTGGATCGTTTCCATAATTTACCACTTGAAGTGTGGCCAGCCAGGAGGCAAGTTACAAACTGATCCCTAGCAAGGATGCCCCCTGGGTACTGTAGTTCTATCCAGGGTCCTCCCAGTTAGGCACTGCCTCAGCCCTAACTGGGTGGCCAGCCTGTCTCTGAGAAGGGAGAAAGGGAAACCAGAGAGGCTGGAGAGGAAGATAAGGGACTGCGGGATAGGGATTCACAAAATGCCCGGCGGACCTAGACACTTCCGCCTAGCCATTTCCAGGTCAAAATAGCCATTTCCAGGTCAAAAACTTCTCCCGTGACCAGGACCCCGTGGCTTTGCATGGTTGCATAAAGCACAGCGCAACCATGTGATCTACGCCCATACGTGGAATAGCCACATGGCCCTGTGTGAGCAGGCGTGGCCCAGCCTTTATAAGCCGGCGCTGTATTCCCGGCTCCATCTTTATTCACGTGTGTTTTCACAGGCCTATCACGTCTGTCTCTCTTTTCTATCTTAATAAAACTCTTGTTAGTGGATTCTGTCGTGTTTCGTGACATTTCCTCGCAGGGTAAGAGCGCCACAGAAAACTAACACTGTGGGTTGAGGCTTATGAATGTGATCAAAAATAGAGGAAGAATCATCTGGCTTGGGCCTCACGGCTGGGAGGAGTTGGTTTTCTTTGGATGGCTTGTATCATATGGTCACTTGTATCAAGATTGGAGTGAGGTCACACGGCAAAGTCCATCCTTTCCAACCCTAGCGAAGATGGAATTCAGCCACATGGCCACCTCCATCCCAGTGGGGGCTCGGCAGCTGAGGGGGCAGCAAGCCCCATGTTTCCTCTAAGTGTACCTATGCATAGATTTTTAACTATCACTCCTGGTGTTATGAGTTTTAAATTAACCCTTTTGTTACAGATTTTACAGGGTTTAATCAGACCCAGTCTTGAGGTATAGAAAGTTTACACAATAGTTTTACAAATCTTGAGATAAGATTTATACCTTAGCAATGAGGTGAGTGGCAGTTGTCTCTATTGGGAATAGTCTGTCCCTTTGTTTTGTTTTTCTCTCCTTTCTCTCTCACACAGCAGGTGGCTGGCCTGATATGGGACAGAGATGTTGGAAGAAACCTTTAAACAAGCATGCTTGGGTCTACAAGAGGGGCAGTCACACCCTAACTCCAGGACCAGATTTTAGTTCAAGTGGGACAGCATAAAACAAGTCTAATGCCACTCATCCCTAAAAGACACCTGAATCCCTGTAAAACTGAATCTAGTAGGCTGAGAACAAAGAAGTCTTAGACATGGGGAAATTCTTAAGTCCTGGCTGTAGAGAGCGGATGCTGCAGGAGGGAGCTGAGGGAAGTGCCTGCCCGGGAAGAGAGTGTGCAGGGTGGTGCGTGTTGCATCTGGCCTACTCCTTTGCTTTCTCCTCCTTTTTGTAAAACAGCATAGGAGGCCTTGGCGGGTGGAGTCAAGTGCCCCTCAGCGGGTGACACCATGCAGACACAGCAGGCAGTGGCCAAGGGGGCATAGGGGGGGTGTCACTCACACCATGCAGACACAGCAGGCAGTGACCAAGGGGGCACGGGATACAGAGCTTATGTAGAGTTTCTTGGGAAGAGGTGGAACTTTTCAGGGTGGAGCTTTCCAAGGTGGAGATTGGTGGGATTTCATGTCCAGAGATTAGCTTTTTACTCTGTAGGGTGGGGGCAGGGTCCAGCAGTTAGGGCAGCTATTCTGTGGGTGGAGCCTGGCAGTTAGAGGTCCTGGGGGAGGGACTACCTGTGGCTGGAGGGACTTACAGACATTCCACAGAGTGAAAAGAAAACCTAAGGGATGGGAGAACATAATCTGTGAAATATATATTTATGTAACATAAGTAATCTCAGAAACATGTAAGCAACTCTTAACGTTTCCAGGGTTGAGAGATGGCTTCTCGGTAAGATGGCTGCTGGGCCTGGGGCTGTCCCAGCACCCATGTAGAGTCAAGCCCAGCAGCCTGCTTCTGTAAGCCCCGTTCTGAGCAGGAGACACAGGAGGATTCCTAGGGCTTCCTGGCTAGCTACTCAAGATGATTCAGTGAGCTCCACAGTCAGTGAAAGATCCTGTCCCAAATATAAGATGTGGAGCAGCTGAGGAAGACACCCAACATCAACCTATGGCCTTCACATACATTCACACACCCATGCACACACACACACACACACACACACACACACACACACACACACACACAAACATGTATAGACAAAGTAAAATTAAAAGTTGTTTAAAGTGGTCTAAGGGACTTGTGTAGACATTTCTCAGAGGACATATTTATAATGCTGGGAAGAAGTTGATGATGTGAAAAAGAACTTACTCTGCATGGTTCTCCTCTTCAGGAGCCTTGGCAGAGTCATTCAAGGCTGACCACATCCTCAGGGTTCCAAGCCCAGGAGTCCTGGCAAACACTCCTGAAGGCAGCTTCCTGTCAGCTCTGTAAGAAAGGTCGGTCTCACAGATCTACAATAAAAAAGTGCAACTCCCATCACCAAAGTCCTGCCGGGCACCGGAAACTGTTTCAGAGCTCCTGGCACCTGCAGCATGGCAGCCTCAGAACCAACGGGGCAAGAGGGAGTCCCCCTCTCCTGTGCCAGAGAGATGTGGACGGAAGTGACTAGAACTGCAAGAGGCAAGGCCTGCCATGGCCGTACAAGAACACATCTCAGTCACAAAGAACCCCTGGAAGGGACAAGTCACTTAAGTGAGAAGTGAAAGAACGTGTGTGGAAGCCGAGAGATGGCAATGGTAAGTTTGTCTTGTGGAACTATCAAATACGGGTAAAGATCAGAAAGGGAACCTGAGCAGACATAAGGGGAATTGTTTAGGAAACAGGAAAGTACACTTTTTCAAATCATCAGCTTCCATTGAAAATGCTGCTATCTGGGAGTGTTTGTAGAGGAAAATGACTGGGAAAATCATAGCTATATCCTCCGCTAAGGGTTTCTTTGGAGCCCAGCAAGGATGCAGTGGCATTTTCTCTCTTATCCCGGTGGTGCCTTCCTGAATGTGGCTTTCTGAGAAAAGAGGAGTGCTGTGAAGACAGACAAGCTGCTCCCCCTGCACTAGAAAAGCTTCACAAACTCCCACACAACTCTAAACGTCAGACCACACTGAGCATATTAAAGAGAAGGGCCCCACCCAGATGGGAGTCGCAGAGCGCTTTTCCATTTCACTTACAGTGACTCAAACACTGATGGATGCCATACAACTAGGAAGCAGAAGGGGGCAGGGGTCCTGATGCACCCCTGTATGCAACATATGGAACAAGTTACTGAAGACAGGGGTCCTAGCAGGGTCTGTTAAAGCTGAGCTGGGGGATAGCACAGGGAAGACTGGGGGTGTGGTGGAAAAAAATAGCAAAATGGGATTAAGATAAAACAAAGCAGAAGAGAAATATTGGGCCTGGTAAACTTTCACCTTCCCGAAAATGATTGATGGGCTTATAAAGAGCTACACTGGGCTTGATTTGCTGGTGAACCTGCATGAATCCATCACTCCTGCAGAAGTCCTGGACAAAGCTATTGTCACGGGTAGAGACAATACTGGTATTCACACTGATGAGCTCCAGGACTTAGGTGGGGCCAACCACTGCTAACTCTTACATGGGAGCACATGACGGAGCATCGAAGGAAAGGGAGAGGAACAGGAAGGGCCGAAGAGGGAAATACAAGGGAAAGTGACTCACTTTTTGCAATGCTCTATCTAGTCTTTTATCTTTGGTTTAGACAAAATAACCACAGTGCTTCATCATGGCTTGTTGGCATCAGAAGCCAAAGGGGAGTCAACTGTGACTGAAAGCCCTATGAGAACTAAGCAAGATCAAACTGATGCGTTTCATAATCGTTTGGCCTACAAAGGGTTGAACGGCACAAAAACAGGAAAGAGCCCATGTTGGCATATCTACTGGTCCTGGGGGAGGCAGGCGCTAGGCTCTTCCAGGAGATAGAAGTGTGAAACCATGTGTCAGGTAACAGGACTTTGCCTGGCAGAGGGGGGGGTGGCGCAGATATCTATTCACTCTACATTGGGAGCCCACAACCGCCCAACATATGAATTCCACCAAAGTCCAGTTTGGTGAACCATAATTTTCGTTGGTGTTACTTACAAAAATATATAGGTTAGGGGTTACTTGTAAGAGCAGAAATGACTCACAGACAGCTGCATCACCAAGTCCATGCCATTAAGTGACAGCTCACACAAGCTGAGAACCTGGAGCACAGGCTGCGGGCAGCTGGACAGGTTGGAGAATGTCCTTTCCAAGTGACTCAATTGGTCCAAAACTCTTCCAGGCTGTTAAGCTGATCTCTGCTTCTTCCAGGCAACTTGTCTGGTCTCAGAATCTTCTCCACAGCACAGCTTGTCTGAGAGTGACTCCCGGAAGTCTTCAATGTTTACTCTTGGGAAGAAGGGACCTAGTGAGTCTGATCAGCCTCAGGGACTTCCTGAAGCTGTTTGGAGTTTTAGTGAGTCTGATCAGCCTCAGGGACTTCCTGAAGCTGTTTGGAGTGTTAGTGAGTCTGATCAGCCTCAGGGACTTCCTGAAGCTGTTTGGAGTGTTTACTTTGTATGTTAAAGAGCTTCCCTGCAGGATGGAATGTTTCAATCTCAGTGGAAACCGCTGCAGAGCACCATGGCATGGGTTGTAGGCAGTGAAAGAGGTCAAGGAACTATAGGCTTGCCAAGTTCAAGATCCAAAGAGACAGCCCATGGTTAGCCAGGAAGCTTTACCAGGAATTTGAGTTCCATGGAGGGATCATTAAATGGAATTATTTGGGTCTTCTCCTGACTCTAGAAATAAAATAATACAGGATGGATTAGAATAAAATGTATATTCACTCTTAGAAGATATGAGATAGTCTTTCTAGTTTATACTTCTGTACAAACATGTTATTTTATTAAGCTTTTAATTTGGAGTGCTGGCTCATTGTATAAAACATACATTTTCTTTGTTTCTTTGTAGCAGGGTCTCACCACATAACACAGACTAGCCCCAAACCTGTAATCCTCCTGCCTCAGCCTCCCAAGGACTGAAATTACAGGCATGTGTCACTACCTCTGTTTAAAATACTCATTTCAACTATAACTAAAAAAAAACAAAAATTAGGGCCAGGAGATGGCTCATTGAGAAAAAGTACTTGCCACACAAGCCAATGACCTGAGTTCAATTCCAGCACCAATGGAAGGAAAGAACCAACACCTGAAAGGTGTCCTCTGACCTGCACACGTGTACCCACAAACACATGCACACACACACACACACACACACACACACACACACACACACACACACGCACATAATTTAATTTTAAAAATAGAGTTATTAGCAAAATGCCAAAATAAATAAATAATATGCCAGAGCATCTGGAATTCACAGTGTAGACACTGATACCTTTCACTGAGGGCTTTTTGCCCCATTGTAGGAGAAAGTGGATGGGAAAGAACAGAAAGAGGAGATCCGCAGATGATGCTGTTTCACTTTTTGTCTTGGACTGGAACTACCTCTAAAGTGGGCAACAGATCTATAATCAGAACTCTCCACCCTGCTACCACCTTGGATAGTTATTATCCTTCATAACCCTTGGCTTTCCTTTGTAAATTAGCACCACATATTTTGGAGTGAATACTATTGAATGTCCCCATATTTGTTTCCCCTTGCTTCTTCCATAAGTCCCAACCTTGTTCATTCATTCTTACACACCCCAGATGACCTAATGAAAACTACTCCCTCCCCCACCCTAGGAGTAGATCCTGCCTGGTTATGCCAGCCACTGTATTCCCACTCTTCTGTGCCAGTGATTGGCTCAGTAACCACCCAGTTTCTGTGGGTTATGTCCTATGGGTGGAGTAAGATACTAAACCAGGAGAGACATTTTCTTCTGCGGATGTGTGAAAGATTTCTCTTATTGTAAGCTAGGTATAATGAGGTTGGTAGCCCCAATTTACTACTGACATGAGGAAGAGTAGCCTTAGATGGAGCTGATGCCATTGATGACGGGGTGGAAAGAATGACCTGCGTGCTCCTTAGCCTGCTTAGCAACAGTCCTGAGACTCCTACATTTAGAGCCAAGACCATTGTAACTTACTTTATTGTTTAATGCTGTTTGGATCAGGCTTCCTCTTGCTTGCACCTGACTAAAGGACTGGGCAGCAAGGCCAAGAGGAGGATCAAACTAGATGATCTACTGGAAAACATTTTATAAACTATAGGCAAAGCAAATGCATAGTTTCAACTACAAAAAGGGATATTTAGTAATCATCCTCAAGTGTTGTAAGCTTCACCTTCTCTATATTCACCTCTCTCCTGGCCTCTGAGAAGATATATGAATTCATGTAACATTTAGAGTATGATCAATACTTAATAAATGCAAAATAATGTTGTGTTAACTGTAGCTAGAGTTTTCCTGCCTTGCCCACAGTCAGGACAAGTCTTTGTCACCCGATAATCCCACAGCCACTCAGACCCAACCAAGTAAACACAGAGACTTATATTGCTTACAAACTGTATGGCTGTGGCAGGCTTCTTGCTAACTGTTCTTATAGCTTAAATTAATCCATTTCCATAAATCTATTCCTTGCCACGTGGCTCATGGCTTACCGGCATCTTCACATGCTGCTTGTCATGGTGGCAGCTGGCAGTGACTCCTTCTGCCTTCTTGTTCTTTCTTTTCTCCTCTCTGTTAGTCCCGCCTATACTTCCTGCCTAGCCACTGGCCAATCAGTGTTTTATTTATTGACCAATCAGAGCAACACATTTGCCATACAGAACATCCCACAGCAATTAACTAACAAATTGCCACCAGATGTTCTTAAGGCTTTGGAGTCTTCAAGTGAAGCTGATCACATACAGTAATAGTTTAATTATTACATCATCCATCTCTGAGTACCTGTCTCTCTTATGGTTGAAGTCTCATTAGACTACTGCTGCCCTGTTTAAGATTGAGTGCTTAATATGTGGTCCCTAACGGCAGTCTTGGGAAAGCACCAGCATCCAGTTTGTCCATATATCATCATCATCTTGATTTATTTTGTTCAAAGGACAAAGTTCAACATCCAGAATTGAGATGTCAAAAAATAAAGTTTCTGCACATCACAACAAATGCTGGTGAGGATGTGGGGAAAGAAGAGCCTTTATCCACTGCTAGTGGCTTGTAAACTGGATTATCCATGATGGAAATCCATATGGGCGAATTTCAAAAGACTAAAGACAGAACTACCCTATAACCTAGCTAACTATACCACTCTTCCATAACCTACCATAGAGATAGTTGCACACCGTGTTGACTGATGCTCTATTCATAACAACAAGAAAATAGGATCAACAGATGAATGGATAATCAAAGTGTGGTACAAATATACAAATTTTCAGGTAAATGGATAGAACTAGAAAACATTGTCTTAAGCAAGGCAACCCAGACTCAGAAAAGCAAACAATGGATGCTCTCCCTCGTAGGTGGTTCCTAACTTCTAGCTGTTAAGTACATCTATCTAGGTTGGAGCAAATGTGCGTACAATCCAGGAAACTGGAGAGGGAGGCATGGGGTAGGAGGGGGGCTTTACTGCAGTGTTGTGGGAGGGTAGAACACGTGCTATGATGATGGAAGGGGGCACTGGGACAAAGTACAGCAAGGGAGGGGGCAAGGAGATGGGAGGAAGGGAAACTGGCCAAGTACGAAAAGGCCAAGGAAACCTTTGTAGGCTAATTAAATGTTTGTAATTTTAAACCAAATGGAGAAATTGTTTTTAATTTTTAAAAAGCAGAAGAGGGATGTGGGGGTGGGCTCATGGGGTAAAGTGCAAGCATGAAGACCAGAATTTGGATCTTCACTACCTCCTGCAATGCTGGGAGTGTGGAAGCAGGTGGATCCTGGGAGCTCGCTGGCCACACAGTCCAGCTCTAGACTCAATGAAGAACCTTGTCTCAAGAAATAAGGTGAAAATGAATAGACACGCATCTCCAACCTCTAGCCTCCACATGTCCATGAACAAGTAGAGACATCCATGCACGCATGTGTACACACATGATTATACCACATATACACACGTTAATAAATTTGTAACTTTCAATGTTAAGTACCTTCTTAAAAAGTACTGGGAAAGATGAATACAAGAAATCCTAACTTCATAATTTTGGGGTTTTACCTTCAAAGTATCACATTCATATCATTTTTCTCTTTCTTTTATTTTCTCTACTACACGCATTTTAATAATCTTAATGTTTTAAAATTAGTCTTTTGACTTACATAGATTTAAAAACCACATCCACGCCGGGCGGTGGTGGCGCACGCCTTTAATCCCAGCACTCGGGAGGCAGAGGCAGGCGGATCTCTGTGAGTTCGAGGCCAGCCTGGGCTACCAAGTGAGCTCCAGGAAAGGCGCAAAACTACGCAGAGAAACCCTGTCTTGAAAAACCAAAAAAAAAAAAAACCACATCCACAAAGGATCCTGAGAAAATCTGTTGGTAACCAGATGTACTTCAGATGAATGGAGGTATTTTTTTAAGGGATTAGAGTGTGCTGGCACACAGACACCTGTGCATGGAGTCGGGGAAATGGCAGTCATAATCAGCACTGATGTACTGATACAGAACCAATAGCAAGTGGATCAGCCATGTAGTTTACATGTACATAAGAGGCTCAGATTAGCATAGACTTATTTTAAATAATTTTATTTCTAGAAGAATTAAGAATATATGAAGTAAGGATTCTGAGGAGACAGCTAAGTAGGAAGTACCAGTAAGCCGTCTCCCCACCCAGATGATACATGCATTGGAAGAACTGATGTAACCATTAAGAACTCTGGCATCAATTGGATTCTAGAAACATCTATGGGAAGGTTTAGATTTAGACAGTGAAGCAGAGTAATGGGACAAGCCAATGCTCAAATCCAGGAGGCACCAAACACTTCCAGAGGAGGGAGTGTAGCAGGAATTTTAAATGGTCTTATTAATAAAATCAAACCTGGAGCAGGTATTGGGGTGAATGCTGGAAGATCAGAGAAGCAGAACAAGCCACAGCTTCCTCACCTTGTCAATTTCTCAGCTGATCCTGTTTCCTCAAACTGAAAGCTTCTGAGTCCTCATCCAGAAGGAATCTCAGCTGAACTGTTGCTCAAAAGCCTAAAAGCTTAACCAGCCAAAAGCTTCTAGTTTCTGATCCTCACGCCTTATATATCTTTCTGCTTTCTGCCATCACTCCCTGGGATTAAAGGTTTGCTGTCTGGGATTAAAGGTGTGAGTCACCATGCTTGCCTGTATCCTTGAACACATGGATTTCTGCCTCTGGAATGCTAGGATTAAAGGCATGTGCTACCACTGCATATCCTCTATGTTTAATATTGTGGCTGTTCTCTTCTCTGACCCCAGATAAGTTTATTAGGGTGCACAATATTTTGGGGAACACAATATCACCACAGGGGAGTAGAAAAGTGTAGAACTCAGAGAAGTGTGGCTCATGCAGTGTACTGAGTACATACTATGTCCCCCCCACACCTAATTTTGTTTTTTAAAAATGATAAGCAGTGCTGATTACCGTGTGGAAGGTCATGAGGCACAAGCCACAACAAAACCCAGTATCAGAGCTTTATTGGGTGTGGGGCACAAAAGAACCAGGCCTGGGGAAGAAGCACATGCAGAGAGCAGAGAGAGAGAAAGATAGAGATAGTCTGGGCAGTAGAGAACAGAGAGAGGAGGAGGAGTCTGTGTCCGGCTCTTTAAGGATTCCCGTGCACACAAGCAGGTGGGCTCATGGAGCTACGCCACACATGCGCTGATTGTGTGAACACACCGTGCGCATGTAATCACCAGCATGCACTGATGATGTAAGACGCAAGACCCCTTGCTTAGCTCCTGAACTGTGCATGTACAGTCATGCAGCTGGAGTGGGGGCAGAATCCTAACACTCCAGACTTTTTGTTTATTATAAAAAAGCGGGTGAACAGGAATAGGGGCATCATTTCTCTGGGGAAAACTGCTTCCAGCTGACTTGGTGGGCATCACTTGACTCTTGGGGGGGGGGGGCTTCTGAAGTAGACAGGTGTCCTGGGATGGTGGACTGTCATCTGCTGCCTCAAAGCTGTTCATCTTTCTTGGCTTGGCACTCTGGCTGCTTTTGTGTCTGACAGGATGCTGGCAAGACAGAGAAAAGCTTAGAAGAAAGAATTGTTATTATTTTTCCTTTTGGGGGGGGTTCCCAGGGTGATAGGGGGTCCCAAGACCAGGAAAGTTTGGGTTTGGCACTTATCTTGAAGTAGATTCAACCTGTCGGAAGGGTTTAAGCTGGTTTCTGGAGCTTGGGAAAAATTTTGAACATATTAAGAAGCTGCCATGAGAAAATTAAAGTCTTGGTGACCATTGTAGTGTTTAGTACTCTGCTGGTTAATGTTAGTGAGAGAGATTTAGAATATGTTTTTAATTTTTACCCAAGATAAGCTTTATCAGAGACAGATTATTTTAAGGCACCTGTTTCCCGTATTAGTTTAACTTCCAGGAGACACAGGTGATCAACTGTTGAGAGCATTTAACAGTGATGGATTGCTATATTAAAGTCTGCTTTTGCAGAGTCCAAACACTTTTGGGTCTGGGGGTGTTCCTTACCACCTGGGTATATCTGATGATGGTCCTTGGACTCCAGCTCTTTGGTGATCCTGTACCAATTAGCTGAGCAGTTAATTAGGAGAGAACCAGGAAGAGAAAAGCTTGTGGGGTGAGACCTCATTCTCCTGGAATCGGTAACAAGGCAGAGAGCAGGGCCCTGTCTGTGTCACTGTGCTTGGGAAACACTGCTGACAGGTCTGGAGTGAGGCACATGGAGGGAGCAAATGAAATGGAAGCCCCTACCTTAGCCAGAAAATCTTTTCCCATTAAGTAACCCTGGAAGTACAATTAAGTCTGGTGAGATGGGTAAGGCTGCCCCTCTACCCCGACAATAGGGAAACGAGGAGAGGTGGGACCCCAAAACTCCCCCAGGACTGAGCAAGTTGCTCCGGTGTCCGGAAGGAAGGAGATGGGTCACCCAGATATTATTACTACCCTGGGCTCCCTGTGTCAGATGGGAGTGGCCGGGCTGGGAACCAGGCAGCTTTAGTCAGTGCTGAAGGCCAAGCCTAGGAAGTGGAGGGTGGTCCTGATCTGATGTCCCCATGCCACTAGGTGCACTGGGGCAGTCAGCTGACCAGTGAGTGGCCCTTCTGGCAGCATTTCAGGCAAGGCCCTATTGGGGGGAACCAAGCCCAATGGCCTTCTTTCCCACACTTAAACTGGGGACCCAGCAGCTTTCAGGGAGCCAGTCAGATTGCATGTGCCAGCATTTGGCAGTTTCTTTTTTGGGCTTTTTCATCTCTCTCATGGTACACTTTAAATGCCACTGCTAACACTCCTGCCTGTGGGGTCAGGAGCCCTGCTCTCCAGATGCTTAAGTTTTAGCCCTAATGTCAGAGAGCTCTGGGAGACAAGAGACAGATTTTATTCCGAGTCTTGAATTTTTTTTTTTTTTTAGTTTGGTGGCTTGAGGACAGCTTTAGGAAGACCCGCCAGGAGGCAGGCCGTAAACTGATCTCTGGCTAGAGAGCCATCTGGATTATTATGATCCCAATGTGTGTCCTGATTGTAAACTTATTTGCACGCATCCTAGCCTGCTTCCAGACCTGTCCATGCTTAGCAGCCTACCCAGTACTGAGAACAGAGCAGAAAACAGATAAGATAAGGTTCTTTGGAGTCAGAGATTCCATAGGTTCAGGAATGCAAGTGAGCAGGAGAGAGAATCAGAAAGGGAGGGTTTAGAGCTTAGGTAAAAATGTGGGGATAAGGTAACTTTTTATTTGCCCATTCTCTGGCAGAAGTTAGATAATTCCCATGAAATATCGGAGTTGAAACAGCCAAATTTATTGGTATCTGGGGATATTTAAGGCATTTCTCAGAGGAAGAGTGGAACCACAAGGAGGAAACCTCCATGTCTCATGATGCAGCCAAGAGAAAAAAATTAAAATAACCAGTGGGATCCTAGGCTCCTATCCCAGGCATCCCCAGGATAGGTAGTCTGTGGACCAGCATCAGCACAAGTTATCCAAACCGCCATCACAGAAGGGGCAAGGGCTGGGTGTATGTACCAGAGGACGTACCAGAGGACTCCCCAGGAGTCCAGACAGCATTCAATACTTTGTCAAGAGAGAATGTGTCGTGATATGCAGCCAAGGACCCCTTGGGGGTCCAGCATGAGAAATATATCTCAGACCACAGTCTTGGGAAGTGTTGGGATTGGAAAGGGGAAACTCACCAATCTGGTTAGTGGGTGTGTTGTGCAGAGCGGACCTGGCAGCTGGGCAAATAAAAAAAGTGGAGCGGACAGTCACAGGCCCAATAAGCCGCAGTACAGGATCCCGGACACAGAGCCCCAGACGCAGAGTGCCGGAAGAACCTGTCTCATCACAGCACCAATGCTGTTTTTTAAAAATGATAAGCAGCACTGGTTATTGTGTGGAAAAGTCACGAGGCATGAGCCATGACAAAACCCGGTATCAGGGCTTTATTGGGGGATGGGGGACAAAAGAACCAGGCCTGGGGAAGAAGCGTGTTCAGGGAGCAGAGAGAGAGATAGTGGGGGCAGGAAAGAACAGGGAGAGGAGGGGAGTCTGTGTCTGGCTCTTTAAGGATTCCCATGAACACGAGCAGGTGGGCTTACAGAGCTACACCACACATGCGCAGATTGCATGACCATGCTGCATGCACGTAATCTCCAGCGCGCACTGATGACACAAGACACAGGACCCCTTACTTAGCTCCTGAACTGCGATGTGCGGGCGTGCAGCTGGAGTGGGGGCAGAATCCTAACACCTGACCCACGCTGTGCTGTGCAGCATGTGTGTGCTTTCTCTGACTTAGTATTAGTGAAGCTGCTACTTGTTTAGGATGACCTAATCCTCTATGGCTGCCTATAAAGGGAGCCTGTGAGCTTCTCTGGGGGTCGTCACCATTTTGTTGTGTGACTGACTCCTGCATGCAGGAATTCTCTTTTAAAAAATGTTCTTGCTTTTGCATACGTGAGTGGTAGTCTTTTGTGGGGTGATCTGCAGACCCTGACATTCTCGGTGCAGCTCCCTAAAGGCCCTTTGACTTGTCCACTACTTCTTCACTATTAGATTTAACAACCCTCCCTAGGGCTCAAGCAAATCTCTGATATATGGCTTTATTTTGTAATAATGAAACTAACCTATCTCTGCTTGGTCCAGTGATTGCAATTCTCATTTTTTAACCAACAAAAAAAATGACACAGAAGGTAAATTATGCATTCAAAAACCCACCTTCAGTTAGTAAATGAGGAAAACAAAATTGAAATCCAGCATCATATGACTTCTGAAGTCATTTGTTCACTACCATCAGAGCACTTCCTTTTATTAAATTATGTTTCCTTTAAAGTTTGCAAGTTCCCCCCCTCTGTGTGTGTGTGTGTGTGTGTGTGTATGTGTGTGTGTGTGTGTGTGTGTGTGTGTGTGTGTGTGTGTGTGTACAGTGCTAGTCATCAAGCCCACAGCCTTGTACATTCTAAGCTGGAATGTTTGCCCAACTCCAAGAAAATTATCTTTTCAAAATTCCTTTTCATTTAGGACCAGCAAGATGGCTCAGAAGGTAAGGTGCTGCCAATAAGCTGATAACCTGAGTTCAGCCCCCAGGAGCCCACATGGTTTAGGGAGAGGACTAACTCCTGCAAGTTGTTCTTTGACCTATACACACACACCATAGCCTCTACATGCACACCATAGCTTCCACATTTGTAACACAGTATACACACATACATACATACACACACATAAATAAATGTAAAAAATGTATTTTATTTATTATACCATATAATTCTAAGGTATAAAAATCATATTAAATACTTAGTAGCCATAATTTCCAGTTAGGAGACTGAAAATCAGAAAGATCTAGAGTCTCAGTGAATATAAAGACAGCTCAAACTGAAACAAAAAAGCCAATGGCTCTAAATCACTCTAGGTTTGAGCATTTTAGGGTAAGTACTGGGGGGGATGAGTATCCAGTGAGGGTCTGGACATTAGTGAGGTAAACGTGCGAGTCCAGTGCATGTCCCCTTCTTTGAAATGTGGACTTGAAACCCCTGGCTGTCTGAGCTGGCATTCTCCTTCATACTCACATCTCATCTTTTCTGTGTGCATAAAGCAGTTGCTGGTCAGTGTTAGGGAGTACAGATTGACTCTGCACACAGAGCAGACAGCAAGTGTAAACCATGCAGGCTGTGAGTGTGTGCAAAACTTACATGTACTCAAAAGACACACCAGAAAGATTCCCCACAGACAAGATTTCACAAATTGTCTGGTTGAATATATTTGTCTGCCAAATCCTCATAATTCATTGGAAAATCAAATAATGCTGATTCCTACCTTACCTCAGTTTTTTGTTTGTTTGTTTGTTTGTTTGTTTAATGTATAAGAGAGCCAATATCAAGATAACTAACAACTATACTGTGTAGAGCGGTAAAATGAGTATGGAGTTTGTAGTAAGACCCATTGTAAACCAGTGTGTATGACCTTTGGCAAATGACCCCACCTCTGTCCACATTTCTTCAGCTGTAATGATTAAATAAAGTAAGGCCCATAGAGAGTTTGGAATGCGGCGGTCATGCAATCAGCTACAGCGTGGAGATGAGGATACCATCCCCGCACAGTTACTGCCATCAGTCATGCAGAGATCTCAGTGCCAGACAGACAGTAGTACCCAATGACCTGACCCTGGAAAAAGAAGTGCATCAGAATAAACCAAGGCATTCAATAGTAAGCTTGGGGCTGGTTCAGTCCAGCATATATGCACACGGGGCTAGAACTGAGATCCTAAAATGGAAACAAGAGTGTATGAGCTATAGAAACAGTCATAGCTGATTGCGTAACAATTTGACTCCAGACAGACTCCTTCATATTGAAGCATAGCCTTCTCCAGGACCAAGAAAGACAAAGAGCCAATCTCCTAGAAGGAGAGGTGGGCAGAGGCCAGAAGTTGGTCAGAGCTCTCATAGTATGCCAAAAATTCACCACCACCCTAATATATCCACACCAAGTCTTTAGTCTTTGCAGCAGTGGTTAAGGAATCTTAAGGGGTGAGCTTATCCCAAATGATCTGAATAAGTCCTAAATGTGATTGCTTACATCCTTATAAAAGAGACACACAAAAAGAAGACAACGAGAAGGCAGATCCTGGAGTGATGAGGCTACAAGCTAAGCAACAGCAGGAATTCTAATAGTCACCAGAAGCTGGAAGAGGTAAGGATCAAACTCTTCCTCACGGCCTTCAGAGGGAACACAGTCCTGCCCACACCTGGATTTGGGACTTCCAGCCTCCAGAACTGAAAGAATAAACTTCCTTTTCTTTTCAGTGGTGGTCTGTTCAGCCCTGGGAAACTACTACAGCCCTGGACAAGAGTTTACAGTTCAAACAAAGCTCCACAGCTCTAAATGGAGTTCAGCCTAAAGCAAAGTGGCATTTTGCTCACTGGATACCAGACTTGGGCTGTCCAGACTATTCCAACTGTTACCACGGTAGAGAAAAGTAAGTCCCGGATTGGCTCAGGAGCTGGTGGGTTCATCTCAGCCGTCACATGCAGGCAGGGGAGGCAGAACTGGCAAGTCCATAACTTTTTTGCAATAGATGATAAATGTCACCTAAAACTTGACCATATACAGTTACAGATGACGTTCAGTTTCAGGAAAAGCAGAAGGTAGAAAACATACTGATCGTGCTGTGGACGAATCTGTCCCATGGCTTAGAATGTTAGTTCCCTTTATTCATGCGCCAAACAAATGCCAGCAAACAGGAGCAGTACCAGGCCTAGCTGTGGCACCCTGAAACCAGCAGCTGTCCTAGCCCCCCTTTACAGTCCCCAGATCTCACCTCCTGAAGTGCTCAGGAAGACCCTCCCTAAGCCAAGAGCCTCTGGGGCTCAAGAAGACCATCTTGTGCCCAATTCAATATGACAGTAGTATGGGAGAAGAAGAAGCTGAGTATGGTAAGTTGTTCTGATCAGTAAGGCTTCTGATTGGCAAGCCTAAGAGTCAGCATATAATGGGGATCCAACACCCCTTACCCCAAAATAGTATCAAAATAGGGTCTTGGTTTAGATGTTCTCAAAAGCTTGTGTCTAGGTAGCACAGGAAACCCATGTAGACATGAGTTACAGCTCCTGTCTCTTAGAAGCGTCTGTTTGTGTTTATAGTATGAGGTCTACCCAGTCCCTGATCTTTGGGGATATGGGTATAGCTGAGTGGTGCAGACCATTAGACTTAAGATAGAGAAGTAATGTTTTAATTCAGCCATGAAAATATTCCAAAATATGACAATCTGGTATTGAACTGATGTAATCTGTCTTGTGGCCACTGTATACCATCTTGTCCCAATTAATCAGTATGATCCTGAAATAAGAGGATGCAATGCATGGTCAGTGACAGTCTCCAAAATAAAAAAATTTTAAAAAAAAGAATGTCTCAATTATTTCACCTCTCTGACCTTTAGATCATTTCATTTGTAAGATCAAAAATATGTACGCAATTATCATTAAATTCCTTCCCAGCCCCCACATATTCCTTGAGTGATTCACTGTAAGATATACAATATCTTCATTAAAGCATAAAGCTTGGTCACCATACAGAGGACGATTAAGAAGTAAGGTAAAATAGTTTGCTTAAAAGCTGGCGTTCCTCTGTGAGAGGCTGCAGGACCTGTACAAAGAAACTGACAGCCCTAACTCCTAAGCCAAGGCCCAGGAGACATTTCCAGGCACCTCCACCAATACAGCTCTCGCTCTGTCTTTACTGTAATGGCTGGCTGGGATTCCTCTCTGGCTCCTGTATTTCTTGAATCAGATAACTTTCTAAAGACTAAAAGATCACAAAGCAAAATTTAACATGAAGGCTGGGGGTACAACTCAGCAGTATAGAGTTTGTCTAGCATGCACAAGGCCCTAGTTATTCCCAGTAACACACACGCACGCACGCACGCACGCACGCACGCGCTCATCCCATGGAGAAGGAGCTATGCTCAAAAAATGAACTGAAAAGAACATTCTAACGCAAATGTCTCAGAGAGAGGCCAGACCACTGACTTCTCAAAGAACTGATGTTTTGAGCTGCATGCTTTAACTCCTACCTCCTCAGGCTACTCTGTATGTTGCTTGCTATATGGTTAGTGCTAAAATGTTCATTTGGGTAGAGTCAAAAGTGGTATTACACTCCTAGCACATCTGTGAAAGTTTGCCTTTTGAACAAATGGCCAAAGACCACCAGCCCCCGATCTGTCAGAAGCCGCTGCTACCCAGTGCCAACCGTGAACCTAGTCCTCCCAGACAGACACATGGGGGCAATGAAAAATGGTGTCTGAGGGGTCCCAAGCATGAGCGGGTCTAGTGAAAGTGACAGGTTTTATCCTGACTGCTAAAGAGAAATGTACTGAGACCAGAGAGACTGCAGAGGTGCATGCCTTCACAATGTGTGTGTGGATCAAAGCCCACTCTGCTCCCTGACAGAGCTCCTGGCGGCTTGTTAACCTGGCAGTATTATCATGAGGCAGCGAGGCTCATTTCTAGCATCTAACACTGGACACACTGATAGCAACAGGGTTGATGGAGGAGGGAAGAAGCTGTTTTACAGTCTAAAAAAAAGAAAAAAGAAAGAAAAAGCTCTCGGATTTCTCAAGCCATTTGAAATCTGGCCAGAGAAATACTTGATTTCAGATTCTTCAGCTCTCCACAATGATGCTGGAAGTGGTGTCCCCCACATGTGAGGACATATTTCAGAGCCAAAGTTTTCTCAAGATGTTCCAAGCCTGCAGGCTCCTGATTCTTTTTCAAATTACCAAGATAATAGTATCCCACGGAGAATTGTGATTAGTCTAAACTCTCCACAGCTGTGAGAGATGAATGTACCAATTCCAATAAAGAGTCTGCATTTCTGGACTGAATTTGCCTACATGACATCGCCTACATGACATCCAGGACCACTTGAAAGAACTATTGCGGCTAAAACGCTGTTCCATGTCTTCCCTGGCATCTGACGCTGGGAGGCTTGCAACAGCTCCAAGAGGATGCCTGCTCAGCCAATGCCACCCAGCAGTGGCCATTTATTTAGCAGGACTGTGGTGTGTCGGCAGAACAGCAGGGCTGGGAAATTAAACCTAAGTATGTGGGAATTCAAAGAGGCCTTGCAATTCATGATGTGAATAGTCAGGAGGATTATTAAACACCTTGTAACTGAAGGGGTTGGCCTGGAGCTACAAGGGACAACAAAACCAGCTGCCTCACCACCTCTAATTCATCAAACACAGGCTCAGGACATTCTTCGGTTAGTTGGAAAAGTCCACAGGGCCTTGTTTTCTTAATTTGGACACCTTCTTGCAAAAATCCTTCCCTGGACACATGGCACAGTCCTAGGGCAGTCCTGATTCTACTTCTGCCAGCCCCCTCAGCTGTTCCTCCTAGCCCATCTCCATTCCTTTGGGATCCTCCACCATCTCAAACCTGCTCTCTTCCAGGGACCCAGGTAGGCTACCTACGTCTTCTTTTCTTCCTCCACTCTGATCTTCCTAAGGTCCCCCTAGACCTGCAGCTGCAGCCAGCCTCAGCCTCTACTCCCAGCACATCTCCATTCCCTTGAGACTCAGGGTCACATGTGGCCCAGATTCAGGGTACCCCTAGTTCCACTGCAAGTACCCTCCATGGAACCAAACCCTGAACCCTACTTGAGACACTCAAAGTCACTCCCCTTCCCCCGAATGCTAGCCTATTACCCCACCACATGCTGAGACTGCTTTGAGTCTGAACCCAGAGTTCCAACCAGAACTTCAGACCAGAGACCAGTCTCAGCCTGAACCCTGAAACTCAGAGTGGTCCCAACATTGAAAAATAAGCATTATTCAGTTGATCCACAATCTGACAGATTAGGATTATAGCAATCAAAGAACCAAATGCCCACCCAACAAAGGTAAAATCAGATATGCCCACCAAGAAACAGCATGTTGTAGTTTAAAAGGAAATGACCTCCAAAGAGAGGGCACTGTTAAGAGGTGTGGCTTTGCTGGAGTGGGTGTGGCCTTGTTGGAGGAAGTGTGTCACTATGGAGGCAGACTTTGAGGTCTCATTATGTGCTCAAGCCACACTTGGTGTCTCAGTGTCTCAGACCACTTCCTATTGCCTGTGAGTCGAGATGTCAGAACTCTCAACTCCTTCTCTAGCACCATGTCCTGTCTGCTGCCATGCTTCCCGCCATGACAATAATGGACTAAACCTCTAAATTGTAAGCAAGCCACTACAATTAAAAGTTTTCCTTTATAAGAGTTGCCATGATCATGGTGTCTCTTCACAGTAGTAGAAACCCTAAGACACACAACAAATGTCACAGCTTTAGGTACCTAAATCTCATCACAGAAAAACACAAATATGAAAAACAGAAACAACATGTCTCCTCCAGAAACCATTTCTATTATAATATTCCCCGAGAAAAGCAATTTAGCTGAAGAACAAGACAAGAACTTCAATATAGCAAGTATAAATACATTCAAGGACCTTAAAGAGGATATGAGTAAATACCTGAATCAAGACCATGAAATCACAAACAGTTGAATGAAATTATAAAAATAATTCTAGATATGAAAATAGAATTTAACAAATAGAATAAAGAAAAGCAAACTAAAATAAAATTTTAAATGAAAAACTTAGGAAGTCAAATAAAAAGCTGAGAGGAAAAACTCATCATACTAGATGGGAGAGATTATTACAGGTCTTAAAGGTGAGGTAGACAAAATGAATCACTCAGTCAAAAAGATGCTAAACCTAAAAATAATAAATTGACTAATTAATTAAAATCCAGGCATAAAACATCTGGGAAATCTGGGGCACTACGAAAAGACCAAATCTAATAATAGATATAGAGGAAGGATAAGAAACCTAGGTCAAAAGCACAGGAAATATTTTTTTTAAATCATAAAGTGCGCTGGAGAGATGGCTCAGAGGTTAAGAGCACTGGCTGCTCTTCCAGAGGTCCTGAGTTCAATTCCC